>NC_143065.1:2848000-3560000 GCF_052426305.1 Pelodiscus sinensis
CTTGGACCCCAGACTCCAGCCCCAAGCCCAAACATTCATGTTGCTACTTTTAGCTCTGGAGCATAAGCCTGTGAGCCCAAGTCAGTAAACCAGGCTCTGAAGCTTGCTACTGCAGATTTTTTTTTGAGGGGGGGAAGGGTGTAAACATACCTTATATGTTTTAAAGGTCATCCCTTAATGACCTGGTGTCTTGCCTCTCATGATCATCAACATGATAAAATATAACATTTAGAAAATGCATGATCAAAACCCAGGGTGTTGCAATGCAACAACTTAAAATTTAGTGAAAAAAGCCAAAGCCACAAAATAGACAAAACAATGTAAAAGTGCTAAAACCATCAAATAATGTAACATAAAAAAGTGAGTGAGGGCCTTCTAATGGAGTAGTCTGCGGCCCTGATCCTGCAAACATTAGCCCATGTGCTTAACTTTGCTCTCATCCTTGAAATCAATGCAAGTACTCATGGTAGTCAGACTGAACACATGCAGAAGTCTGTGCAAGGCTGGGCCTGTGCTGGATTAAGCATCCATGAAACAATAGTTATGGCAGCATGTGAGCTACTGTTGAGTGCATAAAAGCTGAACTATTTATCTATATGGTTACTGCAGTCTTTAATTCACTGCTTTATAAAGAATTACGCTCTTTTGAGGACAAAAGACACCGGTACATATAACCAAGTTGTAGTTTAGATGTTTCCCCCCTGAAACCAGATGCAAATGGTTCAGCAGTGCAGATATGTTCTCGGCAATAGCTGGATGATGTCTTGTACAACAAATCACTAACACTTAGTGACGTATAAGAAGCTGTCTCGTGCTCTACCCATGCTATACCACTCTCCTTATGGTAAGTACAGACAGCAGACAGGCCAGGAAGGATGAGACAACCCCACTGGCAGAGTGTTAGTTGGTTTATAAAGCTGCTTATGAAGGCTGCTGAAAAACAAACTTCTAAAGACTAGAAGAGTAATGAGAGTTTTTTGGAGGCCCATACTGTACTTTGGTATCCCATACAGTAGCATATAGTCTGTAAAAATTTTTGTCTGTCAATTTTTTCCCACACAAGGTGTGGGTTAACAGTGCAGCAGCAAAAGTAAGAGTGGTAATAAGAAAGAACATGAGATTTAAAGACAGAAGAATAAAAGAGAGACACACTAGATCTGAGAGAAAGGGTGGGACAAGTATACGAAGGATTTTATAAACAAGGGAAGGCCGGTCCTTGCCCACAGACAACCCGCCAACCTGAAGCATATTCTCACCAGCAACTACACACCGCACCATAATAACTCGAACTCAGGAACCAATCCTTGCAACAAGCCTCGGTGCCAACTCTGCCCACGTATATACACCAGCAACACCATCACAGGACCTAACCAGATCAGCCATACCGTCACTGGTACATTCTCCTGCACATCTACCAACGTAATATATGCCATCATGTGCCAACAACGCCCCACTGCTATATACATCGGCCAAACAGGACAGTCCCTACGTAAAAGAATCAATGGACACAAATCTGATATTAGGAATGGCAACATACAAAAACCTGTAGGGGAACACTTCAATCTTCCTGGACACACAATTGCAGATCTAAAAGTAGCCATCCTGCAGCAAAAAAACTTCAGGACCAGACTTCAAAGAGAAACTGCTGAGCTACAGTTCATCTTTAAGTTTGACACAATCAACTCTGGATTAAACAAAGACTGTGAATGGCTCGCTAACTACAAAAGCAGCTTCTGCTCTCTTGGAATTCACACCTCCAGATCAGCTGCTAGAAGTGGGCCTCATCCTCCTTGATTGGATCCACCTCGTCATCTCCAGCCTGATCCTGGCCTGCATATTTATTCCTGCCTCTGGAAATTTCCACTACATGCATCTGACAAAGTGGGTCTTTGCCCACGAAAGCTTATGCTCCTACACTTCAGTTAGTCTATAAAGTGCCACAGGACTCCTCGTCGCATAAACAAGGGAAGAATTCCTAGCCCCACTGAAGTCACAGGAAGGGAATTTTAGATTGGATCATGGAATTAACAGAAAACTAATGTCTGGGGATGGCACGTTAGTCACACTTTTCCGTTTTGGGGAGAAGGAAGGCAGTAACATTTTGCACTTGATGAAGATATGGATTGACCCCTAAATCTTTACCCAACCTAGTCCATTCAGTTTTGAAAACAAAGCATTAAAAACAAGATATGCTTTGTGAGTGTACGGCTGAGATTAAGCTTTTTATAAAGGAAAAACTTAAACCTTATTGCATTTGAAGTTACACATTTACACCTTTACTCATAATGGAACACTAAGCAGAATGCTTGAGCACTGAGGTAGTGCTATTCATGCCCAGACACAAAAGAAAACAGTTCTAAAATACACCCAGAATTCAGCTTGCATGGGTCTCGCTCAGGGAAATTCTGTGTTTTTTTTTAAATCTTTGCAGCAGCCAAGTGATTAAACTTTAAAAAAAGTTTAACTAGCTGGTACTGTAGCAACATTCCTCACGCACACATTTGCATAATGTTGACACTTCTGAGGGGAGGGCTGTTGAGCAGCTCTGCTGGGAAATGAAACATTGCCTAACTCCGAAGAGTAACCACAAGAACAGAAAAACAAGTGTTTCTGCAGCTGTGGTTCTTTTCCCATAACCCTAATCTCTCAGTATTGTAATAAAAAAGAAAAAAAAAGGTTAGAAGTCACCTAAGGAACTAGCTGATATCTAAGTAGCAGTTGTAAATGTTATCATTTAGCGCCAATGGGTACAGACAAAATACAAACAATTGAGAATATTTCAGCTTTCGTTGTGTAAAGACTTTACAAATTTGCATTTGCTAATAGATAAAGTTCAGTTACAAACATGGCTGCGTGCCCATCTAGGATGGCAGGGAGGGGGAAAAGGGGCGAGGGAGGGGAAGGGATGATAGGAAAAGGGTTAGCACAGCTTACTACCTAAATGGGACAAAGGGTAACTTAGTCACAGTTACATTTCTGCTCCCCTACATGTTACTCCTTATTCAGGCAGATGGTTAAGATTATAATCTACTTCATATTATCTATTCCATAGGTTTTGTGATATTTTCCTTAAAGAGAAAGCAACCATAAAAAACATGCCAATGTGTAATGGCACTTTAGGTTATGCCAGTGGTCCCCAACATTTTGGGGCTGCTGGGCGTGGGGCTGCTCACGCGCCACGCGTCCGGGGGTAGGGCTGCTCACAGGCCACGTGCCTGGGGGTGGGGCCAAGTATGTGCCATGCACCTGGGGCCGGTGCCTGGGGGTGGGGCCACGTGCCTGGGGGTGGGGCCAAGTATGTGCCTCGCACCTGGGGCCGGGGCCGGCACCGACATATGCTGCAACCTCGGGCAGGGGCCGCCCAGGTGCCGCACGCCCGGGGCCAACACCTGCATGTGCCGCGACCCCGGGACAGGGGCCGCCCATGCGCCCGGGGCTGGCACCTGCCCAGATTGCTCCGCGGGTGCACATGAATGGCCCAGCGGGCGCCACTGTGCCCACGGGCACCGCATTGGGAACCACTGGGTTATGCTTATGAAAGGAAGATATGGGTCAAAAGCAAAACCTCTTGAACTAGAATTCCTTCAGATTTCTAGAGTGTATGTTTGGGGAGTTGTGCTGTTCGTCTGAGATTAAACCCCCTGGTTCTGTATGCTTTCTTATGACCCTGGGTTCCAGGCTGGATACATTTTGTGTTTTCATTTGGAATGAAGCCACATACTGTATCTGGCAACGACTGCCATTCCCATGTGACCTGTGCCTAAAATGCTGGAATCTTATCAGATTTTGTAGGACATGAGAGCTAGATTAAACCTTATCTGGAGCTGAACATTGCCTGCTTTGTCTACCTTCAATTAAAATAGGCCTGTGGCCCTAAACACAATGAAAGCAAATGGTCTGCTAAGATGTCACTTTTGGGCTTCCCCTTCACCTGTGAGTCATATAAGCTCTGCAGTAGGAGTTGGCCCTATCATCCTCTCTAGCAGCCGGGCTGGAATGTGAGCTTGAAACTCACTGTCAGATCTGCTTTTGGCAATGAGAATGGAAAAGGGTACATTTCACTGCCTGAGCATCTTCACTCTTGTTTATGGTTCCACAAATCCTGGGAGGGAGGTGTTGAACAATGGTATTTTCCCGTGCCCTGTCTGCAAAACAAGCTCAAAATGAGATGCCTCTTGCAGTCAATGGTGCAGCTGTTCAGAGTATAATCGGGCAGACTCTGCTGAGCATGGGAGGGGAGGATGGTAGAAAGTGGAAGGACATGGGAGACTGCTACTCACTCATAGGGCTTAAAAATGTGCTGACTGTGTAGGTCCTTCCTCACTCTCAAATGGCTAAATAGTGACTGCCCAATGGCAGGGATTTAAAAATCAACAATCGAGTTAACACTCCAAAACTAGAGATCAATGCTCTCCAATAATAGATGTTCTCTTGAGACCATGTGGTCAGACAAGCCATGACTGAAAGCAAAAACAGGCATTAAGTAATCTTAACTCCAACTCACCCTGTGGCAGTCTTCTTAGGAGGCCACCAAGGGTAGATAGAACAGAAGCGTACAGACTTTGATGTCCCCAAGGTAGGAAATGGGAGTAGCTAAGGTGCCTCATGGAATTTCTCCTTTGGGGTATGGAGCACCATTTGACTACAGACACTTTAGGGTTCACGGATTGAGACAGACTAACACTTGGTAAAATCAATGGATGGTGCAAGGGAGCATAAGACAGAGTCACCAGGGTACTTTAGGCTTCTGTGGAGATGAAGGCAGCTTTTAGTGGTAGTTAGCATCATGGTCATTGTCCCAGCACCATGCAGAAAACCAAGCAACATTTGTCTCCCAGAAGGAAGAGGTTCTGTGGTGGGTGGGAGTTGTCAGAGTTCTCACAGTGCATCGTCTGGAGTGGAAGTAATTTGTGAGTTTTCACGCTTAAGTCAGTGCAAGTATTTGCTTCCTGCCACCTCTCTACTCTTGTAGAACAGGTCCAACAGCAGTAGTCCCAGGAGATAAATTAATCTGTGGATTAGTAACTAATGGTTTCCATTCTACAGAATGTAGATCACACTGCACAAGATGTAAGCATCATGTACGTGATTGACCAGTGTACTTCCAAAGTTCAGCACACCAAAGAATTTCCTGATGCTAGTCCAGTAGGAAATATGATCCTGCATAATAAGGCTGGCCCATGAACAAACATAGTATATAAAAAAAGCTTAACAGTACTGTACATTCACATTGCAGCCAAGAGTAAGATTCAACCAAATGGCAGGAATTATAAATTGCTTACTTGTGTGGCACAAAGCCAAAACTAAAAGAATTGCCTCTATTCACTGTATCTCTTGGCTTACGAAACAACGGGTGGCTCAACAATTAGACAATGGTTATGGTATACTATGCCATTGCACGGATTCAGCAGTAATGGTCAGGCACAGTCTTGGAGAGCCAGCACTTGCATAAGGATGAGACAACATTTCAGTGTCTGATCCAGCATCAACAAAAAAGGAGCAGCTGTGGGGTGGTGGGCACATGATGATAATGACACCCTGAGCACCACAATCACTTATTGCTTTGATTTCCAAGATACGCAACAAATCTAGAACGGCTGCTAGAGCTCCCCTGCTCCGGCATGAGCCTGAGCTACGTGTCTAAAGCATGTTAATAAGAATCCCGTGAAGTACTGAGGGAGCTTTTCCCACTTTAAAGGGCTGACAAGTGACAAGTGCTTGAGAGAGGAATGCAAATGCAGCCGAGTGAAATTGCAAATGAAGCGCGGATTTGAATTTCTCATGCTTCATTTGCATAATCGCGGTCAGACGATTTTTGAAATAACCAGCATTTTTTATCTCAAAATAGGGTATTTCGAGAAAAAACCCTTCTTTTGAAATAATCCTTACTCCTTAAAGTGTTATTTCGAAAGAAGGGTTTTTTCTCGAAATAAAAAACGCTGTTTAGACATGGTTATCTCGAAATAGGGTATTTCGAAAAAGCAGCCGGCCGTGATTATGCAAATGAAGCATGGGAAATTCAAATCCGTGCTTCGGTTGCAATTTCGCTCGGCTGCATTTGTATTCCTGTCTCGAAAGAGGAATGCAGTGTGGACATACTCTATGTTTTCAATCTGTTCAGATAGATGATATTAGTTCCCATGCCCAGGAGGTGCCCTGAAGTAAGTGAGTGAGGCAGCCATCAGCAATACTTTAATCCTGATCCCCCAGCCGTGACCAGCCTCAGAGACTCCTGTGCCATGGCCACCTGGCACCACCCCCAATCCCAACAGTTCAGGGTTTGGCCAATAGGTGGGCAGGGCAGGTCAGGACTAGCTTTTCTGACCATGCAGGGCTGCCATTGGCTGATGAGCACTACAGGGCCACTGTGAAGGTTCATCTCACTTGCCTGGTGATTGAATGCCAGCTGGGATGACCGGCATGCCTCCCCTGAATACTAGTTAACCAGTGACCATAAAATAAAATCCAAATAATTATATGCAAATGGCATTTACTCAAGTGCTCTTCTTTGGTCTTTCTGGGCCATAGTTGCTGAGGTGGGGAGGGGGAAGGAAGGGCTGTAGCATCTCCAGATTTCAGGTGCCCTAGCCCCGCGCTCCTACTGCCTGGGTCCCAGCTGCTACCTGGGGGCTCTGTGTTGTCCCCAGGCCCCACTTGGCCTCCATTCTCATGCCCTGCTTGGCCCCAGGGTCGTAGCTGGCTGCTGGCCCCAACTGTAGAGAGTGGTAAGGGATATGGGGTTGCACCTCCGCACCCCTCCACCACTAACTGCTCCAGTGCCACTGTTCTGGGCAATGTTACGCAATAGGATTTCACACAGAATTTCACAATGTCTTCATTTAAGTGGGAGAGGGGAAGAACGCAAATATCCGAAGTGCTCAACTCACGGTGGCCCAGATTCACTGAGCCGTGTCCCAGCGCATCGGATTCAATTAGGAAATGCAAACAGCAGATCAGAAACATTTCCCAGTTAGTGAGGCTTGAATTTGTCACACACATGTTCTTTGGGGGGAAGAAGGAACAAGGGGGTGACCAGATGTCCCGTTTTAAAGGGACAGTCCCGTATTTAAGGCCTCCTGCAGGTGTCCCAACTTTTTCTTAAAAACTGGCAAATTGTCCCTTGTTGAATGTCTCTTTCCATTAGTCCTGCTGGCTCCTGCTGCAGGTGGATTCCTGCTTGCCAGCTACCTGCCCCGAGGGTGTGCAAGGCTCATGATGGGGCAAAAATGCAGAGCAGGGGGCCCTCGGCTCCCCTTGCTGATCTCTCAGCATAACCCCAGCTGCGTGCTGGTTCTCAGCCAGCAGGGCCCTGCCTTCTGTCCCATTTCTAGCCTACACTGCCTGCAGTGGTTGGTGAATGCAGGCAGGTGCCAGGCAATGGCCGGTTACATGTCACCTCTGCTGCCCATCTCTCAGTCCTTTATGTGATTCCCCCTCTCTGTCCTCTCCATGCTTTGCCTCCAACCCTCGCTGCTCCTCCATATCACCTCGTTCCCCTCCCCAATGAGGCATGTCCTGTTCCTAGGACTATGGGAAAACCAGCCCATGGCTGGAGCACTGAGCTGACTAATAGCCTAGCTGGCAGGCTCCTTCCTTCCCCCACTGCCTCTGGCTGGGCCAGTGCATGGAAAGCCCAAGATCCTTTGACCCGGGGCACTGGTCAGGGAGAGCCAAGCCCTGCATGTGCTGAAGCTCCATGCAGCGCTGGCACAGAGAAGACTCCCTGTCCCTTAGCGCCATTTCCAGCGTGTTCTCAGCCTGAACCTGCAGGCTCCACAACAGCCCCCCGGTCAGAGGCTTAGCACTCCCTTCACCCACCCCTACCCCTGCATCCTGCTCCATTGCCAAGGGTGTCCTCCTGTGCTGGGACACCTCTCTGGCTGGGTTCCCTGGACCTGGGTGTACAATGCATTCTTAATCCCCTCCCAGCCCACACTGTAGCCAGGGGACAGGAGGCGGCTAGGTTATCTTAGTGGCCAGAAGCAGCCCAGAGATGTTAGCTGCCACTTGATACTGTGCGGGGTGGGGAGACAGGCTGCTTCCAGCCACATCGGCGCAATGGCAGGGGAGGGCGGGAGGAGATGACGTCTGCCAGACCATGCCTCTCCCTCACTCCCCGTTCCTCCCCTCTAGCTGGAAGCAGCTCCCATCCCTTCCCTCCTACACAGTGACAAAAGGCTGCTGGTGAGAACCCCACCAGAAATCTGGGGAGGGGGCACATGTTGCCCCAGGAAGACACTACGCCAGGTAGAAGCAAGTTTGTCCAGCGATCCCAGCCAGGCATGGAAGGCAACGTGCACCAGGCAGGAAGGGGTGAGCTAGTCAGTCACAACCCTCCCTCTTTTGAGAGAGGAGCCTGGGGCTGGCAGGGGGAGGGATGTGCATGCACGTGTGCGTGTATGAGATCCCTCCTTATCTTTAAGGCTTTACAGTTCAAAAGAGAAGGTAAATAAAAATAATCCATCTATGCAGTCTCAGCTAGCTTAATGTTAATTTGAATATTTGTACAACTGATTTGTCATTGAACTCACGTGAATAGGAGTAATTTTACCAGGTGTTTCGTATTCAGCTTAGGGAAATAAGGTCACTAAGTCACAACATACCCGGCTAACAGCAAAAGAGCACCACCCTCCCCAGAGCTCTCTCTTGTCCTAACCAGATTTGCTTGTTGCCTCTAAACTAAGTCCATCTCCTTCTGATGCATGTGTGTGCACACCCACACTCCTTTTATTCCTTTTTTATTTTCCCTTGTATTATTCCTTCCCCCCAAAGCCCTGCACAGCAGCTGCCTGCCCTTGGGTGCAGCTCCATAGCAAAGTCCTTCACTGGCAGCTACTCTGGGGCTGTGTCTAGACTAGCAAGTTTTTCCGCAAAATCAGCTGCTTTTGTGGAAAAACTTGCCAGCTGTCTACACTGGCCACTTGAATTTCCACAAAAGCACCGCTGATCTCATGTAAGATTGTCGGTGCTTTTGCGGAAATACTATGCTGCTCCCGTTCGGGCAAAAGTCTTTTTCCGAAAACCTTTTGTGCAAAAGGGCCAGTGTAGACAGCAGAGATTTGTTTTCCGCAAAAAAGCCCCGATCGCGAAAATGGCGATCGGGGCTTTTTTGCGGAAAAGCGCGTCTAGATTGGCCATGGATGCTTTTCCGCAAAAAGTGCTTTTGCGGAAAAGCGTCCTGCCAATCTAGACGCACTTTTCCGAAAATGCTTTTAACGGAAAACGTTTCTGTTAAAAGCATTTCCGGAAAATCATGCCAGTGTAGACGGAGCCTGTATGTTTGCCTGAGAGAGCCCTATAACAAGAAGTAAATTGTCTTTAAAGGCTAAGCACACTCTGGGTGAGGTTCATCTGAGTGCAGAACTGTCACTGACGCCCTCTGGACTGTTTAATCACCGTTCTAAGAGCTTTGGTGACACTTAATGTGTAAAGAGCCTTACGTGTACCCTCTAGACTGGGATGACTCTCAGTGCTTACCAGCTTACACTCATTTTCCTTTCTTCTCTCACCTGTCCAGCCTACTTACCTATTGAGCTTAAGTATTTTCCCTTGCTTTTAACAAGCAATACAATACAATACAATAAAAGATCCATTTTTAAAATGTACTCATGTACCAAGGGGATAATGCTTCTGATTCTGTTGTTTTTCTAACCTTTAACAAACCCCAGATAGAGCACGGTTTCTTTGCATTTTAAAAATCCCTAGATGCAAAGACTGACAGTACTTTTTTAATATTAGAAATCAGTTGCGTATGCTTATTAGTGTAAATAGATGGAGTAGCTTCCACAACCCATAGGATACTGACCAAACCATCATCTCACTGCTGAGAATTTCCTTTAGTTTGAACTGGAGTAACTCAGCTGTGAGCCAGGACAGCAGTTCAACGCAAAAAGCTGAGCGTGAACGCCTTTCTCAGGGCTTCTCCCTACCCCTGCAAACCAGGCTTCCTGTTTCTTCTTCAGATAGCTACTCTGCTTTTTATAGCCCCAAACTAGGCTCTGGCTGCCAAGGTGAATCAGCAAAATATCTCTGCAGCTTCCTACGGAGTAATTAAGTCTGATACACCAGTTGCAGTTTCTAAAATGGTAAATGTACCACAAAACACATACCTGTCGTGTGTGTGTGTGTGTGTGTGTGTGTGTAGGAATCAGAAATTTTTCATCAAAATAAAACTTTGGGCATATGAAAAAATTTTCACAAAACTTTTTCTGGACAGCTCTATTTATTATACATACGTTTGTCTCTATAATATTAGAAAGAGATCCTCAAATATGCTTTTTTATTTGCAGCACAAAAAAGGAATGCACCTATGCATATACAGCGCTTTAAAGTGGAGACACGGAAAGAAGAAATTCTAAAAAATGAAATGTCTTTCGGAAGCCGACAGAAAGAGGAGGTATAGTATGTTGCTAATCGTTATCCCTGTTCCAAGTGCCACAAGCAATGCCAGATATGAAACTCAAGTTTCTGTACATTATTCCTTAAATAAGGCAGTACTCCCTACGGGTACACTGTGGCATCATAAGGACCAGATACTGGTTGCTTGGTCTATGATGACACACAGTATTTAAACAACTTGCCAACAAAAAAAAAAAAAAAAAAAAAAAAAAAATTTGGGCTAGATTGCGTTTGTGAGGGAGACTTCAATAATGGGGTCCCATGAAGAATTCTGCTTTTCACAGATACAAAGTTCCTTAAGGAAACAAGCTATTTATAGGGAACATTGCTGCACCTTTTCAGACTAGCGTAATGGAAGGAGTAGAGTAGGAAGGGGTCATGCTTCCCCCTGACACTTATGTGCATGCCTGGGTGCAGTAGGAAAGGAGCAGGTCTTGTCCTCAAGTGCAGGACCTGGACTTCTGCTGTTCTCTTATGGGGGCTGCATGGGATTCATTGTGTCCTGCCTGCACCAGGCAAAGATGAGGTGGAACCTGGCCTAGTGCGCTTTCCGTTTTCTACGTGAGTCTCCACATACTCTCAGATTACTAATTTTCAAAACATTGTCACATTAGAACCCCTGTGCTGCTGTAGATCCCAATTATCTTCTCCAGGATCCTTTCACTCACGCTACATTGCAGGATCAAGACCTTAACATGCATATCAAATTTGTCAAGGTACAATATGTACAGTCCTAAGGAAGGATTTAAAAGAATGACCATTGTGTTGGTATAGTAATTACTGATTTTTAAAATAGATGGTAGAAAAATGAGGTTTGAGGGGATACCCAGGCCTGTTTAGCGTGTGTGCAAGTCAAAATATTTTCATGGAGTGAGGCTGTGCCCCTCTAATGTCATATAAAGTAAATATTTACCCTGAAGTAATGTTGGGATTCATAATGTTGAAGTGAACCTCCTTCACTGTGTGATATAAAGAGGCTGATCAGTCTCTCTCACACTCTCCTAATTGTTGCAGTTCCCTGTAAAATTTTAATCTCACCCCTATTTACCTTGTGCTTCTCTGTATCTGGAGCCAAAGCCTGCATTCCTTGTTCACTGGGAGGTTTGGGTGCACAAGGAATGCAGAATTGCGGAACTAGTTCATTTCATTTAGCGATGCTAAATTTTCAAAAGCACTCACTTGAGTGCCTATGTCCCATTGTCAAAAGTGACTTTAAGAGCTTAAATCTCATTAATAAGTTAGGGTACGTCTACACTACAACGTTAATTCGAACTAACTTAGTTCGAATTAGTTAATTCAAACTAAGCTAATTCGAACTAACGGATCCAGACTAAAAAACTAGTTCGAATTAGCATTTTGCTAATTCGAACTAGCATGTCCACATTAAGGATGGCCGGAAGCAGTGCCGGCAGGGCATCAGAGGAGGACTTAGAGCGTGGAGATGCTGTCTCAGGCTAGCCGAGGGCTGCGCTTAAAGGGTCCCGACCCCCACCCCGGACAGAGGTGTCATGCTTGCAAAGCAGTCCTGGCTTGGAGTGCCCGGAGTGCCCACACTCGGCACATCACACCACTTGTCCATCAGCCCGGCTGCACTTGCCACAGGCTGCCATCTGGGGAGAGGGGGCAATTGGGGGGCTGCAGGAGCGCTTCCACCCCGAGGAGCCTGCAGAGCCAGCCCAGTCCTCCCCATCGGGGGCTCGTACCCCACTCCACCCTCACCTCCTTCCACTTACCCTTCCCTAGCCCCCCTTCCTCATGTACAAAATAAAGGACACGTGTGGTCAAAAATAGAAACTCTTTACTGAACAAAACTGGGGGAAACTGGGAAAAGGAGGTGGGAGAGGGGAAGAGAGAGGCTGGGAGAAGGGAGGGGGAAAACTGGGAGGAGGGAGCTGGAAGGGGGAAGCAAGGGAAAGTTCGAACTAACTTTGTAGTGTAGACATACCCTTAGTAATATAACTAATACAATTTTCACTTTTGAAAGTTTTGCTGGTTTTCCTAGCTGTGTTTTGACAGTGGTTATGAGGGAATTACACACTTGTTATTGCACTCCTCTTCCTTGTTGCTACAGAGAGAACATTCTTTTACAGAGAAAAAAACCCTCCTCAAAGCATGGCATGCTTTGCCGTGAAATTACTTTAAAATGTGCTTTGACTTTGATATTTACAGATTTATTCCCTGTTACAGAAATCACATAACTAAATCAGGGCTCGATTAAGGCCTCAAAACCAGAGTTCTACTAGTATGCAAAAATGCTCATGGGAACCAGAAAGAGCACCAGGCCAGGTTCCACCTCATTCATGCCTGGTTTGGTGGGACACACTGAGTCCCATGCAGCCCATGTAAGGTCCAGCAGAATTCCAGTCCCCACTCTTCAGGGCAAGAACTGCTCCAAGCATGCAGAGCACCCAAAGTGGCAGGAAGGAAGCAATGTGGTGTCTACTCGCATCCATCTTGTAGCAGAAGCAGCAAGTATACAGGGCTTGGAAACCAGCACAAAGTATGAACACAGAGAAAGCAGACTTGCCTCAGCTCCCGTGGACTCTACTTTTTTCTATGTTTTAACAGTTATTTTCCAACAGCTTTACAGTAGGTCCACCAAGCAGCCTACCTTTCTATCCTCTCATGGGGTGACTGCCTTAGGGTGTGTCTAGACTACAGGGTTTTGTTGACAAAAGTGGACTTTTGTCAACAAAACTATACCTGCGTCTACACTACTGCCGAGTTCTGTCGACATAACGTTGACAGAATTCGGCAGTTTTGTCGACAGCGGTAAACCTCATTCTACGAGGAATAACGCCTATTGTTGACAGAGTTCTGTCGACAGAAGGCGTTATTGCATCTACACTGTCCTTTGCCTCTACACTCTCATGTCGACAAAGCGGCTTGCTTTGTAGACAGAACTGGGTGTAATCTAGATGCTCTTTGCCGACAGAAGCTTTGTCGACAGTATTTGTCGACAAAGCCTCTGTCGACAAAAGCCTGTAGTCTAGATGTAGCCTTAGTTTCTGCTCAGTGATTGGCTAGCCAGCTGTATCAGAAAGATTGTGAGCCCTCTGGGGCAAAGAAAAATTCAGTGAAATAAGGACAGCCCTTTACCTTCCCTGAGCTACAGTCCATCTACTCATCCAGCTAAGTTCCATTCATTGTGAGCTCTGACACTGTCTCTGAGATCAATTCCTTGGTTGCTTGTGCTGGTCATCTGAATCTCATGCCACTATTTCTGTTCTGAAACAAAAGACAGGACTATGCAGCAGGATGGTTTATTAGGTGATGAGCTTTCGTGGGCCAGACCCACTTCCTCAGATCAAATTGTGGAAGAAAATTGGCATGATCTGAGGAAGTGGGTCTGGCCCACGAAAGCTCATCACCTAATAAACCATCCTGGTAGTCTTTAAAGTGCTACATTGTCCTGTCTTTTGTTTCAGCAAGAGCAGACTAACAAGGCTACATCTCTTTTACTATTCTATTTCTGTTCTGATTGGCTGAGCGACTCTTATAGGCCCTGATTCAGAAAAACAACTTAAGGGCACTTAATTTAAATGAGACTTAAGCATGTGTATAACTTAAGCTTGTTGAATATGGATGTTTTCCTGAATTGAGATGCCTGCGGCTATGAGCATGTGAAAGAGCTAGCAGGAGTTATAGGTGATAACTCTGTGGCTGCTCTCAGGCTGGAGCACCCATGGGGAAAAATTAGTGGGTGCTCAGCACCCACCAACAGCCAACCTCTCCCACTCTTACTTCCTTCTCCCATGCACCTCTCACCTGCTGGTGGGCTCCCTGCTCCTCCCTTGCCCTACAGAACTCTAGGAGCACTGTGAACAGCTGAATCATGGCATTCAGGAAGCTCAGGGAGGAGGAACAGGGCCAGCAAAAAAGAGGTGGAGTAAGGGCTTGGGGAGAGGGTTGACATTGGGGCAGAGTCTGGGATAGAAGGGGGGATCCAGCACCCTCCTCCTCCCAGGGTAGATGGGAAGCTGGTAGCTGTAGCAGAGGCAAAGGATTTGGAGAAGTGGGATGCCATTTCATGCTTACCACCTAGTAAAAGACAGAGTAGGAATGGAGGAGCGAAGTAGTACACATTTTTGTGTTTTGATTTCCTGCTCTAGCATAACTGTTTTATCAAGTGACAGAAGATAAGGGGACCTTGTATAGCTGTACATTACTGGAAGAAAAGCAGGTGACAGTGTTCCGTTGGAGTAATTTATTTATAGAGCCAATAAAATTTGGGAGGGGGGGTTGGTTAGAGGTGGTCACAGGGACCCCAATGCTCAAACATATCTCCCATTGATTTCAGTGGAAGACAGACTCAATATCTTTGTGGATCTGGGTCAGGCTGCACACAATGTAGCTCTCTTTTGCAGAATCACAAAGCCAAAGCACACCTGCCCTTTCACCATGTGGCAGCTGTATGCTGTCTGCTTCTCTAGAGTATATATCGCTGTTTAAACACACTGTTTCCTGCCCCTCCCTAACTCCCACAGAGGAAGTCACCTAGCCCAAACCTAAACTGCTCACCTAGGCACACAAGCCCTTGAAAGGCCAACTTGGGACTTAGGACTCAGCCTGCCTTTTTGTGCAGTTGAGTTACAATAGAAAGGAACCTCCCAGGAGGTTTGAGTGCCCAAACAAAGGCTGCCTTACCTCACACAATCCCCTTTGTGACAACGTGGGTTCAGTGACCGTTTCATCCTGAATGTCTATATATTGACTCATAACATTAGCACCTTTCCCTAAAACAACTGCCTTCAGGTCATATTTGATCTTTTGCTTCTGTAATCAATAAAACATTTCCATCTATCATGAAACATTACTGCTTCTCATGTGAACGCCACATACGGTTACCTCAGAGAGTTACTGTAGCAGGTTATAACATACAAAATAAAATGTATCAAATTTCAGTCTTGTTATAAAAGGATACAAACAGTGCAAACTGGACCACTTCTGTAACTACAGCATGCTAATAAGTGCCACAAAAAGCAATCAAACTTGTCTTCCCATTTCTCCAGCACAATATACTGTAATTATTACAAAAAACATTCAGCCCTCAGATCTGATCCATGCAATGCAGTTCAAAACTAGACATTTAGGGACCTGTCAACACAACATGAATTACTGAATCTCTCTTTCTTTTAAATTTTTAACTACTGATTTTTCTTGTTTTGAAACACAGGACCAAAATTCTGTAGCTCAGCATAACTGTGATAAAATCATGAAAGTTGCATACTTTGTAACTGAGGGATGTAGACTATGGCCCATATATTTTCTCAAAAAGCACACCACTCCCTGAAAAGATTTATGATTATTTTCTTTTTTGCCAGATTCTTTGGAAAATACATTACCTCACGTTACTCATTTACTGTGCTTTGTTCAGCATTTGTGCTGCACAAAATTACAAAAAATGGTTAAACGGCAAGCATTGCCCTGTGGCGTTTTACTGTAAGAACAAACACACCATTGTCTTAGATTGTTGTTGACCAGTCATGGTTCAGATGAACTTTCATGATCTGCCTCAGCTGGATAATAAGACCACATAGCAGCTGTGAAATGAACACATGCAATTAGCTAGCACCTGCCACACAGAGCACCATCAGCTATTTATTCATGGTCAATGAGCATTTCAGATTAAGCTATACTCTGCCAAATGAAAAGGGTTACAGGAGACAGATTAACCCTGCCACTCATAAGAGCATTCACAAAATGTTATAAAATCAGACAGGTAAATGTTTAGCTGTCTAAGGATTAGCCAGTGTAATGAAAACAGAATTTGAACATGAATACAGGCAGTCCCCGACTTACGCGGATCCGACTTATGTCGGATCCGCAGTTACGAACACGGCTTTTCTCGCCCCGGAGGACACGGACTGTGAGACCTCGTGGTCCCGCCGCCCGTGTACTCCGGGGCGAGAAAAGCTGCTCCGCGTCTCCCTGGTCTGCAGACCAGGAAGACGCGGAGCAAAGCCGCAGAGGGGCTCGGGCAGCCCAGGCGCGCCTGGGCTGTCCCGCCGCCGGCTTCCCCCGAGGCTTTGCAAAGCCGCGGGGGAAGCCGGCGGCGGGACAGCCCAGGCGCGCCTGGGCTGCCCCGCAGCCCCAGCCCCTCCACCTGGGCTGTCCCGCCGCCGGCTTCCTCCGAGGCTTTGCAAAGCCGCGGGGGAAGCCGGCGGCGGGACAGCCCAGGTGCGCCTGGGCTGTCCCGCTGCAGGCGTGCTCCAAGGCTTTGCTCCCCGTCTCCCTGGTCTGGCCAGCAGACCAGGGAGATGGGGAGCAAAGCCTCGGAGCACGCCAGCAGTGGGACAGTGCGGCGCGCCTGGACTCTCCCGCTGCCCGCATGCTCTGCGGCTTTGCTCCATGTCTCCCAGGTCAGCAGACCAGGGAGACGGAGCGAAGCCGTGGAGGACTTGGGTGTCCCCACCCCCGTCTCCCTGGTCTGCTGGGGGGGGGGGGGGGGGAGTGCAGCTAGTGCCCCCCAGCAGACCAGGCTTTTCTTGCCTACCCCTGGGGTAGAGCAGCTGGGGGCTGCCGGGCGGGTCCTGCAGCGCTGCTCCGGACCAACCCGGTAGCACCCCAGCTGCTCTGCCCCAGGAGTCCCCAAGTCAGCCGCTGCTGAAACTGACCAGCGCTGACTACAGGAAGCCCGAGGCAGAGTTGCTCTGCCCCAGGCTACCTGGAATCAGCCGCTGATCAGTTTCAGCAGCAGCTGACTTGGGGACGCCTGGGTTTCTTAAGTTGAATCTGTATGTAAGTCAGAACTGGCGTCCAGATTCAGCCGCGGTTGAAACTGATCAGTTTCAGCAGCGGCTGATGCCAGTTCCGACTTACATACAGATTCAACTTAAGAACAAACCTACCGTCCCTATCTTGTACTCCCGGGGACTGCCTGTATCACGAAAGGACAAATCCTACTGTCCTTCCTCGCTATCACAGAGGGATGTGACTATGGAGACATTCTGAAGTTCCTCTCTACGGGGTTTTTTGGCCTGGGAAGAGAGCAGGATCAACCACAGGGACTCCTTGGCTGCTACCTCAGCACAGAAGTGACTGTCATTATGTAGAAAGACAAGTTGGGGGAAGTAATCTCTTTTATTGGACCAATAGAAGCTATTATCTAACTAAGCAAGCTTGGTTCAATAGAAGCTATTATCTCACTCACCAAGTCTCTCTAATATCCTGAGACCAACATGGCTACAACTACATTATGTCGATCCATTAAATCAGTGTCTCTCAACCAGTGGTACGAGTACCCTTACGGGTACTTGAGAGAAGTCTGCAGAGGAGGGGTGGGGGGTACATCAACACAACTGAAATGTGGAGAAAACTGAATTTTTGTTTTAAGTTTTATAGCGTTTTATTATTTTTGTACTTTTTACACCCAAAACTTTCATCGCCCGCCTGGCTATAAGTAAGTTGTTTAAATAAATGTGTTGCAATGGTAGAAAAAAATCTTGCATGTCTGAAAACTGTAGATCATTGTTTCTTAAACTGTGTTCTGTGGCATACCAGTGTGCCGCGAGGCAGTCGGAGGTGTGCAATGGAGAACACCACAATTCAAAATGACCGCCCTTAAAGGGGCAGGCGATCTTTTTTTTTTTTTGTTCAGTAACTTTCTCCCCAACCCTTTCCCCCCTGACCTCTTTTTCCTCCCCCCCACAACAAAAAAATCCTCGGTGTTCCTCAAAAAAAATTGTTTGGTGTTCCTCAGTCTTAAAAAGTTTAAGAAACACTGCTGTAGGTACTGAGGGTACTTATTTTTTTTTTTTAAAAGGGGGTACTTTATAAAAAAAAAAAAAGGTTGAGAAACACTGCATTAAATCCCCTCCAGCAATGATCTTTAGCTCATTGTTTGGTTCTGCTTTGCAAATTTTTTGCAAACAGAATTTGGTCCTAAATGCCAATGAATACCAAACTGTTATACAATACCATTCAGTAGAGAATGAAGTTTTCAAATTACTGATGAAAACATTTTTAAAAACACCAAACAAATACTAGGCTCACCAGACAATGAATATTCCCTTAATAGACAGTCATTCAAAGCCAACTGCAAAGAACACAAACCCACTGTCTAAACTGAATTAACCAGATTCTGTCAGTCCATGACACATTTTACTTATGGACACAAAAGTCAAAGGCCAGTTTCTTCACTCAAGCTGTCAGTCTGGTCAGATGATAAACCTTCCAGTGCATTTTAAAAACGAGAGGTATTTGTTCAAATTTTAAAGAAATCCATGTGTATGGTACTTGGTCCCTCTTGTGCTGGTTTTCCATGAATAGTCTATGGAAGAAACTTTAGTATCATTATTAACAAATGCTATGAAAAGCAAATTTTAAGAACTTAAAAGTTGGAACATTCATTGAAAGCAAATGTTAAACTGTCTAACTAATTTGCAACAGTGAACTGCAAATTTAAAATCCATGTTGCTGCTTGTGAATGACGTCAGTTTTCCATACAGGAAACACAAATTGTCCCATGCAAATTAGGTAACTAACCAATAGCCTGAGCTGAAGAGTTTGAATGTTCACGCTCAACTAAGAATGATTTAGTAAGAGAATTTGTAAATAGTTCCAAATAATGAGTAAAAATAGGAATTTTGCAGTTTATTCCCGGGGAGTTCATAAATGAAGAAAGAGCTATAGTAGCCGAAAAGGGAGATAGAGACAAGGATGAACGTTTGAATTTTAATTTTTGTTTTGTTTTGTCAAAGAAAAGTGTGTGTGTTAATGGTCAATTCCTTTTCCTTCTGTGCAGCCTCCCTATTTATTTTTTTCTGAACATGTGCACACACCGGTGTCTTTTTGTATCTAACTTGATTCTTAAAGTCAGCTGTAAGCATTAGGTGGAAGAATATTGACTGAAGAGACTCATGTATTGTATTTTTTGTTCAAAGAATACAAAAATTCAGCAATGCTGCTCCCATTGAAATGTGTGACGAAGACTCATTTTCAGCAAACTTCTCTAGCATGTGCTTAACTGTAAGCATGTGAAGTGCACCCCAATGCTGTAATGCACTTAAGTACATGCTGGAATGTAAACACATAGTCCCATTGACTTCAAAGTATTTAAAGTTATGTGTTTTGCTGAATGGGGACTAAATCTCCATTTTCTTAAAGGAGAGAAGGACAGGATTATGCTCAGAGGGGGAAAGTGAAGGGTGTAAAAATCTGAATATCACCCCCAGTAACCTTTTCAGGCAAGAAGGCTCTTGCCTGAACATCTCATTCATGTTGCTCAGTTTCCTTTTCCAAAGACAGCATTTAGCCTACTCCAGTAGGCTAACTTATTTGTCCTGCATTTTGCTTCAGCTACCCCAGACTAACATGGCTACATCTCTACCATTATTTGATTCCATTCCTTTCTTTATATCTGTACAAAAGCTTCAGAGGGGTAACCGTGTTAGTCTGTAACAGGAAAAACTTAGAAAACAACAAATAATCTAGTAGCATCTTAAAGACTAACAAACCATGTAGATGGTATAGTTAGCTTTTGTGAGCACAGACCCATTCTTCAGATGACAGGAATGTTGGAACCCCCTGTCATCTCCCAACGCTCCTGTCAACTGAAGAAGTGGGCTGTGCCCACGAAAGCTCATGATACCATCTTAGGCTATTTGTTGTTTTTTTGTGTCTGTAGTTATTTACGCCCCTCTCTTCCCACAAGTATATGTACCACTGCCCAGCTCTCAGGCAGAGCAGAGAGCAGCCTCTGCTGGCTGGGCGCCCTGCTGGGAAGGTGGTGCCGTATCAGCACAGAAGTAAGGGTGGCAATGTGAAAAGTAATACTGATAGATAGCACTTTTCATAGCAGACTTTGCACCCCATTGCCACCCTTACTTCTGTGTTGCTGTTGTCACCGTGGGCTGACAATCAGAAGGCTCCCCATCACCACCTGCCAGTGAGGGATTTAGAAGCAGCGGAAGGAAATTCTGAGCCAGGGCCACCTCCTGGTGAAGGACTAGGAATGGGTGGGAGGAGAGCTCAAGCTTAGGCCATGATCCTTTTATTCTCTCCCTCCATCTCCAAGGTGGGCATGGCCCGTTTGCAAAAGCCCCGTGCCCCCCACAAGATGACAACCAGAGTTTTAAAAGAAAGCACCCGGCCTCACCCCGGTGTCTGGAAAGTCCACTCCCCTGTTCTAGTCTTGTTCCCCGTTTCTGAGAAAACCTAATGAAGTGTGAGCTGTTGAGATAAGTGCTGCTCTGATAAGAGCTTTCTCAAGGGTATTACATGCTGCAATATGCTTACTATATATGGACTAGCAGGTGGACTGCAATAATTTACAGGGAAATAACTCGACCACAAAATTTATTCTAGCATGAAACAAATTAGAATGATTTATGAAGGTCACCAGAGCCCTGAGATGGAATTGATTTTATTTAAGTTAGAGTGGCCCACGTGCCTTTTTTCATAAGAAGTGAATCCAATGTTGTTTTTAGGAAATAATTGGACACTGTCAGGTTACTAATCATGGCTAAGATTTTAAAAAACGCGTGCCTAAGGTGAACCTGCAAGGGCTACATTTAGGTACCTAAATAAGTGACCTGTTTTTCAAAACCACTGAGAACATAATAGTCTCCTACAGACGCTGAAAATTAGTGGAAAGAATACAGCTCCCAGAACCTCATTTTAAGGGTTGGGAAATCACTTGGGGAGCAAGGAGGAAGCTCCTGTTGCTTTTTTTTGGTTACATGAACCATTCTGGCATAAGCAAAGGAGGAGAGCTCTTCTTTTTCGGTTAGTCTGTATATAAATGACACCAATTCATTAAATACAAGTTACATGTGTAACACCTGCTCCATTTAACACCATAAGGACACGCTGTGCATTTAAAATATAAAGTGATCAGAATGAATATATTTTCAATGCAGGTTGCTTCCTATCTTTGACATATGAAACTATGGCAGCCAATTGATATTATAATTTTCAGTCTCCCAGAAGTTGGCTGGGCATTCTACAAGAACAAGTAAAGATACTGCCCAGCTCCTAGCTTACTGTATTTGATACACCTGAGTACGGGGATGTTGTAACCCTAATTCTGCAGCTATTGTGGCACTTGGTTGGGCCCCAGGGAAAATGAGGGCAATGCCTCTGATTTATAACGTTGTCCAAGGGATTTATACCAGTTGTCCAAGGGACAGCCAAGGTATAAGTAGTCCTATTTCAATCAAATTCATCTTTATTTTTTAATATGTGCAGATTGGACTCTAAATTGAGACACACTAGCCCAACTGAGAGCAATAAACTACAAGGAAGAAGGTAAAAGGACAGGTGACTTTTCCTGAGTGAAAGTGCATAATGAGTGCATGGACTATACAAGGATTCAGTAATTACTAGCAACATGAATTGGAATGTGAAGCAGTGATGAACCAGACATGCCTACAAGAGTGTGAAAATAGCTTTAGCTTTCCACTTACTGTTGCAAGTTGGCTTGGCTGTTAGTAAATCTCCTGGGATGGGGGGAGAGGGGGGGGGGTTACAATAAATGTTCTTGGCTGCAGAAGTGACAGAGGTGGAGGCAAATCTCCTGTGACTGTTGAAAAAGCCATGAGAGTCCAAAGGTCGGGGACACCAGAGGCTGCAGCAGCTAACATGAGGCAGAAGGAAAGTGCCTTCCTTCCAGGTGGAGGAAGATGAGGTTCAGATGAAGCATCAGAATGGGGGGCTCAGGTGTGCAGGAGCTGCATGGTTCAAACAACACCTCATATTTAATCAGTCACAGACGGTTGTAATTTACTGAGCCCCGCCTGTCACCCCCCACTTTGCCGAATGTCTCATTGCTGCAGTAGGTACTCCGCTCAAGTGACAGAAGTGCAGAGGCTTGGCTGTTTTGTTCTGCTTCTCCCTGGGGATATTTTGCTTTTGGGTATTGAAAACGGGCCTAGAGGTTGAACAACTAAATAAGCTTCTGCTTCTCATCTCAGTGAATATTTACCAATCAGTTTATACACAACTTATACATGGGACAGTGGACATGGTGCACAACCTAAGTAACGACGGGAGTGAAAAAGGGAAAGAAGATTCAGCCTTCCTTGCATCTAATACCTCATTTTTACATCAAAAACTAAGTATGGGACACGTCCAGCCCATCTAATTAGCCTCATTAGCACTGGTTCTACAACTGATAGGTACGGTTTTTTTCTATTATTCCTCTCCAGCTCATCTGATGACATGGGTTTTGCCCATGAAAGCTCATGATACTATCTATATTTTTGTTAGTCTCTAAGGTGCCACAGGACTGCTCATTTTTAAAGTTAGAGACTAACATGGCTACCTCTCTGAGTCGTTTCTCAAAGAGCTATCTGGGAAATGCTTTAAGATCAGCCTCTGTAAAGTACTACATTTACAGCAACAATGGACATGTGTTGAGTAATAAAACATTAAATAATAAGTGTTAGATCCTCCTTCTTTCCTTTATTTAGTGTGAACTCTAGTCTCTCTAGTATTTATTCACATAAGGGGCTGGATTTTCAGAACTGACTTGTTATAGCAGGCACAATATATTAGCATGTAGAATAGTGATAGAAATGTGATTTGTCCTTTTCATGTGTTCACTTTTTTTTAATTGTATCCTTTGGTATATATGGTTGTGACTATTTTCTTCCACTATTTGATCTGAGGAAGTGGATCTGGCCCATGAAAGCTCATCATCTAATAAACCATCTTGCTAGTCTTTAAAAGTGCTACATAGTTCTATATTTTGTTTCAATATATTAGCAGTTAGACATAGGACTAGGAGTGTACGCCCAAAACTCAGTTAGTTGGATATGTGGCTACTGGAATATGAACCTCCGGATCATTGCAGATTCAGAAGTGTTGACTGAATTATATATGGGTATAAACCTAATATTATTTAATAAAAATTGCTACTTGATCATATGCTTATCTAAGAACTGGCAAGTTATTCTTGTCTGTATTTTTCCCATGGTTTTGAATGACATGTAGTGGTGACATAATATTTATGCCTTGAGAAAAAAAATCCCATGTGTAGAAGATTATAGGTTATAAATGGATAAATAACCAAGGGCCACAAACAACATCATCAAAATGAAGAATGATTATGTTGATCAAATCCAGCAAAAGTGAGTATTTCTAATGCATTGTCTCTACTTTAATCAGTTGCATTAATGAACAAGAGGATTTGGGTTTTATAGTTAGGAAATTCTGTCCCAAGTCCCAGTCTCCTCGTGCAGAGACTGAAAATAGACTAATCCATCATATTTATGGGTTTTTTTTCCCACATTTATCCCTAACCTAACCACCCTTTGGCTTTAAATACTATTCAGATTGCAATGATGCTTAAAAGAAGTTGTTTTCAGTTTTTGACCTGATTTCATGCAAATATGTACCAGATGGAGAACTGGATTTCATCATTCCAAGTTTTATGAATATTTGATGGCAGGAAAATAACATTTCCCCATATTCTTGAGTTTTTAAATCAGGAATTAAAAAGCCCTTCACTGGCACCACTGCCTATTTGTTATGATCCAGCATCTCACAACTACTGGTCACAACATGGGGTTAACTCACTTGGAAGTGTATCCATCACATGTTATGGTTATTTGCAGTTCAGACCTTTGACCTACAGCTTTTCTCACAGTGAATTGCCCTGTTGTAATGTGTGCCGGAGAGGGACCTAGTGAAAAGTATGAGTTGGGACTGAGAAGGAGGGCAAATGAGGTAATTAAAGGCAAAAGCCCAAAGTGTTTACTTGTAGATTGCCAGCCCAGAGGTTTGACCACAGCAAAAAGGAGACTGTGCTTGGCTTGCAGTCAAGGCATTCTCATTCCTGGGCTTGTAGAGCTGCTGCATTGGGAGATGACCTGTTGTGGGTGTTTGGCAAGGTTGTTAGCTACGTTCCCTTTCAAGACTCTCAGTTGAACACTAGTCCAGAAAGCAGCACTAGCATCTCCTCTCACCTGCCTCCAAGAGGAAAGATACCACAGAAATAGCAGTCTGTGGCAGAAACTGAACTTCTTACTTGTTCTCTCCCTACTTCTGGCTTGGAAAGATATGCAGGAGCTCTGCCTTTTGCCTTCCTAGTCCATGGAGAAGAGTCACCAGAGACCATGCAACCTTACAAAACCTTGGCACAGGCCAAGAGGGCTAAAGGCAGGCAAGAGGCAGTTGTGAGGCCGTTGTGGGATCAGTGTCATGGCGACGCAGAGATAGAGGGGAAGCAGATGGGCCGACACATGCTGCTTTGCACAGAACTGTACAAGATCTAGGATTAATAGACATACCCCAGTACTGTACTGAGTACAAAGAAGGGCTAACAAAAGGTAACTAATGAAATATTGCTGCTTAAATATGAAAGCCTCACATCTCACAGTGAATCCGGCTGCCGAGTAAACATTGCTGTGAACTGGTAGCTCATTCACTTGCAAAACGACTCTTGCCAAGAAAATGAGGAACATAAGTGGATTTTTTAAAAAGGATTGTAATTAATAATTTCCTTACACACGAGGCAGTGGCTTCCACCCTCCCCCAATACCCATAAACCCAGATTTTTAAGACTTATCTAGGCATAAGCACAACCATTATGTGAGCAGCCTCAGTAATGGCACGCACAACTGATCAACAGAACTGACCATTTGTGAATAATAAGTACACATAGATCTGAAAATCTGGGCTATTATTTCATGCTCTTATCCGGGAAAGGAATGAGAACTGCACAATAGAGCTGCCTTTGCTTTTCCAGCCTTGCTTTCCAGAAGACAAACCAAAACCTGATAATACAGGCAGTCCCCGGGTTACATGGATCCGACTTACATCGGATCCCTACTTACAAACGGGGTGAGGCAACCCCGCACTAGCTGCTTCCTCCCAGCAGACCAGGGAGACGCGAAGCTAGCGCTCCCCCCAGCAGACCAGGGAGACGCGGAGCGGCTTTTCTCACCAGACACCTCAGCTTGAGAATAAAGGACTGAGGGAAGTGAGGTGTGGGAGAATAAAACTGAGCTCTGGAGAAATGTTTGGCTAGAGTTTCCCCTACAATATGTACCAGTTCCGACTTACATACAAATTCAACTTAAGAACAAACCTACAGTCCCTATCTTGTACGTAACCTGGGGACTGCCTGTACGTGGCAATGCTTTTACCACGCATGGCAAAGTGGCTGCAGATTCAGGGTCTGATTCTCCACTGTCCTGCACTATGTGCAGTGCAATGTGGAGGCAGAACACAACCATTCTGATACGTCATATTGTCAGCGGACTTTGCACTCACTTGCCTTTCACTGGTATAAATGAGAGCACAAGGTGTGGAGCAACAGAGAACGAGGGCGTCATTTTCAAACTCATCCAAATGTTCTATCATTCATTTTTGTGCTCACTCATTTGTTCCTGTCATGCCGGTAACCACTCAGCCTATCTTGTCTCCAATCTAAAGTCAGACCACCTCTCTCCCATGAGCACTGCTGAAAGGGAAAACTGAAAAAGTTTGGAAACTGTGTTCACAGAGGCATCCAAACTTGACTGAAAAATCAGGTGGGAAATCTTCCAAAACCAGAGTCTCATGAAATTTCCAGTGCTGCTTGGATTCAGCTAGGCTAGAAAAGCTGCAGAAATAGCCTAGTGTGAACTATTTTGGCATTTTTATGTTCTATCCTGGCCAGTACTAAGGAGAGTGGAGCTATACAGCATTTTTTAAATTACTGTACTTACTTGGATTCAGCTCAAGGGATCTATGAAAGGGCATGCTTATTACTTTATCAGAACCTATTAACCAATCCCAATCTCTGGTCCCAATCAACCAGCAGAGCAAACAACAGAAAAATGCAGATCGACCCCTCCTCCCCTATAGCTGAAAGTGGCACTGAAGCAGAACATACAGCTTTGGCTTCTCTAGTGGACTGGGAATAATTCTTTTCTTAAAAGTTAATATTGGCCCATTCAGCAAAGGACTGCCTGACCTTTGCTCTATTTGTTTAATGAAAAGAGGAATTCAGTCTAGACCTCTGCTGAAGGTCCGCATTTTAATACAGTCTGAGAATTCTTTTGAATTAGTCACTTAAGCTCTGGTTTCCCAAAGGTTGCAAATTGTTCACAGACACTTGTGCACATTCCCAGCATGTGTGTACACAAGTACTAGCTTCTTGCACAAAAATCCTGATTTGTGTACTACAGGTTGTATGTGCACTACACTTTCTTTCTGAAGGAACTTTGAGCTTAGTTACTGCTGTTGCCAGGTGCCACCCATATGTTGGTTTAGATGAGAACATTCAGCTTTTACTGACATGAGCTGCTGCAAATGTTTCCTACCAGTTAAAAAACCCACGTTCTCTCCTAAATACTTAAAAAAGATGTGCATCAGCTTAGTGTCCTTGTATGACTGAAGAATCATAGGACTCGTTTTAGATGATGTGATCAGATATATATACACACACACACCTCAGTCCAGGGCTGGGCTTTAGATGCTATCCCTGTGATTAAAAAAGAAAACTACCTCCATTAATTTTAGCTTGGAAGTCAGTGTCTCAAAGGTCAAGGCAGGTCTCAGACCAGAGCTGGATGCTATGGGGAGCAAAAAGAGATTATCTATAAAGAGAAGGATTGTTTCTTGATTTTTCCTGGATAGAGTTTTTGCCTCTGCCCCGTGAAAAAGAAACCAAGAGAAAGGACACTTGTCTAATTGAAGCCTTTCTTAGAACATTTCACAACAACACATTCCTTTGAACTCTTCCAAAGGTTGGAGTTACATTGTTGTGTTGACACCAATCTAGACAAGTATCTCATCATTGCCAGCTGACTTGTCCCAGGAGTGTTGGGAGCTAGGATATTGGAAGGGATGGATGAATTTCTGAAATTGACTCTCCATCATGTCATCAGGAGGGTCAGAACATCAAACAACCATTTCATAGAGAGCGTAACTGTGTCAATGAAGTAAACCGTCATCCCTCTCTGTAGTATGAGGAACAGGATATCAGCAAAAGAGAATTATGAAAGAATGATGATAGGCCTGTATTGTCTTTGTTTCATCTGCCAGATGTGATGTCAGTACTGATGTTTTGCAGCAAAACCTGATGCTTACATGGTACGGTCATTGAGTTGCAGCTAGATTCTTGAGTAGCAAAAAGTAAGCAGCAACAGAGTAAAACAATTGACTTCTTTTGTGTGAACGGGGCAAACAGGAAGTCATCACTGCAGAAATGGCCTTACATAAGAAGCTGTTAGCAGCAATAGACATTATCAAGAGCTACAGGATTGGGTCCTAAACTCACAATCCCCTACTATGGATGTCCAGTGACTGAAAAAAGCAGCACTGGAGTGGTGCTTCAAGCAAGTGATTTGACAATGGAGAGCAAATGGCACTCAGCAGCCCCATGCAGGGCAGATGGCTATGCCCTCTGAGTTTGATCTAGTAGGCCTAGGTGGGTCCACTCAATACTTGCCTTCACCAGTGGAAACCGAAACCTGGGAATTCAGGTATAACAGGAACCCAAACACACAGGCCTGATCTACCCTACATGGGAAGGTCAAAGTAAGATATGCAACTCCAGCTATGTAAATTATGTAGTTGGAGTTGACATTTCTTTCATCACAAATCCATGCCGTCCACACAATAGGAGGCTTCCCTTGCTCCTTGTGAGAAGCAGAAGTACTGGCGCTGATAGGGGCACCCTCTGAATTCAACCTAGTGCGTCTACACTCCAACCACTAAATCAAACCCTGGCAGTGTCAGCTTCTGTGTAATGTAGATGTGCCCACAACGATGTATGCGTTTCCTTTTTCCATTTGTCAGGAAACCATTTTGGGAGCCAAAATGAAATGAGATGTGCTCTTATGTGATCGCCACCTCAGGCTCTGACGCAGGAAGAGACCACACCACCCATTTTCTTTCAAGCCCATGCATATCTTCCTGAGGCCCTAGAAACAAGCCCATGAAAAACATATGTAAATAGTACACTGGAACACAGACACAGCTCTCCAAAAATCAAAAGAGAAATATTTGCTCCAGCATACACCCACAACAAATGCCAGCCAAACCATTCACTAGTGTAAGTCTGTATAACTCTACTGAACTCCGTGGAGCTATGCAATAGATACCAGTTGAAGATTTGGCCTATTGAATAATTTGCTCTATCTACCCCTTCGGAGCAAGCAGTGTGAGTCGCAGCTTGCCTAGACAACTGAATTCTCATGGAACTAACACTAAAAACAGTAGTATAGCTCTAGTAGTAAGGGCAGCAGCAGCATAGGCTAGCTGCCCCAAATACAAGCCCGCCTAGAGACCTGTAAGTACGTATTTAGGGTGGCTTGTCTGTGCTGCTGCTTGCAACAGCCCATGATATATTTTAGGAATTGCCCACATAATTTCTTGGTATGCAGCAAGGTGGGATAGGCTGTAATCGTGCACTAGAGTGCAGTACATGAAAAGTGCACTATGGTCAGATCTTCTATGTACTGCTGCAGAGTCCAACCAGTTAGTGTTCAGTAGGCTAATTTGTTGTACAGTTACATCCCCTGTGCCAACTCTATCCACATATCTACACAAGCAATTTCATCACTGGACCCAACCACATCAGTCACTACATTAGCGGCTCATTTAACTGCACATCCACTAATGTGATCTATGCCATCAAATGCCAGCAATGCCCCACTGCAATGTATATTGGCCAAACTGGACAGTCTCTATGGGAAAGAATTAATGGACAAATCAGATATCCGAAAAGGATATTCGTTGTTTTTAAAGTTTTTCTACCATAATGTAGTGTAGATAAAGGGAATTGTAAGCCACGTATTATGAATAGAAAAGCCCACACATACATACAAACTGAAAACAATTAAGCTGATTTACTTCTTTTAACATAAAAAGGAATTCTCACTTCAGTATATGGTCTTAATTTCTCTAATCTAAGAGCATTGCAAAAACATAGCCCAATAGCATGAGAAAATTAAAAAAGGGAAGTTGGATTAATTTCAGTAAAACATTTTTGGTATTTCAATTTCATGATTCAGCCTGTCTGATGAAAGTAGAAGTAAACATTTGCAAGATGCTTAATACAGACCAATTTTAAATATAGTGTACGCTGCAAAAATTCCACGTGCCTTCTTGTGAAGGGGGAATATTTTTTTGATCAGACAACAGAATAACATTATCATCAGAAGAAAGGGTAACTGAGTCAATTTTATATCTACTCTAATACATTTTCAGGATGGTTTAGAAACTGATTTCATGATGGAAAGATGAGTGTGGTATGAAGGCAGCCCACCACTACTACCAAGATAAACATTTTGCATAGAGTCTAATTGTTACTGCTATTTCTTATAGAAGTAAATATTTAAGGTTTGCTATTTCATACTGATTGCTACAGAAACTTCCATTAGACAGTTGGAAGTTTATGTCTGGACGATAAACATGCTGTATTCTAGTCTGCTATGCTACACATTTTTTTTGTAAAGACAGTGCTCCTTTCATGAGCATAGCATAACAAAAATACCTTGAGGTCTTGGATTCTTCGGCAGATGTTGGCAAAGCCTGCAATGTCTTCTTTCACAGTCAGGTGCTAATGACAGAGTAAAGCACCACTGTATGCTGAGTTGGCACGACACCTGCCACAGCACGGCATAGAATCTGCTGGTATCTTCTTAGTAGCACATTTCACATCTTGGGGTGCAGGAGATGGTGGGGACTCTGGCTAGGGATGAAGACTTCACTATTAAAAGTCTGACTGAGCCATTTAAAGTCCAGCTGGCAGTGCTGTGGACCGGAGGCAGGCTATGCCTACCTGTCCTGGGGCATTATGTGGCACCCCGGGAGTGGCCAACAAGTCCAGCTCCTAGGCCAGGAGCCACGGGGCTCCATGCGCAGCCCCTGTGGTCCTGAGCACCAGCTCCACACTCTGAACCAGCCAAAGGGAACTGGGGGGCAGTGCTTGAGGGCGAGAGCGGCACACATGGTGCTTGCTGGAGCGTCTCCCTTCCCCACACCCACCGGGAGCTGGGTCTGCTGGCCGCTTCCAGGCTGCAACGTGGTGCCCAAGGACGGGCGGTCAATCTGTCCTAGTGACGCTGACCGGGAGTTGCTCAAGGTAAGCCTGAGCCCTAACTCTCTACCCCACTCAACCTGTACCCCAAACCTCTCATCCCCAGCCCTATCCCACAGCGAACAGGCCAGGCCAGAGCCTACACCCCCACCCCAGCCTGTAGCGCTTCTTCTCCTCAACACCCAGTCAGGAGCCCCTCCTCAAACCTGTTGCATCCCAAACCCCTGATCTCCAGGCCCATTCCAGAGTCTTCACCCCCTGCACCCTAACCCTCTGCATCACCCTCCTGCCCTTATCACCTCCTGCAGCCCAGTTACCTCTCCCAGCCTGGAGCCCCCTCCTGCACCCCTCTTACACCCCATCTCCCTGCCCCAGCCCAGTGAAAGTGAGGGTGGGAGGAGGGGGAATGTGGTGAGTGAGCCCTCAGGTGTTCAGTTTTGTGCCTATGGAAAGCTGGCAACCCTAGGAGGGCTGTCCTCAGAGAATGAAGTCTTCTTTATTTCCTCTTAGGATGGGTAAACGGAATAAATTCCTAAACAGCAGGCTGTATTCGGCACTCTTTGAAAAGGCCTTTCCACCCTGAAGTGACATGCACAACACTGTTAACCCACCCGTCTATCCTCTAACTGCGACAAACAAAAGACATCCCTCCCAAAGATTTCAGAAACAAATCAACTTTTATAACCCCCTCCTCCCACAAAACAACAACAACAAAAAAAGGCCTCCAAGCTAACCCTCCCCCCAAGACACCACGCAGAGTTTTTGCTATAAAAAGGGAGAAACTCCAGACCCCCTAGGCTAGGTACTTCACTACTGCTATTGATTTTCCATGGAGGACACTCAGATACTATGGAGTTATGTGGCAGTACAGAACCCTAAAATATACGATCAGTTGTGACCTTTGGAGAGGATCAGTGTGATAGTCCCTCGGGGTTCCTGCCAAAGGTAACGGATTCGTTTTATACCCAGCGTATTTGTTAGGAGGAGAGGGTGGAGTGCAAGGAAAGCGACATCAGGAGAAATGGAATGTCGCTACTTGTGCTGGGCGGTGCTCCCAGACTTTAAAGTGTTGCAAAGGACAATTGTCCCAATTCACTGGTATTGTGGGGGCTGCTAACCTCTCCCCCACTCCCTTGTGCATATGGATTGTGTGCATTCCTGTGATATTTCTGTCATGCTTTCAGACACTGATCATTAGGGACAGGCCTGCAGACAGGGCAAGGGCAAGGAAGCAGTTGCCCTGGGGTCTAACAATTCAAAGGGGCCCAGGGCTCCTTGCTACTGTGGCAGGATTTCCGAGCCCTATAAATTGCCGCTGGAGCTCTGCTTGAGGCCGTCCGGTGGGTTGGGGGGACAGTTTAGGTGGCACTGGAAGTCTGGCTGCCCTGGCCCCGCCCCTTCTTCCTAAAGCCCTGCCCCTCTGGGAACACAAAGCACTCCCTCCACGCCTTGCCCAGGGGCACGGCAAGTCTGTCAGCTCACCTGATTAGGGATAACACTCTATGTCAGTGATGGGCAACTGAGGCAGCATGTCTGGCCCTCCTTCATTTCAGTGGGCCACAAGATTGTCGCAACCAAAATGGTCTTCCAGGATAGTGTAGCTTGGCTAACTGTGCTTGTGTCCTTAGAATTTTCTGGGTGTGCTGACTGAGCTATAGTAGCACTTTGATTGGATGCCAAGAGAGCCCCGGGTGCGCAGGTAACGTGCACAATCAGCACGCACCTCCCTTCATGCGCCCTTGCTCTGTGTGTGCAGGGCCGTCCTTAGGTATGCCTGAAATACGCAGCGGCATGGAGCAGCCAAAGCATTTGGGCACCAAATTCTTGGGTGTCCCTACTCAGCCATGAATACTAGTATGCCTGAGGATAGTCCTGCACACCTCTGCCTGTTCCTCTCTGGCCCCTCCCCCAGGCTGTTCTCTCCTGTTCACTGTTCCTGTTCCTCCCCCTTCCTCTCTCCATTCCTCCTCTCCCTTCCACCCCCTGCATGGGGACAGGGGAAGCCTCATGGGGGGGGGGGTGGAAGACTCAGGCTCTCCAGCAGAAGCCGCAGGGAGCAGGGAGTCCACTGCCCATCATTTGTAAGGATGTTCCTGTGAGTGCCTGTCACTTTAGTAATAGCAATAGGAAAAACGGTGCACAGATGGAAACCAGCAAAATCTGGCAGGGTAGGCAATGGCAAACAATGTCTCGTAGACCACACATGGATCCCAATGCCTTGCTTGTGGCCCTCAGGCTGCCACCACTGTCCTTTGTGGTCAGGCAGGGATTACTATTTGTTTCTTCATCCATAAAAGAAGACCAAGACAGAAGGGTGAAGAGACCTGACTAAAGCCAGCGCAAGTTAGCGTCAGAGCTTGGATTAGAAATTATTGGTCCTTGTTGTCAGTCAAGTGGGTTGCATGTCGCTGAGCTACCCTCTGTGTAGCCATAGGCCTTGTAAGGGAACACTAGGGACAGCAAGCCTCAGGGAGAACAAGAGCTGTGTTATTGCTTTTGAATGACCAACCAGGAAGGGAAGCAGGGGGGATGGATGCTAAACTCAGAAGACACCTGCTAAGCCCCCCACCCCAAGAGAGATTTTCCAACCCTTCTATAGTTTGCAGGCAAAGGCCTCAGACTATATGGAAAGCCCTGTCTGATTGGCTGCCTTTCCTTATTTCCCCTATTTCCTGGGCCAAACTAGCCAATCAGAGCTGCTCTAGCTGCTGACGGACAGCTTGTGCCCCCATGAAAACATAGGCTCTCCAGCTGATCTGGGTGGGAAAAAGAAACTTGATGCCAGCAGAGCTCTGCAGCTCCCAGGGCTTAGCCCACCCCCTAAGCAGGCAGTAAGGCTGAAATTACTCCCCCTGCCAAGTTTGGAGAATGAGAAGATGAAGAACTTGCAGGGTGGGCCCTTTTCCATTCTACCAGCTGCTTTTTTCATGGAAGAAGAGGCCAGCAGTGTAGGCAGAGCTGTGACCTGGCATGGGACAAAGGCAACAGACACAGAATCAACAAAAGGTAGTGGAATCAAATGTGTGGGAGGAATTTGTTTATCTCTGTGGGGTGTTTTTGTTTGGGGGTAGGGCAGGGTTAAATACAGAGGGACGTGTTGATTGTATTTCTGGGAGGGCAGAATCCAAAAGTCTGTATGTTTGTGGTGGGGCAGGATTAAGTGTGTTGGCTGTTTTAATACATGCAGAATCAATTTGGGTTGGAAGGCTTTGTTACCCTAGTTGTGCTTAGAATGGGTGCAACAAATTGGTGAGGGGAGAGGGGCAAGCTTGGGGTGGAGTAGAATTAAGTCGACTGTGCATATTTATATAAATGAATGTTCTATTTGTTTTTGGGCAGTGTTAGCAGGTGTGACTGTGTGTCCTGAGAGAATCAATGCCCAAACTCACCTCCTCATTGCTTTCTGAGTTTTCAACGCTCCCCAGAACACAAATCTGAGGCATCACTTTCTCTAGGATTTTAGATGCCCCGAGATATTCCCTGTATTAGGGCAGTGTTATGGCAAAAAGGGGATAGTGTCATGTACATCTAGGGCCATTAAAGTTTAAATACCTAAGGTGAAACCCTCCAAAAAAGAATGAAAGGTGTTATGCATTAGGAGAACCACTAAGGATTATTTATGTGAGCCTGTCAGGGCCATTACCCCCTTTCCTGCTTCATTTGTGTTACAAAGCATCTACACTCAAGAAGGATTAACAGCCAGGACATTGACCAAGACAGACAAAAGACCATGAAGTTTGGAATGCTTTGGACAAGGGGTTTTCCTGGTGTGAAGTACAGGAACTGAGAGGTGAGAAAGGGGACACATTTGGAACTGTCTGAGGACTTGTCTACATGGGGAAACTTACTGGGTTTTAGATTGATATATTTATTTTTACTTACTGTTAGCTTCCAAGGTCATAAACAGAAAACGACTCTCCTGGAATACGTGTGCCTGCACTGGAAGCCCTGAGTTTTATGTGAAGTCCTGAAAGAGACTTATAGGCATCTACATCTTGAGATAGCACCATGAGACATACTTCAAAACAGTGGTGAGTGTGTGCCATTTTTTATATGTTTTGTAAATATGACTGTAATATTGGATTTCTGCCACAAATGGGATACTGGTCTTTAAGTGGAACTGGTTGGAAACTATCCATCAGAACTGTTTTTCCAAGGAAAAGTGACAAATATCAGAGGGGTAGCCGTGTTAGTCTGAATCTGCATAAACAACGGGAAGTCCTGTGGCATCTTAGGGTATGTCTACACTAGCCCCCTAGTCCTTAGTTCGAGTTAATGTTTGACTGCCACGTGTAGCCGTGGGCGGTTAGTTTGGACTAAGGGGATTTAAAAATGGCACCCCGTCGGGAAGATGCAAATAAAGCCCGGGATATTTAAATCCCAGACTTCATTTGCAACTTCGAATGCCTACATTAGCCTCTCTAGTTCGAACTAGGGGGCTACTGTAGCCATACCCTTAGAGACTAAGAGATTTATTGGAGCATAAGCTTTCGTGGGCAAAGACCCACTGACAAATGCTTCCAGGAAAAGTGAGTTTTTGAGGAAACAAAATTATTTCTGAAAACTCTCTGCTTTCTGCAGAAAATGTCAACGTAGCCACAAAACCCCACACTTTCAATTAGGAAATGATTAAACTCTTTGTTTGAACATGTTTGATCAAAACAAAACATTGAGACTCCCGAATCAAAATGTTTTGGCCCAACTTGATATTTTGCCATATTTTGCTGAGCCGCTAAGGTACCTCATATGCTGCCTCCAATTCTGGTCTATGGACTGGGCTCTCTGGTGGGATTATGTCTGCTCCAAAATTCTCTGGGGGCAGAGAGAGTGGAGACAATGGGTGATTATGTGAGATCTAGTCCAGCCAGAGAGCCCGTCCCTTAAGGGAGAGAAAAGCACGAGGCACCCAAATTGCAATTCCCACGAGGTGCTAGGGCTATGTTTAAGGTTGAGCTGCTCTGAAACGTGATTTGGTTTGATAAGACAGTAGTTCAGTGTAGTTAAATCAACCTTAGGAACATTGTCTTTTGATTCTCTCTGACAAACGTGGATGTCTTTGGCTAATAGTTTTTGATGAAAAGTCAAATTTTTCCAATAGAAATGCTTTTGCCTGTCCTCACCCTAACTTTTCTGACACACTTAACCTACAAGACCTTCCTCCTGGAAAAAGGGTGACAAAAAGCTCCTGCGAGACGAGTCTTTTGTAGGAACTGGATTGGCCCATGAATGGAATGGGACCACACAAGTGGCCATTTCAGAATTAAATTTAAACCGACTCTTTTGATTAAACTTCCCCTCAATAATTTCTTCACACAAACACATCATGCCCACTCATTCATTCATTCGCACATTAACTATTTATCCTACAGTTAAGGAATAAAAAAGTTATTGCCATTAATTTTAAATAGCTAGAAAAGGTGCTATTGTTTATTGGGCCTAGATAGGTGGTGTTTTAAACAGTGTTCTTTTGTGTTTAATTAAAGCTGGGTTTTGACTGAACAAAACCATCTAGTTCCAAATCCGAATTGCAGTTTTTTATCTATATCCTGATACTTTGTAAAGCTTTCCCTATGCTAGTTGTGTCAGGTTCACATAACAGAGTTTAATTCCTGCCTTTTAGACTTCAATGCCTATAAAATTGCCTCAGCTAATAAAAGATTAAATATACCATGCCCTGCAGTTGTTAAGGAACTACAGAAAGAACAACATTCAAAAACAATGACGTGGTTGATCATTGCACAATCCTGAAAACTAAAGTTCATGGAGCGTGAGAGAGGGGTGGAGGGAGAGAGAAAGAGTGCGTGTGTGTGTGTTCGGTTCACCAGCCGATTACTTGTCTGTATCCTATAAAATATACCCAGAATCAATGAGCTTGTTTCTGCAAGGATTTCACAGAAAGGAGCCAAAGATTATCTTGAATTTCTGCCTCCTGCTGGGTCATAAGTTAAGAGGAATTTAATTGGCTCCTGGAAATTTGCAAATGTGGAGGTTTCCACCTTGGCAATTTGATTGGCCCACAGAAAGTGTTACACAGGCCAATCACATTATTTGTTTCATTTGCCTGCATTTATTCCCTTGCTGACTCCAAGCTCACGGCCACATCTCTGTGTCTGCACGTCGCTGTTTTCCCCCCCTCTCTCTCAGCTCAGCAGCAGCAGCAGCTGAAGTCTATGTTCATTGCTAACCTGATCAACCCAGGATGTGGCTTCTCTGTGTCGTCACACCCAGATGTTTTTCCAGGCCACGCCCCCATGGGGCTCTGAAACACTCGGAGAAGCAATAACGGGGAAAGCTTATTCTACTGTCACAATGCAATGGAAGGGTTAGAGAAACTACATTTTTGTTATTTCATGGCACTCTAGAAGATCAACGTTAATTCTTACTTCAAGCAACAAGCTGCCATACTTAGGATTTTCTCTCCTTTCCCCCCTTCACTGGACTTTAAATGCTTTTTCTCTTTAGTGACAAGCCGAGTGCAGTCTTCACGAACAGAGTGCATTTATGATAGCAGCTTATTCAGACCTCGCTTCTACAAAGGGATCCTAAGAAACAGGAGGAGAAAAGTCTGCTTCTATAATTTTTTTAAAGGGGAAAAAGTGCAATTTTTTGGAACACCTATGAAAAATGGCAACAGCAGCATACGTGGATCATTTTGCAGCCGAGTGCCTTGTTTCTATGTCCAGTCGTGCTATTATCCACAGTCCCAAAGGGGACGCAGATCCCCGACCTGATGCAGCAGCACCTCCTCCTCTCTCCAATGGAGAAAAAAAGTGGGAAGTAAAAGAGACCGGGAAAGACAATGGATCGTCGCTCTTTGTGGTGGCCAGCATTTTAGCAGATCTCAACCAGCACGTCCCGAACTCCGCTGCCATTCGGATGGAAAAAATAGACAGCATCGATAACAGGGAAAAACTAAGTCCTTTTCCTCCTCAAGAGTTTGGTGAGGAAAGTGTCTCCCCAGCCGACAAGCGTGGAGAAGGAAAAACAGCCACACCTACTAGCCTGGCTGCAGTAAGTGAGCCAAGCCCTAAACAAAGGAGCAGACGGGGAAGAAACCGGGCTGACCCTGAGTCACCCCAGAAAAAGCACAAATGCCACTACGTGGGGTGTGAAAAAGTTTATGGCAAATCTTCCCATCTCAAAGCTCATCTAAGGACCCATACAGGTTAGTTACTAGCTGGCCAAAGATTTATGCATTACAGTTTGTCATAAATGAATAAATAAATAAATAATTTACCCCTCCTCCAATTTGCATTTGGCCAACATTATGATTTCATCTTTCAGAATTCAAGCTCACAGTAAGACTTTGGGGAATAATAATTCTAGTCATCATCCATGCGACGCTAACTTTATTATTCTTTTCATTGCTTTAGTCGTGCGTATGGAGTGTTAGAGGTGTAAGTAGATGGACCCACAGAACTGTATTTCTCAGCTGCTAGTCTCCTCTTACCCACCCACTGCTTTTTACACCTGCATTCCCCCTTGCCTGCAGCTCCCACCCTCTGCTTTGACCCTACCTTCAAATCAGCAGTCCATCACCTCCCATGCCAGGTCAAACACCCGCATCCACGAATTTTAAAATTAAACATTTTAGTGACACCCGAGTGAGTGTGTTTCTTTCTGTGCAGCAGACACTCAAGTGGCCCAGAAGAGAATGGTGAGAGGTTGAGAGCTAGATCCAGGGAGGTATTTTCTGAGGAGTGTATGCGGAAGGGGAATGTAGGACAATCTCCAAGGGGCTGTGGCAGTTGGCCACATACTGAGGTACAAACATCCATTTAATGCACATCACTAGCTGAGTTTGACCAGTGTTCCAGACTTTAATTTGTTTTTTTGTGAACTTTCATGCATGTACCTCTTCTGACTTGCAAGAATATACACAAAGTCCTGTGTGTACTCACATGAAAGTGGTCTCAGACTTTTGTGCTGAAAGTGTTAATTAGGTTATCTTGAAATTTAGCCAAGCCCCACTCCTGCTGAAAAAGAGTCAGGGAGCATGCAAGGTTTAGGTGACCAATGCTCACTCACAGAAATAGGCATAGCGCCCACCTTGAGAACAATGCACACGCTAGACCATGCTTGCAGGAGCCGTTCTCTGAGTAACTTGAAACAGTGAACACTTTTGCTACCATTCAACTCTGGCCACAGATAAATAGTGTAAGGAAAAATTAAAACTAAACACTTCTGAAAAAATTACCAGCCATAATTAGCGCTAGCTTTGCTGTAGAGGACATTCCTCATGTCCTCTCTCCCCCACTCTAGTGTGGTGCTGGGATGAGAGGGTTTCAGGATTTGAGTTTGGTGCTGGGGAAGCAGAGAGAGTAAATATAGAACATCAAGTTGTGTGTAGGCAGAGATATATTTCCCGTCCCACATGGCCAGCGGCATGCTGAATCTTTGGTACCATAGCCAGCTTGCAGGGCGTTGTGTCTTGCCCAGCTTTTGTTTCCTCAGACTGACGTGAAGGGTTTCACTGCTTGATTTTTGGGGAAAGTCTACTAACTTTGCCTCCTCATGCTTATTTTTGCTTTCCTTTTAAATGCAAGATAAAGTTCCTGAGCTCTCAAATGTACCAGAAACCCAGATAAGGAGAAGGGGAACTCCTCTCTTATGAAGAAAACAAGGCATGGCTGAGGCTGCCTCTGGGGAGATGGGGGTGGAGTGCGTCATTCCGGGGCGGGCTGGTAAGCTGGAGTCATTCGGGGACGCTGGCTTTGCTCCAGATTCTCTCTCTCTCTCTCTCTCGCTCGCTTTTAAATCTCCCCTTCCTGTAATTTTACCAGCACGGTAGGGTTTAATTTGTTATTGTTGTAGCTAGTGGTACTGAGAGCACAAGAGTGCATGTGTGAGAGAGTTAGAGGAAAAAGAAGGGAAGGGACTGGTTTGCCCTGGGAGTGGCAGGACCCTAGAGGCTAGAGCTCTTTGTTCAAAGGTTCCCACACAGACACTGGCAACGCAAGAAAACAGTCCTGCCAAGTTTCCCTCATTGGCAACAAGACTGTCTCTGTTTGGATTCAGACAGGTTAAAATGTCTCTTACTCTTGTTATGAAGCTTTTTACAGCATGTTTCAGTGAGACACTGAAAATCTGTATCCCCCTCTCCCTCAATCATACAAATTGTGACAAGTCTGAGAATAGATTACAACATGCCAGGAGTACAGCACGTAAAACTGCCAGCCTTGGCTAGGCAGAGTGTGCAACTCCTTTTTAAATTAGTGTTTTGGACGCTAATAGTTGGAACAGGGGACCTCAGGAGTTCTGAATTCTCCTTTCAGGCTCCAACACGGTCTTTAAGCAGCCATGGCCAAATCACGTGCGTGACTCCATTTTTCTAGCGTGGGCGTGGTAGTGAGTACTCGCCTCACCAGGACTGGTTGAGGTTCCATTAGTTAATGTTTGTAAAATATTTTGAGAACCTCCAAGGGAAAGACTAGAAACAGTTCTCTTAATAGTCACGACCAAAACATGATTACAAAGAATCTTGACCACAGAATGTACCAAGCTCTTCTAAGGAATAGAACTGCTCACACATTCTTTAGAACTGAAATAAGATTAAGAGCAGCACTTTAGGCTGGAAGTGGCATATTTGTGATTGTGATAAGACATTGCAGCTTGTGACTTGCTTGAGAAACACACTCAACATTAGCCAGTGTACTTCTAACTTAAGGTTCTCACACTACTTTTGAGACACGTGAAGAAAAAGAGGCTAGATGTGGGAGGATCAGTTCAGATGCTGTTGGTTCAAATCCAGGCCAGATTGGTAGAGCCTCAAAGCTGGTACTATCTACATGAGATCCCCTTTGTGGGTTCTGACCAGTCTCTAGTGGACTGGTGTTCAAAGCAAAACCACCCTCCTTCCTGCCACAGTTACCACTTGCTGGGAATTATAGTCTGAATAGAGGAGACAAGGATTAAAGGACCAAGGAGACTGACTTGGCCTTTTATCTGCAGACCTTGGTTGCAGTAGAGAATAGGACTAAAAAAATTCTCCACTAGTGAGCCTGCCAGTGAGACCCCAGCGTAGAAAAAGCTCCTTGGGATTCTGACTTTTTACCACCATGATAATTAACCTCTCCCATGCCTGTGAATGCCACATGATTTAAAAACCAGCAAGTCCTAGCACTAGATAGAAAATGATTCACTACAATGTTTTCAATCCTCCCTCCCCCAAATACACCACTTATTTTCATGCCCCCCTCCTCTCCCATTTCTGGGTGAGTGTCCTGGGGTTCAATATAATCACAGGCCACAAATTATGTATTCTCAAAGTCCTAATACATACCAGCAAGCTAGATGCACTATAAGGCTTCGTCTGCACTGCAGTGCTAGTTCAGGAAATTCCAGTATCCTGAAATAGCTATTCACAGCAAGCCCATTATTTCGGGCACGTTATTCTGACGTCCCTGTAAACCTCATTCTAGGAGGAGTAAGGGTCATTTCGGAATAGTGGTTAATTTCGAAATTTGGTGCTGTGTAGATGGCACCAAATGATGAAATGAGCTATGCAAATTGCGTATCTTATTTCGATGCTATTTTGAAATAGCTTATCTTATTTCAAGTTATGGTGCATTGTAGACACAACCTTGGTGTGTAAATTTCAAGTCAAAATTCAGTCTTACATAGACTCCTGAGGCCCTCATAAGATATGTAATGATCCATACAGATCTTATAGAATACTCAGCTCTGTGTCCCAAGTTACACTGATGTCCTTGACATAAAGGTCCTAGGCATTCCTGGTTTTTTTTTTTTCTTTAAAGTTACCTCTAAATCTATGGAAATTCCTAAACATAGCTTGAACAAAACAGAGTGAAGAGTTACCTGGCACGGTTATCTTCCCAGTCTCCTCTCAAGCACCAACTCCAGCTCTTTGCTTTGGGGAAGTGAGTGCAATTGGAAAAACCTCTGCAGTTTGCTTCCCCATGGACCACGATGCAGGAGTGCATACAGGGAGCTACTATGGATCCCTCATTGCTGTCTGGACTCTCATTCTTCCCCATTACTCCTTCTCAGGCAGCGTTGCTTTAATTTTTCCATTGCAACAAAGAAGTGGAGAAGGTGCAGAAGAGGAGTTAATGTAACTGGGCTGGCAACTTCCTGCTGCAGCACTACCTAATTCTTTGCTGCTTGTCCTCCCCTCTGCAGTGTAAAAGGAAAGCTGTATTTAGTAAAAGATGTATATGTTTGCTGAACATGGTGACAAAAGAGGAGATGTGGTTGCTCGTATTAATCTAATAAACTCAAGGTCAAAGACTGTGGTCAGCCTCAGTCATTTTATATTAGAAAGCCACACAGTATAAGCATAAAGAGTAAACAATATAAATACAAAGGAGAACTCAGACATGGCAGGCTAACTGCCTGCTTTCCCAGTTCACCAGAAGCACAAATCATAGTATCAGATTGCTGGACCTTCTAAAGCTCCTCTACACTGCTTCAAGGCAAGGCAACCCTAAACTTACCTCCTGATGACTGTGCGCGCTCAGGACAAACTTTGCATGGGATACAGTCACCGTGGCGAAGCACACACCACTCCCCCTTCCGTACACCGGAGTAAGGACATGTCCATGAGAAAGAGAGAGCCCCTGGGGCAAGGTGAGCTTTAGCTGCTGAAATGGTCCCTTGAGGCTGTGGGCAGCTAGGTATAAGTTAGAGCAGTTTCTGCCTAGTCCCAGGCTCAGGAAAGTGTAAAGGGAGCTTAAAAACCAGCTTCTCTTCCCACTCCCTGGTTTTGCAATGGGCACAACTCAGCTGGAACAGATGCTCTGGCTTGCATATAACCTTTTCCTATCTGGTTAGGTGCCCTTATTCTTGATAAGGCTAAACATCTGCTGCAGTTGCAAAGGAAGAAAGTTGTTTTACTGTTATTGACATTCGCTAACGTCATGAACATTTAGCAGTATGCAAAATCAATTCACTTTGAGTACGTCTAGACAGCAGGACCATTTCGGGATACTGGAGGTATCCCGAAACAGCTACCCTGTGTCTTTTAAACGTGTGCCCGTTATTTGGAAATATTTTTCGAAATAACGGGTGAAGTGTTCTGGCATCCCTGTAACCTTCATTCCACAAGGGTTAAGGGATGTGTTGAAATAGTGTGTTATTTTGAGATTTGCTACTGTGTAGATGTGCTAAATTTTGAAATAAGCTACTTCAAAATACAATCGAAATAAGATACTCAATTTGCGTATATCACGCTTAAGGTGCTGGGTAGATGCATCCTTCCTCTTTACTATAATGAAAAAGTATGTTATTTCATAAACCCTTGTCCACAAAATCATTGCCCATCCAGGGGAAGCAGGGGTTTGCAATGCTTCTTTGGAAAAGGGGTTATATTATTCATCTATTCAAATTAATTAAGATGATGCTGTCTAGAATTTGTAAGTGGTCTTCTAGAACAAGTGGTTACTGGTCACTGTGGCGCTTAAGGCACAAGGTTTAGACTGGGAAATTTGAATGAACTTGATATACGAGTTCCCTAGAGGCTGAAAAGCACAGAGCGTGTAATAGACTCTGAGGCTCAGCTGGATGACTGTCTTGTTGATTTGCTTTTACAGTTCAGGTGAGTTTGTTTTTTATTTTCATACGTTGTTTTCGTTTTGCACAAATCAGTGCAGGTCAGTATGGGCGAAATTCTGGTTCTATCGACACCCCTTGTCCCAATTTTAGTTTGAACAAACTGTTGCACTAAATTCAAGAGGACTGTGATCGTATGCAAATGCAGAAGAGCAGATACAAATTTTTGGAACAAGACAGCAGGCCCACCATCAGAGGAAGAGACTAATGTGGCAACTGCCCCAGGTCCCAAGGACTCGGCTGCTGCTTCTGTTACTGTGGCCCTTTAAATCACTGCTGACTTGAGCTGCAGAACCCTAGGTGGCATGCTTTGGATGGTGCTGAGCTGGGGAGGGGGAAATCCAGGTGGTGCTTAGGGCTGGCTGTGTCTGCCCCACCCTTCCAGCTGAGGCCTTGTCCCTTGCAGGAACACGGATCTGCCCCCTGCCCCAAGATTTTGGTGAGTGTTTCGGCTCCCCTGCCTGACAGACACCAAGAACTACTGCTACTACTTCTCTAAAAGCTGTGTTCGTCCCAGGATTCCTCTAGCCTCTGCCTGTAGAAAGCCAGGCATTAACTCCTAAGGGGAAAAAAGTGCACTACAATGGCAGAAAGTTTCTCTCTCCCTCACGTCCCCTGTGAGCAGAGTCAGGTCCACTGACAGCAGTTGCAGATCCTGGGGCAGACCAGATCATAGAATACTGGGACTGGAAGGGACCTCGAGAGGTCATCGAGTCCAGTCCCCTGCCCTCATGGCAGGACCAAATACAGACAGTCCCTGATAGACGTTTATCTAACCTGCTCTTAAATACCTCCAGAGATGGAGATTCCACAACCTCCCTGGGCAATTTATTCCAGTGTTTCACCACCCTGACAGGAAATTTTTTCTAATGTCCAACCTAAGCCTCCATTGCTGCAGTTTAAGCCCATTGCTTCTTGTTCTATCCTCAGAGGCCAAGATGAACAAGTTTTCTCCCTCCTCCTTATGACACCCTTTTAGATACCTAAAAACGGCTCTCATGTCCCCCCTCAGTCTTCTCTTTTCCAAACTAAACAAACCCAAATCTTTCAGCCTTCCTTCATAGGTCATGTTCTCTAGACTTTTATCATTCTTGTTGCTCTTCTCTGAACCCTCTCCAGTTTCTCCACATCTTTCTTGAAATGTGGTGCCCAGTGCTGGACACAATACTCCAATTGAGGCCTAACCAGCGCAGAGTAGAGCAGAAGAATGACATCTCGTGTCTTGCTCACAACACACCTGTTAATGCATCCCAGAATCACGTTTGCTTTTTTTGCCACAGCATCACACTGCTGACTCATATTCAGCTTGTGGTCCACTATAATCCCTAGATCCCTTTCTGCCGTACTCCTTCCTAGACAGTCGCTTCCCATTCTGTATGTGTGAAACTGATTGTTCCTTCCTAAGTGGAGCACTTTGCATTTGTCTTTATTAAACTTCATCCTGTTTACCTCAGACCATTTCTCCAATTTGTCCAGGTCATTTTGAATTATCCTCCTGAGCAGTCGCACCCCCTCCCAGCTTGGTATCATCTGCAAACTTAATAAGCGTACTTTCTATGCCAATATCTAAATCGTTGAAGATATTGAACAGAGCCGGTCCCAAAACAGACCCCTGCAGAACCCCACTTGTTATACCTTTCCAGCAGGATTGTGAACCATTAATAACTACTCTGAGTACAGTTATCCAGCCAGTTATGCACCCACCTTATAGTAGCCCCATGTGAGTTGTATTTGCCTAGTTTATTGATAAGAATATCATGCAAGACCGTATCAACACCTTACTAAAGTCTAGGTATACCACATCCACCATTCTCCCTTATCCACAAGACTCGTTATCCTAACAAAGAAAGCTATCAGATTGGCTTGACGTAATTTGTTCTTTACAAATCCATGCTGGCTGTTCCCTATCACCTTGCCACATTCCAAGTGTTTACAGATGATTTCCTTAATTACTTGCTCCATTATCTTCCCTGGCACAGAAGTTAAACTAACTGGTCTGTAGTTTCCTGGGTTGTTGTTATTTCCGTTTTTATAAATGGGCACTATATTTTCCCTTTTCCAGTTTTCTGGAATCTCTCCTATCTCCCATGATTTTCCAAAGATGAAAGCTAAGAGGCTCAGATACCTCCATCAGCTCCTTGAGTATTCTAGGATGCATTTCATCAGGCCCTGGTGACTTGCAGGCATCTAACTTTTCTAGGTGATTTTTAACTTGTTCTTTTTTTCATTTTATCTTCTAATCTTACCTCCTTCCCACTAGCATTCACTATGTTAGGCATTCCTTCAGATTTCTTGGTGAAGACCGAAACAAAGAAGTCATTAAGCATCTCTGCCATTTCCAAGTTTCCTGTTACTGTTTCTCCCTCCTCACTGACCAGTGGGCCTACCCTGTCTTTGGTCTTCCTCTCGCTTATAATATATTTATAAAAAGTCTTCGTTTCCCTTTATTCCAGTAGCTAGTTTGAGCTCATTTTGTGCCTTTGCCTTTCTAATCTTGCCCCTGCATTCCTGTGTTGTTTGTCTATATTCATCCTTAGTAATTTGTCCTACTTTCCATTTTTCATAGGACTCCTTTTTTTATTTTGAGATCATGCAAGATCTCATGGTTAAGCCAAGGCAGTCTTTTGCCATATTTTCTATCTTTCCAATGCAGTGGAATAGCTTCCTTTTGGGCCCTTAATGTCCATTTGAAAAACTGCCAACTCTCCTCAGTTGTTTTTCCCCTCAGTCTTGATTCCCATGGGACCTTACCTATCAGCTCTCTGAGCTTACCAAAATCCGCCTTCCCGAAATCCATTGTCTCTATTTTGCTGTTCTCCCTTCTACCCTTCCTTAGAATTGTGAACTCTGTGATTTCATGATCACTTTCACCCAAGCTGCCTTCCACTTTCAAATTCTCAACCAGTTCCTCCCTATTTGTTAGGATCAATCTAGAGCAGCTTCCCCCTGGTAGCTTTTTCAACCTTCTGAAATAAAAGGTTGTCTCCAATGCAGTCCAAGAACTTATTGGATAGTCTGTGCCCTGCTGTGTTATTTTCCCAACATATATCTGGATAGGTGAAGTTCCCCATCACCACCAAATCTTGGGCTTTGGATAATATTGTTAGTTGTTTAAAAAAAGCCTCATCCACTTCTTCCACCTGGGTAGGTGGCCTGTAGTCGACTCCTAGCATGACTTCACCCTTGTTTTTAACCCCTTCTAGCCTAACCCAGAGACTGTCAACACTTCCGTCTCCTATGTCCATCTCCACCTCACTCCAAGTGTGTTCATTTTTAATATATAAGGCAACACCTCCTCCCTTTTTTCTCTGTCTATCCTTCCTGAGCAAGCTGTACCCTTCTATACAAACATTCCAATAGTGTATTATCCCACCAAGTTTCTGTGATGCCAACAATGTCATAATTGTACTTATTTATTAGCACTTCCAGTTCTTCCTGCTTATTACCCATACTTCTTGCATTTGTATATAGGCATCTAGGATACAAATGATTTGACCTTGCCTCGACCCTCCTTTCTCTCTGCCATTATAGTCCATGCTCCCTCCCATTTCCAACCCATCTCCCAGGTCTCCATGTTCTCCACTTACCTGTGGGCTTTGCTCATCTGTCCCCGTCGAACCTAGTTTAAAGCTCTCCTCAATAGGTTAGCCAGACTGTGTCCAGTCAGTTCCATGGGCCCCCTATGACTTGGTCTGCCTGACATTTGGCATGTTCCCTCTTACTTTTTCCATCTACATGAGCAATACATTTTGTGAGGTGCCCCAAGGCATGTACAGATGTGCACCGCCCAACAGAAACAAAAAACCTGGAGATAATACATATTTTTAAAAAATTACTCCAGCCAGGACAGGTTAGGCATTGTAGAGCTGACTACTCAAAGCCTTAAATTTAAGTGTAAGAGAAATAACAATTACAAAATGCATAGACCAGTAAAAACACTAAAATAACAGCCCTTTTTGGGAGAATAAAATTATACGAGCATTGCAGGATGTACCAAGTAGTAACAACTCCTCTACAAGTACAGTGAATGTGTATGTGCGAGACACAGAACAGTGTGTGTGCGCACATGTGTGGGAAAGCTGGCTGCTGCAGAAACTTGAGGGATGACTAAGCTGTATCTAAGGCACAGATAAGTGCATGGGCTGAGAGGGGGGAAGCACTAGGAGACAGGGAGAGAGAGAGAGAGAGAGAGAGAGAGAGTGTAGGGGTGTGTGAGAGAGAGAGAGACAGACTGTCAGCTGACTGCAGGGGAGATCTCAGAAGCAGTGAACTGTGTCTTTTGGAGAAGCATTCACACATTCATCAAAGTAGAAGGAAATAATTCTGACCCAAGTCCTCCCGAACCAGAGCGTCCTGTCCCTCCCCCACTCTACAAAGATGGGATACAGGGGCAGGTGGCCACCCTGACTGTGACATCAGCACTCCTCCCCCCCCAACCCCTTCCTTCCTGCTCTGCACAGCGAGCAGGAGGGACCAAGAGCACTGAGCTGCAGCAGGACTGAGCAACGTTGGGGGGGGGGGCACCTGCCCTCTCCTGCACAGCAGGACCCCTCCAGGCCTTTTGAAATTGCCTGGGCCTCTGGACGAGTTCCTCCTCCCTCCCCCATCACCAGCCTGCCCAATGCGCTCCTGCCTCATGGTGGAGCCACAGCCACTTGGCAGATAAATGGGGGGGAATTCCTCCCTTACACACAGTGCATATGTTCAACACTCAGAACATCTACTTGGTCGGGGCATTACACTGCTTAGGATTTGCCTCAGGTCCCCTTGAGCCAGATGCAGTATAACGGTACTCCGGTAGCTAGAGCTGTGTATAGCTTAGTCCTTTATGTAGGGTTCAGAGCATACCACAGGACCGAAGGCAAGAACATGGGGATGCCAGGTTATAGGACAGAAAATCTCCTTGGGGTTGTCCACCGGTGTGCGGATCATGCCACTGAAGCCCTTCTTCCTGTCCCTCTGGGGCTCCCCACCATGCTGTCCTGCTGGGCCAGAAGCTCTGGTCTCTCCCAGCAAAGGTACAGATTTGAGGTTAGTGGCACCACCTTCCCTGCAGAGCAAACAGACACTGACCCAGTTCAGCTGTGGAAGAGCTCAGTTGTAAAGGCTCAGCACCCAGGAAACCAGCCCCCCAGAAGACCAAAACCCCAACTAAATCCATCTTACTCTGTGTAAAAGTTTTACAGCGAAAGCTCATAAGGACCGCCCCCTTTATCAATGAAAGGGAGCTGTGTACAGTGGTTGCTCCTCCCCGGATAACAGTTAATTTACACTAGGCATGATAAAAAACAAAAGCATAAAAAGCAGAATTTAAGTGGTTGTAAGTGAAAACAGACTTCTCGGCCTCGGCATCGCCCTCTGCTTCTGCCCCGACTCCGGCGTCTCCGCCTGCCCCTGGAGTCCTCGGCTGCTTCCGCCCCGGCTCTAGTCTCTCCGGCCACACTCCGCCCCGGCTCTGGCGTTCCCAGCCGCCTCTCTGCCCCGGCTCCGGGGTTCCCAGCCGCCTCTCTGCCCCGGCTCCGGGGTTCCCAGCCGCCTCTCTGCCCCGGCTCCGGGGTTCCCAGCCGCCTCTCTGCCCCGGCTCCGGGGTTCCCAGCCGCCTCTCTGCCCCGGCTCCGGTGTCTGTGCCGGCCACTTTCCTCCCGTTCACCTGCACTGGTGCCCTCCTCTCTCCCAGCTGAGCTGGCGCTGCTTTTAAACGTGGCGCGTGGCTTACGGGGGGGGGGGGGGGGAGGTGTCGCTTGCATCTAACCCCAGGCCTGGGGCCACTGGGTTGTTCTGGCCCGCGAGAGGGGACGGGTTTACCCTGCCACAAGCTGTTCTAAACATCATCTCATGCATAGCAACAGAAGACCATTCCATTGACTCGCCGTTATGGAGCGTGTTTCTAATAGAGGCCATGTTCAAAGGATCCCACCTGAAGGCATTGTGTTGAACCCTATGTAAACCCAAACCGCACTATGGGCCACAAACAAACAGGCCGTGGGCTGTATGCAGCCCATGGGCCATGTGTTGAGTAGCCCCGATTTAGCAGGTCTAGTAAAAACCCGCTAAATTGACTGCTGATTATGCTCCTGTTGACTCTGATACTCCACTGGGTCGTGAGGAGTAAGGGGAGTCAATGGGAGAGTTTCTTCTGTCAATCCCCCACAGTGGGGATGCCGTGGTATGTCAAAGTAAGGTATGTTGACACCAGCTATGCTATTCATATCACTGGAGTTGTGTACCTTAGTTCACCTTTGTCCTCTTCTGTAAACCAGGCCATAGTAATCTCATAGATTTCCTTCTACAACATTACGTCTCTCTGCTTTTCACATCTGAGGGGATGCTCTGGGCCAAACTAATTGGACATTTTAATGCAAGTCTAATATTTTGCAATACTAAATTAAGAGAGAGAGAAGTGGGTGCCTATTTACCTCCACTCATCTCCTTGGAATAATAAGCCCATCTGCTTCCTAATGGCTCCATAGACCCTCAGAAGTGGGTCTGGCCCACAAAAGCTCACCACCTAATAAACCATCCTGGTAGTCTTTAAAGTGCTACATACTCCTGTATTTTGTTTCAGCAAGACCAGACTAACACGGCTACAGCTCTCTCTCTCTCTCTGCAGGGAAATCTGAGTGAGAGACGCATGATTCCTGCATGAACAACAGCTTTGTCAAATCAGAGTTCATTATAAAACAAGTGCACAGAGGTGTCTTTCCCCTTTTACGCATTTAAAGCACAAGAGTTGCTCTGTATTATTGACTGGTTGAACATGATTATAGCACGTCCAAGAGCAGAAACCTGGAACTTGTTTATGTAGGACATGTGGTTTCTAGTTCTGTTTTATAACTTAAGCATGTTCCAATGCCCACTGTCCAAATAATCTTGGATCAGCTGTTTGGAAGTCAGATATTGCTGACAGAGCTTAAAACTAGGCCACAGTCCAAGTTAAGACCGACCCTTAAAGGGTACTTTCTATAGTAATTCACTTTATAGATTTTTTTGTTTTGTTTCTTATCCAGTCGGCTTTTTTTAGCTAGATTCACAAGGACTGTGAGATCATTATCGTCCTGTATATTGTTAAACACTATGGGTTGTTTAAGTGCAGGCATTGAAGTCAGACACATATCCTGTGTTTTTCAGATTTTGCAGATTCAGCTGTTTTCATAGAGCCTTTACTCTAACCAGCTATAACAGTAAAGTTTAAAAAAGTGTAGCTTGCCATCTTGCAGCTACCATTGGAAAAATGACCTCATGAGTTTGGTGTGTGGGTGTGTTGTTCCCCCACTAACATAAAAACACTTGCTAACCAGGAACTTACTGCAAGTCAAACAACACAGAAGTGAACATATCCTTAAATGACCTCTTATGCAGTGCAAGGTTTTTCTGAAACAAAATACAGGACTATGTAGCACTTTAAAGACTAACAAGATGGTTTATTAGATGATGAGCTTTCATGGGCCAGACCCACTTCCTGAGATCAAATAGTGGAAGAAAATAGTCACAACCATATATACCAAAGGATACAATTTAAAAAAATGAACACATATGAAAAGGACAAATCACATTTCAGAACAGAAGAGGGATGCGGAGGGGGAGGGGGGAAGGAAGGTAAATGTCTGAGTTAATGATATTAGAGGTGGGGAAAGGTAGATGTCTGTGAGCTAATGGTATTAGAGGTGATAATTGGGGAAGCTATCTTTGTAATGGGTAAGGTAGTTGGTGTCTTTGTTGAGCCCCCCGCGGAGAGTGTTGAATTTTAGCATGAATGCCAGTTCAGAGGATTCCCTTTCAAGTGCAGATTTGAAAGTCTTCTGGAGTAGGATGCAGGTAATTAGGTCGTTGAGACAGTGTCCTTTCTGGTTGAAATGGCAAGAAACTGTTTTTTCTTTGTGATCCTGTCTAATATCTGTTTTGTGGGCATTGAGGTTTTTCTGTGATCAGTTAAGGTTTCTGTCACATTCTCAGAAACGATAATTTTTGACTGTGTTTACTATTCAGAGTAGTAACAGGGAGATCAATATGCTGCTTTAGCCTTATCATAGGCAATACCCCTACTAACTTATACTGCAAAACTCATAAGGCAATGTTCAGTCATGAATTACGCTAGCTTCTGCCAGCGAGTCTCTTGAAATAGAAGAGCCACACAGAGGCAAGTTGTGTTGCTGCAGCTGCCCTGGGCCTGTAGCACGCCAAAGTCTGAGGTGGGAGGGGTGTGATCAGAGCAGGTAAGGATGCACTGATTGGGCGCACGGGCGCCCAGCCAGACAGCCTGCACCAAAGCTAACTGCGACTTTGAAGATGCTCTCTACTGAGGAAAGCTGGTAGTGCAAGTGCTGGCTGCCATGTTCCAGATGATGTGCAGCTGCTAACCAGGGTGAATTGAGCCTCACGAAACATCTGTCAGGGTTTGCATTAGAGGGTCAGTTGACTAGGATTGAAAATTGGCCTGCATGTTATTACTCCCCATTCAAATTATTTCTTGAAACAGTTCATTTGAGTACCAAAGTGTTTATTAATTGGAGTGCACAAAAGTTTATTTGGTATTTTTAGTTCACGATGTGAAACTGTGCAGGTGCAGATCCACTCTATAAATTAGGGCTTGAAACTACCAAAGCATTTACACTTGTAAAAAGATGCAATAAAAACTCCTATGTACTGTGTTGTTTTGCACAGATGTAAGACAGTGCCGTAGTAGTATATAAATATGGAGATACTACTACATTTCCATGAATTCATTCATCCAATTCATATAATGGAATTTAAAAAAAATATGTAAACATATATATCTTTAACACTAGCTACCAGAGTGCAAGTGAGACAAGACAGAGTGGGTAACGTTTGAATAGGATTTCCTGGGCTTTTTTGTTTTGGCCTGGCAAAATATGTCAATGACCAATAACATTAGTACATATTGCAGTGGATTACACACAGCTTACTTCTGAAAACACTTTTCATGGAGGACTGAGAGACGGTCTAGATCAGGGCTACTCAACTTTGGAAGCCCCGGAGGCCAAAATGATACTCACAGCACATACAGAGGGCTGCAACTTAAGTGTGTTGCATATATCTGTATATATTTGCATATATATTTGCAAATAGCTTCTTTAACACCGACAGGCACAAATACCAAGATTAAGGCAAGACTACGCAACACACAGGCCCCATTTAAGTCAGTTCTGCTGATATTAATAAAACGCAATATTGACCCGATTTCCGCACATATGACAGCACTTTTAATGAGCAATGACAGTCCAGGAATTTAACTGCTAAAACGCATCTCAACAGAAGATCATTATATTGACTACTTTTTTGTTTTGGTTCCCACCCACAGGCTGCATGTTGAGCCCTGCGTAAATCCAAACCGCACTGCGGGCCACAAACCAACAGGCTGCGGGCTGCGTATTGAGGAGCTCTGGTCTAGATAATGGAAATGTCCACTCAGTTGATATATGTATGCATGAGCGGTGCCAAAGTTGGCAGATTTTTAATTGTATTGTATTATAGAATCCAGGGTGTGCATACAATTTCTGGTTTTTAAACTCTTACAAACCAGTCAGAATAAAAAATACCTTTCATGAGACCACTTAAAAGCAGATCTGCTAACTGGGATTGCCATTCCTGCCCAAACTTATGTACCTATTTACTTTTGAAGTTTTCAGTTTTAATAACCAGAAACACGGAGACCCCTTTTCCCCAGCAGACAAAACTGCCTCCAACCCCACACTTTCATCCTTTACAGGACAACACAAAAAAGGTTCCAATCTGACAACCAACACTGAAAATTCCAGCCCAAAAGGTAAAATTCAAACACAATTGTTATACAAGTTACAGTAGGACTGACTGGTAATTAAAACTATAACACTTTCTAAATGAGTTGTCTAGAGTATTTATAAAAGCCAAGGAATAGATATGTAACTATTGATTAAGGAAGTGCAGTGAGTTGGTTAGAATAATAGACTCAGTTTCACTTTAATACACCAGGGTTCAATTATCTCTAGCTAACTGTACCTCGGCCTTCACTGAAGCTCTGCCTGTTACTTTGTCTGATAAGGAAACCTGCAGCTTTATTTTTAAAAACAGCGAATTTTGTGTTTCATTTGGAAAGAAACCACTTCCCCTCCTCACCACCTGCTTGTTTAACAACCATGGCATCAATAACATGTACCACCCACCCCCACCGCCCTTTTGTGCACGTTACTTAGTTAAAAAACAGTTACAGCTGTCTCTCTCCTGTCTTATGCAGAACGGAGTGGGTCAAGCTTGTTGATGTTTGATAGTTTAAGTCACTATTTCTTAAAGTGTGGGGCATGCCCGATAGGGGAGAGGGCACTGAGGATTATTGGGAAGGGCCATGAACAAAGTTAGTAGCTGTTTGCCAGAACAGATGTTAGGGTTGCAAAGAAAAACTTCAGCATGTGAATGCAGCCTCTGCCTCAATTTGCCAGGATTTGAATATTTCTAAAATAGCTTTAATATGAGATTCTCATCCATGGAAGGCAAGATCCAGCCCGTGGCCAGCCATGCTGAGACCCTCAGGCCACTCATAGCAGCTGGTTGCTCCATGTACCTCTCTGTGCTGTGCATTGGGGTGGGGGTGGGAAGAGGCTTTGCACACTGCCCCTGCCCCCGCCCCCAGCCCACTCATTGCAACTTGAAGCTGTGATAATTGGGCTGCAGGGGTAGCGTGCGAAGTCTCCCTTTGTATGTGGTGCAGAGAGACAGATGGAGCAGTCAGCTGCTTTGAGAGGCCTCGGCACAGGGAGCCTGCTTGAGGGTCCTGCTGGGCTGCTGGCTAGGAACCACCTAGGTATGCACCTCCTGGCCAGAGCCTGTATCTGGCACCCCACCCCCTCCTGCAATCCAACTCCCCTCTCCTTCCTGCACCAAGTCAGCATCCAAGCCTTTTGCACCCCCCGGCCCAAATCACAACTCCCCCACACACCTGGCACCTTCTCCTACACCCAGGGGTGGCCTGTGAACCTAGGCAAACTAGGTAGTTGCCTAGGGCGCCGCAGGCCTGGGCACCCCATGATTACGTCATGGCCATTGACGGCCATGCAGGTGGGGGCACCAATCACGCCTTCTGCCTAGGGCGCCAGCTGCCACAGTCGGCCTCGGGCCACTCCTGCCTACACCTCTCCTTTAAGCCAGAATCATCTTCTGCACCCATGCCCCCACCCAGACCATGCACCCCAATTTCCTACCCCTGTACTCAACCTCCATCCTAGACCCCGCACTCCCTCCATAGAAAAGTACAGCCCTTGACCACTTACCAAAATCTTGGAGTGGCCGGCCCCCATAAAAAATTATTGCCCTCCTGTCCTAACCTCGTCATTACAGCGGATCCTCCGAGAGGCCCGTGGTTATAATTTAATTATAAAAATTCCTAACTTTCTATTTCACTGCTCAGCGCGCGCGCACACACACACACACCCCCACACACACACACCCCCACACACCCCACACCCCCACACACACCCCACACACACCCCACACACACCCCACACGAAGCATTTGCTAAGGAAGGTGTTTGTGGAGAAATGCCTCAGGTTGGTGGGCTGCAGAAGATGTATAGGAGTTGGGAAAAGCTTTCACTGCAGGCGAGGAGGATGATGATGGGTGTGAGAGAATACAAATGGTCTCAGTTTGTAGAGTGGGGGGAGGAGCCCACATTTTAAAAGTTTGGGAAAGTGGCTTAATTGATCACTGAAGAGTCATGCAGAATGTAACAGCTTCCCAATGCAACTTCTGATTCCCTGTATTCGCTAATTCATGATTAGACCAGAACTTTTTTAACTACTATAACTTCAGCTTCTACCTCCATATATATGTCTTACAGGTACAATCTATCCTCTCTTTCATGGAATGGATGGTCTCTAGCTTTAAAGTTGCATTCCTTACATCTCCAAATTTTAGAGATGTTCAAACGCCTTCTTTTCATTTTGATCCAGCTCTATTATAGATCAAAGTTCTGTAACTTTCAAATGCAGAGACTGAAGCTATCAGTTTGGATTTTTAAATCTAAATAAATCATGTTTGGAACCATATGTTATTACTAGAAAATGCCAGGTAAGCCAGCATCAGAAAGTTTTTTACACTTCATGGAAGGCTGATAAGAACACAGATTTTCCCCTAAGAGGATCTCCAGCTAGACACCATAGGAACACAGCATTTATTTAGTCTGATAAGGGTTACGTTTTATGTTTGCTAATGTCTCCTTTTCACAAGTTTTCAGAGAACATATGAGATCAGAAGTGAAGCAGTTTCTAATGATTTAGTTCAATCATTAACCTTTTCCTCTTATCAACCTCCTTTTCTACCTACTTTGAATTAATTTTGTAAAATAGTAGTGACTATTGTATGCCTAAATACGGAACATGGGGCCAGTCCTGCTTCCAGTCATACCAAGGTACAGTAAATCCAGAGTACAGTAATTCTTCTAGCTTCAGGAAATTATTTTGGATTTATGCCAGTGGAAATATAGAAATTACAATCAGCATCTGTATTTTCTTTGTTACTGTCTTCACTTTGTTTCAATATCTGTAAAATAGTGACAGCATCACTCCCAGTCATTGCATTACTGGTTGTAGTGGGATGGTGCGTGTATGCGCACACAAAGGGAATAGCCATGGCATTCTTAGATCCCAACAATGATACACAGTGACTATTTACATTGCATCTAGAGTCTGTCACAGTGTTCACCAGCCTTTGAATCAGAGGGAACACACCTCTTTTGCGGATCTTTGAAACAATATGAAGAGCTTTAAAAGGCATGCCTCTGCACCATGGACCATCTTAGACAGATTTAACTTGGCAGCAGCTGGCTACTGGAATTCAGGAGAAGAAATCTAACGTTTAGGGATCAATTTTAATTGGCAGGCTTCATCAGAAGCTTTAAAGAAAAAGCTGATCAAATAGGCTACACCGTCCGCTCTCCTGCATGCACCATTAATAGGCAAAGCTTACAGTTGAAATTGTCACAAATGGTTTGGCTTGAACCCCTTGGTAGCTGCTTTATTCATTTGGATAAAGGACAGATGTAGAATAATTAGGAGTGAAGTTGCCAGTCACTGCTGTCTCATAATAATTTGCACAGCTCTCATGACAGAGCTTACAGATACAGCTGCATGGAGAAATGGGTTGTAAAGTCTGCTTATCAAAATACAGATGTTTAGAAGCAGCATTTTGAAAGCAAAATGTCAAGCTTACCAAAACTTTTTAAAAAACAAGACAAAGAACACACTTGCCTAGTCCCTCAAAGGAAATGTAGACCTCCAGCTGTGAGGATCTGGGCTGCCATTTTGCTTCTTAAAGTTAGTTTAGGGAAGTGGTCTCCAATCTTTTAAAGTACGAGATCACTTTTTGAATTTAAGTGCAATCCAGGATCTACCTCACTCCATCTTTCCTCCCCCCCCATCCTTCCTCCCTTTCATCAGGAAGGGGCAGAGGGCTAGGGTGCAGGCTTTGGTCTTGGGCTAAGGGATTTAGAGTGTAAGAAGGGCTCTGAGGTGAGCCTAGAGCAGGGGTTGGAGTGCAGGAGAGAGTTCAGGCTCTGTATGGGAGTTTTGGTTTGGGAGTGCGGGGAATCAAGGCTAGGGACATGACTGGGACAGGGATTCAGGATGCAGGCTGAAGATGGACACTGGTTACCACAGTTGGCTCGTGTGTGGTGGTGCAGTGGGGCTAATGCAGGCTCACCCCTTCCCTGGCTCTGCACTACTCTAAAAAGCAGCCAGCAAACTCCATCCCAAGCTCTGTTGTGCCCTCCACTCCCATTCTGTGGAGAGTGAATACAGGATGGGAGAGGGGAACAGCTCCAAGGCAAAAGGCAGGAGTTATGTAGCAGTGGTGGGAGGGGCAGCTGAAGTGCTGCACTTGATACATTCTTGGCCAAACCTGTCAGAATCACCTGTCAGAGGCACAGGGATCTACTGGTAGATCCGGATCTACTGGTTGGTGATCACTGGTTTAGGGTATAAGGTTGACCAAGCCTTTTACACCATAATAGAGGCCCAACTTATATGTATACCCCAAATTAAAAAACATAGCAAGAGACCTAAAAAAGAGTCACCGTGGCTTAACCACCATGTAAAAGAAGCAGTGAGGGACAAAAAGGTATCTTTTAAGAAGTGGAAGTCCAATCCTAGTGAGATAAATAGAAAGGAACATAAACACTGTCAAATCAAGTGTAAAAATGTAATAAGAAAAGCAAAACAAGATTTTGAGGAACAGCTAGCCAAAAACTCAAAAAGAAATAACAAAATGTTTTTTAAGTACATTAGAAGCAGGAAGCCTGCTAAAAAACCTGTGGGTCCCCTAGATGATCGAGCTATAAAAGGAGCAATCAAGGACCATAAAGCCATTGCGGATAAACTAAATGATTTCTTTGCTTCAGTCTTCACGGCTGAGGACGTTGGGGAGATTCCCGAATTTGCACTGTCCTTTGTGGGTGATGAATCTGAGGAACTGTCCCGGATTGAAGTGTCATTAGAGGAGGTTTTGGAACAAATAGAAAAACTTAATGTTAACAAATCTCTGGGACCGCATGGCATTCATCCAAGGGTTCTAAAAGAACTCAAATGGGAAATTGCTGAGCTATTATCTGTGGTTTGTAACCTATCCTTTAAATCGGCTTCCGTACCTAATGACTGGAAGGTAGCCAACGTGACACCAATATTTAAAAAGGGCTCTAGAGGCGATCCTGGCAATTACAGACCGGTAAGTCTAACATCAGTACCGGGCAAATTAGTAGAAACAATAGTGAAGAATAAAATTGTGAAGCATGTAGAAGAACATAATTTGTTGGACAAAAGTCAACATGGTTTCTGTAAAGGGAAATCCTGTCTTACTAATCTATTAGAGTTCTTTGAAGGGGTTAACAAGCATGCGGATAAGGGGGATCCAGTAGATATAGTATACTTGGATTTTCAGAAAGCCTTTGACAAGGTCCCTCACCAAAGGCTCTTGTGTAAATTACATGGCCATGGGATAAGAGGGAAGGTCCTTTCTTGGATTGAGAACTGGTTAAAAGACAGGAAACAAAGGGTAGGAATAAATGGTAAATTTTCAGATTGGAGAGGGGTAACTAGTGGTGTCCCCCAAGGGTCAGTCCTGGGACCAATCCTTTTCAACTTATTCATAAATGATCTGGAGAAAGGAGTAAATAGTGAGGTGGTAAAGTTTGCAGATGATACCAAACTGTTTAGGATAGTCAAGACAGAAGCAGACTGTGAGGGACTCCAAGATCTCACCAAACTGAGTGATTGGGCAACAAAATGGCAAATGAAATTTAATGTGGATAAGTGTAAAGTAATGCACATGGGAAAAATAACCCCAACTATACATACAGTATGATGGGGGCTAATTTGGCTACGACATATCAGGAAAGAGATCTTGGAGTTATCGTGGACAGTTCTCTGAAAACTTCCACACAGTGTGCAGAGGCGGTCAAAAAGGCAAATAGGATGCTAGGAATTATTAGGAAAGGGATAGAAAATAAGACCCAGAATATTTTACTGCCCCTGTATAAAACTATTGTACGCCCACATCTTGAATACTGTGTACAGATGTGGTATCCTCACCTCAAAAAAGATATTTTGGCCTTAGAAAGGGTTCAGAAAAGGGCAACTAAAATGATTAGGGGTTTGGAAAGGGTCCCATATGAGGAGAGGTTAAAACAACTGGGACTTTTCAGTTTAGAGACGAGGACACTGAGGGGGGATATGAGAGAGGTCTATACAATCATGAGTGGTGTGGAGAGGGCCGATAAAGAAAAGTTATTTATTAGTTCCCTAAATAGAAGAACTACAGGACACCAAATGAAATTAATGGGTAGCAGGTTTAAAACTAATAAAAGAAAGTTCTTCTTTACACAGTGTGTAGTCAACCTGTGGAACTCCTTGCCAGAGGAGGCTGTGAAGGCTAGGACTATAACAGAGTTTAAAGAGAAGCTAGATAATTTCATGGAGGTTAGGTCCATAAAAGGCTATTAGCCAGGGGACAAAATGGTGTCCTTGGCCTCTGTTTGTCAGAGGCTGGAGAGAGATGGCAGAAGACAAATCGCTTGATCGTGTCTTCAGTCCACCCTCTCTGGGGCACCTGGTGCCGGCCACTGTCGGCAGACAGGATACTGGTTTAGAAGGACCTTTGGTCTGACTCAGTATGGCCATTCTTATGTTCTTATGTTATGTTTTATTACAGTGAATAGACCTAGCAAATGTGTTGTTTCAGGTTGAGTGTTAGCTCTCACCTGATTCCTACAAGGTACCAGGCAGGGAAGTGCAAGTCAAATGTAGACTTTATCATAAGAACTGCTTGGCAGTTAAAAGCCATATAAAAATGGCTTGTTATCTCTACTAGAGAACACATGGATTTTTTTTAAAGCTACACTGTCTCCAGGGAAAACAACTTCGCTGACCTTATCAAAGGACAATCATCTAACCATGTACTATTTTAAATCTGTGCGTGGTCCATCAGTATCCCCACCCCCATTTAAAAACAAGATTGTTTACATTAAATGGCTCTTACCTAAGATCTTAAGTCAGGGCTACTCAACTTTGGAAGCCCCGGTGGCCACGATGATATTCACGGCACATGCTGAGGGCTGCAACTTAAGTGTGGTTGCATATACATGCAAATATATTCAAATAGCTTCTTTCACACTGACAGGTATGAATACAAGGATTAAGGCAAGACTACACAGCACGCAGGCCCATTTAAGTCAGTTCTGCTGATATTAATAAAATGCAACATTTACCTGATTTCCACCCACATGACAGCACTTTTAATGAGCAATGACAGTCCAGGAATTTAACTACTAAAACTCATATCAAGGCCGTTATATTGACTACTTAAAGCCCCACATAAAGCCAAACTGCCCCATGGGCCGCAAACAAACAGGCCATAGGCCACATGTTGAGTAGCCCTGTCTTAAGGATTTGGTATGGTGAGTGATAAATCTTAGTTATTTCAAAGAAATAAATACTTTAGTTATTATTTTACCCTATCAACAGTACAAAGATCCCACCTCTCATACTTAGACATGAAAGCTTTCACCAAATGTTTAGGTGCAGGATCAAATCCTGCCCACCTCCCCACCACGATTTTCTGTCATTCTTTTTATTCACTGAACACAAGTCAAGAATATGGGGAAAGCTCTTACTAATATTTCTTCTCCCATGTGAAAACTACGCAATTGCATGTGGCCATTTGAGCACTTATTGTCTGGTCTGTAGATTGGATTTAACAAGTCCAGGCAAGACTTTAGGTTGTGTCTCATTTGTAGTAGATTATTCTGCATGCTTATAGGCCAAAGAAAATTCCTAATCGTGTTGTGAGCTACCTTTATTTGGCGTACAAATTGCTTGCTTGTATGCCTGGATAAACATTTCAACTAATCCATTTGTGGCAGCATGGTAAGGAGCTGATACGATGTTTGATACTACAGTATTTCTTTTGACAAACAAGACTGCAAGTGGTGTTCTGTTGTCACTTGTATTGAAAGCGGGCAACACAATTTCTTATCTTCTAAATGAAACAGTTGTAGAGCTGCTATAACATGCTCATTGGAAACAATGCTCCCATGTGCAAGCTAATAAATCTGAAATCCTATAATATTTACCTCATGAGATGGTGGTTGTGATTTATACATTGACCTGCTTGCTGCTCATTTTCTGAGGCTGCAGTATCCTATGCCAGAGAATGAGCTATATCCTTTCTGGAGTACATGGAAGCTATCCCATAGAATTCCATGACAGTGATGTAATTGTCTATTGAAAAGTAGCATATAAAAATAGGATATTAAAGAAATCTATAGAAAAGTGTGCTTTATTACATTTTACAAGGCATTTCCATAAGAGACTATTACCTGGAAGACATGAAGTCTTTCTCCAATAAAAGCATATATTTAACAGAATATTTCACCAAAACCTCTCTCTCAGTACATGCAAACTGGTAAATCTATTTCAGGGTTGCCAGACATCAGGTGCACAATCTCAAAAGGAGAGAAAATCACAATTCTTCTCTCCCACATTTAAAAGAGTCTGTTAATTTCTTAAGTTGAGAGACTATACAAGAGCAGAAGACAAATTTTCCCCAGACCCTAGTAATTTGAGTTTTGTTTAGTAAGTTCACCTTCCTACAGTGGTTGGCCTACTTGTTACGGAAGGACTCATCCTGACAGCTATAGCATCACATGCTGCCTATGGAACACCGACCCTTTGTTAAAGAATCATTCATATATCAACATTTATAAATACTAGCAGCTTTTATGGGATTCTTAGGGGGAAAAAAGATTCACTTAGTTTGATTTCCCATTCGTTAGTCACATTTTGCCATCAAGTTGGTGTGGTGTTCTGTTTTGTTTTTTGATGGGCAGAGTGTTTTGTTTTAAAACATATTTAACTATTTTTTTTAAAGTAGACTTTCTTAAAAGAAAAAGCTGTAAAGAGTTGTAACAGGGAATACACGGGAAGATAGAGATTTGATACGGGATTGATAAATCATTGCTTTCTTTGTTTGGGTAGAAGATCATGATGGCTCAGATTGTCTTTAATAATAAAGCTAAAATAAGCTAAATATTAAATACTAATGAAACAATTTTAATAATTGAAAAAAGCACATAACTCACACTTATAAGACTGGTCAGGGTGGCTACGTCTACACAGAGTTTTCTCGGAAAAAATATGCTAATGAGAGACTCATTTGCATGAGTTGTGATCTTATTTGCATATTTTCTGCCAATCTGATTTTGCGCTGGGGTTTTTGCGCAAAAACAAGCAGTGTGGATATTTTCTTTTTGCGCAAAACCCCCTTTTCCCACAAGATTCTTATGCCTCAAAAAAAGAGGGTTACTGATCTTGTAGGAAAAAGGGTTTTTGCACAAAAAAAGCGTCCACACTACTTGTTTTTGCACAAAAACAGATCGGCAGAAAATATGCAAATGAGATCACGACTCATAGTGTAGATATAGCCTCTGTCTATTCACAAGTAAATTGGATTCTTTTCTGACTTACTGAAATCAGGTCTGGATTTATGTACCTCTAATATGTCTGTTTTGCATTCAAGATCTAAAAATGTCTCGTCTGCACATTTTGTGAGTGTAGTTAACCAATGGAACACTCTCTCAAGGGACATGGTAGTATTTCCATCACTAATAATTTTGAAATCAAGATTCCATGTTTTAGTAAATGATATTTGCCAGCGGTTATTTTGAGGACGTTGTAGGTCCTGTGTTATAGAGGATGACAGGCAATGTGATTTCAATGGTCTCATCTGAACATAAGAACAGCCATACTGGGTCATATCAAGAACCAAGCCCAGTATCCTATCTTTTGATGGTGGCCAATGCCAGATACCCCAGAGGGAATGAATAGAACAGATAATCATCAAGGATTGGTCCCAATACAGACCCCTGTGGGACACCATTAGTTACCCTCTCCATTCTGAAAACTGACCATTTATTCCTACCATTTGTTTCCTATCTTTTAAACCAGTTATCAATCAATGAGAGGACCTTCCCTCTTATCCATGACAGCTTATTTTTATTAAGAGCCTTCAGTGAGGGACTTTGTCAAAGGCTTTCTGGAAATATAAGTACACTATATATATTTTCTGGCCTCGGACTCTTTTGAGACATGATCAAGGTGGGAAAAGTGGCTTGTGATTTTGGGTCCCTCTCTTGAGACATTGTATAGGGCTCTGATTTTTTGGAAAAGATGACCAGATTGGCTTTATGGCGTCATAAGTGGTAAAAAGTTGAGGCACCCAAAATCAGTACTTCTTTAAAAAAAAAAAAAACAAGAAGTTTTTCTGTCTGTATATGAACATGAATAATTTCAAGGAGTCAATACCTATGAAAGGTTGAAAAACAAGGACGGGTAGTACACAATTTATTGACTTTTTCTATTCACTTGTAGTGAAAAGGTGGGAAGTTTTGTACACTGACTTTGGTGGGAACAACAGTCTAACTTATGAGGAAAAAGATTGCCCTAATTAAGTGACTACATGTAGGTTTATGATGGTGACTGGTAGGAGCTGAATGCCGAACTGAAAATGTTGATTTACTAAAAGTGTGCTCATTTAAAAACTGAGGATCATGGAATAGAACTCCAAAGTGTTTCACAGATGCCATACTAGAAGAATGTGTATTCTGGTGTATAATGGCAAGTGAGGCTTGAGAATCTGGGTTGAAGCTTTTATAAAGTGAATATGACAGGTTTATGTACACATTGAAAGGCAACTGCACTCTGTCAGGCAGTCAGAACACAGACCTACTGTTTGGTTATCAGCCCATAAAACTACTACTCAGAGCTTACCATTCACAGTAGCTGGATCCTGTGTTTTCATTGGCTGAGGCCGCTCAAACTGCTTTCAGCCCCCCAATGGCTCATGCACAACACTCCATCCATGATCAGAATAAAAAATAAATTCCCACCCCTCTCACTCTGACATAAGGGTTGAAAAACTCATAGTATCAGATTGTGTGTCTCTGCTAGAACATATCTGTGACTCTAATGTCACAGGCCTTGGCCTTGCTGTGTCACTGTGGGCCTACTGAGTAAATACTAACGTTCACACAGAAAAGTTTGCAGTTGCCCTCAGGGACAGTTTTATTTACTTGTCTCATTGTCTGAACGGTGTCTCTACAATCTAGTGAGGTGCTCCTGTAATGTAGTGTGTATCCTCGGTAGCCATTGAAACCATATGATGCTGATTTCAGTGGAAGTAAAGGGTGCTCAATATCTTGCAGGGTTGGACACCAATGCCTAAGAATCACAGGTCCAAGTCTAACGGGAAGAACCAGTTACTCTGTCAGCCTGTATAATGGAGCACTCATCTCCTTACAGCCTTGTATTTGATAAGCCTTGTTCTCAATGAGCACATGCATTTTTAATATAAGCAAGTGAATGATTAAAATGGATTCATTAATATGCCCACAGAGAAGAGACTGATTTATGGAGGTCAGATGATTCATTCTTTGCAATAGGTCAGGCAGTTGCCACATATGGGTGATAGTGTTCATGGATCTGTTAGAGTGCACAAATTCTGGCGTTCATCCACAGTTCATTCCAGATGCATATTTAAAAAAATGCAAATGATGAGTATTTTCCTGTTGAAAGTGTTTGTCATCCAGTCTGGGAGCAAACACACTCACTACGTGATTTGAGTGTTTTCTAGGACATAACCAGCTGGGTATGTGTTATATTTAGGCAACCAGTAGAAAAAGAATAGCAAACAGCAATGTGAGTGACCCATAGTTTAATTTAAAACAACACACACATTCAGAGAAAGTTGTGTCAGTGTTGTGAATGACTCACTGCCCAAAACAAGGGTCTAAATTAATCACAAGTGTTTGTATTAGAAGTTCCATCATCAGTATAGCTTCAATAGAGAGAGGTCATTTTGTATCCACCATGCAGATTGGGGATGGTACATAAAGTTTAGATTTGGTTCCAATGTCCCCAAAGTTCAGAGGTATTTAGGTCTGAAGTTTTAGTTTACTTCCAACTCTAGCTTCTAACTATTTACCCCTCCCCTCCCCTCCAAATGATTGGAATTCAGATACAATAACTGCAAGAACTAACAATATAGCTAGACTTTGCTCATAGGTAGTAAATAATAAGAGGAGGACTTCAGAGGTCTGTACTTGGAAGTAATTGGTTTAGTTTTTTTTTTCTTGTTACTGTCACATTGAAAATTAGTAGATATTAGGTCACAAGACTGATCCAAAACCAAGGACCATTTCACAGAAAGGAAATGACTTCAGAGCCACTATAATTCCTAATGTATACAGGTTGAACCTCTCTAGCCTGGCACTCTGGTCTGACAACATCTGTGATCTGATATGATTTTAGTTGGCTGGATGTCGACTTATGGGTGTGGCATAGTTTCCCACACTTCAATCAAGTTTGTTTGTAGCCACCAGTCCTGGCTTTCAGTGTTCTGTGCTGTTGTTTAGTTCTAATTTACCCCAAGGCTACGTCTAGACTGGCATGATTTTTCGAAAATGCTTTTAACGGATGAGTTTTCCATTAAAAGCATTTTCGGAACAGAGCGTCTAGATTGGCACAGACGCTTTTCCGCAAAAGCACTTTTTGCAGAAAAGAGTCTGTGCCAATCTAGACGCGCTTTTCCGCAAAAAAGCCCCAATCGCCATTTTCGCGATTGGGGCTTTTTTGCAGAAAACAAAGCTCAGCTGTCTACACTGGCCCTTTTGCGCAAAAGGACTTTTGCCCGAACGGGAGCAACATAGTATTTCCGCAAGAACACTGACAATCTTACAGGAGATCGTCAGTGCTTTTGCAGAAATTCAAGCGGCCAGTGTAGACAGCTGGCAAGTTTTTCCGGAAAGTGGCTGATTTTCCCGGAAAAACTGGCCAGTCTAGACACAGCCCAAATGTCTTAAGAGCCCACTAAACAGTGGAAGTGTTGGTAATGCTGCTAGACAATATTGACACCCCGCACCCTCTGTGGTTCAGCACTAGCCAGGGCCTGTGTGCGCCAAACTAGAGAGGTTCAACCTGTACTGTACAACTCTTCAGACATTAAATCAGGCTCCGATGAAGAAAAGACTCCAGTGGACACTGGAAACACCTAGGTAGCCGAATTGATGTGGTTTTGATATGCAGGGGGAGTAGCAAACAGAAGGTATGCACTCCTGACATGGTGCAGAGCTCTTCTCGACATCAGGTTACTGAGTGCCGTCATGCACAGGATGACCAGAGCTCCCATTTTTAAAGGGACAGTCCCCTATTTAAGTCCTGCAGGTGTCCTGAGTTTTAAAAACAGGCAACTTGTCCCATGTTTTCTTTTTCCTTCCCACAGCAGTACTGGTCCTGCTTAAGGCCAGATCTCTGCTCATCGGCAGTGAATGCGAGGGGCGTCCGATAGCTGACAATGACGGTGGGTGCGCAAGGCTAATGGTGGGATGAAGATGCAGTGCACAGTGGTGGCTGCTCTGCCTGTTGTTCAGTCAGTGTATACTCCCACCCTCTGACCTGTTTCTGGCTGGCACTGGCTCTGCACTGCAAACTGCAGTGGCTGGGGAGTGTGGACAGGCACCAGGAGATGATTAGTTACTTGTTGCTTCTGCTGCCCACTATCAGCCCTTCAGTGGCTGCCCACTATCAGCCCAGCGTTCCCTCTAAGATTTTCCATCCATGACTGGAGTGAGTTTTGTCTTGGGCACCAATACTGACATAGGAGGCCAAGAAGCAGCACAGCTCAGCCTGTGGCAGCAGCCGCCAGAACCCCAGGCCCCTTAGAATCACTGAGTCCCAGAGAAACTGCCCTCTTTGCCCCCTGTCAGGGTACAGGGTACAGTCTGTATGGGTTGCTCATCATTGGCATTATCTCCACAGCCCTGCTTACCTAAGCCGCGCTGTCATTCGCCTCCACACCCTGGGCCTTGCCTCCGGCCCCTAGCCAGGGGAGTCTTAGCTGGCCTTCTCTCAGTCCTTGCTGGCTCCCTCCTGGGAGCTCCTGCTTCCTCCACAGTCAGCCCCTCACTGGCTTCCCCCTCCTAAGCACTGTGCTTCTCTATATAGCTGCCAGCTGGGCTCTCACTCGCCCTAACGGCTTCAGCTGGGCTCTCCAAGCCAACCGGGCTTCTCTGTATAGCTGCCAGCTGGGCTCTCATTAGCCTAACAGCTTCAGCTGGCCTCTCTGTTCCCAGCCCTGGCTCAGGGCCTGAGTCTTGGTTTTAAAGGGCCAGTGCAGGGCAGGTGCCCTGTCACAGCCGCGCTTGACGTGCCTGGCAGGCTATTAGCTCCTGGGATTGGCGGCAACACATGCATGCCGCTAAAAGTCCGGCAGTGTGGCTGCTGTTTATCAGCTCTTTTGCTGACAAAATACTTCCACCGCCAACGAGCGGCATTCACATTGTTGTCAGGCTCCTGTGCGCTACATCCTGATCACACTGGTACGTGCCACCACAAAACTTTTGTCTCGGAAGGCGAGGGATAACACCTCTGAAGGACATAGGCTGTGTCAGTCAGTGGCCAGTGTAGACATAGCCAAGCCTGCTGACAGACAATTGACTGCAACAGCCTGAAAATTGCAGCTTTTCAGACCCCTGTGCACACACACTGACAGTAACAGAATCACATGTACCTGAGCCATCACTGGGCCAATTCATACTCGATATTTAGACAAATGTCTTCAGTGTATAAAGACACAATTACAGTAGGCTAGCCGGATAAATCACCAGCTAGTGAGAACTATTTATTAGCAGTGTGCATCAACAGTTAATTCATTGGGTGGTTGCTGCAGAGGCGTTTAGGTGCATAACTTCTAATGAAATCAGGAAATGAGGAGCTGTCTTAGAAGGGGGGGGGAGATGTCTTGAAGCTTGTGGGAGTGTTCCTTCAGCCTTCTAACATAGACTAGGGCCCTGCATAAATTATTTTGTCTGGGTACTGGGCTGCAGTTATGGCCCAACTGAAGAAGAAACAAGTGCTTCACTAAAATGATGTTGGGCATAATGAGGTTCCCATACAGTAGGGCTGCGTCTACTGGAAGAGTTTTTCCGTTAAAAGTATTTGCGCAAGCGAGCAACTATACTGGCACGTGCCTTTGCGTAAAAGCATCTGTGCTAATGTAGATGCTCTCTTGCGCAAGAAAGCTCCGATGGCCATTTTAGCCATCAGGCTTTCTTGCGCAAGAAATTGATGTTACCTGTCTACACTGGCCTCTTGCGCAAGAATACTTGCACAAGAGGACTTATCCCTGAGCGGGAGCGTCAGAGTATTTGCGCAAGAAGCACTGATTTTGTACATTACAACGTCAGTGTTCCTGCGCAAATACTCGCGGCCAGTGTAGACAGGCAGCAAGATTTTGCACAAAAGCGACCGCTTTTGCACAAAGTCTTGCCAATTTAGACACAGCCAAGATGCTACGAGACTTGTGGATCACTTTTTCTCTCCTCAGGCTATGGTTGGGTTCACTGAGTGTCAGCTCAGGTCTATTTCCATCCTCTTGGGAATGGCAGCTTCTGCAGTAGTCTCTCCCCACCCTGGAGACTGTGGCAGAGAAGTGGAGTACTAGCGGTAGCTGTAGTTCTGAGATCTGCCCCTAGGGACTCTGGTCAGCCCTGATCCTTTCCCTAGGATCGCATGTCTTATTCATATTTTTATTAACCCTTTCCATCCCCTTGATTTCAGATACACCACTGCATTCCATACTGGACTGGAACCATGCAAAATTTACATTTTTTTAAAGAAATCTTTGGACACTTTTATACAATATTTCCAAAGAAGAGTTTTAAGCCACTCTTCTTCACCAGTTTATATGTATTAAATAAAGTCAGCCAGGGTGTCCCCACAGATATTTGCCCCTTTAGCATGCAAATGTGAAATCCCTCTGGGAAGTTTGCTCAAGGCCTAATTAACGCTGCACGCGCGGCTTTTCTTTGTAATATGGCAGCAAGGGTGAGCGACAGAATGATCTGACTTGACAGTTGTGTTATTACCCCATATGCTACATAATTAAAGAAGAAGAGTTTTCTAGGCTTGGAGGAGGATCTAACATGAGGGAAACCCCAGAGTGTCCTGTAATAATGAGCCACATGATCCTACAGCAACAATGGACTGGCGGGGAGGAGGAGGAAAGGAGTCCTAGCGGGATAAATCTCCAGAGCTCAGGTGGAGCTACTAACAGATGCCTCGTCTGCTCTCTACTGGGACTGTTTTGAGTTCACAGAGGAGGCTGGCTCCTACTGAGCAACTGTGGTGGCGGCAGAGGAATGATCTGGACAACAGCTTGTAATGGAAACCTTGTGCTTCTGCTAGGACCTTAACCACAGGTTTTCCCTCTCGACTCATTTTATTCACTTGAGGCAGCTGCAGGGAGGATTTTCTCCTTCTGGTGCATGAAGAAGCAAGGCTACTGCAAGTAGGGGGCCTCTCTTGGCTTCAGTTTCAGTCTACAGCTGGTTTTGATTAATCACCACATTTATTCTGCTGTGTGGGGAGCCTGATCATCATGGCATGCAGCTGTGCATTCTGACATTAATTAGGTACTTGTGGCAAAAAGTAACACGATGCAACAAGTTACAAAATAAGGCCCTAATACTACCATTCACACCAGCACCCACAAGGTTTCCCTTCCGTGGGCTCAGGGGTCGACCTGAGTGGAGACAACTTCAGGAGTTGGGGAGTAGCTGCATAAAGTGTATCTAGCTCTTTAAGGCTATGTCTACACTGGCAGCTTCTTGCGCAAAAACTTGCCTGCTGTCTACACTGCATGAGTGTTCTTGTGCAAGTAAATTTACAGTCTAGCGTTGTAAAACAGGGCTTCTTCTGGAAGAGTTATTCCTCTCCCCACCAGGAAAAAGCCCTCTTGCCCAAGAGCTCTTCCACAAGAGGGCAGTGTAGACAGGCAACAAGAATTTCTTGTGCAAGAAGCCCCTATGGTTAAAATGGCCATCCGAGCTCTCTTGCACAAGAGAGCATCCACACTGCCATGGATGCTCTTGCACACACATGGCAGTGTGGACACGCTCTTGTGGAAGATTTTTTGCACAAGAACTCTTCTGCAAAAGAGTTCTTGTGCAAGAAGCCGCCAGTGTAGACATAGCCCAAGAGTATCATTCACCATGGTCCCTTGTCACACAGTGCTTTAGTCTCCATTATGTGGTACCCCTTCAGGTATTAACTGTGCTCAATTCAGTGCTCCTGCACTTATCCCCTTATCCCTTCTTTTTGCCGCATGCCTGCTGCCCTGACTAGGTCAGTCCTATAGAGACTGAGGCAGTCTTTCTACTCACTACCCCAAGCAATACCACTCCACAATGGATGGCAGAAGAACCCAGGCCCACCCTTTATGCTGCGATCCAGTCTACACAGCGTGTAGTCAACCTGTGGAACTCCTTGCCAGAGGAGGCTGTGAAGGCTAGGACTATAATAGACTTTAAAGAGAAGCTAGATAATTTCATGGAGGTTAGGTCCATAAAAGGCTATTAGCCAGGGGATAAATGGTGTCCTTGGCCTCTGTTTGTCAGAGGCTGGAGAGGGATGGCAGGAGACAAATCGCTTGATCATTGTCTTCAGTCCACCCTCTCTGGGGCACCTGGTGCTGGCCACTGTCGGTAGACAGGCTACTGGGCTAGATGGACCTTTGGTCTGCCCCAGTACGGCTGTTCTGATGTTCTTATGTAGAGCCAGCAGTTAAGCTCAGCAGTTACAGCCATCTTACTGCATTCTCTAACCCCAGGATTAATTCCCTGCTATGCTACTCCAAGATTTTTATTCACTAGCCTCACCAATCAGACCCCACTCACTTAGATAAACTCATCCATCTCCCTTACCTCATGAAGAGATTACAGACCTCTTCTTGACTCCCAGGCCCAACTGTTTCCAGCCTCCTGGCTTTATGGAAGCCCTGCCTGTTCCCTCACAGGTGAGCTTCCTTCTAATTAGCCAGGTTCCCACAGCCTCTGTCTCCCACATTTGCAGCTTAATTGGCTGATTGGGTCCAACTGGCCTAATTCAGCTCCCTCAGGGCCAGCATGGGGAGCCCACCCCATCATGCACTACCGTAGGCCAAGCTTCTCAGATTTGTGCTAAGGCAGGGGTTCTCAAACTGGGAGTTGTGACCCCTCAGGTGGTTGCAAGTTGTCTAAATGGGGGTCACAAGCTGTCAGTTCCATGGGGCTGACAACTCTGAAACCCCATGAAATTACTATCCCCTCATTGTTCATGAAGGGGGGGGGGCATACTCAGAGGCTTGCTATATGAAAGAGGTCACCAGTACAAAACATTTGAAAACCACTGTGCTAAAGGCTAAGTGTTTTGTATAATAGGTGCAGGAGAGAATGCTCTAGTTCAACAAACTCTTGGTTTGATGCAGGAATTACTGGATCAAATTATAAAGGTCAGATTTGACCATTATCTTTTCCTAGTCCTCTGCGACCGTAACATTCTCTTTGGGTGCGTCTAGACTGGCAAGATTTTGCGCAAAAGCAGCTTCTTTTGCACAAAAACTTGCCAGCTGTCTACACTGGCCGCTTGAATTTGCGCAAGAGCACTAACTTTGTAACGTACAAAATCAGTGCTTCTTGCGCAAATACTTTCCCTTTCACGCTCCCGCTCGGGAAAAAGCCTTCTTGCGCAAGAATACTTGCACAAGGGGGCCAATGTAGACAGGGAAGAACTGTTTTGTGCAAAAAAGCCCCGATGGCTAAAATGGCGATCGGGGCTTTCTTGCACAAAATCGCATCTAGACTGGCCACGGATGTTTTGCGCAAAAGCATCCGTGCTAATCTAGATGCACTTTTGAGGAAATACTTTTAACGGAAAAACGTTTCCGTTAAAAGTATTTCCGCAAAATCATGCCAGTCTAGACGCAACCTTTATGTAAGATTTTGGAGAAGAGAAAAAATCCTCCTCCCTTTTGTTTTGTCATTCAGGCAACCCCAGTTCATTCACAGGCTTTCATCACAGGATTCTTCTCTTTTTGCCTTTCACACTGGTTGTTTTAGAAAAAAATTCATCCTCTTTCTTTCAGTTATGGAATTGAGTGGCACATCGAACTGTATGTTGCCATTAAGCTGTTCATAGAAATAAAATAATTGATGGAGAGCTCTCCAAAATGATATTTCTAAGTGGTTTGGAAGGTGATGGACAGCTAGAGGACACCTCTGTCCTCACAAGTCTGGAGTTAGAATTTCTCCTGTTTAGCATAAAGCAATTTAATTATCTTGAATGCAAGTGCAAAAGTCAAAGTGTTAGATATTGATTCCCTCCTTAGAATAAGCTATGAGACACTCAAGTGGTAAATTCTGTTTTTTGAAGGCAGTGGCATTTCCACTGCTCTCATTTTCTCCTCAGAGAAAATTGAACAGGGAAGGGAAGGGAACTGGAGCTCCAAATAAATCAAGATCTTGTGGGAATTGCCATTTCTACTAATTAGAGATTACATGCTTGGTAATCATGGGAACATAACCCTGAGATGAAACCCATCATTCAGTGTAAGACGGGGTTTTCTGTTTGATTGTGTTGTTTTCAAATATCAGCTCCTGGAAACTAGAACCATGTGTTTTTCTATGCTTTTTAAAGTGCTAAGTATATTTTTCATGCATAGTCAAACTGCAGCATAATTCACTGACCAATAACAGTAGCAAAAGGGCTAAATAAAGTATAATAAAGATATATTCCTGAGGCCAAAGGGAGCACAATATATCCTTGGCTTATGCAGGAATGCAGACCAGATCAGATCCTATGTACACTATTATAGAAGATACAGGGTATGCTCTTTCTGCAGTCGTTCATACTTGCACTCACTAAGATTCCAAAACAGCCACACTTCTATCTGCATGTGGCTCTCGGATAGCATTTGTTCTACCTAGAAAACTCCAGTTCTGCTAGTAAATGAGAATGTCAAGCAGAAATGAAAATGACTGTTAAATCCTATCACAAAGAGCGTTACGTTGTATGTGCATGGGTATCAGATGAGACAAAAGTAGTGGGACATGCTGACACACAGCATGTTGTGTGACAGCTGGTTCATGTACCTGTCGGGATGTGATGCCAATACCTTTCTATTTGCAATGGGTTCTGAAGAAGAACAAGGAAGCTAGAAGAGAATGAACAGGATGCCAGCCATTATGTGCCTATTGGTTTCCATTGAATCTCAGCAATGATCTTATACATTGTATCTTTGTATATAATCTCAACCCTTCAGGAGGGAGGAAAATATTCATAGAGGGAGGAGCTGATCAACTTCTCAGCTGGGGAGGATGTTGGGCTCATAATGCTCTCAATCCACAACTCTGATTGATGTTAAATGAGAGTTCAGCTAACGATAGGCCCATGAGCTTTTAGAAGGCTATGAAAGAATCTCAAAGCAGTAGGAACGAACACTTTGCAATAGATTGTTTAGCACATTCAAGACATTCCTATTTGTCACAGCCACTCCTCTCCTTTCTTTCAGCATTGTCATTCTGCCGTGTTTTCTACTCTAGTAGGTTTTGCTGGCGCATTAAATTGAGCTGCCAGATGTATGCTCCCTCTTTACTTAAATGGTGAACATATGGCAAGGGGTGATTTTCTGAATTGCTATCTGAGCAGCTTTGGTTCAGTCCTGTAGCCCTGCTGCATTTAGGTTATATTAGGTAAGGAGCATTCAGCTGCCTTTCTTCCCTTTTTAGTAAGGCTAGCACTTTGCAAAGACTTTTTTTGTTGCCCAACTATTGAATACTTCTTCAGACCATACTTCTCACTACAAATGCACCCATATCATTCCTCATTTCCTTCTTGCCCTGGGCCTTATAAGATTATTTTCCCCAGAGACTAAAGCCTCGTGCATATTCACCCTGAAATGTTGGGTCTGTTAGCCCAAATTGTTATGGAAAAGGCAATCACACACACACTCAAAAGTTTCATTAAATAAATACAGGCATTACCCCTGTGCCACGCCCTTCACTGCTTCACAGTATCCTGCCTCACCCTGATGAACTTGCTTTTTGTAATGACAGGTTGAAAAGAGGAAGGAAGAGAGAAGCCACAGGGTGGGGTGTGAGGAAGGAAGACAAAGCAAACTCTTATTTAGGGTGATTTTTGGAAGCCAGGAATTGACTAGCATTAACTGTAAAAGCTTTAGTTTTGTGATAAAAGTTATGTATTTTATTGGACCAACTGCTCATGGTGGAAGAGAGTAGCTTTCCAGCCACAAAGAACTCTTTTTCGGGTCTAAGAAAGATACTCACATCACAGCTAAATTCAAGATTGTTTAGCATAAAGAGTTACCACATATTCTAAGAGCCCATTCAAGGCAGAGTAGCCAGTTAATATCTTTCAGTCATAGGACAAAAAGAAGGGGTCAGTGAGTTACAAATTGTTGTAACAAGCCATAAATCCAGTCTTTCTATTCAGTGCATGATTTACACTGTGTAGCAGTTATGAATTTAAGCTCTCAGGCTCATCTTTTGAAAGCATTGTGCATTGTTTCCTTTGAGGAGGAGCGATAGGCCCATTTGAGTAGCATAGTTGCCTCTGGAAGAAGTCCCTGCCTGTTTTGGAGGAAGGGGAAACTCTCAGCGATGCACATGACTGGTGTGAAGTGCAGGGGTGTGGCAGGAAATTTCCTTCCTGACTTCTGTCCTAATTGGCTGATGCCCTGAAGGTTTAGGTTTTATAACTCCTTTGAAGGCTATCAGGCCCTTAGAATGTATCATCGTTTATTAGCATGCTGATAGTGACCAAAGGCTCTAACAGGGCTTTATGCAAGTTTTATTTCAAAGAAATCTCTGTGCTGCTGGACACTACACATTTAACACGAATACTCAGCTTTAATTTTACTTGTCCAGAATATCTATGGGAGAAGCACTCAGGGCTAAAGAGTTCCTCTTCAATAGACAAATCAAGTATGAATTTAAGGACAGCTAGAAGAAGTGAATTCACACAGGTAATGTATGGAAGGCAAATTGACAGTTTCCGATCAGCTGCTCGATAATGAGGTTCTGTTTTATCTTGCCCCCTTTTTTCTCCTCCCCTTTGGTGTGTTTTTTCCAGGCAGGTCTGGCCAGAAGTTTTAACTTGCTCAGGAGCTCTTGTGTCTTGATATTTTTATCCCCTGCCTCTTCTGTGCTCCAGAACTGTTAGCATCCGGTGCAGGAACAGCTAAAGGGGCATGTGGTTGATGTAAGCCTTCTCTGTAGCACTCATCATCCCACCACCTCCCCCCCAGAGGAGCATAGACACAAATCATGACAGGTAATAACATCACATTGTGTAAACACACAACCTGAAACAGACTTCCCTTACTCTGCAAAGAATGTATGGTAGTGAGAGAAACACACTAATAAAGCAGTCATATGCTGTTGTTGTTGGAAAGGGGGAATGTGGTTTTTAGCAGGTAAGGCAGCGACTGGGAGTAAATTCTGTTGGGTCTAATTTCCAGCTATGCATTGACTTAGGAGACTTTCCCAAGGACAGAGAGTAAAGTCTGATTTTAGAGATGCTGCAGAAGAACGAGAAGTGAGGGGACTCAATACCAGAAATTGGCCCCTACGGACCATGATGATGAATAGGATACAGTCCTGGAGCCTTAACATTTCACCTATTCTTCAAGACATCAGAGTGTTTTTTACAGGAGATTGGCATTTTTCCAATGGAATGCACTTTGCTGGGGAAGGTAGAATTCACAGGTTCTAGGATTGTTAAGAACTTCACAGGAATGGTTTGTGAAGGTTTGTTGATCTTTGCAAAGTACACAAATCATAGGGAGTAAAAAAAATCTGTAGATTTACAAAGGTACTTAGTATTAACAAAGCAACGACAGGACATGAACTATCAGACTCACATTCCCTGGTACATGAACATTGATGGAGTTGCACAGGTGCAACTGTTTTGCACATACAATTTGCACCCAAGACAACATGCAATTACAGTTTTGCACCTGTAGAAGTAAATGGTGGGTGCAAATCTAAGTACTTGCAAATATATGCTGTTTGTATCTGCAATCAAATAATTAGATGCATAAATACTCAGTTTTGTATCTGCAATGGTAAGGGGTAGGCAAAAATTCCACAACAGTATAATACATGAAAATTAGTGTTTGAATAGACTAAGTTTACAGTAAGTCCCCATTTCAAAGGGGCATGAGAAAACCACTGTTATGTGTAGGATTCTCATTCAGCTGCTAGTTCATTCACTTTGAGTATCATTTTGAGCAGATTTCTCTGTCTTCTCTGAAACCAGAAAGCCATGTCCTGTGTGATTTCTAATTAACTTCATTCTTTTGAAAGCAGAACTAGCGTAAACTGCTACATGGCTCTATCACTATTTCTCAGAAGGGCTCAGGAACGGATATAGCAATACAAGTGGCTTTGCATCACACTAGACAATTTACTTCTCCTAGTGGACCACTGAAAAGAAATCATGACTCTTCAAGGCATATTGCAAGGAGGGAGGGCAGCCCCTCAGTCACTTTCTCATCATGTGCTAATGAAGCAGCAAATAATAGTCTGTGATTTCTAGATACCGGCTTTTATGAAGGCTGCTAAAGCAAGTTTGCAGACCTAATGCTATGCAATAAGCATTTTGTTAACCCTGTCCTGGTTAGTTGGTTTTTGGAATCCTTCATTGTTACAAACTATAAACCCCAGAGGGAAGTGAAGATGGTAATAATTTTTCAAAGTTTCTATAGTAATGTCACAATTTGATTAAAAAAAAAAACCCAGCAGATTGATAGGGTTGACCGGTGTCCGATATTTGCGGCCATTGTCTGGTTTAAAAAAACCCAGAAAATATTGGACATGTAAAAGGTCCGGTACTTTTTACGGAAGGCCACTTGGGACATTCCTCCCCTGCCATGTCTGGCAGGGGTGGGGAGAGCAGAGAGTGTAGGGATTTAAAGGCGCAGTAAGGGGTTTTTTTGCTTCACAACTTTGGCCAAGTTTGGTATTTTTTGTAAACATATCTTGCAACCCTATAGCTTGAACCAGCCATGCTGGTGTGCAATGGGAAAAGGAGGCTAAGCTCTTGTTGAAATCACAGATGAAGTTCTGCTTATGTTAGACATGTGACATCTAGAACTATAATTGCTAATTTAGTAAACCTCAAGCTTCCAGCTTTACTCAGGAAAAGCTGCCAAGAAATGTTAATAAAGAACTTTAATAAGTAAAGACTTGTTAGGAAAACAAATATAGAGCATGCAGCATGGTCTGTGAAAATAGAACTTTCCGCTGTCACTGTTTGAAATGACAACTATGTGGATGGTATTTAGGTGCAATGAATGGGTTTCCACTCTGGTCAACTCATGTATTAACATTTTAAAGCAGCACTGAACTGAACCAGATAAAGCATCATTACTTATTTTTGCACATGGGAGAAGCGGAATGCAGTGTTATGGATAGACTAGGAATGTAGCTCTAATTATAAGGTTTCCTCGCTTTTCATAGCTATTGTCATAGTAACTGAGTGTATGTTCATCATTCACTTTGGTGGTTGCTCCTATAATTTCTGCTCCCAATTGAATGAGTATACACACACTTTCAATACTCACCCTTGCATACAGAAAAATGAAGCTGAAGCTTTGCAACTTTGAAAATCTCTTTTAAAGAGATTTGCCAGTCTAAGTTAAAATGCAGAATGGTTGTAATGGCAACTAAAGCAAGGTTATTTAAAAGATCAAGAAACTAATTGAAGATTTTTGGTGGTGGTTGCAATTTTCACTCATTTCCAGTTCTAGTAGTTATCTATGCATAAGACAAGCTGAAGATCAGACTAACCCTGCCAACTTCTTACTAGGCCTGCTATTTATTTGGCGGGTATATCTCAGCTAGGTTGGTGTGAGTTTAGAATTTTCAACCCATACTTTTTGGGTTTTGAAATTATTGTGAAAACCAAAGGTATTGAAAATGCTGGGGACGGGGGGGGGGGGGGGGGGAGAGAAGGGGGGATAAATTGTGGAATTTAGGAATGCATGACTTTCCACTTACAGGATTATGGAAATTTGGGAATTGATTTTTTCTTGAAATTCTCTGCGAAGAAAGCACCATTATATAGCGTCAAAGTTATATTTCAAAACCTCTGTTGCCTGGAGGAGGTTATGGGTTTCATTTCTCAACCAGTTTGAAATGCTTTTAATGCTAACAGGCATGAAGTGGCAATGGAAATATTTCCAAATACATGCCAGTGATATATGAAGACTAGTTTAAAATGTATTCCATGAGTTTGTTCACTCAGAGACCTGAGTGCAAAACTAAGAAACTAGGATGAGTTGGCTTAATGTTATTTCCTAGAATAACATTTCCTCTTTTGGAGGAAGGACAGTTTGGCTGATTCTCTACTGATCCTCCGCCTCCTGTTCTCTGTACCCACTCAGCCAGTTGCAAAAAAACCCCAAACCAAACCAATACAAAAAAACCACAAACACTTTATGTATTAAGAATGTAGACATTCAAAGATGATGGAAGTTGGCATGTTCAAGTTTTTGGTTCTGTTTGATGACAACATACAATTCCCTTTTGTGAACTAAATGGCCAGATGATAGTTCACTTTGGAACTAAAATTTCTGGCTTTGTGGCTGTGACGGCATGTCAGGGTCCCGTCCCCCTCCCCGCCCCCAGGATCCTGCATCCCCGTAGCAGCAAGAACAGGCAGTGCCAGCCAGTAGAATAGAGAGGGTTTATTGCTTCTCCAGGATACAGCACAGCATAGATGTGATGTGGCTACAGGAATCAGGACCAGGATGCCTCAGACCCCTTGAGATAGGGTGCCTGGGCCCCTAGACTCCCAGCCCCTCCTTAGTCTATCTCCTTCATGGTTCCAGTCAAAGACTGACCCTCCCCCCAACACTCACTTCCTTTGTTCTGTCCCTTCCCTTAACCGGTAGGACCGGTTCGGTCACTGTCATGGGGGCCCTCAAGGCACCTCCGCTGAGCTGTGCTTACAGACAGAGGCCAGTAGGGGTCGCCCACAGCCCAAGAATAGCAACCAGCAATGTACTGACACTACATCACAGTGGCAATCGTGCCTCCAGCTCAGATGGCACTGAGAATCTATGATAACTAGAACCTCTTGGGAGAGCACATACTTGCCGTATGTGTTCTGAGCAGCAAATGTGACCAGCAGAAGCTGTCATTAACTAAGTCAAGATATTAAATTACTGCATAAGCATGTGATCTTCCATGTAATTAGGTTTAGATTTAACGCTCTAAGCCTTAGGGTTGACAGCTGTTCCATTTTGACTGGGACAGGTCTGATTGCCAAATCTTTGGCCGTGTGTCCTACAAAACTGGAAATGTCACAAATGTCAGCATCTGTCCTGGCAGCTAAGTCAGTTGAGGATTTTTTTTCTTTTTAAAGCATGCACAAATCCACTAGTCTCTTTACTAGCCTTTGTGCAGATTCCAGGCACCCGAAGAAGCAACTGGCCAGTTGAGCTAGTGAAATTTCAAGCAGGTTTCTAGAGCACACATGCACCATCCTTCCCTATTGTGCGTTCCATTGCCTCATCAGACATCCGGGAATCCATTGCATATAGCTAACAATCCACATGGAGGCAGGCTGCAAGCAGTTCAGTTGTGCTGCTACCATCTGCAGATGGCTCATGGCATGACTCAGCTTGTCCCTTATAACTCCTCAGCTAGTGGCAGGCAAGTCACAGGGAAACAGAACAAGAGTCTCCTTCTGAAGAGCAGGGATAAGGCAGAAAGTGAGGCTAGGAGATATTGGGGCAGAGGTATGCGTAGGGATGTAAAATTTTGATTAATTGGCTAATCTAATAGGCAATTCAATTTGCATCAACTATTATATTGGTCCATAAGGGCACCTCCGCCTTTGAAGTGTAGCAACAGCCTCAGGGCTGTTGCTACACTTCAAAAGCAAAAGCACTGCAGGGAGCATGGGGCCAGCAGGGGACTCGTAGTCCCCCACTGGCCCTGTGCTCCCTGTGGCGTTTCAAAGTAGCTGCGCTGCAGAGAGCCCGGGGTCAGCTGGGGAGTCCCAGCTGGCCCCGGGCTGCACTCAGCATTTCAAAGCCGCTGCACCACATGGAACCCAAATACCGCATGAAACCCAGAGTCTGGCCCTCGGCTCCATGTGGTGCTGCCACTTTGAAGCACCCCTCCCTTTTCCGCCCCCTTGCTGCCTCTTTCTGATAGAGGCAGCAAGCGGGAGGGAAGGGACTAGTCGATTAGCATGTCGACTAGCTGATAAACATTTGCTTATCGGATAGTCGATTAGTCATTCACATCCGAAGGTATGTGGCAGTGGACATCAGTAGAGCCCTGTGCAGATACAAAATTTGTATCCACATTCACATCTGTATCTGCAAAATGAGCTGTGGATATCTGCATTTACATCCTTGACATGTGTATACCCACAGATATAAAGCCAAGTGTACAAACAGTGGCTTTTAGCTGAACCTTCCATACAATACTCCTAAATCCTGAACCTGGGGCCAGCTGGGCCTGGCACAACTTAGAACAGTCTCCAAGTTGTTCTGAGTTACACTGACTGCAGTGATCTCCTAAACCTGTGGTGTCCAACCAGTTCTGAAGCAGTAACCACTACAGTGCTATAGCAAACTAGCCACACTCAACCGACCAAATAGCCACATGTGGCTAGTGGGTAGTGTGTTGGACACCATGGTCCTAAAGGCTATTCTAACAGCTTACAATCATTGGAACACAGCAACAATCTGTTCATATCCCCTGCGCTAAGAACCACAAAGAATAATGGCACACAAGGGAGATCCTCAGACGGACATAGACCAGGTTTAAAGTAATCTATGCACTGCAGAATGGCACAAATCAGACTTAATGGAGGCCAAATTCTGGGCCACTACATTATTACTCATCTCTCCCTATAATGTGTAGCATGTGTAGCTACAGATAACACAGATTTATCCAAAGAAATCATACATGGGTGGTTTCAGACACAATTTACAAGACCCCTGTTAAACCTGAGCCTGCGTTTTCTAAATCTTTTTTTTTTTTTTTCCAAAGAGGCAGAGGCAAGTTTCTCACACTGTTTCTATGGCAAAATACCACCTACTTACACAGGGAGTGTCTCAGAGTTCCAGAACAAAACAGTGCACAAAGGGGCACAGCATGGTTTTTCCCTTTAGCCTGGGTAGAGTGCTGGAAGAAGCCAGAATATTCCTGATTGTGTCATTTTGAATTAAGATCAGGTGACTTTCTCTCTCCAGTGTGCAGTTTTTCCATCTGTCCTGTACTTTAGTGCAGGCACAAGATGGACAATACGACGAGCTCTGTCAGAGGAAAAAGCGAGGTTGCGGTAATGATTTATTACGATCACGAGGATCTAATGTATTTAAATTGTTACTGCATAGTCCTTGTAAGATAGCCTTGCACCTATTTTGTCTCATACGAGTTTGGATGCAGTTATCTTTTGGGATTGGCTTCTTTGTGTGTGTGGCAAGATCTGCTACCAATGCCCATAATATTCTCCGTCATCAGGCATCTCAGGGAGCTGTGGGACAGTGTGAGGGATAGATACACATTCTGCACATGATATCAATCTCCATGTAATACTTCGACACTAATCTATAGGACCAAATTGGTCAATTTGTTGCTGTGGCAAAACTCTCATTAGCTTCAGTGTTGCGTGAACTATAGCTTCAGGATTTGTTCCACAGAGCGCAAGGAGAGCTACTGTGCCACTGAAAGCTCTTTGGAGAGAACACTGTGTCCATGGGGTAATGCTTGTGCAAGAAAACTGTACTGTGGCTGCATGTTCCCTGATACAATTAAGCAATCAAATCATATAATCTCTAGTTCTGTTGATTGCTTTACTGCCAGTAAAAGGCCACTTATATAACCTACCTGCACTGAAAACCACTTCCCTTTTGTGTGAGAGAGGAGACTGATGGCAGCCTGAGAATTTCCATATGTGGTTTTGGAGGAAGTACTGCAGCTAGGGCTCACCTTAATTAATACCCAAAGGCAGCTTTGCTTCTGCCCTCATGCTGATGTTTATAAAAAGTAATGAGTTTGGCTTCTTTACATTAGGCATTCAGGGCTTCTTCACGATAAAGTTTTTCTTTAAGGAGGAGTTACCTCAGAGTTGAAAAATATTTTAGAAAACTAACCACCGCTAAAAGCAACCCTGTCTGCCAGTCAGGATTGGGAACGATGATTCCACCAGGTCAAGAAACTTTGGGGCAACTACAGAAAGGAAATTAGTCAAACTTTGGCATGACTGGGGACGACTGAGGTGAGGGTGAGGAAGGTTAAAACTGCAAGGAAGGGAGAAAGAGGCCATGGAAATGGAGAATACAGGGCTTTGTGGAGGAAGATCCTCTCCTGTTCCCTTGGGAATATCCAAGCTTCACCATTTTTTTGGGGGGGGGGGGGCTCTAATGCTCACTATAATGCTGTCATGCCCAAATGCTAGCTTAGGCTGGCCATGTGGACAGTTATCACATTCTGGCTGAATGACTGACCCTCTGGGTGTGCACCATGAGGCAAGCAGAGGGTTATGTAGTTCCACCCCATCTCCTCTTTTGTTCTGAGATGCAGGGACCAGGCACTATTCCACTTCTGAACTCCAGGAACTGAGATCTCTTGTGCTCGGAGACTCTGTGCTGGCTAATGCAGCTGGCCAAGAAGAGGTAGGAAGTATCCTTTTGGAAAGTGAAGTAGCTGCTAGGTTAGCATTCCAGGGCTGCTCTAGAGGCAGAGGTCTGCTGCATGTGACTTAACACTGGACATAGAAATAGCAGCTGATTGTGTGCTAGTTGATCAATAGGTGAGATATGATTTTGTTTTTCCTTCATGGTCAGGCTAACAAAAAGAGAGATGCATTTCAAATTAACATTTCCCTTCACTATCTAAAAGCAGCCATTGAATGAAGAAAGTCTTCCCTGCCAACAGCATTTGCTGATGCTGGTTGCTATGAAAACACACACTCAGAAAACTAGCCTGGGCGATAAAAGATCTGAAGCTTCCTCGAGGCCCAGCAAGAGCTATAGTGAAAGAGAAAACACACCCTTCCTCTTACACACACATGAAAGGGAGAGCTAATGGAAATGTTCAAGCATGTCTATCATGAGAAACCATACAGTGTGCTCCGAGGGAAAGCAAAAAGCAAAATCAGACAGGAGACTACTTAGAGTTTTTCACAGGATTGTGCAAGAATTAAACAGAAAATGAATGTGTCCTTTGCTCCCCAATGTGGCAGTGGCTGGAAACACATGCTTCTGGTAGCAGAGAGGTGGAGAAAGGGAGAGAAGGAAGGAATAATACGGACCTTGCTCACTGAAATGTACTACTTCTGTTCCATCCAAGAAATGGAGTTTTTATGGCCTCTGCCTCTAGCACTTATCTACTAACATTGGTTAGCCTTCCATAGGGTCCTTTGAGTTGTGGAATTCAGAGAAAAATAAGGGGTTCCTGGGAAGATTCCTTCCCCACTCTCAAAATGGAAAATAAAATGATGCTCTGTCGTCACAATGTTGCGTATGGATTTGCTGAAATTGGGTCATACAAGGAGAGCGGACTACTCTTGTGATATACAGAGAGGAGGGTTAGAGAGAGGCTGTGTGTTTGGGGATTGAACATCTAAGCTTTGTTAGCCATCATAGCTAAATGAATGTGTTGGCTGGGTGCTCTCTTTCCCATAACCACTCAGGTTATGGGCAGAGTTTCACACACTTCTGTTCTCGCGTATCTTATTTTATAAGCATTTGACATTGTCTGCAGCAATGCTGCTGGCACTTTACGCGCAGTCTGGATCATAGGTAGCAAGGCTGCCTGAGGATGACATTGCTGTTGGGAAAAGGGTCAGTTTTCCCAGTGTCCCTTATTGGAGAGGGTTCCCAGACAAGCGTTGGGACCTGGCATCTGGGGATCACAGTGCCAGTCAGGTCTGGCCTGTCCAGAGAGGTGGGCCAGCCAAATGTGAGTGTTACTGTGATCCCCGGAATTCTGGGGGTGCCCATCATTTACCTACTTCTTTTGTAGACTGAGTAAACAATTCCAGAGATACTATCACAGGAACAAACGGGAACTTGATGTAATTGAGAAGGTGAATACGTTATATGCCTGCCAGCCAACATGGATCTGGTGGTCATGAAGCACAGAGTTTGTGCCTTGCTTATTATTTAAATGCTGACCGAAGGATTTGGTGTCTCCTCTTGCATGGAAGCAATCCCATGATTTCAGCTCATGTCTGCTCTTACCCAGTATCGGAACAAGTTTTCAGCTCCATCTGCAGAAGAATCCTCGTGCTTCCTCATGATCAAGAACAGGATCAACACAATCCTGTTCTTGGTAATCAGAGATGCCTCTTTAAATCCCATAAAGGGGCATTTGTCAATCCTCTAATCTGGCCTGTTATCAGCGCTCCTTTCCCTGGCAGTATCAAAAGATGCAGTTCATAAAGACCGCATGTCTTTCTAAGGGTATGTCTACACTGTGCGCTAGGGGTATAATTCTCAACTTGTGTGACACATACTCATACCAGGCATCCTGAGTACAAGCCTTCATGAACCTCATATATGAGACACTTGCTGCCCTGACCCAGTGCTATTTTGAGTGCACTAGCTTGAGCAAAGCTGGGACAAGTATGTTTAACGTATGCTGGGACTCACACCCCAGCTGCATCTGTAAAGGCAGCCTAAAGTGATCCTCTGAATCTACCAGGAGTTATGGGCTTGATGGAGAAAATTCTATGGCCTATCTTGTGCAGGAGTTGAGACTAGATAATTGTGATGGTCCCTTATGGGTCTAGGATTGTTGAACAGAAGATTCAACTTTTGGAATATCACTTCACTGGCTGCCTCTTCTCTTTCACATCAGACTACCTGTGATAAAACTCAGTGGTCTTTACACCCTAATGCCACCCTCCCCTTTATTTCTTGGTGACTATGAAAGTCAACTCCTGCATCTGATCAGTCTCCATTGCCCAATTTTTAAATTTTCCAACCAGCCTCTTTGTGCTCTCCCATTCTGCCCCTCATGCCTGGCCAAAGCTTAGCACCTCCCTCCAGAAACAAACTAAACAGCCTCCTTAAAACTCTCCTTGACAACGAGGCCTACACAACTGCTTCTCTGTTATCCCAGAGAGAAGCTACTTGAGACTCAAATATAGTAAAGTCTTGTAGGCCTCACAAGCAAAGAACCAAAAATAAAATAATAATAATAGAAAAGACAAACGTACCTTCTGGCAGGGATTCTGCACCAATGCGTATAGTGGAGGAGCTGAGAGCTATTAAACCAAACTAAACCTTTTATATGATGGAAACCACTTCAAGAAGAGATTAATAATATATACCTCTTACATTTTTAACAGATTTTATGAGCCCGTCAGTTACTTCAGAAGTAGGGGGTATATAAGTGTTTTAGATATAATCAATGGGACTTTCATGCATAGATACCAAAACACTTTACAGAGGAGGGTTCGTATCATTTCTTCCATTTTACAGATGGGGAAATTGAGGTCTACAGAGGCAGTGTAACTTGTTGAAGGCCATGCATCAGGCCAGAGGCAGAGCTGTGAGTGTATCCAGACCAGGCCCAGCCAAAGGGATTGCGGGGCCCAAGGCAGAGTACTGGGAGTAGGGTCCAGGCCCAGCCGGTAGATGGTAAATACTCAGCAGTGCAGGGCCCAGAAAGCGCGGGGCCCAAGGCATTTGCCTTGCTCGCCTTGCCATAGGCTGGGCCTGTCCCCGACCTCCTGATCCCAAGCCCTGTGCCCTATCTACTGGACAATACTTCTTTGCATAATGTATGTACGGTCGTGGTGGTATCAAGGCCACATACTTCTCCCTTGAGAGCCACCACAGAGATGTACTTTTTGAAATCTTCTCAGGTTTTACAGTGATCCCAGCGGATGTTGAAATATCACTTTGGGGATTCAGTTCTCTGCAGATGGTACAGGCAGTCCATGATTTCATAGGGTAGCCAAATTTTCAGGGTGCTGAGCTCCCATAGCTGTCCTCCCTCCTCTGAGAATATGGCAGGTTCTCTGCACCTCTGAAGGTCAGAGCATTCACTGGAGTCACTTGTTATATGGCGCTCCTACTAACGTGGAATACAACAGTGTCCTCTCTACAATGAATCAATCTTTTATCTGCCTCCTTCTGGGAGGACCCCCCTGCCCACATTTTTCCTCTTTCACACAGAAAGCACGAGAAACATTGTACCATGTCGTTCTTTTTGCAGGAGAGAGGCCTTTTGAATGCAGCTGGCAAGAATGCAACAAGAAGTTTGCCCGCTCTGATGAGCTGGCTCGGCACTACCGTACTCACACTGGAGAGAAGAAGTTTGGCTGCCCGCTCTGCGAGAAGCGGTTCATGCGCAGCGATCATCTGACGAAGCATGCCCGTCGCCATGCCAACTTCCACCCCAGTATGCTCAAGAGGCGGAGTGGCAGCAACTCCAGAACGGGGTCTGTCAGTGACTATAGCCGTTCGGACGCATCAAGCCCTACCATCAGCCCTGCCAGCTCCCCGTAAACCTACCTGCACTAGATGTCAGCACTTTGCCTCTGACACTTCTTGTGGAGTTGAATTTGTGTTGCACACGGTTTTAAAACTGTCGCTTGTTTTGTTATGTTTTTTTTAAATCAGTAAGTAGCTGCCTCTCAGTACAACTTCAAAACAAAAACTTCACCTCGTCAAACAGGTGGCTGGTCTAACCTCATGGACAGATGGATCTTAATATCTCACTTAGTGACTCCTGCTGCCTCAATATTTCAACATTTCATGTTTTACAGCTATACGCAGATACTCTTGTTTTTATACATATAGATATTATATAACCTAGAAAACCTTAAAACCCCATCCGTAATTCACCTCAGGTTTTCCAAGCAGTTCTGAGAGATCGGATTGCACAACACAAGCAAACCTACAGTTTTACAATTCACTTGTGTTGAACTTTATATTCCCCCTCTTCTTTCTCAGGGATGCTATTTATATTACACAATAAATACAATGAAGACATACCTTTACCACAATCTTACTTGGTAAATATATTTGCACTCGGAAGCATTTTGTTAAGATTTTTTTTCTCACACACTGGGGGAAAACACAAACAAACTAGTACTGGAAGTTAGTGCCGGGCCCTTTTCTTGCTTTATTTCAATGACATACTACCTTTTGAGGCTGCCCTCTTTTTCATCCAGCTGCCCTTTGCTACAGAAAGCAAACAATCCTTTTATTTGTCACTGCAGATGCTCCAAAAACCAGCTTCCTGTGGCAAAAATCTTCCTGTCCAAGTTGGATACATTTTTCTGTGAAAAGATTTCTTAACGAGATGCCTTAATCAAATAATCTAAACACAAGGAAACACATTTACACTGGGTAACAGCATTACTAGCAAGGGGGTATGGAATTTTGGAGGCATTTTGTCGTCTCTCTCCCTAAGTTATAAGCTCTCCCTTCACTGTCTATAGAATATGGGACCAACAAAATGTTAAAGCAAGCCACATTGACTTGAACAACTTTCTTTCCCCTTTTTATTCTTTTTAAAGAACTGAGAAAATATTGTAACTGAACCAGTGCCCAGCAAGGTACTTACCTACTGTACCTCTGAATATTAAGATAAAGAAATTGCTTAAGACAAGGTTTCTATTCATTGTTGCATCATAGCTAGTCATGGATAAAAGGAGACATGTTTTTTTTAAAGTGTTACAAAAATGGTGCTTTAGTTCAAAAATATTTCATGCTTTTCTTTCACCCATAGAGCAGCATTTTATAAAGCACTGTTCCCTACATGTATGAGACATTGCATATTAAAAAGGGGAGTTTGATTTTTTATTAATTTTTAATACTAGGCTACTTTATCAGGTATTTCTGTGCTTTACAAATGGTATATCATATAGCAAAGGACCAGAGTACTGTGATGTCACAGAAACCTCATTGTCAGAAAATATACTTTGTTTGGATTGGTTGGTTCAGATGGTGCATATTAAAAAAATCAGGTGCTTTTGGTTTTGGATTTTTTCACATTACTGTAAAGAATACATGCAGTCAAGTGTAGCACAGTAAAAAGACACTCAATATACCACATCTGCTGTTTGATATAAAGTGAATGCCTCCACATTCCAAAGGAGTCTTGATCCATATCTTACTTGCTGCTTTGCATTCATCCAATTTTACTAGTTGTTAAAAAAATTGTACTGTATATCAACTGTGAGAGGTTATTACATTATAGATTTGTAAGTAATTTCATAGGTACTTGCATACCATTTACATTGTTGATAATACCAAATGCTCTTTCAGTTGCATGATTGATAACTACTTAAACATAGGTTAAAGTGCAGATAGTTCAGTATTTTTCTGTATATTTGTTTCAAACTTCACCTTTATAAAAACTTTTTTTTATCGAATTGTAAAACCACACAAGGCTGGGCATTCTGTTGAAAATGATGGATGGAAAAAGCCTTTAGATAGAAGTCTGTTTATTTTTTAACTTTTTTAACTTTTAACACTGTCAGTTTAGGGAAAGCCATGTTCATTTACTTCCCTAGTTACAACTGTTGTCATCTGTACTGATAAAATACACAATGTTGATGTTTTGATTCAGTTCAGGTATCAGGAATTCACTTAATAGTTTTTGCAGCTCATGAAAGTGCTTTTGTGCTGTAGATAGTAAAGGGGCAATAAAGGAAACCATCTGATAATTGTATAGGGCAGTTATGCCTAGGACACACACTTTTAAAACAGTTCCTTGGGTATAAAAATTACTTCTCTCATCATGAATAAATCTAACTATAGGGATAGTGATACAGAAAATAAAACCGAAGGGGAAAGGGTGATTACAAAGTATTCTTCAAAAAACATGATGGCTTTTATGTTATAGGTTTAAATTGGGTGGGTATGCTTTATCATCTCCAAAGAGAACGTGATTTTCTTTTTAGTTTTGTTGCATATGCAGAATGCAATTCCACTGCACTATTTAGTACGTAGTGACACCGATTTAAAATAAATGCAAGCTGACAGGGTATAACTTTTCAGTATGAATTAATGTAATTCAGATAGAGATGTGGATTAGTTTATAAATCAAATGCTTAGACAGTCTCTGTCTGTCTATAGTAAAAGTTTGTTCCTATTGCTTTAGTAGCAATGGAAGAGGATAGTAAAAATGTTCAGAATAAATTTTTCAAACAAACTGTATCTTTTAACTCCATGTTCCCAAAAGGATTTAGATTCATTCTGTAAAGTTATATAGAAGCAAAAATATGGAATGCAAGCTGTTCTCAATGAAATTCCAACTCAACAAAGTCCTCTCATGAGAAAAAAGCCATGAGACCAATTTTTATTCTTAATTTTGGGGAAGTATAAAGAAAATAAAACCTGCATCAAAACTTTTGAATGTCTTCCACCTCAGAGATAACATTTTGTCATGAATATTCAGATGTCATATGTTAAGAAGTAGCTATGGTTTCAAAACCTACATAAATGCTTTTTACTAATGCCAGTTTAACAGCGACCCACACTAGTGCTTCTGTTATTGGATCAGCAAACCGATTCAGAGATATAGTGAAGAATCCCTTCCCCACAATCGAGTCCATTGCTTGTTTTATAACTGAATCTGAACAGCAGCACCTTTCTCTGGATTCTCTTGGCTAACGAGACGGTCTGAGTTTTTCTAGCGATTTTCCAGAAGCAGAAGTGGCATCAGTATCATAAGACTCCATTCTCATGCCTCAATTTTTGCAGATTCAAGTATTCTAGACTGTTCAGATAAAGCATTTGAAATGGTGATGCTTTTCCAAACTATCCAACATGCTGACTTAAAAACTGTCTCTCATTATTACACCCAATACTGCACATTCAAGCGAAAAATTCTGCCCACTCTTCCGAGTCAAATGCATATATCTTTTCTTCCAAGCACAGAGACCCAGGCACTCAGCTGATATGGCTGGTCCTGAACAATGAAATTGCCTTGAGATTTTAATGTTCTGATTTTACTCAAGAATAAATTCATTAATACAGGTTGAACCTCTAGTCTGGCACTCTCTGGTTCGGAAACAGCCATAGTCTGGAATGATTTTAGTTCGCTGGTTGTCCACTTAGCATGGGTGTAGCCAAATTTCCCATGAACTTTATTTACAGCCACAGTCCTGGCTCTCAGTGCTCTGTGGTGTTAATTAGCTCTAATTTACCCTTAATTGTCCTCTAACATCTCAGTAAGCAATGGAAGTGTTGGGAATGCTGCTAGACAATAATGACCTTCCGTGGTCCAGCAAATTGTCTGGTTCAGCACCAATTAGGTTCAGAGGGTGCCAGATTAGAGAGATTCTACCTCCAGCAGCAAGCAACAAAACCTTTAGGATTTATTTATGGTTGTCCACAGTCCAGGTCCTAGCTCCTTTTGCACTTGTTAAACTGAAGTGCCGGCATGTATACTGAAAACAATCATTTAGTTTTTCTTGGAAATTCTAAAGGTTGCCGTTCTCCTTTAAACACGCATTAAACTAAACTTAAGTCTGAGTTATATTTCACTGTAAATTACACACAGTTTGATATAAACTCTGCTTTAGATTTGATCAACATTAAGAAGTTAATTTTGTTGTCCATCTGGAACTTGCATGATTTGAGGACAATAATGTGCTTCCTTCATTTATTTCTACTCAGATACTTTTACATATACAAATTATTCTAGTCAACAGAAAATTGCAATAGGATCCATTGGACATAGTTTAACTTCCTTTTGTCCAAAACCCAAAGTGCTTTAATGGTCATAAAACTTCAGTGTCCTGTTCTGCTTCCTAGAAAGGAATCCAGTATGGGACACACTAAAGTAGCTGTGCTGTGTCTTATGAGGTGCCCCCATCCTTAAAGTCGGCAAACTAGTTCACTCCTAGTTTTTAGAGCATTTATTTGTTTACATTGTGTAATGGTAAAGGTATATATTTATAACAACAAAAGCCTATGTTTGATAGGAACATCTAATTTCTGTATGAAATGACATGTTTTCTATATGTACCCTACCTTCTTTACCATGTTATTACTTGCAATAAATTCTAGCCCTGCAACCTTTTGTACTGCTTTAAAACCTTGTATTGAGAAGGTCAGTGCTTTTTTATATGTTTTATACAGCCTGTATAAAATCAGGTGTTGGAAACGGCCATGTGAGTAGCTCACCAAGTCCTCATTTAATTTCATCCCTGGCTTTCTTTGTACAGTCAGAGTATCTGATGTGAGTTTTGTACTGTGCGAATTGTGTTATGTTTCTGGGAACATGGTTTATGAACAAAGAATAAGGAAAATAGACTCTTTGTATTTAAAGCTTGCCTTCTCATAGTAACTTGCTTTGCTAATTTCAACTAGTGATGCCCACAAACGGACTTCCTGGTGCTCTGTTACTCCTGTATTGCCTCATGTTTGTATATATAGATGCTCATGTGTAGAATGACAATGAGCAGTATAATGTCTTTCTATATTTTTTAAGCATTGGGGATGGCTATATAACCAACAGGTGGAAGAGTCCATGACTGAGTAGTGTTTACCTCCCAAAAACAAAAAATATAGAGTGCAAGAAACCATAGTCGAGGGAATGCCAACAGAGCAATGCTAGGCATCCATTTTGTTACAACTAGTGATGAGTCTGACCCCAAATCCTTCGGACTTCAGGGGAGTTTGAATCTCCACCTCAACCTTTGGGGCTTACTCCCATCTTTAGTTACAAGTACAATTAGTTGTGTATGTACATTGTGTGCGTGTGTGTATCGCGTGTGTAAGCTTCTATGCGCACACACATTTATAGACCTATTTTTCACTTTTGGTGAAATTTGATGTTATAAACATCATTTTTACCTGGACAGTTTTATCAACAGCATTTCAGTGCTTTCCTGGGTCACTTTTTACCTTTCTAAATCACTACATTGAAGTATTACAGTTGTACAGTTATAGGCTGATCTATTCTTGCTCTGCTGTAACTTTTTATGTATTTTGTACTGCATAGAATATATATTGTAACAATGTCCTAAGCAAAAATAAAATAAAAGAAATAAAATAAAAAACACAGTTGTAAAATACCATCTTAACTTGTATGCATGGTTAATGACATTTACATTTTAAATAAAATTTATAATTAAATTTGTTTTGTTATGTCTGTCATTTTATTTCCTGGAGCATTAGAGTAAAGGTATAAATACAGCTGCTAGGAATTTTTTCTCCCAACCTGAAATATTTTTTGTCCAGCTGAGAAGTAATTAAGGGAAAGTTTATGTATCTAAACAATGGCACCAACAAAAACACCTTAGTGGAAGCAGAGATTTGATATATAAGCTCGTTTTGCCTTTAACTGGAATTTTATGATTGCAGAGTCAAATCCTGAAGTCTTTACTGAAGATTTACATTCACAATAATCCCATTGGCTTTCTTTTTGTTCACTTTTGACCTGCGCCTGCCGTCACCAGGTGTGGATGCATGTGAGGGAGGAGCAGCAGAGCAAGAGCAGCTGGCTTCAGCGGTGTTACTGAGCATTTTTGGTCCATAAAGTATAAACGGCTGGCTAGCAATAGCCTCGATGAGAATAATTAAAATTCAAATTTTAAGGCCCGATCTATTCAAGAGCACTTCAATTCCCTGCTTACCACCATCCTTTCTATGACCTGCCCTCGGGTGGAAGAAAAGCTTTCCCAAGTCCAGCAGAGCTCTTGTAAATCAAATAACCAAGTACACATGGCCCATTGCCTTGAAAATCCTTCTACAATGCAGAAACCTTGAAATACATATTTTAAAAATATAGTTTCAGAAATGCACCATCACCGATTATAAACAGAAACGTGCATGCTAATTCTGAGAGGAAATGTAATGATTGTAAAATGTGCTGCATGTGCAGCGTTAGACAGTCAAGTGCATCCATTTCCACCTTATCTAACTATCTAGTTTAGAGTGTGTCTGTGTGTCTTTGTCGGCGAGTCCATTTGTTTAAGACCTTCTTCTAAATGGTAAGAGCTAGGACCACCAAATTTGGTCTGTAGCTTCCTCTTCTCCTTACAACTTAAAGCAAGCTCAGGGTTTGGTTGTGCCAAGACAACAGGAAGCCCCAGGAAAAGGGCTGTTGTCCATAACAGGCGAAGGGAGGGGTTGCTGTTCGGAGGGACATGATTTGACAGTGGCCACTGGGGGAAGCGAGCCCATAGAGGAGAGCTATCCTGCAGTGTCTCCACTGGGGGCAGCTGTACCAACAAGGGAGCGGCCAGCTCCACCATCTTGACTGCCAGCACACCAAGTAAGTAGCCTCCCTACCCTAAACTCTTTGCCCCCTCCTGACCCTTCAGCACAGCGCAGGGAGGAGGGGGAGACCTCTGGCAGGGGGGCAGGGTATGGGGAGAGAAAAATAATTCTAGCAGACGGGGGGATTGGGAGAAGGGGAGAAAAAATACCTGTGATGGCCGGAGGTGGGGCGGAGGAGATCTGGAGGGAGAGAAAAGACCTGTACTGGATCCCCGCTGCCCTTCAGCTCCTCCTCACTCTTGCGCACGCTCCCACACTGCCAGCCCCCTGCCGTGGCTGGGCAACTCTGGGTAAGTCCACTGTTTGAATAACACGGGAGTAGATGAGTAGCTTTTCTTCAGACTTGCAAGTGGGATGAAATAAAAGCCCAAATTCCCTAGCATCATTTCTTGGGAAAGCGATAAGCTCCTGAAAATACGAGTTTAAGTGCTCTCTCATCCATAAATACTAAGTTGCTATCTCAATGCTATAATGGTAAATATCTACACACCCAGACACCCACACATTTAAATGTGTATGTTAACACATTCTAATCTACTGAAGAAATTGCTGTTGGCAGGTGGATAAATGGTATCTGCCATGCCTGTGATTCAACACTTGGCCATTAAATGTTTATAACCTTGGCAGATGTAGCTGGATCTACAGTGGGATTTTTCTAAGGTTACCTGCAATTGCATCTCTAAGCCCTGGTCTACACTAGGTAGTTATTTTGAAATAACCCTCCTTTGGTCGAATTTATAAGCGGCACATCCACACTACCAAGCCAGTTATTTCGAAATAACGGGCTGGTTATTTCAAAATCTGTATGCCTGCTTTCATCAGGGAATAACACTAATTTCAAAATAGCATTAGTGTAGATGCTCCAGTGTCCGGGTGTGGCCTTCATAAGCTGGTATTTTCAAATACCAGATCATGGTATGTTTGCTAACAGGTGTAGAGCACAACTGAAGGAAGCTCAGCTTTGCCATATTCCAGTTAAACAGGGGAGACAAATGTGCCTGCCCACAGTGAGTCTGCATGTACAGGAAGGCATTAAGGGTGTGTCTAGACTACATGCCTCCGTCGACAGAGGCATGTAGATTAGCCAGATCGGCAGAGGGAAATGAAGCCGCGATTAAAATAATCGCGGCTTCATTTAAATTTAAATGGCTGTCCCGCTCTGCCGATCAGCTGTTTGTCGGCAGATCGGGGCAGTCTGGACGCGCCGCGTCGACAAAGAAGCCTTTCTTGATCGGCACAGGTAAACCTGGTTTCACGAGGCATACCTGTGCCGATCAAGAAAGGCTTCTTTGTCGGCGCGTCGCGTCCAGACTGCCCCGATCTGCCGACAAACAGCTGATCGGCAGAGCGGGGCAGCCATTTAAATTTAAATGAAGCCGCGATTATTTTAATCGCGGCTTCATTTCCCTCTGCCCATCTGTCTAATCTACATGCTTCCGTCGACGGAGGCATGTAGTTTAGACGTACCCTAATTGGCTTCTTGAGCAATATTTCAAACACAGGAGGGGAGTCTGGATGTCAAATAACTGAGAGACAGGTGGTAGCAGAAGAGGTGGAGAAGCATGGGAGAGAGAGGGAGAGAGAGAAACACATTTCTTGGGAGCAAAGATAGGGCTCACTGAACAGAGGTTGGACTAAATAAATCACACTCTAAAATGTAATCGTCTCATCATAATTGTAAGTGAAGGATCAACCTGCTGTACTGACTGGCGACGACAGGAGGCAAATTTATTCTTTTAGCTCTCGCGGGCTGGAGTGAAGGGTCCTCTGGCAAGAGGGGAGGGGTATCAAGACTGAGCTAAGAGAAGCCCTTACTGTGGTTCTGCTGTGCCCCTTGCTGAGTTAACATATGTTCTCTTTGTGTCACTGACTAAACCTACCTGACTGAGCATGTGTGGACCTGAGCCATCCCGAGGAAAACTCCCAGGCATGTCAAACGAAGCAAGTCAGAAGCAGTTGTTCTCCAGCTCAGTGTGCCTGTTACAGGCCCTCGGGCAGGATCTACATCCAGGTGACTTCCCTTCTGCACTTGATGTGCATTTCTTAATGGAAGCAAGCCTGCCACCTGCGGGCAGGAAGGAAACAAAGCCAGGCTGTCTCTACTGCATGTACTGCACGGACTGTTTTACCTCTCTGTTCCTTAGAAGAACAATAAGGCATCGGATGAAGTGGGTTTTACCCATGAAAGCTCATGATACAATATATTTTTGTTAGTCTCTAAGGTGTCACAGAACTTCTCCTTGTTTTTAAAGTTACAGACTAACACGGCTACCCCGATAAGACTAGTGACGATGAATAAATATAGCAACAAGAGAGATTTGAAAGGGATGATGTGGCGGGGAGCAAGATGCCTGTGATGGTGACATTTTGCACAGGCTGGAGAGTACAGCATGTCATTCCTCAGTAAACGGGATCTTGTCTCTTTAAGAAGTGAGTGTTTTCAGTTTCCCAGGCTCTTCCTATTGCAGAGCCAACTCACAAAGTGAGTCATTTCTGAAAGATCCTGGAGACAAAACAGACACAAACCATAACAAAATACAACAGCAACGGGAAGAGAGAAATTCCTCTCCTCCCTCTCCCCCCGCTCCACACACTGTACACCAGCAATCTGAACATACCAAAACCTTCCCAGAGGAGGAGAGACAAGAAATAGATAAACAACTATTTGGCTCACGTTTTGAGTCTCTTTGGGGCAAGAAGATTGTTACCTATCATGAGAGTTTGCTAGCTTTTTATTTGTAAACATCAAAGTCTCTGGATTTTCCCCTGCGGCTTTGTTTTTTCCTCAGCAAGTCAGCTGGATATTTGGAAGTCCCGCTTATTTGCGACAATACTTCCACCCTCTTCCCTTCTCCTTCCCCTCCCCTCCATGGGCCGCCTGCAACCTCACTTTAATATCCCATATTTAAAAGCCTGCCTCTCAACCACCATCTCTAGCCAAGACTTCAGTGCCCAGACTCAAAACCCTAATTAAAGAAGGTTTCCTGTGCCAAATGCTGAATCACCACAGATCAGTCCACAACAGAGTATATCTTCCTGTCTTTGTGTTAAATGTCCCCCATTTTATCCCATGAATTTCTATACTCATGATAGCAACTTTGATGCTTCCAACATTGAGGATAACAGAGGCATTTTATACATAAGGGGGACATAGCATATATCTAAGTTATCTAGCCTCATAGGAATAAGAGTCAGTTTTCAGTCATATGTTCAAGTATGAGATCCCTAATCTACCTTCATAGAGCGATGTCAGTTATACACACACAGAGAGAAAGGTACGGGGTCAATCATTCTACTCTCCTGGGGGTGGAAAGGTTGCCCCAGCACAGCTTATGGGCAGATGTAACCCTTGCATCTTTGGGACCAGATATCAGGATGATTTGTCCCTTCAAGCACTGCTGAACATTTGCTCTCAAAGGCGGATGCACTAAACAGCGGCTATGTGGAAGCAGGAGTAAAGTAAAATCTCAGCAGACTCTGGGCATATGCACCTTGTGGGACACAGGACTGGATGAACAAAACAAGAATGGCTAGTGACTTCCCTCTGAAGAACTCCATTGGATATTTTTGGGCCCCACCTGTCCCCATCTAGGAGAGAGAATTAATGCAGAAGGGAAAAAGGAAGGAAATAAAGCTGGTTCTAAATCTCAGAAAAGAACAATTTGTATTCTCTGCAAAATCACTATGATTAAAGAGAGCTAAAAAGGGAAATTACATTTCAGGAGTAAAAATATGGTATAATAGTCTGTAAAAATTGTATGTTATATTGTGTTTGCTAAGCTAAAGAGTTTCCACAAGACATCACTTCATGACTTAACTATTATTAACTATCAACTATGGAAAGGCAGAAGAGCCACACTGAAAATAAATCTCAGCTCCATCTTTGAATGCGTCGAGTGCTCATCTGCAGTGCTATTGCTGGTGTACCTCATACTCTAACTCCGCACTGTAGAGCAGTGGTGCGCAACCTGTGGGTCATGACCCCCATGGTGGTCACGGATGTATTTCCGGGGGATTGCGGCACTTAGAATCAGCCGGCCAGGGGCTGGGCCCGGCAGTTGGTGTCCCCCGCGATGCTGGGGTCGCAGATCAAAAAAAGGTTGCACACCATTGCTGTAGAGGATTGGCCCTGACTTCCAGAACACGTGGCAGAAAACTCCAGATCCATATGGCAATTTATTCACTAGAGAAAAGAGACTACTAAGCCCCCCGCCCAATAAAAAATCCCAAGTTACATAATGTAATAATGTAATCACCAACCAGGAGTCTTTTTCAACCACAAGGAAATTCCTTCACAATGCCTGGCTTCTCTGGGTGATGGAGTTAAGCAATGAGAATGCTTTAATACATTTTAAAACACCAATTCGGAGCCTTCAAATAATCTGTTTTGGTCTGAGGCCTATTGAAGAATAGAAAAAAAATATTAAACAAGTGGGGATTGAAGGGGAATCTTAGTGAAAACCAAACAAACTCTTGGACTGAGAAGTTAAAGCCTGATGGAACACAGTGTGCTCTAGTAATAGGATTAAACTCTTATTGTACTGATAATAATGAACTCGATTTATGCCTCTCAGTATGCCCCTTGGCCTTATGTTATATTTGGTATTATCAACATTAACACAGACTTTGCTAGCAGAAGAGAAAAGGAGGAATCTCTGTCTATGATCTCTGAGCCCTAACCCCACTTCTCTTCTCTTTCTGTCTTGATTTCCCAGGTCACGCTTTCATTCAGGTCACAAGCCTCCTCCTGGTTGGTGCTATGTCCATATCATTTGTCTGCAGAGCATCTAGCACTACCTAACTGAACAACTTCTGTCAGCCAGGAGAAGACATCATGAACCTTGCTAACAAGCTCCAAACCAAAACATTTTAATTGCCTATTAACATAAATAAAGATTTTTTTCCAGAATAGGAGTCACAACATTTTTACACTGATGCTAGTTTATAAATTCCGGACATTACCGGAATAGTTGCAAGATTTATCAGGTCAAATAGGAGAATGTCAGTGGTGTAATGTAAAACCCTTCTCAAATTAAAGATGCAATCACAGCCTAGGAGCACTTATGAAAAACCATCTTTGAGACTTCTCAAGCTTCTTCTTGAAGAGTTGCGTGACAATTCCATGTTAGAATTGGATCAGTCATTTACTGTACCAAAATAGAGTTTTGTGAACAATCAAAATGGAGTCCACGGACTGTGACCCTAAACTCCTGATTGTTATTACATCAGCCACAAGAGCTTCTGTGTCTGGGCTGTGTCAGCCAGAACCAGACCAAACCAACCTTTCCTGCCAGAGAATGCGCTGAAAGTTCCATCTCCTCAGAACTTCCCCACCAAAGAATCGATAAAAGGTTCTGTGCAGCAGCAGCTGAGTGTTGTCCATCCTAGTGTGCTGTGTCTCGGGTCTGTGTTTGCCTGCTGCAGCGAGCCAGTGTTAGGGACAACGTGCGTGGTGGGGGTCGGCTCTTCAGGCTGCTTCGCCAAAGGCCGTGGAGAATATCATCTGCTCTGCATCAAAGGAGAAGTCCACTTACCACCTGCACCCTGGTATAGGACATCATCCCAGAGGGCTTCTCTCCCCGGGGACTTTCACCACACGCTAGATCGCCTCAGTTTTCCTCCCTGACAGCTTTACATTAGCCCAAAGGTTGACGGCCCCAGCAGCACACCACCTGCGCCCATTCCTATCTTCTTTCTCTTTTTCTGACCATTTGGGATAGTTTGGGCCTGGGCTTTTATGCTCCATAAGATACAGATAAAGGTGGGCCTAACATCTCTCTGGGACAGGGGTTACCTTTCCATCAGTCCCAGTTCTATTCTCCTTGCTGCCTACTCCCCTGAAGTAACAACTGTGTCACTGATCAGACAGAAAATACCTCTTTGCAAAACCCTCTCCTTCAGGATCTGTTTATTTCTAAGCAGATAGAAAGTTAATTGTATTAGTTGAAAGGGTTTAATGAAACAACTGGTGTAATAATTACTTGCCATCTATTTCCGCTTCCCATCCCCTAATAAATAGTGTTCTGGATTTTGTTTTAAATTGCAGCTATATCCCTAATGAGTTTTTGGAGCTATCAGTCCTGGCCCCAAGTAAATAGTATACGGTTTGATACAAAACAAATGAGGTGGATGCTATGTGTGATTTCTATTTGCATTCAATTGTCTTTGATAATAAAACGTTAAATCTCAGTTGTCCTGTAAACTTTTAAAACTCAGATTTTCAAGATACTCCTTTGAGCACTAATAAAACCCTTGTCTCTGTGATAGTTTCTTAACAGCAATAATCAAGGGCAGAGCTGAGATACAGGTTTCCCAGGAATGAGATATAAAAGCCTGTCTCTAAATGGTTCAAAATCTGATCAGCTATGCAGTAACTAAAAAGCCATCAGATAATGATAGATTTCAGCGGGCTATGAGAAATGAGTTTGGTAGACTCTGTCCAATTCTCAGACAACAGGTTGTTACACTACAAAACCCACCACATTTTCCCCTTCCTGGGTACTTCACAGATAGGGAAAGGGCTTAATGGGCATAGGGGTGAAAGTAACTTACATTTCTTACAGGTACTTTCCTACCAGAACCAATCCCTCGGGGGGGGGGGAGGGGTGCACCTCAGGGCAGGAAGGGGTGTTGTGGTACAACAGCACCTGTAAGAAATGTAAGTGTGAGGTGGTGGTGGAAGGCTCAGGGTAGATGATTGGGGTGTGTGCGGGGCTGCAGGAATCAAGGCAGGGGCTTGGAACATTGGGGGCACAGGAATCAGGGTTGGGGTGCATAAGGGGCAAAGGGTTGGGGTGTGCGGGGTGCAGGAGACGGTAGGAGGTTGGGTGTGGGGGGAATGTGTGGGGAGCTCTGGACCAGGTTAAGTTACTTGGCTGGGATCAGGCCTCTGCAGCCAGGCAGCTGCAGCTGGACGGGGTCAAGCCAGGATTGCCATGGCTGATTCTGCCTCCCTGCCTACTCCCACCACGGCAGGAGTCGTACCAGAGCCAGGCCACTGAGGCCAGATGGGGGCCTCCTCCAGCCCCTCTCACAGCCAGATGGAGGCCAGACCACAAGGCCCACCCTAGGATTGGGGCTAGGGCTGGACCCCCACACCAACCAGACAGGGGCCGATTCTGCCCCATCCCCTTGCTTTTTTCAAGAGCCCACCTTGCCAAAGCAGCACACCAGGGCAACCCCCCTGACTTTTACCTCTGGTGGGCATAAAGACTTCACTAGAACTTCCTTTTGTAGGTCCTTCCAGATGAGGGAATTGTGGAGTTAGTTTGCATGATCACAAGTGGCCTGTGTTGCACCTATTCTGTGTACAACGAAAATGGAGGACTGGCCTCTTTCAAGGTGGACACCACCTTTATCCCTCCCAAGCTCTAGACATCTCATGGCACTGCCAGTGCACTTATGATCTATGTTCAGGATTTCCTGTGCCAGTCAGGACAAAAATGCTGCAAGAATGCATGGTGGTAGCCACTTGTATTTCAAATCCCAGCTGGAACTAGACCAGCCAGAGAGAGTATTAAAAATTAACACTAATGAAGTACCATTTTTTCAAGCTTCAGAAAAGGATTGGATCTGGGTCTGCTTGAGTTTGGCAAAAGGTCCAGGTTTTTTTTTCCCATAGTCACACATCCATAATCTGAATTTATGTCAGGAAACTGTAAAAAAAAAAAAATGATGTAAGTTGTTGTTGAGTCAAAAACATTAGTTGAATAAGAAAAACAAACATGCTTTTTTGAGGTGAATCTCTTACCAACACGTCAAACCTCTGGAAGTCCAAAGCATTCTATTTTCCTAGAACACAGCATGGAAGACAGAATGTCAGAGACAGGCCTTCACAACTGGATCAGATGCCAGGCTAATCCAACTGCATTTGTATTTATCTGTGTGGCAAAACTCTGTGCAGGATGCACACGAACAATTCTGTAGGAAATATATTATACAAATTGCAGTGAAATCAAGTAACCAGGTGCTTGTAATCCATCAAAACTTGGCATAATCAACATACCTTGTCTGCAAGAACAAGAGAAAACACATTAGACTCGGGTCATGGTAAAGTCCTCAAACTTGGCATCTGCCAAACCAAAGAAGGGGAAGAGATTTCCAGAGTCGAGGTTTCCTAGGTGAAAATGCATTGCTATTAGTTAAACAAGGGGTCTTGATACAAATATAAAGAACCTTAGCTGATCTCAATCCCCTTAGTACTGTACCAAGAGATTGCTGCATATCAACCCATTTTTGAACCATTTTTCCTTCCAAATGTAGCTAACTCATAGAAAGGTGGGCAAGTAATGTTTACTGATTAATGGTTCATATTGACTTTACCATGTAAAGAGGGTGTAATGGGATGCTAAACTGTGTTACAGGGTATAATGGGATGCTAAACTGTGTTACACTATTCAGCCACCAGATGGCTCTGTGTGTAAAAGATCTCATTTAAAAGGCCTTAAAAGCCATACTTCGCATACCTTTAAAGAATTTGATGATGAACACAGCTGGTGGGAGTAAGCAAGTCCGGACACAGGGCCTAACAGAAAGACTCATACGCAGGCCCCAAAACACCCTCCCCTCCCAGGTGCAAACTCCCACCATAGAGAGATTTCTCCCTTAGAGGTGTAAACACCCGTTCAGAATAAAACAAATAAATAACAAATGTTTCAATAATCAAATAACCTGAAAAGAGCATGAAGATCCACTCTGAACCAGTCTTCTCCCAGCAAGGTCAGGGCCATCTCAGTCCTGCTTTCTCTAGCCCTATTTCTTCTTCCATTGTCCCCGACTTCCTGGCAGGTTCCAGCTATTCCGTTCTCCTTTCCCACCTGATTTTCTGCAATGCAGTTTACTCTCCCTACCAGCCCAAATCCAGAATCCTAAGAATACCCTGCTGGTTGACAGAGCCAGGCACAATCCCCCAAAAGCTTAAAAAACCTCAGAAACTAATGTCTTCTGCAAAATTACAAACGATTTCAATGCATTCTTTAGGATCTTAACTAACTAAACATCAGATTTGGCCAGAATTAGTCACTTTGGGCAGTAACTTCCTCTGTGAGTAGTTCCACTGGTATCAGTGTGGTTGAATGCAGAGTAAAATGCTACCTGCACGAGGACGGTGGCAGTATCAAGCTATAGCAATGGCTTCTGAAAAGTAATATGTGGTTTCTCCTGTTGGTTGGTCCATGTTCACAGCTAGGGACACTTGCTCATTACAGAGGACTGCGGATTTCAAAGTACTTGAATTTCAGGCAGAGGCATGTTGTACTTAAGATCTTTGCAAATTATTCCCAAACTGATTTTAGGGTTTGCTCCTGTGGTTCTAAGCCTGCTTTCTGCAGGAGGTTGTGAATCTTCCTTTGCTGCTCCTGACACTGAGGTTCGTCCAGCAGATATGGCACTAAAAGTCTCACCCCCTTCATTCTGGGGCTATTGTTTACCCATTATATCCTGCAGGTTGGCCTCCATGAGAAAGCTGCTTTCGGAGGGACACGATATGGGAGTGACCACGGGGGGCAGGTGAGCCCGCAAAGGAGAACTATCCTGCAGTGTGTCCACCGGGGGCAGCTGTACCACCAAAGGAGAGGCCAGCAGAATTCAGGCTCTGCCATCTTGCCTGCCAGCACTCTGGGTAAGTAGCCCCTCCCACCCCAAAACCTTTCTTCCCCTCCCGGCCCTTGGCCACAGCACTGGAGAGGGGAGGAGAAAAAAGGCCTCTGGCACCTGGGAGAGGCTGGGGGAGGTAGGGGGAGGAGGGAGAGAAATGGCCCATGCTGGATGGGACCCCTCCCCGCCCTGAACACCTATTAATTCCCCAACCCCCATTCTCGCACCCCCCCAGTCCTCTGCACTCATCCTGCCCTGACTCCTGCACCTCTCCCACACTGGCAGCCCCCTGCCGTGAAGAACCCAGGTAATGCCAGGTAAGTCTGCTAGTTTGATATAAGATAACCAGCAACATCATCATGAAAAGCGGATGAAAAATGAAAATTCCAACTCGCATTAGCCATCCCCATAGACCATTCAGTCTCTGGTTGATTTAATCTCTTATTTTATACTTTGATTCAAGAAAACACTTCAGAAATTGCTCAGATTTAAACAAAAGTGCCTATGTCTATTGATGTCAATACTCTTGGTCCTTCTCATTCCCCCCTCTTCTTAGATATAGTACACAGACATTAAGAACATCTATTGAAATCCAAGCCAATTTGAACTACGCCATGTAATAATCTAAACAATTCATTCCTGAAAATGGTGACTTTTGTGTCATAAGAAGTAAGTCTTGTGCTGTGATAACTGATATCCCATGATTTTACAGCACATTCCCTGCCCGTTCACCTTCTAGTCCTTATCACTTTCCTGGCATAACAGTTAGTAACGGTACATTAAAGTTGCTCAAGAATTCAGACAAATGAATACTTTACAAATAAGTTAATTTTATTGAATAGGCATTATAGCTTCTCTCTGTTTCAAATAATGGAGAAGCCAATTCACACAGATTACAGAGCTATCAGTTACTTGTAGTAATCTTTCATAAAAGAAAGAAATTAAATACAGTTCTGCTATAAAAAGTGCGACAGTTATAATTGGAAGTTTTCCGAAACGAAAGCAAGATTTACTATCTATTGCAAAAATTGGTTTAGTGCTTTAATACTTTACAAAGTAACAATCCAACTGCTAAAAACAGCTCTTACACATCATCTTTGTCAAAGAATGGATCAGATTAAAAATAACATTTAAATTGAATCAGAATGAACATTGCATGTAAAAAAGGTTCTCAAGAACTCACACTTTCCACCACAAAAATATTCATTACCCTTTAACATTATTTAATGCTTTCATTTCTTTGGAACAATCAATTTAAACATGATGGGGGGAGACAAGTTCAAAATGATCAAATGTTTTGTCTGCAGACTAGAGTGATGGAAAGCAATCACATCATTCAATTACTAACAGGGCAGGAGTAGGATAAATCATCTTGTTTCACATGGGATGAACATTTAAATGAAAGTAATTAAATTCAATAATCCTAGAAAATCATTTGAGCTTTAAATAAGCTTTGATATGCTTATTATAGCCATGTGATTTTTAAAATACTAAAACAATTCTCTGCTACATCTCCTAAGAAAGGTACATAAGACCACAATAAACCAAGCTTAAGCATATAAAAAAAATGACTGCCAAGAAATTTAATTCTTGCCCTGGAGAAATCAACGGAGCTTGCTTTTTTCTGTATTAACATTTGCTTAAACACTGCTGAAAGTCCTGTATAAATATATTTACTCTATATTTATATAACTTTGTAGTTAATTCTGAGTTGGTTAGGATACTGGGAGAGTTGAATTACCTGTTCTGATTTTTAAAATATTTTATTGTACAAGCTTTGGTTAAAATTGCATGAAAACCATTCAATGGACTTTAATAAATCAAATGTACAGGAACTGGGTTATTTCAATACTTCCCTGTTTAGACAAAGCAAATCTATGCAAGTTGAACACTGAGGACCAAATCCTATTTACTCATGGAAAACTCCCACTTTGGTGGGAATTTTTCATGAAGTGGACAGAATAAGAATTTCAGAATTTGTGCAAGAGTTTAAAGAGAAAAAGGAAGAAGATTATCAGTAGATATAATGATGCACAGATAATTTTAGGGACAGGTGATATAATAGTTGGTAATAAGATGACAATTGAATAATCTTAATTATAGATCCCATGTGTTGGATTTTCTTAGAGTGTATTCTAAAGAAACTTGCCCTAGTTTGAGTTGCAGCTGATTTAAACCATAGAGAATTATGCAATAGAAAACATACATTGAAGAACAAGAATACATGTAAACAGTGTACAGATTTTGAAAAATTGATCCATCTTTCTCTATGAAGAAAAATTTACAATCAGAAATGTCAAGGATGGAGAAGGCCTTCAAAATACAAGAAATTCTTTCAGTTATGCAACCATCAACTGAAGGGCCATATGAGTAATTTATACCAGTATTTTGCCACCAAAATACTAGCAGAAAACTGAACTGAAGAGGATAATAAAAACACAACTGTCAGGTATAGCTCACAACAAAATGTCTCTATTTAAATAATGGAAGACAAACTCTCTGTGAATGTAGCAGGAAAGTTACCATACGTGATGGGTTGGCAAACAGGGAAAAATTCATTCCTCCCCTGGGGAAAGTGTATAACCCCAATCTAGTTAATTGGGTCAAAGTCCTGTTCAAACTATTAATGGTATAATACTACAGTTTGAACCCCCGTCTACTGAAGTCTGTGTGGCTAATACCATGTATTGTTTAATCAAGGCTTAAATCCTATTTGTTCTCCTTGGCATATGCTGAATGAGCTGAGTTTTGTATAATTTGCATGCAAAGCTCCTAGAGGAGCTCCATGGGAGAAGGGTTTTCCCTCTACGTAGGAGCACAATATGCACTGTACAGTTACTGCATGTGCAGTACGCAATGTCATGAAAGAGGCTATCAAAACCTCTCTGTACATTGCTCTTTCTATTAGTGCATAAACAGGTCTGATTTACAGCGCTGAGAGCCAACAGCTTTTTTTACTGCCCTTGCATAGTGGTTTTTCTGTTCATCTCAGAGGGCAACATTTTGATGTAGTGAAAAGGAAGGCGGCAGAAGGACACTACCTCAGCCCATGGGAAACTGATGTTAGATTTTGCTACTGGATCCCCTGTGTATTTTAATGAAAAAGAAGCTAAGCCTAAGTCTATTTTGAATAACATAAGCCAAGTAAGTGCAGGTGAACAGAGTTCTACAAGGCCTCATTGCGCTGTCACGGTCTGTGAGATAGAGAGGCTGTTCACAGAGACAAAAGAGTCCAGTGTCCATAGTAAAAGGTGACAATGGATGAGTCTGCTCTATTTTGAGCAAATTAGGCACAGGCCCCCGACTCCTGAAAAGCTATCACTTCCCTTGGGCAAAATTTGGCCCATGCCACATTCTACTTTGGTTTTGTGAGAAAGCAGTTACACTTCTAGCTGAGAGCCCATGCAGGGCCTTCTCCTCAGTTACACCTTGTAAATCAAGTCACTTCACTGCTATTTGATGGAAAACTGATGTGTAAGAAAGAGGAGAACCTGGTCACTGGTTTTTTTAAGCTGCATTTAAGCGCCAATGTAAAGTATTAAAAAGTCTAAAAAAAGAGCCAATTATAATTAATAAATGGGGTGACATTAGGCACTGACTTAGTTCTGACATTTTATCTTGCCTGTGCAATTTCAGGCCGTGTTACAAACCAAGCCACCTACTCCACAAGGAAGGAAAAACAGTTTCTGGACAATTAAACAGATGAATGCCAAAGCAACATGTTTCTGTTCTGAGTTTACGTGGGATGATCCACAAGCCATCAAGCCTACGCAGGCAATGATTTTTGATATCCAAACTCTGTACTCCACTAAACATTCTGTTGCCATAGTTATTGTCACCCACTATTTATCTGCCCAATTACTTCTATTCTCTTGTCCCTCCTTTTCATTGAGGTTTTCCATCACAATGACAGTTATCAAAGAACTGTAACTTTCAAGACCATTTCTTCCCTCAAAATAACCAAACAAGCCCCATCCATGATTTAAATGAATATACAAGCAGACAGTTTTACAGCACCACATATTTATGCAGGCTACAGCAGACAACAGCAATTTACAGTCACGGGTAAATTGGAGGTGGGGACAGAGGCTGGTGGGGACAGAGGCTGCATTCAGTTAAATGACTCCCAGTCCCCCAGAGAGTCATAACTTTAAGGCTGTTTGGAACATGGTGGCTTTTTACCAACGCTGTGTGTTCCACAGTGCAAATGTGCATCAGCCATTTAGACTCCCTTGGTACAGTACATGCATTCAGGTAATGGGAGATAAAACAGAGAGGTCATATATTTTATCATGTGAACATGATAAAACAGTATGTTTACCTAAGAGAAGCAAAACGCTGCGGTCACGTTTTACAGGGAAAAATAAATATAGTACACTTCCCCTAATGTATGACGAATCCTAGCCTTGTTAAGAAGTAGGTGGCTTCTAATAGGACAATTACACTGCATTTTGGTACACTAAGGCAGGTCTCTCCATATTCAAGTGATCACTTTATAAATCATCATAATTATTTACACAGAAAATGAAAATCACTCAAGGTCAATAATCACTGAAGAAGAACAACAACAAAAATCTGAATACATACAGGCAAAATAGATCACCTATAGGCACCTAAATGGTTGGCTTGATTTTCTGAAGTCATAAAACAACATTGAAGTTAATGTTCAGCACCTCTTAAAATCAGGCCACTCATTTATTAGCCCAAATATGGATTGAGGGTCCTAATTTCAGGCACCCAAATTTGAAAATTTTGGTTGCAATACATACATTAGTAGTTGGTTATTTAAAAATACCCAACACTTCCTGCATCTGAAAAATTTTATCTGTTGATTTGTGACTTACATATGCAAGAGTAACAAACAGTCTTTTTTTTTTTGCAGATCATCAGATATTGATATGTACAGTGCAAAGTACTATGAAATAAAATCTGAATAATGTAATCTGCAAGAAGCTGATATGCAAACATGATTGTATGCATATGCATGCTGGGCGAACATATACAGTAGGATAAAATGTGTTTACCAGTTAGAAGATGATATTTCCACAAGCTAGAGTGATTTACAATCTACAGGTATTAAATTTTTACACCAGCATCTTATTCTCACTCTCCATCTTCGTAGGAATAAAAATTCCATAAAACTATTTACACATAAATCTACTGAAATGGAGTCAAACAATTATGAATCCCAGCCACAGTCTGTGTAGGAACTTCTTTTTTTATGCAGATAAGAAAACCTTCTGGATGAATTATTTACTCTGAAGTTCCTTATAAAAAAGGGTGCATGGGTGTCAGTTGGAGAGTGTCAGTTGCTTGCATGGGTGTCAGTTGAGTGGGGCAAGGGAAGTACTGTACCAAAATATATAAACAAAAATGTAAAGCTTTTCAATAAAAAACATTCATATATTCCAACTTTCAATAGACACTGGAGTGCACAACAGACAAAGAGCATTCAGAATTTATGAGAACATTTACAAAGCTTTCTTTTCATCATTAATTTCTACCAACATTTCCAAAGTTAGCCTACTAAAATGACAACCCTGTTTATAATAAAGGTGCAAAATATTGCTCTGTAGCATATTTTGAAAATAATATAAAAATAATTTCTATATTACAATTAAAACTTGGCTTGTAAAATTCCAACATAATACAGCCTTAAATCTACAAACAGAGCACACTTACAAACGCCTTTCTCTATTTTTTTTGTTTTGTTTTTTAACAATATACTGTTCTTTTTTAAATCATATACACAGGAAATTAATGTGCCGATAAATTTAAATAGTGTAGGTTATTACTGAAGTAATTGAAATTCTATGCTGTATACTATTTGGTGATATTCTAAGAAAGTTGCCATAGCTTCAAACAAATATACTTGAAGTACATTGAAAGAGTTAAAATGGACTAAGCTGAAAAGCCACTTACTGTCAGGGTCAGTTATTTAGCATCTCTGAGTCTTGGTATTTTTCAAATTAGTGAGATTTCCATCTAAATATGGATATCTAATGATGTATGAAACATTCCCAAGGTTATCAAGACATTACTTCCTTAGTCATCTTGTTTCTATTTTTGTGTGCGCACAAATGGCCTGATCTAGAGCTCACTGAAATTAGTCGGATTCTTTTCCATTAACTTTGTTGGCCCTGGGATCTGGTTCAAAGAAAAATTCTCCAGGATGTCATTAGGAATTCTGTCTAAGGAAAATGAGCAGCAGCTTGCCTGAAAATGGACCAAATTTGGCTGAAAAGCTAGGCCCGATCCTGCAAACTGATGTTTCCCAGCACACAAACAGTCTCATTGAGGCAAGGGAGATTACTGACAAGCGTAAGGTGAAGTACTTAAGGGGCAATACTCCGCTACTCCAACAGCTATGCATTATTTGATATCACCACAATAAAAATAAAACAAACTGGGATGTGCCCACAGAACAAAGGCTGTGATTGTTCAAACAGTTTGAGCTGATCTGCAGTCAGTCAGCAAGCCTAGGCAAGCTGTTGGCATCACAACATGCTGAGCATGTCCTTGACATTTCTTGCCTCATGAAACGCTGTGCACATCCTGGAACTTTTTGTATTTAAGAGAATGCTCCACCTTCGACTGAGGGCCTATTTAAAGTTCTTAATAAATGAGCAACAATCGAAAATGGAGCATCTTTTTTCTGACAGAATCCTTTTGTATATTACCTTTGAATTTAAGAAGAGGATTATTGCTAAAGAAAGCTTGGTCACACTTTATATAAAGTAGTGCATTTCTAAACAATTTATTAAGCTTAATAAATGAATAGATTTTAATATGGTTAATCAGTTGTTATAGAGTCCAACATGTCAACAGAGATGCAGTCAAAAACCGGCACCACTGCTGGCCTGGCCAGTGTAGCCATTTGGGCGTGGGCTAGAGCAAGTTCACTGAACATCTACATTGCTATTTTTATGGCCTGAGTCATGGTCTCTGAGACTCAGGCCACGTCTGTACTTAACTGTGTCATAGATCAATCTTCTGGCGTTCAATTTGGCGGGTCTAGGAAGGACTCGCTAAATGGAAAGCTGGGGGTGTCCCTTGTTGGCACCAATACCCCCTCAATTCACAAGGAATAAGGGAAGTTGATGGGAGCAAACCTCCCACCATGGAGACGGTGCTTAAGATACATAGACTCCAGCTATGTTATTTACATAGCTAGAGTTGCATACCTTAAGCTGATCGTCCAGGTCTAATATAGACCTGGTCTCAGTGCCATACCTGTTTTAATTGCAGTGTAGACATATCCTATGTGGCTTATGCGATCTACATCACCCTTCTACTGGATGTGCTTACAACAAACTATCACACGTATAGCTTGTGTTTGTAACATACTTCCCAACATCTCGCAGTCATTTATAAATACTTGATAAACCATTTTTAAAAAGAATCAAAGAAAAGTGTGACTAAAAGTCTCTTATTGACAATATGCCTCCTCTATTACGAGCAGACCTCCAGGTAAAATATTTCCCTGACGAGTTTCTTTTTAATAGCCTTTGATTAGCGAAAGTAATTGCACATTAGAAAAAGTTAAACAATACCTACTTTCCTTAGCCTACATTTCTTCCTTGCCCTTCATTTCTAGTCATGTATTGTGTGTCTGTGTGCTTTTAGCATTTTTTTTTTTTAAATCGGGATGACGAATGAGCAGGACTGATGACTTTCTGTCACTGTTTTGTGTTTTATGTTTATAGCACCATTTCCTCCAGACTGCAAAATTTGAATCTAAAAGCCTGAGCTCTGGCATGAGGAGGGGAAATGATGGGCTGACCCAGCCAGGTGCTGGGCCATGATCAGAGAGTGCCAAAACAAATCAAAACCAGATTTTAAAAAGGGAAAGAAGGTACTTGGTATAATTGGTTACAAACTGGGCTAAGAGTAGGGATTAAACTGGACCTCCCAAAGTTATGAGCCTCTACTATAGCTTGAGCTAAAAAGCAAGCAAACCAAAAGCTGTTAGCAGGCACTCACTCTCTCGCTCTCGGTCTGGCACAAAGGGGTACATAGAACACAAGGATCAAGTGTAACCCACTGGTCAATGTTAAAAAGCACAGGATTTACAAATATATTCCTCATTAGGATGGCAGAAAGGGGGCCTTGGGCCATGGCCTCCATCTAAGTGCTGGATGGGGAGCTACTAAAGTTTTTTTTTTTTTTTTTTTTACTGCTAGTGAACTCAAGCCACAAGAATTTTCCAGTTGTCTCTGACAATAGACATGAAACTCCCTTTAGGGTTGGACTCTGTAAATTCAGTACAGAGGCCACGTGCACCATACCAGTTGTCAGATTAAGTCCTTATGCTATAAGTTTATCAGAACAGCCACTGTCTGTTTGGAGTGTCGAGTGCCAAGCCCAGAGCTAGTGCTAAATAAATGCAAGCTGTGAATGGGAAAAAAATATTGTATCTGCCCAGCAATGAGAAAGGGAACACTGAGGGGATGTCGACACTACAGTTTTTTCCTAAAATTATGTCCACACTGCAATCATGTTCTTTCAAAAGAAAATCGAAAGAATAGAGGGTTTTTTCCGGAATTAGGAAACCTCTTTCTACAAGCTTTTTCAGAAAAAGGTGTGTGTGGACGGGGAGAAGGGAGTTCTTTTGGAAGAAGAGGAAAGAGGAAAAAGCACAGGTGCCCTGGTGGCCACTCCGTCCATAGTAATCACAGTTTAAATGCGAGATAGCATTCATTCAGTCTGGATGCTATCTTTCGAAAAAGCAGATCGCTTTTTCGATGCTCTTTGGCAGTGTGGACGTGCTCTTTTGGAAGTTTTCTCGGAAGATCTCTTCCGGATAAGTTTCTTCTGAAAGAAGTCTGCAGTCTAGACATAGCCTAAGGGAATACATAACAGGAATAAACACAACTCATCAGTAGGGGGCAGAGGAAGATTTAGCTAGCAGCAGCCAGTTGCAAAAATGACCCTTTCAGGGTCGTACCTGATTTCTCGGCCAAATTTAAAGGGACAGTATGAAAAGGGGATGCTGGGAAAAGTTCACAGAAGAGGGCAACCTTGTGCTGAGCTAATACAGTAAGCCCCAATAAGTTATTAAAGAAGTTGAGGAAATGGGTGGTTGTGTAATAATGAATATCACTACTACAGGTTCAACCTCTCTAGCCTGGCACCCTCAGAACCTGACCAGTGCTGAACCAGAGAATTTGCCAAACCATGGGAGGTCAATATTCTCTAGTAGTACTACCAACATTTCCACTGCTTACTGGGCTCTTAGAAGACATTTAGTGGTAAATTAAAGCTAAATAACAGCACAGAATAGTGAAAGCCAGGACTGGTGGTTGTAAACAACTGAATGGGACTGCAGAAAAACTTAGTCACATCCACGATAAGCGAAGATCCAGCTAACTAAAATCCTGCTGGCCCATGGATGTTGCCAGATCAGAGAGTGCTGGATTAAAGAGGTTCAACCTGTATCACACAATACATTAATTTTAAATAACTGAAAAAATAAAATATGAGAAAGGAGCAGGAAGCAAAGTATGACGCTGCATATTGTGATGATTGGCTATGGTGACACAATTACAGGCAGTCCCCGACTTACGCGGATCCGACTTATGTCGGATCCGCAGTTACGAACGGGGCTCGCCCCGGAGGACACGGACTGCGGGACCTCGCGGTCCTGCCGCCCGTGTACTCCGGGGCTTTCTCCGCGTCTCCCTGGTCAGTTTCAACAGCGGCTGAATCAGGACGCCTGGGGCAGAGCAGATGGGGTGCTGCTGGGTTGGTCCAGTAGCACCGAGGAGTGGCGCTACTGGAGCAACCCAGCAGCACCCAGCTGCTCTGCCCCAGGCGTCCTCAAGTCAGCTGCTGCTGAAACTGACCAGTGCTGACTACAGAAAGCCCGAGGCAGAGTTGCTCTGCCCCGGGCTTCCTGGAATCAGCTGCTGATCAGTTTCAGCAGCAGCAGCTGACTTGAGGACGCCTGGGGTTCTTAAGTTGATTCTGTATGTAAGTCGGAACTGGCGGTCAGTTTCAGCAGCGGCTGAATCTGGACGCCAGTTCCGACTTACATACAGATTCAACTTAAGAACAAACCTACAGTCCCTATCTTGTACGTAACCCGGGGACTGCCTGTATGTTGTTATTATGGAGGTCAATTTCACTTTTCAAAATGGTGTAGATAAGAGTCAATTTATTAAGTAATTTATACGGTAGTAATTGCTTATGGACAAGGCTTGACAAGCTGCGGCGAGCCCTGCTCGCCAGCTGCGCGGCTTGGCACGCTGCGCATACACAGACCACGCTGCTCATGCGCTGCGGCGCCGTACTGGCTTAAAATCTACTCACCCTGGGCGAGTAGTTTGACTAATTTGTCGAGCCCTGCTTATGGAAATATTGACTTTGCAAACCTCTTATTTTGAGGAAAATTGCATCTAAAACTTTACTAAATAAGCTATTTTTAAAACTTAAAACAAATAATGTATGCATTTTTAAGTATGCACTGGGACCAAATTTCTTCTTATTCAAAGATGATGCAGCCGAATCAAATAAATGGGCAAGAGCAACTGGATGCTAAATGGAATTTTCTCAAACAACTTTATATAGGAGCATTTACAGGAATATCAAATGCTACTGCTAGTCTAATAATTATTTAATATTTTGTCCTCTCTCTTTCTCTCTCTCCCCCACTTTAACATATACAAATCAAATATGTTTGATTTGTTTTAAGATGATCTGAAATCACAGATTTCTTTGGCAATGAGAACATACGCTTACTCGCTACAGCTAACCAAAAAAGACGTTGTGGCAACATCAAGAACCATGATTTTGAACTCTAGGCTTCTTAAGGGGGAGTCTCACAATAAAGGACACTTTAACAACTCACTTAGCTTGATAACATGTTCCCTTCATGACAAATGGACACAAATTCAACACAGGTCTGAATTCATGAAAGAGCTAGTTGGGTACTACCCACAAGGTTTTTTTTTTTTTTTTTTAACAAATTCATCTTCTTAGGGATGGTTCATTAATCTATTTAATAAAAATGTCTTCCAGGATCGGATTCAGCAAAACATTTAAATATCTGTTTACCTCTAAGAATGAAACAAAATTCCACTGATTTCAAGCGGGACTTGGCTCATGTTTAAATGCTGTCCAGAAAATGAATCAGGGCCAAAGGGACTGACTGAGCTCACACTGATACTAAATAGGAACAACTGTACTCAAATTAACAGTTACACACATGCGAGACCTGAGTCTGTGTGGTGAGAATTAGGCCCTAAGCCTTTTGTGGGCCAGGAAAAGTGTTTTTTTAATACTTGGATAATACGAATGATCCTGAGAATGGCAGAGAATGACCAAAGAGAGTTCTGAAGGCAAAAGCTTTTCTGTATGCCTGCAGAAAATGAGCTTGTGACACCATCTACATCTAGGCTGTGTCTACACTGGGCCACTTATTCCGGAAAATCAGCCGCTTTTCCGGAATAAGCTGTGAGCTGTCTACACTGGCCCTTGAATTTCCGGAAAAGCAACGATGCTCTACTGTACAAAATCAGCCGCTATTCCGGATAAACTATTCTGCTCCCGCTCGGGCATAAGTCCTTATTCCGGAACACTGTTCCGGAAAAGGGCCAGTGTAGACAGCCCAGTAGTCTTTTCCGGAAAAAAGCCCCGATCACGAAAATGGCGATTTGGGCTCTTTTCCGGAAAAGCGCATCTACATTGGCCACAGACGCTTTTCCAGAAAAAGGGTTTTTCCGGAAAAGCAGCCTGCCAATGTAGACGCTCCTTTTCCGGAAAAACTGAAAACGGAATAGTATTCCGTTTTAAGCATTTCCGGAAATTCATGCCAGTGTAGACACAGCCGTTTTGTTAATCTTTAAGGTGCTGCAATACTATTAGTTGTTTTTTAAGTTTTTCCGGTTACAAACTAACTCAGCTACCCCTCTGAAGCTACAGATAGGAAAATCAGGCAATGTTTACAACTGTATCAACACTGAAAAAAATCTGAGTTTATTTTATTGCCAAACTTATATTGATTGGCAGCATGAAAACTGCAAATAGTGTTCAGAAAAAACGTCTTGTATTAAGAACCACAAATGTACTTTGATGGTATTTGCAAACCCTTCGAGCTGCTTTTCACACATAGCCAGTCGAGTAAAGCTTTATTCCCAGAGAGGAAAGAAATATCACAAATACCTCTGAAAATATTTGGCTACGAAGACTTGTATAAATCTGCATTTGCAGGAGTATTCATGCTGGAAGTGTTTGCACAGATATCCTCAAAGCTCTTTGTGGATGTGGCTGTCGTTCAGTCCACAAGACTCAAAACAATATTTGCAACAAATAGACTGGAAAAGTGCTTAGAAGGAACAGGCCCGTACGCAGGGTGCTTTTTTTTGTAAATGTGGATGGCAAGGGTGTGAATGTACCCACCATGATCTCCCAAGTAAGCGGGGAAATCAGCCCCTGCTTTCCCCCGGACAGCCAGAATATGCAGGAGGAAGGCTTGGGCAGCGCGCTGCTCCTGCCTTCTACTGCCTGGCTGCAGCATGCCCCAGAATATGGGGGACCATGAGGATGCTTTCACACCCTTCACACCACCTCTGACTATGGGCCTGAGGAAGTATTTTTGTAATAACCATTCATCCATAATTTTGGACAAAGAACAAATTCATAAATAAAAGAAGTCAGATTGTAGACATAGAAATTGAATATATTTTACTAATTATTTGTGCTGAATAGGTCATTGGCTATAAAAATTCTGGTTGGTGAGCAAGTTATAGAAACCCAGGCCATCTTTTAGGTAGTTTTTATAAATTTCTCCTCACCTTCACAGCCATAGAAATGCTGATGAAGTTCATGCGATTAAAATTATTTGCTGGGATTGTTGTGTGATATGAAATTTTGCATATAATAGGTCCACTATGTTTATAGTAATGTCTGTCTAGGAATTCACAGCAAATTAACTAATGGAATAGGACATATTTTTACTGATCTGGGGAAAAATATCCAAAAGCACCTATGGTTAGGAAGAGATAAGAGTCCTCATGAATCCAGACCTTCATTCACATCTTCCTGGAGACGTTGCATTTCACACTAAAATGAATACAAATGTTTACAGTAATGTAATAAAAAGTAGTCCATGATATGTAGTGTAACAATGTTAAAAATGTGCAGTATGCAAAATTATGACTCTTCTAAAAAAGGGATATGAAAATATTTACTTTCTATTGAGAAAAAAATCACTCCTATGATGGCTATAGAATTTCAAATGTATACGAGGCATATACTATTCTATTACAATACCACATCTCCAGTATTATGACTTTTTTCCCTGTCATTCTACTACCTGAGTGATGTCAGTGTAAATTCAGGCACCATTAGTACATTTTTGACCAAACATATACACAGCACTGACAAAGAAGTAAACAACCTTTCAGCTTACCAGAGTATGTAAAAAAGACACTGACAAAATGGAAAATAATAAATTCTTTATGATAAATTAATCCTCTTATTTCTGCATTGCCCCAGAAAAGTGACAAACTAGACATTATTTACCTATCATTCCCTTTTTAGGATTCCTTTTTCTATAATCCATCGCTATTTACTTTGTAAGTAAGAAAATGGTTAAACTAAGTAGTTAGGGAAGGAGCCTCCCAATCCTCAATGCCGGTGTCCCTTATTTTCTCTCTCCCTGCGCTTTAACTCCTCTTTGTAGCAGTATGAGCAGTAATTTTCAGTCTCAGGGCGACCATAAAAGGAGCAGTTCTCCTTCTTGCAACGGTTCTGCTGGATGGAATATATTGGGCAAACTGTGCTTCTGCCTCGATTTTTATCATTGTTCAACCAGGTCTGAGGAGCTTCCTCATCAGCATATTCTAAGCAGTCTCTGATATCTCCGGTATTAAACCCATTTGTAAATGTCTGGGACTTGTGTTCGGTAGGCAAGGCATAGGTCAGTGATTCCACTGTGTTCACTGTACGGATCCCTGCTATCCGGGCTGGGCTATAGCTCTGTGAAGACAGTGATCGATTCTGTTGGGGATAAGTGGCACATGTTTTTAAGGTGCCAACTACTGGCTTATAGCTATCGTCTTGGAAGCTCGATGGCTTGGAGTTGACATCATGCAAATGAATAACGCTTTGCCTTTGAACAGGTGGTGTATGGCTATAGTGGGCAGATACTGGAACGGGTCCACTTTTCTTAGCACCATTACTAGGTGAAGAAAATGACCCTGGAGTGGGACTAGTGCGATCTTTAAACTTTAAAACCAGTTGAGTTGTATGGCTTTGAGGCAAGACTGGTGATGCCCTGTCCTGAGGAGACGATTCTAACTTTTCTTTTGAATATGCTTCTTGCTCCAGTTTCCTGCAGGATGACCCATTGAGAATAGCTTTTTTCTCAGCCTCCTTTCGCTTCTGTTCCTGCTCAGCATTGAAGCGCTCTTGGGCACTGGTCAGGTAATAGCCGATCATCTCCTCATGGAACTGATGCCTGTGGCTAGTCAGAAGAAGGCCAGCAAAAATAAACTTGCGCTCTCCTTGCATGGCAGCTCTCAAAATATTGAGGCTCAGCTTCACGTCGGTGCTGTATTTCCATGCATCAGACTGTTTGTCAGAGAGGGATTTCGTGTTCATCTTTTCAGCGGGTGAGACGCTCGCCTTGTCAGTAGGAGAGGGAGTTGTCTTCTCAGATGGAGACGTGCTCGCGGACTGTCCAGACTCCTCTTTGCTCCCTTTGCGAGACTTCGACTTCTTCTCTTTGCCTTTTTCCATGATGTCCCCATTTTTCCCATTCCCTGAATTTGCTCTGTTCATCTTGCCATGCACCAGGCCCCCCAATCCCCCCATATTCTTTTTCAGCTTAATTCCTAGAGTTTTACTGAGGCTTCCGAGTTTATTGGCAACTGAATCCGTCCTGTTTTTGTCTTTATCTTTTCTCTGTTTGTCTTTTTCCTTTTCTTTACAATTTTTGCCATTGCTGCCATTTGAATTACTGCAGACGGAATCTCGGTCTGAGTCCATTGAGTCAGCCAGAGACTGAACATCCTCCCCTGCAGAAGCGGTGGGTGATTCTGGCTGGGCCAAAGGGGCCTGTTAGGAGAAATTAGTTAGGATTAAATAAAATAAAATTAATTTTACATTAGGACAAAGTTTTATATCCCCCATCAAACTGCTCTAATTACTCTAACTTTTGTAGCTTTACATCTATAGACAGACTTTTTAAAGTTAATTTTTCATTAACCTCTAAAGTCTACAGGGCCTACAATGAACAAAACAGAAGTTAAATTACTTCAGAGATAAGTAGCAAAATTCTGCAACGAAACTAGTTAACAAAATAGTATACACTACAGCCAATCACAAAATGCAGAAGGACTTGACATTTATTTGGAAATCTGAGTTCCGGTTCATGTTCAGAGGTGAAATTACACAACTGGTTGCATAAAATAGTTACAAAAGGATTCCAAATGGGACATAGGAAATTCTTGCAGCTTTCAAACTTGCACATGTTCATTCTAATTTGCAAAATTCTACTCACTGATTTGTTGAGGGAAAGTGACATTTTTCTGGGTCAGAGAGTAATGTTCTTTACCATCAAGGTAAAGGACTGGTAATGGATTTTGTGCCAGGGCTAGTAAATTTCACTACAAGATTTAGCAAGATTACTAACTCAGTGTCAATTACAACATTAACCCTTAGTACAAATTTGCTCTCTCTCATTTGTGACATATCGGTTTATGCTCTGTGAGAGCGAGGCTACCACACCATTCTCAAGGTGCATCAATGTAATAATATTTGGGGACTTGTGGAAGCCTGACAATAACAGCACTCGCAAATGCTATGAAAATAATAGTTAAATGACTTGCAAGGTTCTTGAACTAGGAATCCATCTCAGCCCTAGCTGGCAACACTCTTACAATCTCAATCCTGAGTCCCCCTGAAACAGATGCTGAAAACTGTACTAAATTGCATGGCTGGAAGAGAGACCAGTGTTCATTAAGGTCTAAGTTGAGATCAGAAGTTCAATTATGGCCACAGGGATAAAAATAAAAGTCTCTAGATCAGAGAGCTAGACTCCAACTACTGCAACACCTGCACTCTCTAGTGAAATGCTTGCTAACACAGAGGGCTGATCCTGTAAGATGATGAGCGCCCAAACCACTCACTCTCTACAATGGATATTGAGCACTAGGCAGCACCAGAAATCTTTACAGCGAATGTGAGATCATAATCCTTCAAAGCATAATTCATCCCTGTGCACAAAGCCAGAACTGGGACTATGTATCAATTACGTCCTCAAAATGCATAAGTGGTACATCTCCTTGTGCTGGCCACAAGAGTTCTGGAACAGCTTTTTTAACGGGGGTGCTGAGAACCATTGAACTAATCTGTACACCCTGTATAGAATAGAAACTCCCTAAAGCCAGGGGGTGTGGCAGCACCCCCCCTGCTCCTGCTTGTATGGCTGCCCCTCTGCATAAAGGGTAAGTTCACCTTAGTTCCATCGAAGAAGTTTCAGCTTTGCTGGGGAAGTGCTATGAGTTATGCCATTCTCCTCATCCAAAATAAACCTGTCAATAACTGGTTTATTGCTATCTAGCTGTGCAAAAGCACAAGCAAGACAACATTATGTTCTTGGCAGAGTGACTTACACATTGTGATTCAGTAAGAACTGGTCCTTCTTCTCTGGGACAGTCAATTCAATCAAAAAGACCCCCATACAAACAACACAAGGAGCAGCAGTGCTCTGTACTGATATACAGTAAAACTCCAATAGTCTGACATCCAATTGTCCAGCACTCCCGATAGTGCGGCATCAAAATGGCAAGAGCCTAGTGTAGGGGTGGCCAACCCAAGGCTCCTGATGGAAAAAAATAGCAGCTCCTGATGGAACCAGGACAGAACTGCTCAGGTCAGCTGCTCTCACGGCCAGGCCGTTGTGAGCTGCATGCACGCTCAGGGCCCATGCTATTCCGCTCATGGACCCTGGCACACTGTGTCGTACCCTGCATGTGCACGCCAGGTCGCAGACAGCATCCCAGCCTGCATGAGCTAGCAGCCAGCTGCTGAGCTCAGGCAGCTGCTTTGGGACCTGGACATAAGGTTGCGGGGGAGAGATGCCTGGAGAAGGTGAAGGGGGATCAGGGCGGGGAGGAGGGAGGTGCGCATGGAGTCCCAGATGCGGCGCAGAGGCTCTGGCTCCGGGACCCAAGCATAAGGTGTGTGGGGGGATTGGGTTACAAGCAGGGAGGGGAGGTATTTGGCTCTGGGGAAGGGGAGGGGAGGGGAATTGGGTTGTGCACGGTGTCCCGGCCAGCTCATGCTGAAAGCCTGCCGCTCAGCACACGTGCCCCAGCGCCTGGAGAGAGATGTGCGGCTGTCACGGCAACTCTGGGACCCAAGAATTAGGCTAGAGTGAGGGGAGGGGGATTGGGTTGGGAGTATGTCCCCTTATAGTACCTCCTGATAGTCTGGCATATCCGATAATCCAGCACCACCTAGGTCCCAAAAGTGCCGGATTATTGGAAGTCTATTGTACTTTATATTCCTGACTAATATTGGATACAAGAAAAAGGACACATTTATCTTCTCTAATGCTAAGGGTGAAATCCTGGCTTTACTGAAATCAATAGGAGTTCTGTCATTGGCTTTAAAGGGGCCAGAATTCTCTCGGGGAACCTTCTTCAGTTAAAAACGAGGTTCATCGTGGCTTCATAAAACAATGTCCAACCCTCGTTATAGAAGAATGAGAAGTCAGCCCATGAGCTTGTCAATTAATACAATAATAATAATAGAGATGGGGCTTGTTTGTGCAGGCAGATTAATTCAGTGGGAGGTAACACTACAATAGGAGCAGACGTGATTCACAAGCAAATGGAGGAACTGAGGTTCTGCCAATGCGAGGGATGGGCAGAGAATACGTGGGAATAATTGGAGCTGACAAAGGAAAGAAAACATCTGAAAATATCTTAATAGGAGTGGAGCCTTCACTGAGTATAGGTTGGGCCATGTAAAACAATTTTTTTCTCCTCTTCTGTTTTTCCTGAATCTTTAATTTCTCTTTTCAGCCCCCCGTTGTGCAGGGTACCTAATTACTTTTGTCCTCACCCATGAAGCTTTTCACATTAGACCAACCTCATCTTCTGTAATATAAATTGTACAGGAATTGTGTGGGAGAGATGCAGCAATGAGGTCTCTGCTATGTCCCATGTGAAATAGCTTCCTCTTTCCCGGGTGCCAGACTGCCACTTCAGTTTGTGGCACTGTCAGCCACTTTTTAATGTAAAAGTGAAGCTATGAGTTTTCCAGGGGTTGAAATTTAGTTCTTATAAGAGTAATTGAGTTGAAATTGGCTGCTGGATCACAAGCTGCTGCTGAAAAGGCCTTTTGGAATTATGGGAGCATAAATAGTTCAGGAAACCTTTAAAAATAAAGAACTGTAAAATAAAACAAAACAAAATTCCTAAAGAAAAATAATTCCAAAAGAGCAGTTTTACTAGAAACTACTTTTCAAAGTGGGGTGTATGCTGCAAAAACACTCAAGCAGCTCTGTGGGTGTGTGTGTTTCATTTATTTATTTTAAAAAAGAAAATGAGATGGCAAATTTGAAAGCCTTATTCCAAAATCAAAGCACTTCACCAAGCTCTGCGCCTTTATTGGCTATTGACATAAGGTAGGTAGCTGAACCATTCAGTCTCACCAATGAACATGCCCTATTGTGTCTTATTTCTTTTCTGTTGTTTAGCCAGAGAGAAGGGTTACCCGTGTTTCGGATGGTATGCGTATCCAGGTTACATTCATGTAGCTGTGCAGGAGATTAAGCTTTGCCTCCAGAGACAGAATCAAGCTGAAGAAAAACAGAGAAAAGAAAACAGATGACTAATTAGTTAAAAATACATCCAAGGAAAATCAGTGCTTAACTTCACCACACCAGAGAACTTGTGTTGTTCAGACTAACAGCCCCTCCCATCATGTTTGTAAGGTTTTGACCCACCCACTCACCTGTTTTGCCCCCAATAAACCTTATAATTAGTGAGTGTCATGGTCATAGATCATGCTAGATGTGTTCAAGACACCTTATTATTAAGATTATAAAGAGTTCTTACTTGGCAAGTCTGGTGTTATCATTGTCATCTTTCCCCCACTCCCAGTCTTTCCCAGGATCAACTGCAAAGTGCAAAGGCAGTAACTTGTGTTCAGAGTCTGTCAGAGGGATCACCGCTGAAGAAAAGAAGATATCAGGAGTGAAGAATGGGTTTAGCTGGGAACCAGTACAGGAGCGTGGTGTAAAGGCCTCTTTTACTCTAGTTTCTCAATTCCTACGTGACATGTGCTACCTCTCTCCTCTAAGATCAGACTGTTTGTGAAGCATTTTAACATTGACTTCCCCTCCCCTTCTCCCACATTTGAACCATTACCTCTGGTACTGTATTTTTCTGAAACAGCCTGTACTCGTGCCAATAATCTCACTGCACTTAATGAGGCTAATTGGCATGAGGTAGGACTACTGCCATGAATGAGAATTGTAGGACTAAACTGTTAAGCCTTGTCTACACTACGAAGTTGTGCAACTGTACTGGCACAATATTAAAGCAATACAACTCCCTGTAATATGGATGCCGTTATACCAGTATAAACATGCTTATTCTGATATGAAAAGGCTTATACTGGAAAAACTTAAAAACCAACAAATGGTCAGGTAGCACTTTAAAGACTAACAAAACATGTCGATGAGATCATGAGCTTTCGTGGGCACAGACCACTTCTTCAAATGAAGTGAGCTGTGCCCACGAAAGCTCATACCACCATCTATGGCTGCATCTACACTGCAGGCTTTTTGCGCAAGAATGGCTGTTCTTGTGCAAAAACTTGCAGAGCGTCTACAGTGCACGTGCATTCTTGCGCAAGTAAATTTACAGTAAAATATCGGAACAGAGGGCTTCTTGCACAAGAATTATTTTTTTCCCCACAAGGAATAAGCCCTCTTGTGGAATAATCCCTGGGCAACAGGGGTTTCCTGCGCAAGAGAGCACCCACACTGCCACGGGCGCTCTTGTGCAAAAGCACATGGCAGTGTGGACGCGCTCTTGCACAAGACCTTTTGTGCAAGAACTCTTGTGCAAAACAGTTCGTGTGCAAGAAGCCTGCAGTGTAGACATAGCCTACATGTTTTGTTAGTCTTTAAAGTGATACCAGACTATTTGTTGTTTTTTAAGTTTTTCCTGTTACTGACTAACTTGGCTACCCCTGTGAGGCTTATATTGGTACAGCTTATTCATGTATGGGAAGGGAAATGAGCTGTACCGGTATCAAGGACCTTTATTTTGGTATAATAGCATCCACAGGAGGGGTTCTCTCAACATACCTGTATGAGTAAATACATGTTCTACACCTCAAGCTCCATGCTTGCAGCTGAGCAAAGTCTGTCTGTAGACAAGGCCTAGGAAACTTTTTGGGGGCAGGGATCCTGATGTTTTATAATTCACAATGTACATCTACAGGGACATATTCCATTATAAATATTAGTAAGAACTGAATTAAAATCCCCCACATTAGCACCATGCAGGTCGTGGGTTGTCACCATATATAAACACACATTATATACAATGTACATAATGTGACCGTGCACATTATATATACAATATACATAATGTGAGTGTCTTTCACGGTTGGTACCTTTTCATTCTTCACTGAAAAGAAATAAAAAGGTTGAGAATTTGAAAATAAATCCTTCACATACAATCAATTGAGGCTCCCTCATTCCTGTCTATCCTAAGCCATCTTTGCATAGTCTCACTCACTAGGTTCTTATGACCCAGAGAGGCGACAAGAGCATTCAAAACTGAAACATGAAGCAGAGAACGATTCTGGAGATTTCTGGATCAGGAGCTAGCCAGTTAGGGTATTGAAGAGGCTGGGGCAAAGCCCACCACACAAACCAACCAGCAGCCTATTTAAGGACTGAGCAAGTCCATTGAAAAGATCACTGCTACTGGGCTACGCTTCCATTGTTGTTTTCTTTCTTTTTGCAGTTCTGCTGGCTTGGTGTTTGCCTCACGGATAAAGTTTAGCAGCTCTGCTGCGAACTGAGCATGCTGAAGACTCTACTAAAACAGATTTTATAGATTCTTAATTAATACATTATGAGAAATGTAACAGAGGTTTGAATTGAAATGGGCCATTTTCTTGTGTTTCGTTTTTAAAAAGATTAGTCTCTGTGCTTACATATTTTATGATGACATTTAATATAAAGCTATTGAAGGGGGCCTGGAAAGGGAATTCCTCTTTCTCAGAATTCTGCAGCTATTACTGCTCTAGTGACAACCAATCAAGAAATTTAATTTTCTTTGGCATTAGCCTAAATGACTTACTGTAAATATTCACCCGAGGAAAGTCAAAGGGCATAGGGATGCTGAAAAGCCAGCCAGTCACATGGCAATGAATAATTCAGAGGTTATTACCTTTACCATAAACAACACTTAACTATTATTTTCTAGCAACACAGACATTTACATCAGCAACTCTGAAAAGATGGGGCATTTTTGGATAATTACTGTTGATCACAGAGCAGAATTCGGGATGTATAATCTGCAATAATAATTATGCTGAAATTAATTATTCATTAGGCTTGACGGAGACATATTTAATGATGACTCCATTATAAAAATATTTTTGCCTCTTGTTTAGTTTTCTACACAAAAGAATGGGGGTAACGAGGGGGGAGATGAGAGGGGTAAAGAGGAAAGCAAGCATTCTGTACAAATTCTATGCCAAGATTGCCCCCTACTGACAGTAGAGTACAATTCTTTACATTGCAGCACATTTTTTTTTTGCCCAGGCTGCTCTAGTATGAAATATTAACTGTGGACAATTAGCCAGTTTTAGCAGCATATATTGACATAAGATCCAGGTAGCAAACAAGTATTGTTAGAGACTTTAGCTCTTTGAAGAACAGGCATTTGGATGACAAGTATAGTCTATAATGTCACAATTCAAAGTTAACTGGAGAATTCTGCATTAGAGCCACCAAGTAACTGCACTATGGGGTACTCCAAAGGACATCAGTACTAAGCAGAAGTGACTACTGGGCCGGACTCCAATCTCATGTACACTGATGTAAATCAGGAATATGCCCATTGGCTTTTTATCAATGGAACACCATGATGGATCGAAAACAAAATCAAGTGCCTTGTGTTTTGAGTGTCATTTACAATCCAAAAAAGGAAAGTACAGTTAGAACTTATTAAACCTATGCAAATTAAGTTAAGTAATTAACTTTTATGGATTTAGGATTTATTATAGTTCCCAAAGTGTATTAAATCAGCACATTGCAGAAGGCAAACAAAAAAAAAAAGAGCCTGACCTATCCAAGGATATGCACATGCCCAGTCTTGATGGTGCATACTCTTGCTCCAGAACTACTGATGTGCAGAGAGCAGACTGGGAGTTATGAGGTGACTTGACACACGTGGCTTGAAACCAAAAAGCCCTTCACTACTGTCATGTATTTGATTCTTTGGATTTAGTTCCTCCCCAGAAAATAAATGCACCTTGACAAAACATTTAGATATTTTTGTTTCATTCCAAGAAAAAATGACAGGTTACAGTTAGTAGTTTTCAGAGATTTCAGAGAAATCCATTAAAATGATTTCGTATAACAAACCTTTTTATAGACATTTGTAAAAGTTATTTGTACAAATCTTAAACTTGGTCTAAACTGTCCTGACAGAGTCCTTTTAATACTATATTAACAGGCAAACATATACATTAAGGGCTATAAGATTATACCAGCGCCATAAATATGCAGAGATTTTCAAGCTCTTTTTACCTGAATGTTTTTTTGCACCCCTGTGATGAGAATATACACCATACATTGACTTTTGTGGGTAGTCTGAAGTTGCGTTGAGGGAGTACTACTCTCTTCATGCATAATTTAATAGCTGATGTTTAAAATCTTTAAAATTTCACTGTGCTGCCTGTTCCACAAGATAGATGCCATTCAGTAAGCTTGATTTCCTGTACGTGAGATCCTCTTCTTGTAGAACAGAAGGAACTGTAATGTTCAAGGACTCTAAGGGACCTTGTCTACATTACAGATAAGATTGAAGCAGACACAATCGATCTTCCATGGTTCAGATCAGCGTCTCTGGTGAAGACATGCTAATTTGAACTGAGAGGGTGCTCCTGTTGATGCCAGTAGTCCTGCTTCCATGAGGGGTAAGGTTAGTCGAAGGGAGGGTGTGGTCCCTTCAACTTGCTGTGTGGACGGAGCCAAAATTTGACTTAAGATACTTCAACTTAAGCTATGCAATTAACGCAGTTGAAGTTAAGTACCTTAATTCGAACTTATCCCCTCATGTAGACTAAGGACGTTCAATATCGACTAATTGAATAGTTGATGCATTATGACTGTTGCTACACTTCAAAGGCAGAAGCACTGCATGGAGCCCGGGGGTCAGCTGGGGACTCCTGCTGATCCGGAGCTGCACATGGCATTGCCACTTTGAAATGCCATGCGCAGCCTACAGACACCCCAGCTGGCCCTGGGCTGCATGCAGCATTTCAAAGTGGCAGCGCTGTGTGAAGCCCGGGGTCTGCCCCAGGCTTCAAGTGGTGTTGCACTTTGAAGTATTCCTTCCTCTCCCCACCCCTTGCTGCCTCTTTCTGATAGAGGCAGTGGGGAGTGGGGGGAGGAGGGAAGTGACTATTCGACTAGCAGGTCAACTATCCAATAAGCAAATGCTTATCGGATAGTCAACTAGCTGACTAGTCCATCACATCCCTAGTGTAGACCAGGGGTAAGTGAGGAATTCAGACTAGTTTCTAGAGTGCCTTCCTTCATAATTTATGATTTTTTTTGCTGCTTCAGTATGGTCAAGGACTTTTTTTAAGTGTTTGTTGAAACCATGCTTTAACACTGTTAACAAGTTCCGGTGTAGACTGTTTACGAATGACAGCATTAAATGTCCTCCCCTTTAAAACTATATAAAAAGCTACTGGCAAAATAATATGCTCAAACAGGTGCTCTTCAGTAAACCTTTATGATAAATGTGTTATGGTCAAAGGACTGTTGTCACACAACTCACATTATTTGAAGCTGATTATGAAGAGTCATTTCACTGCTGGCTGATTGACAAAGCACTTCATTATAGTGTGGTAGCTCTTAGATAAGACTCATGAAACAGTCTTTGGCTCAGTTGGCAATTTTTTTCCCTGAGTATGAGAACAAAGATGAAAGACCTAGATAAGCAGCCTGTGAGGAGACAAAACTATCAGCAGGCCGGTTCTAGCCAGCTGATATATTTCATCTTATCGGACCCAATTTATAGTTAATGGAACTACCACAATGTGTTCATCAAGGACATGTCAAGATGTGTTTCAGGGAAACTGAAGTATGTTTTAAAACCCTCTCCAGACAGACAGGATTCCTCCTGGGGATTTGTGGGTGAGGTAACCCACCCTTATCCGTTCAGTAACTGACACATTTTGTAACAAATAGGTACCTACCATAGTTGATCACATTTAGATATAGAGTATAGGGGGTAAAATGATTGAAGTCACTTGGATTTCATCTGTATATATTAATGGAATTTTACTTATATGTCAAAGCTCCAGATGTGATCTGGCGAGACTATAAAGTCCAAGTAAAACAAAATCAGCCAAATCTATGTTCTCTCCCAAGCTCTCAGATCACATGATCAATGCTATTCAGATAGGGAGACGAAATCTTCATTACTGCCTGTAATTACATTTAAAAAAAAAAAAAAAAAATCTCAATTCTTAACAGAGGTCGATGGCCACAAATTCTCTATTCTCCATAGGACTATGAACAAGTTTCATGTTTTACTTTGATATCTATTAGTTACACTGCATATTTAGGGATAATTCAACAGGCTGAATCTGGCCTTGGGAAGATTACCTCAGACAGGGAGTTCCTGCCACGATATGGTGTGTCACTGTGGCTATCATGCACTCCCTGCCCTAGCTGCCAGCAATGTAGAGACAACAGGTGCTTTCACCTGATTCCTGACAGTGAGAGGAAGGGGAAAAAAGACCAAGTAGCATCGTAGTACATGTGGCTGTAGCTCCCCTCCCCCCACTCCCCAAATGGTGCCTTTAAGTATGGCAAGGAAAAAGTGGGTATGAGCAGAACATCTTTCTGTCCATCTAATTCCTGGAAGCTGCATATAAAACACCAGAGCTGAGATTGCTGTACTAGTTGTCAGCAACCAGGCTAGAGCCTGAACGGTGTAGCATCCTCTCCCCCTCTCTTGGATTTATGCCAAATGTTGCTTGGCTGAACCACATGTGAACTTGCACTAATATGCAATAAAAAACTAGGTCCCAATACATATTATTTTGTTACAACAGCTCCTGTGATTAGCCTATTGACTGAATTCAAGTGAATCAGTCTAGGGCATAAGAAAGTTCCCTGAGAAGTTTCTCACATTAAAAAACTATACAAGTGAAACCAAGATTTAAGTTCTATTGATGCCCATAGTGATCTTCAACAGCTTTCAGTTATCCCGCACCTTTTGTACGCAAATACAATTACATGGAGCAGCTCTGAACATAAGAAAAACCATGCGGGGTCAGACCAAAGGTCCATTTAGCCCAATATTTTGTCTTCTGACTGTAGCCAATGCCTGGTGCCTTAGAGGGAATGAACAGAACAGATAATCATCAAGTGATCTATTCCCCAGCTTCTGACAAACAGAAGCTAGGAACACAATTCCTGCCCTCCCTGGCTAATACCCATTGATGGACCTATCCTCCATGAAAGTATCTAGCTCTTTTTTAATACTGTTATGGTCTTGGACTTCATAACATCCTCTGGCAAGGAGTTTTACAGGTTGACTATGTGTTGTGTGAAGAAGTACTTCTTTTTGTTTGTTTTAAACTGGCTACCAATTAATTTCATTTGGTGACCCCCTGGTTCTTGTATTATGGGAATGAGTAAATAACTCATCTTTATTCACTTTCCCAACACCAGTGATAATTTCCAACACCAGTGATAAACCTCAATAACATCCCCCTTAGCCATCTTTCCCAAGCTGAAAAGTCCCAGGGTATGTCTACACAACAGAGCTTTTTTTTCCGGAAAAACGGTTTTTCTGAAAAACGTCAATTAACTCCACACCGCAATCACATTCTTTTGAAAAAAATCAAAAGGAGGGGTTTTTCCGACATTGGTAAACTTCTTTCTACAAGCATGTGTGGATGGGGAAGAGGGAGTTCTTTCGCAAGAAGAGGAAAGAGGAAAAAGCACAGGTGCCCTGGTGGCCATTCCGCCTATAGTAACTAATCATGGCTTAGATGCAAGATATAGCATCCACACTGAATGGATGCTATCTTTCGAAAAAGCATATCGCTTTTTCGATGTGCTTTCGCAGAATGGATGCTCTCTTTTAGAAGTTTTTTTGCAAGATCTCTTCCGGAAAAGCTTCTTCCGAAAGAAGCATCTAGTCTAGACATAGCCCAAGTCTCCTCATATGGCAGCTATTCCATACCCCTAATCATTTTTTGCCCTTTTCCGAACTTTTTCCAATGTCAAGATGTCTTTTTTGAGATGAGGTGACCACATCAGGATGTGGGCATACCATGGATTTATACAGAGGTAATAAGATATTCTCTGTCTTATTCTCTTTTTTAAAATGATTTTTAAAAAAATCAACAGATTCTATTTAAAAAAAATAGAATTTTGCTTTTTTGACTGCGGAAGCACATTGAGTGTATGTTTTCAGAAAACCATCCACAATTATTCTAAGAACTCTCTCTTGAGTGGTAATGGTACTCATCATTTTATTTGTATAGTTGGAATTATATCTTCCAATATGCATTACTTTGCATTTAGTAAAATTAAATGTCATCTGCTGTCCAGTCACCTCGTTTTGTGAGATCCTTTTGAAGCTCTTCATAGTCTCCTTTGGACTTGAGCAGTATCATTTACAAATGTTGACACTTCACTGTTTGCCCCTTTATCCAGATCTTTTATGGATATGTTGAATGGAACTGATCCTAGCAGGGACCCTTAGGGGACACGACTAATTACCTCTCTCCATGTTGAAAGCTAACCATTTATTCCGCCCCTTTGTTTCTTATTTTTTTAAGCAGTTATCAGTCCTTGAGAGGACGTCCCCTCTTATCCTATGAGATCTTACTTTGCTTAAGAGCCTTTGATGAGTGACTTTGTCAAAGGGTTTCTGGAAATCTAAGTACACTATATCTAGTGGATTCCTGCTTGTTCACATGACTGTTGACTCCTTTGAAAGCATTCTAGTAGACTGGTGATTCTATGTTGATTTTTCTCCAGCAAGTTATATTCATCTATTTTTCTCCAGCAAATTATGTTAATTATGGACCTAACAACTCTGTTCTTTACTATAGTTTCAGCCAACCAATTTGCTCAATACTGAAGTCAGAACTTACTGGCCTATAATTACAAGGATCTAAAGCACTTTTTAAAAACTGTCATTGTGTTAGCTATCCTCCAGTCATTTGGTACAGAAGATGATTTAAAGGATATGTTACAAACCACAGTTAAGGACTGCCACCGGGTCCTAGTGACTTACTGCTGTTTAGTTTATCCATTTGTTCCAAAACCTCCTCTAATGACACCTCAATCTGGGACAATTCCTTAGATTTGTCACCTAAAAGGAATGGCTCAGATTTGGGAATCTCCCACGTGTCCTCAGTTGTGAAGACTGATGCAAAGAATTCATTTAGTTTCTCCACTATGACCTTACTATCCTTGAGTGCCTTTTAATATCTCCATCATCCAGTGGTTGTTTCGCAGGCTTCCTGCTTCTCATGTACTTTAAAAAATTGATATCACTTTTTGAGATTATTTCTTAAAAGAGCATTTTATATAATAACTTGTACCAACATTTTTATCATTCAAGATTATATTCACCACCACTAAGGGAAATATGTTGCATAATCAGGGCTCGACAAATGCACTCGCCCGTGGTGAGTAGATTTTACCAGCTGGAGAGTGCAGGGGCGAACTGGCCCGGTGGGCCGTTGTGACGGGCTGGCCGAAGCCTGCACTACAGGAGGTGCAGTCCCATCCAATCCGCCAGCCGGCGGAGGAGCAGAGCACTGCCGGGGAGCGGGAACCGCGGCGATACTCAGCACCCGGCTGCCCGCGTGCCGCTGGCGTGACGTGTGCCCGCCGATTGTAAAGGGCTGCGGCAGCTTGGCTCTGGCCGCATGTCCCCGGCAGCTGGCTGCGGCGTGCGGCGGAGCCAGGCCTTGCTCCACCGGCTCCAGTCCTGCCACGGCCCCAGACCCTCCCTGCTGACTGCCCGGCTCGCTGCACCCGCCCCACGCGGCTCCTGCCGCCCATTCTCCACGCCGCCCCTGCACCCCGCATCCCCTGCTCTCCCTCTGGCTCTGCACCGCCCTTGCACCCCGCTCTCCCCCCAGCTCTGTGCTGCCCGTTCCCTGCATTGCCTCTAGACCCTGCTCCCTCTGCCCCTCCCGTTCCCCACGCCTCCACCGCACTCTGCTCCCCCCGATCCCTGCATCCCTCTGCCTCTGTGGCTCCTGTTCCCCGCGCCATCCCTGCCCCCCCCCCACTGTTCCCTGCACCCGTCTGGCTCTGTGCTGTCTCTGCACCCTGTTTCCCCTGTGGGTTGGGAGTGAGGGGTGCTTGCCCATAAGGAGGGGCTGGACAGGGCAGGGAAAAGGCTGCTGTGACCCAGCCGCAGTGAAAGGGGGAGTTCACTTGAAGCGCCTTTGCCTTTATGGAAAAAAAATGAATGAAAATGCTATTTGCTAAAATGCTAAAATGGCTAAAATGCTGGGACAAAAATGAAAACAACCCCCCCCCCCATTGCAAAATGCAAACGTGTAAAAGACAACAAAAAAGAGGGGGAGGGGAAGCGGCTGGGCTGTGGGGAGGGGAGGGGCAAAATATGGGGAAGGGGCTTGTGCTGAGGGGAGGGGCAGGGAGGAGGTCAGGAGAAGAAGAAGAAAGGGGAAGGCACCAAGGGACTGGGTGCAGGAGAGAGAAATGCCAGGGGGCCAAGTGCAGACAATGAGGAAAAAGGCAGGAGGGGAGGTGTCAGTGGGAGGGGGAACAGAGTGATGCTGGGAGAGGAGAGGGTAAGGGCATTGGGGGCTAGAGGGAGGAGGGGGAGGTGCTGGGAGAAGGCTTGAAGGAAGGGGTGGGCATGAGGAAGGTGGGGATGGAGCAAGGCATGTGTGAGGGCACAGGGGCATGAGGGGAATGGGGGCTGAGGGGGTGGATATCAGGGAAAAAGAGGGCAAATGGGGCAGGGGCAGTGAGGAAAGGGGGAGGAACCAGGAGGGTGCAGGTGCCAGGAGATTCTGTGGATGAAGTAGAAGGGCACACACCTGCAGGGGAGGGACCAGCCTCAGAGGAGAGAGGCGGGGCAGGTGTATAGAAGGAGATATTAGGAGAGGGGATGAGGAGGGGTAGCTCACATGATCAGAGTGGGGCTACTGGAGGAGTGGGCACAGGGGGGAGAGAAAGGCTGGTGGAGGGGGGCAGGTCTCAGGAAGGCTGAGGGCAGCAAGAAGGGCAGCAGAGGAGGGTGAGGGGCTGGGGGGCCAGCAGCCACCAGGGGCACTGATGGAGCAAGGGGAGGAGACATGGCAGCAAAGGGAAAAAGACGTTTATAAGATATTTATTAATAACCTGGGTGATATTTATTAAGAACGTATTAGTAATTACTGTTCTTATTCTTATTAGGAATTTATGCCATTAAAAACACTTATGGGGGGAGGGTGGCAAGTCCCTTTTTTGTCTGGCGAATAGAGTTTTCCATAATTTGTCGAGCCCTGTGCATAATAATTAAAAAGAAAATATTTTGGTAATGCACAAAAATAACAGAAATATGCAATAGCTTGTAATAGCAGCAATATGTCACTAGGTGGCATTAAAGAGTTTAATTTACCAAGTACTGTAATTAGCACATAGCAAATGGAAGTAGCACTCATCACCCTGCTGAGATGGGTGGATGTGATGGTGCTGAAGAACTCAGGAGGAGAGTAAGCCTGCTTGCAAAATTCAGTCAGGTGAGTTATGGCTATTAGCCAGGATGGATAGGAATAGAGTCACTAGTCTGTTTGTCAGAGGCTGGAAATGGGTGACAGGAGAGGGATCACTTGGTGATTCCCTGTTCTGTTCACTTCCTCAGGGGCATCTGACATTGGCCACTGTCGAAAATAGGATTCTGGACTAGATGGACTTCTGGTCTGACTCAGTATGGTCGTTATGTTCTTATATTGTGTTCTTACGTTCTTATGAAAAGTACATGCTAGGGTTTTTCTCCCATCAATTTTTAAACTGCAATTTTGAGGAGCCACCATGAGGCACTACAGTAAAAACATTTTGTGGATCACATGCATGAGGTGTTATAACTGCACAGTGGCATTGCTCAGTAATATTCACATAGTCCAACATATACAACTGTACTCCCAGTCCTGCCGGATAACAATTATGCTACAAACCTTCAGAGATCCCCTTCAGAAGTGCAAAGATCAGAATGTGTTACAGATATGCTTCCTAACATGACTGAGTTTGTTGTCCAGCCAGTGCTCACTCTGCAAGCAACGACAGAGTAACAAAAACCAGGCCACAATGTGCTTCTAGTTTGTGGATAATCTGATTCTGCTTCTCTATTTTTAGGATCCTAACAATGGCCTCTGAGAGTTAGACCGCTCACTCTCTCTCTAGTACAATTACTGCCCATGTCTTGTCCATGGGAGGCTGACGGGAAAAGTGTACAAGAGCAGAGCTTCCCAACAAGCACAATGAGCTTTCTTCATTAAAACAATGGTCTCCAGTTGAACCAATGAACTTTTTGCTGATTAGCTACAATGTTTAACATCATGTATGAGATCAAATCAAAGAAAGAAAACAGAACTTAGATGGAGGTATGTATTACAGTCAGGAAACTGCACCACAACTGGTAATGTCGACAACATCTGTTTAAGTAAATAACTGACTAATACACAGTGGGCCTCCTGCAAACCGCTGTAAGAAATGTTAACGTTAAAAATATATTCAGAAGTTGCAACTCTCTTTGAGATATAAGACATTGTATGAATATACTTTACAGACGTCTTTGCAGAACTTTTGTCGAGGTTTTTCAGATGATACCTGAGGTGTGTTTAAGGAAATGGTTCCTTTCTTAAAAGAATTCTCATGGGGGTTGTTGGCTACCAGTTGTTATTGTTGGTGAGATGCAAGACAGCTGCCATGTCCGTTATGCACAATTCATTTCCCTGCAAAGGCCAAACTGGTTGCCAGGCTCCTACCTGACGAATCCATGAAACACAAGCCATTGGAGGACAGGTGTTCAATGGAGGAGAAAAAAGAAATCAAAGATAGGTGCCACTTAAGGCTGACTAGTTTTACTCAACTGATACACCTGATGTTTAGATTCCGTTTTTTTCTTTTCTGTACCATGTTTATAGCCACTGCCCTCTAATACCATTTCTTCAATAACACACTGTCCCCTTTGGTACAACCTCATCCAAACACCTATGCGACAGGACCTGACTGGGTGTTCAAGGCTTGGATGAAGATGTCCAAAGATGATGTGTTATAAAAGTTTCTTTCCTCCCTCTCTAGCTGCAAACTTGCATTTTTTCTGTAGCATGATTTTTTTTCAGGCAGAAAGACTTTAGAGACTTGAAAAACAACAAATGGTCTGGTAGCACTTTACAGACTAACAAAACATGTAGACCCGTCATCTGAAGAAGTGGTCTGTGCCCACGAAAGCCCATGATCCCATCTACATGTTTTGTTAGTCTGTAAAGTGCTACCAGACCATTTGTTGTTTTTCAAGTTCATCCTGACCAGACTAACTTGGCTACTCCCTGAAGCTTTAGACTTGAAAAGCCAACAGGGTTTGCTGTTGTTGTGTAACAGGGGCATATGCCCTCCTTTGGGGGTTTAAAACAGCTTTGTCAGTGAATGAGAAACAGTGTCTGGGATTCAAATTCATTTTTCCTGCTTGGCAGCATATATCACTTAAAGAGCACCAAGCCAACCTAATAACTCTCCCTGTTTCCTTAGTAAATACGTTTCCCTCCAACACAATTGGCTCAAACACAGGTCTGAGCTCAGCTGATTTCTACCTCATTTGATATGTTTTTGATTAGCTGTGATTTTGATTTGAAAGAAGAACTAGAAGCTTAATTGGATATGATTTATTCACAGCAGGCTAGAGCTACAACTTTGATTTTATGCACAAAAAATCCAGAATTATGCATCTTTTCTCCAGTGATGGTACTCGGGTGCAGCAGGCTGCAAGAATACAGTTGGAATATATTCATTTTGTATCAAATGGTTACACACACTTAACTCAGCTCTCCAACATGGCGAGTTTGAAAGGAAGAGGAATTCTTAAAAAAAAAATAGGTAAGAGCTCTTCCTCTACAGATATTTTCTGTAAGAAGAGTGTGATCTTTGAAAACTACCAAGACCAGTGTTAAAATGCACCATATTAACAGCAACTTTAAACATGCTCCTTTTTTGAAATAAAATATTAAAAAACTTAGACTAAAATTTTCAAAACTGCCTAAATAAACCAAATATCTGCTATGTATCACTGAAAATCTCAGCCTAAACATGTTTGCTTCCTGAGGGATAATAATTCTAGTGACAATGACTTGCACCTTGGGAGGCTGGACTGGGCCAGTTCTTGTCTACAAGTGAAACATTTAAGCTTTAATGCCAAAACTTCATGTAATACAGGCAGTCCCCGGGTTACGAACAAGATAGGGACTGTAGGTTTGTTCTTAAGTTGAATTTGTATGTAAGTCGGAACTGGTACATATTGTAGGGGAAACTCTAGCCAAACATTTCTCCAGAGCTCAGTTTTATTCTCCCACAGCTCACTTCCCTCAGTCCTTTATTCTCAAGCTGAGGTGTCTGCTGAGAAAAGCCGCTCCGCGTCTCCCTGGTGTGTGTGTGTGTGTGGGGGGGGGGCGCGTTAGCTTCGCGTCTCCCTGGTCTGCTGGGGGGAAGCAGCTAGTGCGGGTTTGCCTCACCCCGTTTGTAAGTAGGGATCCGATGTAAGTTGGACCCATGTAACCCAGGGACTGCCTGTATACTAAAACTTAGATCCTTCTACATTTAAAAATAATATGCTTAGGAACATCGGAATATCCTCCACTTAATATCCCAGAGCTATGAGGCTTTCATCTCTACTCCAATCAACTCATCTCCACACTCACCCTTCACTTCTTGTCACTTATCTAACAATTTATAAATTAGCGTCAACCAAAGCAGACTTAACATTTATTGTGCTTCTTGTATAATTCTTCACTTTTTAGTGCTGCTTTAAAAAAAAAAACAGCTGTAAATGTCAAGGACACATTTCCAAACTCGGGCAGAATCTCAACATCCATCTCTTTCAGAGCAAGTGAAAGAAGAGTGTGTGTTGGGGAGGAGGGGGAGATAGGGTGAAGGAGGAGCAGGCTTGGAGACAGAGGAACAGGAAAAGGGGAAGGAATGAAATAGCGGAAAGGCAAATGACAGTGTCTTTCTTTTTTTAATTTTATACATATTCAGTGGAGCCTCCACAGAGGTGATTACACTAATCAGTGAGATGCAGCTGTCTACAGGAGCGCTCATCCTTGAGAATTAGCCAAATCTGAGAGTAGTAACAAAACTGCATAGAATCAATGCAGCAGAACTAAATTATGTATAAGAGAAATTTCAGAAAGGCTATATTTTTCTAGCAAATCAGCAGTGACTATAATGTGACAGTTTAATCTGTAATATTTTTAAGATGATTATGACTGAAATGTGCATTTGTTAAGAAAACAGCATTAAAACCTTTATAGATTTGACACCTTTGCTCTTAAAGCATATATGCCTTTGCCAAGGCCAGGCCGAAACATGATTTTGGAAGATTGGTGTTTCCCCCCCCCCCTCTTTCTTTTGTTAAGGGATCATTAGTGAATAAATACAATTGCAGAGTTTCCAAAAACAAAACAAACACAATTATCGCTAGCATGCTAATGTGAAAAACAACTGCAAATCAATTTAAATAAACTCAACTGTCCACTCTTCTGGTTTCCCCAACATTTCACAGACCCTGTCAATAAATTAACACTAATCTTTCTAAACTAATTTAAGAATTTGTGGGGTGTAAGCACATGCAATGACAGGATCTATTTACTTCATAGTGTCTCCTTGTAACATTTAAATCAAAGGATGCTTTGAGCTTTGTTGGGAATAGAGCCATTACATTTATCCATTTACAGGAAATCTGTCTTTTTAAAAAGAGTTACTGTGCCTTTGAACTGACAAATTCATGAATAAAGGCTTTTAGGAATAATCAGCTAAACACCCATGATTAAAAGAATTTCAATGTGACAGTTGCTTATTTCACAGTAACGGGCTAGAAATCAAGAGACCCATTTTTAGTTGTCTGTTCCTGACTCTCCCCAGAAAAGTATCTTCAAACAACTTGAAATCGGTTTGATAAAGGGAAGGAATCAGCTTCAGATGGAAGTCTATCATCCTTGTGCTACAAAATTACTAGAACTTTCACATTCTAATAAAAATGAAAAAAAAAAAAAAAAAAAACGCCACCAGTGTTTGGCTTCACAGATGTGGTGTGGGTATCATCTGTTATTATTGTCTCTCATCCTAACACAAAATATTATTGTGTGAAGATCAAAAGAGGAAGGCGAAAGAGTCCTGCCAGCTACCTCTAAAGTTAGTCATCAGAGCCTTAAAATCCTCCATCTGCTCTGTGAGGTCCCTAGGTGAACCATCTTAAGGGGTGAATAACACAGCTCATTCCCCCAGATGGATGGTATTTTGCCTTCTTGAGAACAATAGTTATCACCATTATAAACAGACTTTTGTAGTTGTTACCCTGGGTAGATTCTTCATGAAACTAATAATATTTGCCAGACTATGTTTTTTATTCACAATTTAAATATTATTTATAAACTACTATTTATTCTACCAGCAGAGATTCAATGTTTGTTTTTCTGATCGTTGACCTGCCTAGTTAGAAGTACTTACCAGCTCCGATAAAGAATAAAAAAGAGGGAGGTGGTTGTAATGAAATAGTCCCCCTGCCCATCCAGGAGGACTATAAATATTTAAGAGGGCCATTATAAGACAAAAGCCTTGTTTATTACCCCATCTACCCTTGGAGGAGTACAAGCAGAAGGTGTTTTCCCATCCCTTTGAATGCTGGAAGAGGAAAATAAAAACAGATGATATGAAGATTTTTTCATCTCTTTGCTATTTGAACTGTCACTAGGCGGGGAAACCAAACTGAGGCTAGAGATCCTGGGAGTTACGTCTGGGGCCAGCCCTAAAAGGCACTTTGAATTGACAGATCACTACAATTGTCATTCTTAGGAATTATATTGCAATGCATTTGTATGTATACGGGGGGGGGGGGGGGGCACAGACATGCTGGGCCCCTGGGCAAGGTTCAGTGGGTGGCCCCACATTCAGAGAATGGGCGTGGCCTAGAGCAGGAAGGGGAGGGCTGGGACAGCCACTCCTCAGTGCTACCCAAAGTAGGCCATGTTGGATTCGCTCCCCCAGCCCTCAGAATTTACCGGAGCACATCACGTGGTGGTTCGACAGCAATTTGAAGGGCCTGGGCTCTGGTTGCTGCTGTGGGAGCCCCAAACCCTTTTGATTCACTGGGCCCTGGGGTCACTGCCCCTTTCCCACCCCATCAGCAGGTCTGCATGGACATACTTGCTTTCACCCACCTGAAATAACACATTTCTTTTTCCTAATTAATAATCCTTTAGAATTTATTAATAAACATTAGAGAGTTTATTACAGGATGGGCTATAGCAGTTGCCTTTGGAGTCAGATCTAGGGTAAATGACTGGTCTTTTTGAACTGGAAGCAACCTGAAAATGGTGTGATTTTTGGTGTGAATGACCATTTATTACTAAGTTCAGTCTGTCTTGGTGGTAAGATAGGCTGGAGAGTCTAAGAGACTGTCTGTGACTCCCTGGTGAGACTGGCATAGTGATCCGGGAGGTCACATTTGCTACTGGCGTGATGAAATCTAATTATAGAACACTCCTTCAGAATGGGGTGTCTGCCTGAGATAGGCATTCAAGGTCACGAGCCACTCTAGACAGTTTAGCAATCAACTTTGAGGAGAACTGCATCTTGCATAATTAAATGGAACCTAACAAACACTGTGAAGGATCAGATGGAGTGAGGTCTGAAATGAATGCTGCAGTTGTAATGCTAAGAGAATACCTTTGTACATGTCATTTGGAAATGGTAACGAATGCTGATGGTGGCAAACTAGTTCAATGTTCAATGTCTAGAAACAATTATCTGGAGAACTGGAACTTGATATTTTCAGAAGAGTTGATTTCATATCGAAGTTTTATAACTTCCGTAACATTGTTGTTATTTGGCACATGGTGTGTGAAGGAAGCTAGAATTGTTTAATGTTTATCTACAATTTTTTCCTATTCATGGTAGCATATTGTAGTTTCCACAACCATTCCCCTCAAAGGGTATTTCTATATTAGCCTCCTAGTTCGATCTAGGGAGGCTAATGAGGATGACCGAAATTGCAAATGAAGCGCAGGATTTAAATATCCCACACTTCATTAGCTGGTTGCCATTTTAGAAGTTGACTAGCCCAAAGTAACTGCCCGCGTCTACATGTGGCAGTGAAACGGGATTCAGAATTAAAGCCCTAAATCGAATTAGCTGGTAAACCTCATTCCAGGAAGAACAACAGCTAATTCGATTTAGGGCTTTAATTCGGAATCCCATTTCACTGCCACATGTAGACGCGGGCAGTTACTTCAGGCTAGTCAATTTCTAAAATGGTGACCAGCCGGGAACATGCTAATGAAGAGCGGGATATTTAAATTTCGGTCACCCTCATTAGCCTCCCTAGATTGAACTAGGGGGCTAGTGTAGACATACCCAAATATTCCATTAGAAATTCTCAAGGTACGTATGCGTCCAAGGGGTTATAACTTTTCGTAGATATGATTTTTGTGATTAGATGCACTTTAACAGTAATTACACAAGCCTATTAACAATTATCTACATAAATGTTCCTTGCACACATACGTGCTATGATTATATGCAAAAGCACAGTAATTATGGTCACATACGCACACAGCTTGCACAAGTATGCAAATGTGAAATGGTGTTCAAATGCAAAATAACTCATTTTATATAAATTAGCAAAATTAAAACTGACACCTTTTTCCAGGGAAAGGGATATAACTAAGTTGCTTGACGACATGTATTTTGTTCATGTAGACATATGAAACATCTGCACATACACGTAAGTCCAGTGTCACAGATCATAAGCCAATTTCCCTCTGGCTTTAATAATAAGAACTTTTCTGTTGACAAACTGCACTTTTTCTTCAGATTATGTGGCATTCTCCAAAAGTGTTAACAAGAGGTACTGGCTATTACTGCTGGCTTTGGTTTGGGAGTGTGGACCACACCAAAGTGTGTGCTGGACCATCATTTCAACCCTTCCTTGCTAGAGGACTGTTGTAGTCCCTGGGATTGGGACTGTCATCCAGAAAAGGTAGAACAGGGAGGAAGCAGGCCTCTTTTTGTTCCACTTCTCAGCATCCTACAACTCCTGCCCTCCCTTTCATTTCCTTTATGTTACTGATTGCATGCAGTATCAGTTTCCATCAGCAGAAATGTCTGCACTGGCTGAATGAGCTTGAGTTTTGTGTTCCATGTAACTGACGGCTTGTTTCACAGGATTACATATTTTGGTATGTTGTCCTTGCAGCTGGGGTTAGATTCCTGTCACAGGGGGTCTGTGGGGAGAGGGTCAGGATGGGATAATAGTCTCTCTCTCAGGCTACGTCTATAATACAGGCTTCTTGCGCAAGACGCTTTTTTCGGAAGAGATCTTCTGAAAAAACTACTTGTGCAAGAGAGTGTCCACACTGCAAAAGTGCAGATTGCCTGGACGCTATCTTGCACGTAAGCAGTGATTACTAAGGACAGAATGGCCACCAGGACACCTGTGCTTTTTTCCTCTTCCCTCTTCTTCTGAAAAAACTGCCTCTTCCCCGTCCACACATGCCTTTTTGTGAAAGAGCTCTTTCACAAAAAGGCATTCTTCTTGGTAGAATGAGGATTACCAATTGCACAAAAAGCCTTCTGTTCTTTCGATTTACTGTTGAAAGAACGCGCTTGCAGTGTGGACGTAACTCAAGTTTTGTCGGAAAAATGGCCGTTTTTCCAACAAACCTCTGTAGCGTACGCATATCCTCAGTTAAGCATTAGCTTTCTCTTAGAACCAAAGTTGAGGGAACTTGTGAGGAGGCCTGAACACTTGTGAGCTTGGGTGGATTCATTGTGCACCATCATTGCTTTGAACAACTTGGGTCCATTAGGGCCTCAGGCTTAGGCTGTTTGATTAAGTCTGCAACACGTTATGGTGAGCTAGTTAAAGAGCCATGAACATTTAATTGTTGAAACTCTTACTCTGTCCTACTTTTAACTATAACTAGAAGCATATATGGAGTAGAAGGATAACAAACCCTTTGTGCAAATATAGGTGGATTCGCTATTGAGATCTGGTCTCTACATCTCTGAGGTGCTACAATAGGACTAGAAAAGAACTTAAAAATCCAGCTAGTATATAAACATATGGTTAAATGGTTTTTTATACAGTTGCTGTCATTTTTTTTCAGAAGAATCAAAGCATGCAGCAAGCAGAACAAACAAAGGTTTTAACTGATTTTTTTTAAATGAAAAACAAATTGAATACTGTACACAAGTCAAGAGATACCTTTCCTTAGGGGTATATCTCAGTCAAGCGGTGTGAGTGCAGCACACAACAAGACCAATGCCAGCTCCAATAAAGAGAAGAATGCAGCCATGGCAGCGGGGACTGGCCTCTAGAATACATACCCAAGGTTCTAGGCAGGGCTCTACTCAAGAAAATATCCTGCGCCATCACCCGTGCTGCCCTGGCTACTCGGCAATTGTTACCTGAGCTAGCTTTGAACTAGTTAGACCAAAACTAACCTGGTGGGTCGCCATGAGCTGCAATCATATCCATTCATTGCAGTGCAGCTGAAGCCTATGTAAGCTTTGGTAACAAGGACAAAACTCACTTTTCATCTTCAAAACACCTCACTAACCCTAATTAACAAATGCCTCCAGGATGCCTAGTGTAAAAGGCCAGTAGCATTATCTCATTTACACATACGTGGACCAACACAAAGGAATTAAATACACAGTGTTAGAGCAAAGATTAGAACCCAGGAGCTGTTGACTCCAGTCTTGTTCTTAGATGATTAAGATGAGCCCACCCTGTATATTACAGTAAAATCCAATGGGTGAAGTTTATTTTTAGATAGACAAAACCAGCAATTAGCACTTTGCATTCCCCTCCACCACAAAACATTGACTAGATCGGAAATGTCTCAACCTACCTTGTTCTCTCTGTTGATCTTTTTGTTCCATGGACACAAGAGCAGAGAAATGGGCTTGATCATAGGCCAGGACAAGAGGTGAGCAGTGGCATCTGTTAGGTGGAACTTCCAGTGGCAAGTAAATTCCTCCAAATGGGATAGGTGCAAATGCTACAAAGACAGAAGCAAGATTTTTTTAAAATAAACAAGCCAGAAAAATAGGATGGGAAAAGTAAAGGTACCCTGACATTTTTATATTAATAGGCTACATATAAGTTTCAGAAGGCAGTGTTAAATGAGGGGAAAACCTAATTCTTTGATGTTGAAAAGAGTCTAAAGAACAGTTGAAGTTTCATGGTAATATTTTTAAGGAATTATGAATTTAGAAATATTAGGAAATAATTCCATTCTGATCCCAAGGCCTCTCCTCACTGCAATTTTTTATTAGTAAAGAAATATATGTATGATAACAGGATCTTCATGTCTGATGCACATGAGCAGAATTGTATTCCTCTGGAATATTTTTAGTTACAAGTAAAAGCTTTTCATTGATATCAAACACGTAGTATTAACTTTTATTTTTTTGACAATGTGGTCTGATTATGTGCTTGGCTACTAGACTTCTTTGCCAAACAGCTTTTCTTTGATTACCATTGCATATGTATTGCTCATTTACAATTTGTTATGAATACCATCTTTGCAAGGAGAAATAAACACTTGACCTATTCCTTTTTCTTTTGTGTTCGATATTTCATTCAACTATTGTAGGTTATGGAGGATTTTTTTCTAAGCTCTATTTGTATATTGATTTGGCCAGCGTGTTGTTATAATAAACTACTCTTTCTAGTTATTTTTGTTAAAGTGGCTGAGGTTATATAATATACCAGTTAAAGCATTATGATGCAGGAACCTCAATATTTTACAGAGGCTCATATATATACGAGACAGCAACACACGTCATAAGTTGCCTATGACTACAGTTTTCAGAAAAATATTGCATTAAGCAGTGACTATAACACTCTTTTTTGCCCCACAAAACCACTAATCATTTCTTCATGGAAAGGGAAAAAGTTGGTCTCCCGGTCAGAACAACGGACAAGCAGCTAGGAATTCCTGAAATCTAAATCCAACTCTAAGAATCACTCCCTTTGTGACTTTAGAAAAATTATGTAATCTCAGCTGCTGTTTGCCCATTTGTAGAACAATGATTATTAACAACACTTACTTGCTTTACAGCTGGGTAAGAAGAAACAAAGATGAATTAACGTTTCCACAGCACTCTGAAGAGCAAAGTGTTATCTGTGCACTAAAGCTAGTTGCTAGGCCTGCCCCAGTTAAACTCATACTTTAAACACATGTTTTACATGAGTAACAAAAGTTTTGGTAAAAAGTATGGAAAAGTCTGCACCGGGAAAAATATTTGTATGTGATGATCTATTTAACTGTGAATTATTCACTAGAAATTTTAGGCAGGGATGCTAGCACTGCCTATTAATAAGATTAAACTGACACTTTGCATGGTAAGAGCTTGTTTTGGTTGGCTATAAGTTTGCCAAAATATTTGGGCAGAAATGTTACATGCCGGTTAACTCTCAGGCTGATATTTGATAATTTTTAGCCAAAATGGTTCAGAAATTTCCAAGAATGAGGATAGGGAAAATATATATTGTTTTAACCAAGTTTATACATCTTTGAAAAAAATTTGCAATTCTTGCTTGAACATTATAAACCCCTCCCCGCCTCACCAGTTCTTGTCCACATAGAGCCTGCTACTGCTATCACTTACACTGTCAACTAAAGTGGGATGCCGTTCTTCTTGAAAAGTAATAGGTGTAATGGCACTGCGCAAGAGGATTTTTCTTGCGCAAGAAAGGGCAGAGTAGATGCTCCTTCTTGTGCAAGAGCCTCTTCTGAAAAAAATGGTGGCTCATTAGGTATGCAAATGAGGCTCGGCGATATTCCACGCTTAGCCTCATTTGCATATTACTCGTGCAAGAAGCCGCGAGTGTAGACATAGCCAAGGTGTTTTAGAGGTTCTCAGAGAAAAGGTCTCTAGAATTTTATTTTTTAATGTGGACAAACAATATACACCACCCAGCTTCGTTCTCAGAAACAGCTGAACAAATGTAACTGAACTTTTCTAAAAGAATTCACCCTACTATGGCAAACACACAGAATGGAAAATTTTAGTCCAACTGGTTACAGTTTGGTAAAGTTATAAGCAACAGTGAACAGGAGCTTGTAAGTGGGAATTTTGGGACACCATCAAAAATAAATACATATAAAGACCTACCATAGGATAACATATGCAAAAACATGGAGAAAATTAGGACTCTTTTGGGAACTGAGCAAATTATTCATAGTGAATAGTTTATTGGATAAACTTCAGGGTTTTTTATGCAGACTGAACTTTATAAATGTGTGCATTACTTTAAATGATTCAAAACACTTTCTGAGAACACATTTTAGTGCACAAGATGTTTGCAAACTCTTTGATTTCATGACACATTGCTAAAATTCACTAGTTAGCGATGTGCTATTGGTGTCCTAATTCACACAGCACAGTTCACATAAATTGCAATATTTGCCTACCCTCATAAAGTTGATCTATCTTTAAAAATGTATTTAGACCAGAGGCTTGATGCAAAGCCCATTGGAGTCAATGACCTAAATGTGCATTTGATAAGCCATATAACTACAGAATGTGTTTTTACATTCAGTGGCTTTTCTATTAAACAAGGTCACAAATTTTAGCAGGAAAAATTAAAAAGAAGCATAAAAGACTGACAGAGGAATGATGATTTCAAAATGTGGAAGGAGAAAAGACAGCAACAGAATGAGAACTTTACTAACAGAGCTTGATTGGCCTATAAACGTGCTATGAAATCCCTGAATTTTAAAATGGGGCAAGTGTTCACAATGCTGTGTATGGTTTTAGACACATGAATCAAGTCACGTGAAAGATGATGGGCGCCACAGACCTAAAATCCCTGAACTGCTCTGCACTGATACCTCTCATTTATATATATTATTATAAAGACTGTTATGATGGATAAATAAATGTGTTGTGCTCTAAAATTCCTTGGCTATACAGTGATTTTAGCGAGGTGCACAAAGTGCTAATGAGAGACTTACCTTCTCCCCCTGAGTCTCTTAGCATTGTGTCTGCTACAACAACAATTGGTCTTCTCAATATATGTGCTAAGACAAAAACGTGGAACTCTTCTAAACTTTCATACACTGGATCTTCTGAATTGTCAACTCTGGAAGACACAGCACAATGACCTCAGCTGATCAACTAACAAGTGAAGATATTTTTTTCACCCTCAAGATTATTATAATAGACAAAGTGACAGAGAGGGAACTATAGGCGTGAAAGTCTCACAAGAACTAGCAATGACGCATGGAATCTCTTCTCTTTTAGTCTGCATTTTAAACTCAGGCTAGATTAGTAGTAATTGAAATCTTTACTGTCTGATACATTGTGTAGCAAAGCTGATGTCATTCTCAGCCAAGTTCCTAGTGGTGGGATTGTCCCAATCACTAAAATCACAATTACTACAGGCACCTTCTGTAGAGAAGCCAAGTAAACGTTGAGGCACATTGGTATGTAACCAATGTCATATCTGCCTGGTGGAGAGAGGACTTCAGTCTCTTAAGCTGTGTGCCTCTAAGTCTGTTCTTCAGTATCAAACACACACACACAAAAAGAAACTAAAAATAAAGAAAAAAAGCTAGGGTGTGGGTTGGGAAGAGATGAGGAATCCCCTGCAAGTTTCTAGTACATTTACTGACCAGTTTTGACTTTTGTTTCTGGAGTCATACAAAACCCAGCTTATATGTAGGACTAGAGATCATGAAAGCCAAAATACTGTAGAAGACTACAGAATAAATTACTGAATAGGCGACTCATTTAAGGTGACCTCGTAAGGAGTCTGATCTAACCGCTACATACTGAAGTCAGTGGGAGTCTTTTCATTAACTATAAGAGCTGGATCAAGCTCAGAGTACTATATACAGGTCAGTCACAAAGCCTCATGTCGTACTAGCAGAGTAAAACAAAGATCAAACTAAGAGCAATTCATAAGTCAAAGTATCTGGTCATTAATGTTTTTGCTTTTATAGACATTTTAAAATTTTCTAGTCTACATTTGAACATTCCACAATGGCCTAAGCAGCTTGGAAGCTTACCCAGTATCAAAATGAGAAAGTAAGTTAAAATAAAGATTGAAAAGTGTCATGCATGAAAAGAAAGGAGTTTTTAAAACAATGAAAAATTTAATTGGAGGTCAATTTAAGCTCTTGAATACTTGAAAAAACTTTTACATGTCAACTTTCCTCCTCTTTCATATTTTATATATAAGTAAGCTTAGTTTAATGACACCAGGAAGTTATATTACTTTCTCTACATGATGAAAGTACAGAATGGCCTTTTAACATCTAATTGCCCAAGAAAGGTGAGTTATGTGGCAAATTTCACAGTTGACAAAGACATTTTGTGTCAAAGTAAGAAGATAATTCTGTACATCAGAGCATATCCATTACTAGACCAGAAACCTTAGCTTCAAAGGTGGCCAAAATGAACAAATTACCTACAAAAAGAACTTGGAGGAGACAAGTATACAGAGGATGCTGTTAGCAAATCAGAATGTCCGTCCTATGTGGGGTGAACTTCAAACAGTTTGTGTTCCACTGAATCTCATGACTGAAAGGCACCAACAATGACTGAAAATGGAAAAGGCCATAGCTGCTGAACATCCATTAGAAGAGACAAATGAGGAATCTGAGTATCATGCAGAGCTGTGAAAACCCAGATTAAATTACCTAATCACTGTTACCCAAAGGGATTAGAGAGTACAAAGCTTAGGCAAGCAGCAAAAATACATCTACAATGCATGTGACACATAAGGTGACTTGTAATTTATAACTGCTCAAACACCCAGGTCAGTACTTAAAGGATACATACGAAGTCTATAAACTGATGGGTAGTGGTATCAAGTACCACACAGACAAAGTCAATGTGTCAAATAGAAAGCGTTGAACCAAAATCTACATCTAGAGTGTCATTCATATTCCTCAGAATTTGTTTCTGAACTCTAAACAACTTTGTAAAATTACTTAAAAAAAGAGAGACTGTTTTGTGGTACCAAAAAAGAATTAGATTACCCAAATACACATTTTCAAAGATTGCACATTCTTCACATACACCAGTGTTTTCACGTTACTGAGATACAGGGTGGAATTTCCACAGAACACTTTATAGGTCTCACTCATCATGGACTCTATATGCTGTGTATGTTTTAAACAACAATTAATTAGCTGGGGATAATTTCCTCTCTGGCTGTCTCTCTTCTTTTCCCCTATCATATACAGGTTTGGAATCATATTGTGTTATCCCCTTATACCTCCACTGCTGACAACTTCTCTCTATCCACTGCTGGGCCAGAAGTAACACACGGCAAGGTTTAAAATGACTTGGGGACTTGAGGGTTAGTAGGAAGGAGAAAACAACAACACTACTAGAAAAATTGCTGACACGGGAAATACAAGCTTATGTAACATTTTTTGATGGCTCTAATTATTATGGCGACTGAGTGGTCTCCAGGAGGAGTTCAGATAAGTTGACTAGGACTCAGTTTATCTATGGAACAGAACATAGGATAGTTTGTTCTTGAAGTCTGGATCAGAGATTAATCAGTGTGTACGACAAATGAAAACCCTTTTTGGCTTTGAGAAGGTGCTGACCACCTGTAGCTGCAGTTTTTGTCTGGAAGAGCCTAAAGGCCTGCTGAAAAATTAACTGAAGTCAATGAGCCAAATCAACATTGGCACTGCAGCCTGGACACGTCCCAAATTAACAATGGAATTTTGTAACCTGTGTAATAAGGCACACACTGTAATATATTTTTTGTGAGATAGAAAAGTGAACAATGACACATATGCCCTTATTGTTATGTACAAACAGGATTTTTTGGTGCATATATTGAAGGACTTGGAATCATAAATCTGTACATGCAAGTGGATTTACTTATTTATAACTTTTTTTAAAAAAAGCCCTTTTCTTTCCTCATTTATTCATTTTCACTCCAAACTAAACATACCTAAGGTGAAATCCTTGCCCACTGAAGTCAATGTGAGGAGTTGGTGGGGAGTTGCACTTACTTCAGTGGGGCCAAGATTTCACCTAATCTTTTTAAATATTTTGTCCAGGTTTTTCCATGCCTCTAATAATTCTGTCACCCATCTCTTACTCAGCATAGGCAAAAGGGACTCTTATGTGAGATAGGGTAACTAGAATTGAGCACAATTTATCAGGTGAATGAACACTGTACCACTGATGTATATAAAACCAACAGACAAATCATTAGCATAATAATTAGAATTTAATACAACATAATATGAATAGTATATTAGCATCATAACTATCATAAGCATAATGTATATAATAGCATTATATTTTCATACTGTTTTCAGTCTTCTTTATATATACACACACTCAGTTTTTGTTTGTATTTTTACTTATTGCTTCACACTGATAAAAATTTACATTGAGCTATTGAGCAGCTCTTTTTCTGGGTTGGTTACATATAAGTTAGAAGCAGTTAAGGATCTGAGAAATTAAAATGATTCTTTCCAATGCATGTTAGCTTGCATCGTCAACACTTTATTTCATCTCCCATCCTGCTGTCCATTCACCTAGCTTTGTTAGGTCTCTATAAAAATTCCTCACACTTTTCTCTAGCCCAAACGCTACATATTGCACGAATGGTGTGAGTTAAGGAGATATTTTTTATTCTCTGCCATAAGAGGCATAGCCCAGATTCCTAAGATGACAGACACACAACAGAATATCTGGACTTTTTCTGTTGAACATGCAAAATTTCTACACGTTGTGTATGCTGAGCAGGGTATTTGCTGAAAACGCTTATCTAGATGTATAAGAAGTGTATGGACAATTTCGGTGCATCACTCTTATAATGTACCTTCCATGTCTTTTACTGAGACAATTCTTGCACTTCATCCTCTGGCTCTCCTGTGCCTCATGAATGATAAGAGATTTATGTTGTGATCAATAATTCAGTTAAATAAATGCCACTTATAGGGCTTTACTGGTAGAAAATGGACTTTTCCTAAGCAACGCTATATCCTCTTGCCTTTATAAAACACTGAAAAAAGTCAAGAAACCACTGACTACGAGTCTGTACCTTGTGAAATAAATCAGCTGTCTATAGAAAGCGCTGCTGAGACAGCGGCTTTGAAAGTTTTCAGAAAGCAATACAAAGAGTGGAAGTGAACTGAACCTTGAGTGCCCTTCTTTAAAAGAACATTTTATAGAAATCTGTGACCGTAAGCAACCATCCAAAAGATAGAGACAAATGAGTAGCCAGAAGCAATGGTTCACTGTTTGTCTATTCTTCACATGTCTCACTGAAGAGGTTTCTTTCCTTATTACAGACTTTTTGAGAAAACTGAAGCAAAACCCCAAAGCGAGGAGATTTATATATAGTGGCTGCATTTTAAATTTTTGGGGGGAGAATTTGGGGAAATAATTTATTTCACAATAGAAAACAAAAGAAATTAAGAAAAATATATCAACCTAATTCACAGAAATTAGATCTATTTTAATGTATATTTTCATTTATATTTGCTTAATTGGCAGATTATTTCTTTGCTTTCAATATGACAACTTTAACACATTAATATATAGGAGAGAAAGCAAAATATCTTCTCTGTACTATGAATTATAATAGTATCCAGTTCATATATTTAGATGGGATAGTTCTGAAGAAACTCAACATACTCTGCAAGAATATCCACATGGCAGAAGTGCATACCACCACTGGGATAAAGGTGCATAAGAACCTCAGACAAGAAAGGTGGTAGCAACACAACATGCTGATTGGTCGAGATGAGAAAAAAACCTCAAAAACACTTAATTAAAGTTTTTACTAAAGTTTCATTTTTTTCCATTACAAAAATTAATGGCAGTTTCAAGATCAATACATGTCCAAAGGCTTTTCCATCCACTTCTATACTTAGAGGCTGTGTCTACACTGGCACCTTTTTCCGTAAAAGGGATGCTAATGAGACACTTCGGAATTGCAAATGCCACGGGGGATTTAAATATCCCCCGCGGCATTTGCATGAACATGGCTGCCGCTTTTTTCCGGCTCTGGGTTTTGCCGGAGAAAAGCGCCAATCTAGACGGGATCTTGCGGAAAATAAGTAGACGATCCTACTTTCAAGTAGGAATAAGGGATCTTTCTGGAAAAGGACTTATTTTCAGCAAGATCCCGTCTAGACTGGCGCTTTTCTCCGACAAAACCCCGAGCCGGAAAAAAGCGGCAGCCATGTTCATGCAAATGCCGCGGGGGATATTTAAATCCCCCGCGGCATTTGCAATTCCGAAGTGTCTCATTAGCATCCCTTTTACGGAAAAGGGTGCCAGTGTAGACACAGCCAAAAGGTCTCCTTCATTCACATACAAATCTCATGCACATATCTCATGACTGGAAAAGCTGTCCTTTCCCTCAAAAAATGGTAACACCATTCTAGAATGCCCCTCCATAAGGGACAGATGTGAGGTGTGCACCATGCAATACTGCTGCTAGTATTACTCCTACTGCTTTAGGTAAGTGAATTCTAGGGACAAACCATGAGGTGCCAGGAATTGGTGCTTGCTACACAAGAAGCAGCATTCCTTGCTTTGTATTAGTAATGAACAGTGAGCCAGCATGTGATTAGGACTCAGAAACCCTAGGCTGTTGGATGTATTTTCTTTTGGATATATAACACTGAGGTCCTGACTATCTATGGCTATTAAAGATCCCATAGACACCTCCTAAGTCTTTGGGGGTAAGCACCGATTTCCCGATCAAGTAATAATTTGGATATTTTCTATCTAAAATTCCCTCCTCAACTTGATGCTATCCCTTTCTTCTTCACTTCCTGTCCTAAACTGTTGACTAGCAGCTCTAAGAGCTGTTCACAAGTGGGTGCAAATTAGGATTGCATTTCAGAAGTGGGTGAAATGTTCCCTGTATTTGTGAAGTATTTTGCTATTTTTTAGGATGAAAGGATCTAGAAATGTAAGAAATATTTTAATATTTAATATTAAATCAATATAAGTCACTTTTACTTCACAGCTTACCCTGTGATTGTGGTGTGATTCCCAGTCTACTGTGATTGCTAATTAAACTGTGAAAATGCAAGGAAGTTGAACGGGGAAGTTAATATTACTGAGAAGTTGTTTGTTCTCAGTGTATATAAATGAACGGATTGCAGTTTGCATAATTTTCCATTAGTCATTTGCCCCAAACTATCTATCTCTTTGTCTCTCCCAGATTATTTCAAATCTGCTTCAGTATGTCTTAGGCTGACCTCACATTTTAATTCAGTGAATTTGGACATTATTTACAAATAGTGATTAAGTTTTGGACTTAAAGGACATGGGCAAAAAATATACTTGAGTTTTTCTTTTATAATGTATCCCCTCTCTGTTTTTTTTAATGTCAACATAAAAACACCAAATAGCTCAGAGCAAAATGAAACACCTGCACCTGGAGAGTCCTCTCATAACTGAATGAGGCAAAAACAAGCAAAAAGATCACAGTGTTTCACTCTGAAGACAAAACATCAGAGTTAGAATTCAGATCAAGAACATACCTCAGTCTGGCATCTTATTGCAGGCAGAGATGGACAAGAACAGGGGAAATGGCCAATACTAGAACCACCATAGAAGCATGTTCTAAATGTGAGAGGACTTACACAACTAAGATGAAAGCCCCCATCCTTGTCCATACTGTGGGAAACCCAACATGTTGTGGGACTTGGTAGAGTGATCTGAGAGGGATGCAGGAAGGTGAACAACTGTGGAGGCAGACTCTCTTAATTTCTATTTGACTAGAATGTTTATGGAGCCAATGGCTGCGGATCTCATGTGGGGCTGTGGGAATGTTCTGGGATATTAGTAATGGCTGCAGTCTGTTGTGTAGCTGCCCCATGCCTGACATCCAGATTTTGGAGACAGGAGAGAGGAAATGGAGTATTATTATTATATTAACTTCTATTGTGGCAGAACGTATGGGGCCTAGGTGTGGAGCAGGACCCCATGGCACTAGGAAGCACACAAACATGACAAACCCTGACCCCACGAGCTTATAATCTCCATACTGGTCACTTGGGAGTGACCATTTCCCCATGCAATCGGTATTGAAGACATGGACGTCAGCCATAATTCCTGTTAGCATTAAAGGGAGTTAAATGCAGTGATCTCACTATGTAAAGGAGAGAACAGAACACAGACAAGAGTATCACCAAATATCCTAACAGAAGATTCATAGGTGATCGAAGAACACAAGGAAACCCAACAGAACTGGCGATAGGGGTCTGTTCCTCTATTCTCAGTGTGTCATATGCTATACACAGCTCAGATGTCAAAATAATTTGGTCATAACACTCAGTACAGGAACCTTATTGTGGTTCAACATGCCACAGTTTTATACATTACTCTCAAAATTCATGTTGTTTTTATAGTGAGATTAGCTAGTCTCCAAAAGACAGCTCTCATTTGGAAGAAATGCTAAAAATACATGTATCTATTTACACAAAGATACTTAGATCCCATGGTAACACGTGCATAATGACCACCTAAATATGATAATCAAACTAATAAGAATCCAGTCCTGAGTCCAAAATTGGGCTAAGAGATTATTTATTTTAAGTGATGTATTGTAAGTGGTATTTCAGAAACACCTAGACAGCCCCACAGAGGATCCCGTTGTGCTAAGCACTATACAAACACAGAAGAAGAAGAAGAAAAAGACAGCCCCTCCCCAAAATGCATACAAGTATATAAAACTGGCATTTAGCCCACTAAGAGCTTAGGAATTTTTTCAATAGCCAGCGCTCACATTTACCAAACAGTGAACTTCCATGTGATCTGTGGAAGCATTTCCAAAAGAATGAGCAAAATGTCTAAATTCTAGCAGTACCAGTGAAAAATTCCTTTATTTTCCCTTCACTAATTTGGATGAATCTACAAAGGCTATCCATTACCTTTTGCACTAGATAGAAGTATTTTTATCATTACTCTTTCCTTCAATTCAGTGTTATAAGATACATATGCTTCTGAAAAGCTAATTCAGAAGGAAATAGTGTTTCTAAAAGACAAGGAATTTTCTTCTCTTTCCCATCCAGTGCTATGGTTTCATATTTCTGTTTTCTACTCATGTACTGTTGGGCTGTTTCACTTGTTTCATGGAAACAAAGAGTCACAAAATATTTTTTTTAAGTCTAGCTAGCATAGTTCACATATCTATAGGAACATGAAGGCCTTATGCATATGGCTGAAATTCATGCTACAGTCCTGAATCTGACAGAGTGATAGTAAGACTGCCACATACAGTACCTGAATAATCATACAACACTTTATTAGTAATGTACTTCATCATAAAACTCTGAAGATAGATGCACTAGATTTGTACCTCTACTTCAGTTTATATTTCTTCCACGTTTAATATGATTTTTAACTAAACATAAGATAGAATTTTGTAACAGAACAAAAAGATAAAAATCTACAAACAGCTCAGTCTGAGCAAGTAGCATTAACAGAGAAAAAAGAAACATCTGATCAGTGTTTAAACTACTGACACATGCTGCGTGATACAAAACTGCGAATAGGAGCACGTATTCTTCACTCATGACTCTCTCGCTTTGCCACCCACTCACTCATTTCTTTCCAAAGGAAACCTGAATCAGTAGCTCATCAAAGTGATTCAGATACACGTTTTAATATTCATTTTCATTATGTTACATTTGTCAGAAAAGAATAATTGAATATTGTGTGGGGGCACTGCACTGGGATGTGCAGTCCAAACATTGTAACCTTTCCACAGTCCTGCTGTCGTACATCCCCTCAGAAAACATTCACGCAAAATCATTTACACCTAATTCAGGGAGTGTCAGTAGAATGAAAATTTATAAAAAGCAGAGCAAAGTTGATGGGCTGTATTTTATAAACCTTAGACTCACAAAGCTTATCTAGTCCATCTCCCTAGCAGTGTAAAATTGTTCCCTTCAGGACATATTTTAGCATTTTATCTAGTTAATATAGAAGCGAACCAAGCAACGGGAATCTCACTTTTAGTTGCATCTGTTCAATATGATTGTCAGATAGCTTTCCCTGATATTCCATTAACATTTTCTCTCTCAATTTCTTGTCATTATTCCTTACTGAATTTCTCTACGTCCTTGGTGTTTACTACCAACATTTGTAGATTATTATGTCTCCGCCATAACCATTGCTTAGCCTAAAAGGATTTTAGGCGAATCATTGGTAGGAATATAAGACAGAGGGCATTTAGCTTTTTTATCTCTTTCCTCATAAAACAATATAGCTAGTCCCCTAATCCCTTTTATTGTTCTTTTCTCACCTCCCTCCAATTAGTCAATATCTTCAAAATGACCCTCAGATAAGAACACAATCCTGGAGGTGAAATTGCTGTTTAAAAAGGGCTCATACCTTTCCAACCACAACCCCTCCCTTCTCCCCTTCCCTGTACTCCCAATAAACACACCAGTTTTGAGTGGAACCACAAAAACTTTGTATTATTTTCCAAAGAACAGTAACTGGGGAGGAGGGGGGCGGCAGAAGGGAGGTTCAGGGCTGGGAGTGGCACATGGGGTGGTTGGTGGAGCCACCTCGGGTCCGGGGACCTCGGCGAGTGGCTGGGGCCTGGGACCACAGGGGGGTGGGCAGGATGAGGGGCTGGAGTGGGGACAGGGGCTGGAATGGGAACAGGAGCCGGGGGTGCCATCACTTCCCAGATCGCAGGACACAAGATTTTGCCCTGCTGTTCAAGCTGGTCCCACATTCAGTTGCACCACTCGGTGTCATCCCGGACCTTTTGCGCCAAGGTTCGTTGCACATCATGCAAAATGGCCACATGCTCCCTCATGAGGTCCTTGTGGATCCTCCTGTGTTTGTGGCTCCCCTGGGGTCGGGCGGCTGCCTCTGATGGCGTGGATCACCCCTCAGTGACAGCTGGTCCAGCTGTGGAGGAAAAGAGGGAGAGGCAGTCAGTCATCCATGCAGACACTGTGCATGAGGCCATGCCCTCCTGTGTGAGCAGTCCTCGGCCAGCGGATGGTGATATCTCGTGAGCCAGGCCATGTGTGGCCTGCACAGTAGGACCTACCTCACAGAGGCCCTGAGGTGCCCAGGGGATCACACTTCCCGCTATCCTACTCCCCTCCCATTCCACAGACAAGCAGGCAAGGGAAGTGTTCAGCCACAGTGGGATCCCATGGGCAGGACAGGGGTCTGAAGCAGCTCTCCTTCCATGGTGGCCACACTCACACCTGTGCCTGGCGGCGCTATCGGCGAGAGCGGGTGGTTCCTCGAGCGTGCAGGCATGGCCGTGTGCTGTGTGGGTCACTCCTCAGAGTGCTGGGGGCCATGAGTACACCCTTGTGTCCAGCCTGCTTCCAGCAGTGTCTGGTGGTGGGTGGGTGTCCCCCCAGGGGTCAGACGTGTGTGGGGCCTCCACACAACCTGTGAGCACGAGCCTATTGGTGCTCCGGGGCTAGCCCCTGAGGCCACGTGGTGCACACTGCTGCTGCACATGCTTGTATGTGCACGGAGTGCAGCACACTGTCCAGGCCGAGCAGGCCAAGCGACGATCGCTCCTTATCCCCTCTGCACCCATCTCCTCCACCCTGTGTATTTGTGGAAAACAGCCAGCACTCACCTGATGATCCCTCCCCAGCGTCAGCTGATGCCTGGGAGATGTCCAGGGCCTGGGGTACTGGCTCCAGGGTTTGGACAACCGTACTGGCTGTGTCTTCCTCCTCCTGCAGCTGCTGTTTGTCCTCCTCCTCTTCCTCAAGGAGCTCCGGCCGGGCGACCACCATCCCCCAGAATTCTGTGCAGCTCCTCGTAATATAGGCACGAGTGTGGTCCTGCCCCAGAGTGAGAGCTGTGCTCCCTGGCTCTGGTGTATCCTTGGTGCCACTCCTTGACCTTATTCCTGACTTGGTACAAGGTGCAGGGGTGGTGTCCCCTCTCGGCTAGAGCTTCAGCCATCCAGCTATAAATGTCAGCATTCCATCTCCGGGAGAAGGGATCCTGCAGGGTAGCCTCCTCCCCCCACAGCTCCAGGAAGGACAGGATCTCCGCCCCGGACCAGGAGGACACATGGCGTTTGCTGCCCCTTGGTGGGTCCTGGTAGCCCTGGGGCTGATCCCTGTGAGTTTCGGGGGGCTTGTTGCTCAGCCATACCTCTGAATTGTGTTGCGGGAAGAGCTGCGCGGTCAGGTGCAGCTCTCGGGGCCAGCTTCCTGCCACAAGGCTTGTTCCGGGTGCCTGCAGCTTTAAGAGTCGTGATTAGTATGGACAGAGGGTCCACCAGGGCACCTGTGTTATTTCCTGGAGGCTGCTTCTTTTAAAAGAAATCCCTCCTCCTGGTCCACACACGCCTTTTTCTGAAAGAGCTTTTTTGGAAAACGAGTTCTTCCTCATAGAAAAAGGAGTACCACTGTCGGCAAAGCCCCTCTGTTCTTTTACTTACTTTTGAAAGAACACAACTGCAGTGTAGACATAACTCAATTTTTGTTGGAAAAACGGCCGTTTTCCCAACAAAACTCTGTAGTGTAGACATACCCTAATAAATTGGTACCTTGTTTTGAAAAAGCTGCCTGCTGTTGCTGCAAATGCTTACTGAGAGCATTGTGTCCTCAAGGAGTAAAGGACTAGCTTCCCAGAAGAGCCTTGCTCTGCTGGACTTAGTGCTGGGAGCCACAAAAGATAGAAAGGGTTCACGGGCATTCAAATGCTCCATTTTGGAGTCCTAACCCTAGGGAACTTCATGGGACTTGTGGGGCCCGAATACTTAAGGGGTCCCTCCTGAATGACTGGTTACAGGCTAGGGTACAGACAGAGCTTAGCATCTGGGACTGCCCCCAGGGTGCATTTTTCTGCATTTAGTCTAGTTTTGTCATAGTCAGCACACTCCTCCAAGTTCTCTAGGCCACTCTGTACTATTTCTGGATCATTACTGGTTCTCAGATCTCCTTCTCATAACCATCAGCTATGAATTTCATGATTTTGCTAAAGATAAATGAAGATACTGAAAAATACTTAGGCCTAACAAAAATCCATGTAGTACTCAATTAGCCACATCCCCTCAACCTGATACATTGTCATTCATCATTACTTTTCATTTAAGGTCCCTCAATTCATTTTAGTCCATATGAAACTGCATATGTAAATTTTTGAATGATAATATATAAAATATGTTATTAAAATGCAGATACTGTATAGCAAATCAGATACTTTAACTTCACTCACTATTTTTATGATTCTATAAGGGTACATCTACACTTGCACCCTAGTTCGAACTAGGGATGCGAATGTAAGTGACCGAAATTGCTAATGAAGCGTGGATTTAAATATCTCTGATGGAGTCCTGAAGATTATCTCTACGTTGCAAACATCAACCCCAAGTTCCCTGTGATGGCTATCTTTCTGCATGGTGCTTAATAAGCCAGGGAAAACATTGCTGAATGAGGAAAGACATGCATCCTCTCTCTCTGGCTACGTCTAGACTGCAAGTCTCTTTCGAAAGAGGCTTTTTCGAAAGATACTTTCGAAAGAGGCTTTTTCAAAAGTTACTTTTGAAAAAGCCTCTTTCGAAAAAGAGCGTCTAGACTGCAACCAGTACTTTCGAAAAAGCAAGCCGCTTTTTCGAAAGAGAGCACCCAGGCAGTCTGGATGCTCTCTTTCGAAAAAGCACAGTTTGCATTACATAGCTCCTTTTTTCGAAAGAGCACTTTCGAAAAAAGGCTTTGTTCCTCGTGAAATGAGGAGTACCGCCGTCGAAAGAAAAGCCACGTTCTTTTGATTTAATTTCAAAAGAACGCGGCTGTAGTCTAGATGCAGGTGAAGTTTTTTCGAAAAAAGGCTACTTTTTTTGAAAAAACCCTGCAGTCTAGACACAGCCTCTGGGTCTGAACACTACCGCCTCCACGCTTCCTCCAAAGATCAAGAATCTGGGACTTGTAGAACCCTTGTTCTTCTGCAGAGTTTCACAGACAGGGACCTTGGAACCAGCCTACCAGCTACATATTGTATTAGGAGGCCGCAGTAAAAGAATGGGCACTATTACGGAGTAAGTATTCTCGCATACAACATGAAAAATGCAGCAGTTAGATGAATGAAGTAAATGTACCTTGAAATTCCTCATTTATTTGTACTGCTGTAGTGCCTGTGCAAATATGACCATCCTACAGAAGTAAAAGATATAAGAATCTATTGCAATCCCCACTTACCCACCACCAGAGCCTCCATTTTTGCCAAAATGAGTGCGAGGTTCACTCGAAGCCAGCTTAAGCAGTTCATTCCATTCCCGTTCCCACTCCTCTTCTGTATAAACTAAACCCGACTAGGGGAGAAAAGAGGGTATTTCAGGATATAATATTAAAAATATCAACAGCATCAGACAATAGACAATAGACATTATGACCCACTAGAATATGTTGTGTTTCGTTGATAGTGCTATTTGAGTAAGACCTGCAATCGCCTTGGATTATGCCAGTATCACTTCTTTCAAATCAAATCACCAAATTATCAAAACAGATCAAAGACAGCTACTATATTTTGGATAAAACTCTCAAAGGGATAGAAGTGTTAATCTGTAACTTAAAAAACCCAAGTCCTTTGAGGTGCTAGAAGACCACTCATTTTGGATAGAATTTCCAGCAGTAGGCTTGGAATTTGCTTCCGCAAAAGTGCCCCGTGCAGTTGTTTACCTGGGTAATTGGCCATCCAGTCATCTCACATGAATGTGAAATTCCTTCCTTTTTGGTTCTCAAGTTCTGGTGTCATTACAGACCTTTGATGTTATTACAGGCTCCATTGACTATTCGTTGTCGCTCAGAATGAAACTTCATAGCAAATTGGGCCAGTGAAAGACTGAGTGAATAATGCCAGAACTTGGTGGACAGGTAATTCACCTAGCATATAAATTCAAGTTCAAGGCCCTTCTCCAGTGATCAGCTAATAATTTATATGCCACTGAATGGCTCTAATTGGTGAGGCTGTGAAAACTGTTTACTCTCCCAGAATCTCTTATAGAGGCAAGAGATCTCACCTATAACACAGGACACCTACGTTCACATTTTTTCTCCATATCAAGCAAAGGAAGTGGAGGAGAATTGAACACAGGTCTCCTGCGTTCCAGGAGAGTACTAAAACCAGTGGCTTAAAAAGGTTATGAGACAGCTCCTTCCCTCCCTCAGCATTTTCTCAATTTAGTTCTTCTTTGCATTTGTCAAAATAGCTACATTTTCTTGAGTCAGGTCAAAATGAAATGTTTTGTTTCGACATTACCAATATTTTTTCAGTTCGGTTAAAATTATTTCATGAACTCAACACATGGTTTTTGGTCAAAGACGTGGCACTTTCAGCAACAAAACTATGGGAAAAAAACCTGCCCTGATGTACACGGCACACCTTCCTTGACAGGCTGGGGACACCAGAACATATGACACCTTCTCTTCCCACCTCCATTGGGTTTTATTCAGACTGGAGGATGCCTACCCAATGACAGCTCAACTGTCTCATTAGCTCAGGAAGCTCAAACTAGATTCTTATTAGTGCTGTAATTCAGAACCATTGCTCTCATTAGCGCTGCTGCCAGCAACAAGCAGGGGAAACACATATATGAATAGCATAAACAGAAGCCAAAAATATTTGGTCATACTCTACTAGCTGTGTATGGCCAACATTGATGCTGGAGTGCTTAGAAAATTATGGATTTTATTTGTGTGCACTACATCTTGCCATTGATGGAAGCGTACATCCTCCATACTGAGAAAACAGAAGAATAAGCCTTATAACAGTGCATCACAGGTTTGAACACAACAGAAGCAAAGCAATCCAAAGGTGCTATCCATTATCCAGATTTCTAGAGTTTTCCTCGTCATTTTCTTTCAACAGCCTAACTAGAATGCCAGCAGCTCCCCAATGAGATGGTAGAAAAGAAGGATTCTATATCCCCTCCGCACAGGCAGGCTGACTTTTTGTTCAAATGAAAGGGCTTTTCTTCTTTAAATTGTGGATGTGTGGAGATAAAGGGAAGAACTAAACCATAAGCCCGATTACTGTTAAGTTCAAATACTGGCTGCCTGCAAAATAAACAGCCAAACGATTTCACGTCAGAATTGGCTGCACTGGAGGGACAGATGAAACTCCTCACTACAGACAGGTGAGCAGAGGCATGGGGACACTGCCTGGGAAACTGAGCTGTGTGCCGCTGGAAAGGTGTGAGCACTGGGGGTGAAACAGTTCCATGAGAGTTTGGGAAGGAGATAAAATATTATTAGTAGAGCTACTCCACAGCAGTCACTGCCATAGCCTCCAGGGCTTCTGCGTCTCTGCTGCATGGGATGAATGTATGTAAAACAGCTGAGAGACCTGCACAGTTGCAGAAGACACAAGCCCCTACTCCTCCTTTGCTACAGGCCACTGCTGATCAACTATTTTAGTTGGTGTTGCAAGATATTTACGTATCACATGTGCTAACCATTTGTCTTTCCCTGCATGCTGCAATTTGTGGGTTTTAAAGTTTTCCATTGTTTTGTTTTTGAGCGCTGTGATGTTAAAAAAAACAAACAATTTTTTTAAAAAAATCTTATTAATTGTGATTGTTTAGTTATTTGACTCTTCTATAAATAATATATGGAAACTTAGAGCCCCAAATATTCAGCTGAAACAAAAAATAGGACTATGTAGCACTTTAAAGACTAACAAGATGGTTTAATAGGTGATGAGCTTTCGTGGGCCAGACCCACTTCCTCAGATCAAATAGTGGAAGAAAATTGTCACAACCATATATACCAAAGGATACAATTAAAAAAAAATGAACACACCTGAAAAGGACAAATCAAATTTCAGAACAGAAGGGGGATGGATGGGGGGAAAGGAGGGGAGGTAAATGTCTGTGAGCTAATGATATTAGAGGTGATAATTGGGGAAGCTATCTTTGTAATGGGTAAGGTAATTAGCGTCTTTATTCAAATTTGAGTGTAAAGTGTCGAATTTAAGCATGAATGACAGTTCAGAGGATTCTCTTTGAAGTGAAGTCTTAAAAGGTCTTTGAAGCAGGATGCAGGTAATCAAGTTGTTGAGACAATGTCCTTTGGTTGAAATGTCAAGAAACTGTTTTTTCTTTGTGATCCTGTCTGATATCTGTTTTGTGGGCATTGATCTACCAAATATTCAGGTAGCTCCAAGCCAGCCTTATATTTCGTAGGTGTAAAGATATGTATATGTAACTTTCATGTGCTTTTGAATGCTGGTTTTCATGCAGAAAGGTTTGACCTTTGTGCAAAACGGATGCACAAGGAATTCATAAGAGTAAAAGCTTTTGTATCACAGGTAGGGATAATATTTCCCTAAAAGTCATCAGCTACACAATGGTTTAAACTCTCTTTAAGCCACACAGACCTCTTTATTCTGTTGTGTCTGTTGCCATCTCCATCTTCTCTTCAATGCTTCCCTTTCAGCTCCGCTTCTCATCATGGTGTAGAGTGCTTTACGTAACACAAGGTCCCTGTCATGAAATCCCCACATCCCTAGAGCACAAAAATGCACTGAGTAATAGTGATCCAGTTACGAAACAGAAATCAAGTGCCTGACACACAAAACCCCGTTCTTTAAAGAAAAGCAGTGCACATTATAAATCTTCATATTAGCTAATGATTCCTTTTCATTAGTTTCAAGCTTTCTTAATGGAAATTGTCAGCAGAAATTGGCTAATAAAGAATAATGCTGAACTCTAGCGAAGTTTAAGGTCTGGTTACGAAAAGACTATGGCTTTGAGCTGTCGGGTAATTTTGTGTTTGCAAGACTTCAACGTTGCTACAAGGGAATGAACATTCAATGCATAGGGCTTCATTTTAGCTCCAGAGTTAATTGAACATGCAGACATCATCCGAATGCTAAGGATAACTACAGGCACTTGTGGCCATAGCAGATACAAACACCTACAGGCTTGTACTGTCATAATGCATAATGATACATGTCCCTAGATATCTAAGTCCTGGTAAAGAGACAGACACTCATGACTCCCGGAAGCCTCAAAATACATGCAGCCAAAGGCTTCCAAACTCTTGGAAGATAACAAAAAATATACAGGCTTCATGCATGTGAGAAAAAGTAACCTATAATAAAAGAGAGTCAGACCATGACACGTACCCATAGACAGCTGTGCTTAATGTGTTATATTGCCAGTCATTGGCATTAAATATATTTGTTGCAAAGTGTGCCATCACAATGCCTGACCAACTACTGTAAATAATTTGCAATCTGTTGTAGCTGAGATGAATTGGATAAACTCCATTTATAAAAGACACCTCAAAAGAAATCAAGCCTGGTTGATTTTTGGTTATGTCTTTATATTTCAAAAAAAATGACATCACTAAGTGATTCCAAAAAGCCCCCCACATGCTTTCAAGACAAGGGTCTCAAACTCTCAGCTACCTACAGCCCAAGCACTTCCCCAGTCCAGTCCATAAAATACCTTGAAAAAGTCACTTAATCTGGCCACCCTGTCTGCTGGCCCAGGGAGGGTTGGTGCATGGGGATTCACTTGCATGCACAGCTCCCAGCAGCACTCAGACCCCAATGCTCACATAGGCCCAGCTGCAGAGAGTGCTGCTTGATCTGGGAAACGGTGCTGGCTACCTCTGCTGTGATACAAGCCACGCTGGCCAGAGAGCTGCCCGAGCTGATGCTTCTGCAGCTAGTGGGGCGGGGCCGGTGGATTTTGCTTTTGGTTGCCCTCGGTGAGGGTGGGGAGTAGAGTTGGCATTACTGATATCTAGTCAGTTTCACAGCTTATACCTATGGACGGGACGGCTCTGCACACACTTCCCCCGGCCACAGGGACGTGCTAGTGGCATGGAGCTAACAGACAGAAGCTGCTCTTGCACTGGTGGTGGTGGTGGCTGGGGCCTCCAGTGGGTTTTAAATCACCCAGGGCAGCAGACGGGGCTGGGGGATGCATGGGAGGGGGAGGAAGGCTCGGAGGTCCCCCACTGAAGCTGCTGCCAGAGGGAGGTACCCATTGGCCCGCTGGGAAGATTTGAGGACTGGCCCTGGTCCTAAAGGTAAATTGAGATTGAGACCCCTGGTTTAAGAGAAAGGTCACTTTCTGAAGTCCTACTGATACAGTATTTCAGCACAAAAGTGATTGTGAGAAAATAAACTGTGTTACACTTCCAACCGTGTATTCACAGGGTTTTCTTCTGGTGCTCTTGGTACAAATCTTTGCAGTGCCTTTGAATCAATGGTAAAAACACAGGAAAGAGTGTAACTTACCCTACTCCCTTATTTCTGAAAAAAATTGGTTTACAGGGTTCTTTTGAAAAAGAGTTTTTTTGGTCGAAAGAACCCCGTTCAGACTGATTTTTTTCCCCAAAAATATCTCTTCTGAAAAAGAGATGCAATTGGATGCAATTATGCGAATGAAGCACGAGATTTGTAAATCAGCACTTCATTTGCAATTTTGAAGTCCTTCATTTACATTCCTCTGTCGAAAGTGAAAGTAAGTCTAGATGTAGCCTCTGAACTGCACAACTGTCTCTCCCAAAGACAGGACACATCAGGAATATTTATATTTTTAATGATAGGAAGGATGTTTATTTAACAAGTGACAGAGGATTATGGACCTGAGCCTGCATTTAGGAGGCAGCCAAAATCCCAGTGAAGCCAACAGGAGTTTGGCCTACACCAGGACTGCAGGGCTAGGCCCCTTACAGAAAATGTCCCCTAGCTTAGTGGCTAGAGTTTATCTTGCTGTTTAAACTCCGTCTCAGAAAGCAAGATGAAAACTTCCACCTTCCTCATGTAAGCCAGCGAGATAGGTACGTAGCACAAACATTGCTCCAGGGAGAAGCTAAATAATAGAGAATAGCAGCCTCATATACTGTAAAGGTGTGTTTACACTGCACCCCCCCCCCCCCCACACACACTCTGACAGAGTCTGAGTGCTCAGCTCATCTGACTCAGGCATGGGGGGCTCAGACTATAGAGCTAAAAAGAGACCCAGTCTACTTGCCGGGTTTCAGAGTCCAGGCCCCAGGCCAAGAGGGATGTCTTTATTGCAAAACTTTTGATGGAAAAAGAGGAAAGTCGCAAACCTTCAAGAAAAGGTTTTATGTACCAGAAGCAGCTAATCCAGACTTTCCCTTACCTAATGAGGCAGCATGTAACAGGCAGTTTCCATCCCCGGTTGTAGCCAATGGAAGAAGACGTTTGCAACTTGTACACACTGTGGACCACCAGTTCAGTCGACCTGAAAAGAAAGTGTCTGTTAAAACAGGGAATATGTGTTAAGGCAGGTTGTGTGGTGTATGTAGGAGGATACAGGAAGGATGGATAACTCTGGTGGTTTTCAGAGCCTGTTCCATTCTCTCCTTGTAATCTTAACTTGCAAAACCAGAAGTTGGAGAAATGATGAAGAAGCTGTGATAGGAAGAGAAATCATATTGAAACCATTCTCTGAATATACCTAAGACTGGAACAGAAGGCAGCAAGAGTTCTTTGGGTTAAATTTTTATGCTATTCTCAAATACCATATGGAATTCCTACATTTAATGGTCATTGGCACTATATAAACAGAAGCTAGACTATAGCATTAAATAAAGTCTCATAAGACAAAAGCGTTCCTCTTGTGTTACGCAGACAGAGCACATACACTAGGTAAGAGATCGAATACATCAAGATTCTGTTTTTACTTTTGACTAAATGCTAGAGAATAAACATGTGGAAAATGTTGAGGCCTGATTGTCCTCTCACTCACATGAATGCAAATCATGGTTAGGTCAACAAAAATCAGTAATGACACCAATTCTCTCATTTATAATAATTCTACAGAGTCCAGCCATAGGCAATTTGTTTTTATGTAGCTCTCCACAAATATGATCTAGCTCATCCCTGCCAACACCCCATGAAGTCAATTGTGCAGATGGTGAAAATGAGATACAGTGATGTGATGGGCCATATTGTTACAGATATTTAGGCACTTGAATATACAGGCAAGCTCCCTACTGAAATTTTCCAAAACATCCAAGCAGGTTAGGCACTTGCTCAAGCACTTTTGAAAATCCCAATAGGCATCCATCTGCATCTTTAGGCACCTAGATACCTCTGACAATTTGCCCTTAAGTGTCCTAATTACAGGAGAGAGAGAGAGAGAGAGAGAGAGAGAGTGACCGAGTCAAAGCCAGGACTAGAAACACATAATTCCTGGCACACAGACTCGTCTGAGCCAGATGAGTGGAACATATTTTTAGGTATTATTTCTTTTGATTCAATGGGCACCTTTATGTTCTGTATGTAAACAAACGGATTAGAAATAGTTATTGTAAAAACAGTATGGGGCATTGATTACTAACAGTTCGTTTAGTTTGTGCATTACCTCACATCCTTTTAAAAAGGCTGTCAAGTTGTGAAGATTGCCATTAATACCATAAGTAACAAAGTCAACAGTTGGTGGCTGATCAATCAACATACATTTATGTCTTTTCCTGGCTTTATCCTCTCTTCCTTTCGAAAAATTATACTGCTGAAACGAGCAGCAACTTGGATAAGGAAATTCTTTTGTACAGATAGGTGGCATGATATTTCTGAACAATGGTTTTGCATGTTGTAATAATGCAAAGACTATTTGACAAAGACTTTTAAAAAATACTCAGAGGGGTAGCTGTGTATTGTACATACAATCCATTTGCAAGAGAAGACAATATCTATAGTGTTAGGATAGCTGGCAAGGCTTCTAAAATTAAGGTTCAAATACAAATCTAATGTCAATGTAATCAGATTGTTATTGGCTGTTAATGCTTATGATTACAAATAAATATACTAAAGCTTCTTTGCAGCAGTGGAAGCATACAGACACTGCATACTGACACTCCTTTTGTGAGCATCAATAAACATGTCCTTAATAATCAATTATTTCATTATCAGACTATAACTGTCTCATTATATTTCAATTATAACAGTCATTCAGGGATAAGAATTATTGTACTTTATGCAATAAATGCACTGTAGATTGATTACTAAGTGAACTTGGTAATCCTACATGAATTCAATAAGCAATTGATACATGCTTAACAACCCAAACCAATCTTTCAAAATTAAATGCACATTTGAGAAGCTTAATTTAAACTGCCCCTGGATAGCTTGGGAGAGATAAAATTGGAAATAAGTTATTGTTTTTAGCAACTCAAGTTTCTATGGGCTGTGAAAGAACAACCTGTCACCTGCCTTGTACAGAATATTTTGGTACAAGCAGTGATAAGTTAAAGCAGAGTTGTCATTTAGGGCATGTCTTCAGTCATAGCACTGGAGACTGATGTTCTGGTATTCGATTTAGTGGGTCTAGTATAGACCCATAAATTGAACGCTGAGGGCAGCTCCAGATGGTGTCTGTAATCCTTGTACAGTAGTTGTGAGAAGCAGTAGGAATGGCACCAAGCTCGACTTAAGGTAAGCCAACTCCATCTACATATTCTACATAGCTGGAGTTGCATACCTTAAGCCGACCTTCTAGTGTAGACCAGGTGTTAAAGTAGACTTACAACCTAAAACACACATGACCTATGTGGAGGCTCTGTTGCACCGCAACACAGACCAGGAAAGAGCTAACTAACCCCCCTAAAACCTGATGTTCATAAATGTTTACAGTAGATCTAGGAGCATTTGATTACCATCAGAGGACATCTATGTAGATTGATTGATAACCATTCCATCCCTCAGTATAATTGAATCCAGCCTTCTAGAAGATCGTGGTGATCACTTTCTTTTCAGTCGACCTGTGGCTACTATGGTTTTTTACCTGATATGACTAAGTTGGTGATTTATAAAATACTAGAAGATTTATCTGGTGTTGCTCGGGTCCTTAACTCAAATAAGTTTGGTTTTTCTTCATTTAAATCATTGTTCTGGGGTGGGGCTGAAGGTGAGGGGTTCAGTATGCAACTTGCCCTGGGGAGAGAGGACAATCTCAGCCCTCTCTCATGCAGCAGCTTGGGGCCAGATGAAAGGTGCCCGTCCATGGCTGCTGCAGCTGGGGAAGTTGTGCATTTCCCCCAGGTGGGAGACAGACACACTCTGAAATATATAGAAGACTACAGCAGTCCCTTTCTCTACCTCTACCCTCGCAGGCACAATGGGGATGTAGCTGTCCCGATCCACATCTCTGGCCCCTTGCTGCCCCATGTGAGTATTCTGCAGTATAACTCCCTCCTGCCAGAGCCTTCCCTTTCCATTTCATGAGATCTAATTGAATTCGAGGCATATCCCATTATCCTGGCATACCATAACTTAAAGGTCAGAGTTTGGTTAAGACAAAGCTGTACACCAAATTTGGTGGTCCGAGTTCTTAACATTTAGGAGGAGCTCTTGAATAAATAATGGACTCATGGGCAGACAGACAGGCAGATGCACATCTCTAAAATATAGAGTAAAAGATGGACACATCTGCGTTGGATTATATTGGTCCAGGTAGGACCTGTCTGGTCCGGCACCCTCAGGACCTGCCTGATCCCAGATGAGGGAGTTTGCCAGACCAAGGGAGGTCATTTCTGACCCCCCCTGCTACTGGCCCCCCACAGTCCTCTGGTTTAGAGAGGTTCCACCTGTAAGAAAGAGGCCTGCTTAATATGGCCTCATGGTAACAGAAAGCCCTGTATTTCTATTTTTCAACCTAACCAATACATTCATCTACCAATTACATGAATTCTGGTGGAGGGAGTTAAAAAAGCAGCTTAAGTGAAGTCCCATATGGAAATAGAAATCTTTGAAACTGGTTTATTTCTGTTTTTCAAGACAAGATTAAGGACAAGCAAGATATTTTTCTCGCTCTCATATCTATATCTCCAGTTTGTCTTCCATTCAGACAGTGCCGTCATTTTCACCTTTCCTATTTATTAGTTTCATAATAGATGTTTTGGCTGTGTGGTCAGCTCCCCATTTCTCCCATCTTCACAAAGGGACACCTTTTCTGAGGGGCAGTAAAACGTTGTGGTAGTGGCACATTTCACTCACCTGTAGCTAGGGCTGCTGGAACAAATTTTGTAGCGGGGATGCTGAGAGTTACAGAACCAAGCTGTAAACCCTGAATATAAATAAACCACTTCAAACCAGAGGATGCACCTTTAGTTGTCAGCACCAATTCTTGAAGCCAGACACTATGGTCATCCTTGGAAATCTACCTCTTTTGCCTCAGATTTTTTTATTATTTAATTTTGAAGGTACAAAGCACCACTTAAAACCCCCCCACTAATATCTGGTTAAGAAAAACTATTAAGTGCAACCGTAAAAATGATACTAATACCTCCACTGCTCTTGGGGAAACTAACTCTTCGAGAGTAAGCCCGACATGAAAACTTTATGGGACCTTTGAACATTTTGTGACATATTTAAAACTTTCTCTTGAACACAAACTGTCCCAGGTAGCTGTGCCCGTGGACAGATTAAGCTCAAGGCCCCGGGACCTGAGCAGGTGAGCACAGATATTGAAGGCTTCAGAGACACACACAAGGACATTCTTGAAATCTTTTAATATGGATTACAGAGGTGTCCAAGTTGTGCCAAGGGGCAACTTGTAATCCTCAAAGATGACTGTGTTTAGAAGAAAAAGTGTATTTGACTATGAACTGAAAAGCAATCCTGAGTTATAAACCAAGACTATTCTGGCTGCTCTGATCCTGATTTTTTGCTGGGCTGGGGGTGAGGGGAGGCGAGAGATAAGAGCTGACTGCCTTAACCCTTAATGACTTAGTGCTTAGTGACTGCCGGGGAAAGCAGCAGCAGAGACTTGTGGACGGTGTTAGCTTCCTTTGCATTGCCTAAGTGGCACAAAGCAAAATGCAGAACAAGGCGGGGAGTGCATTGATTTGGAGCATTTTGACCTTTCTGAAATAATATGTTTGACTGGCAAGCCAAAGGACTGGACCACAGAAGTATCACATGGTTTGATATACAGTAGACTGCATAATGAAAGAATGTATTTGATGTTTAATCCTAATCTTTAATGTCCTCATACAAAATGCAGTCAAAATGCAGACAAAAGATCATAATAGGCAACAAAACTGACAGTGTTAAAAGACTGGCGTGCTGTTGCTTTCAGCTTTATTGTGGTGCATTATGAAATAACCCTCATCCACTCTACTGAACAGTCATCGCTACACTTAAGAGCAGTTCTAATTAATACAACAGTTGAACGCCTGATATTAAAGAACCTCTATGGATTATGTATGTACTGTGCCTTAGGGACACGTTCCTGTCTCTCTTTATTCTTAATGTTATATATTTTTATTACTCATTTCACATTCCAATCAATGAAATGTTGTACAGCCTTATTTAAGAAGAATTAATGTCTAGCAGCTTGCATGGACTTGGTGCATAGTCACTTATTAATTACGTCTCTCAGCAGGGGGAAAGGAAGAGTTACTCATGAAGTGCCCTCAACAACTTTGGAAAACCTAGCTGGACACAGTTTCACAGTAAAGCTAGATCCCACTATGAATCCCTCCAGGGCAAATATGAGCTCCCAGATATGATAAGCCACTAAACATACACGGTAAGAACACAAATATAAACCATTTCAAGAAAAGGGCACTACACAGGGAGAATAATGTAGAGGGGTAAATGTGGGCAATTCAGTTTAGAGCAGTGATTTTCAACCTGTGGAGGTCCGTTAGCTGACTCCTGGAGGACTGCAGACTACGTCTAAGGGGTCTGCAAAAGGTTACTGTTACCATGAAACAGTGATTGTCAACCTGTAGTTTGTGGACCCCTGAGGGTCTACAGACTATGCATAAGGTGTTCAAAGGGGTCCACACTTCCTTTTGAAAATTTACAGGGGTCCACAAATGAATAGAAGGTTGAAAACCACTGCTCCTGAGCATTCTCATACAATTCTAGCTAATGCTGACTAGGGATGTATTATAAAACCCTGTTTAATTGGTTAACAGGTTAAACTTGATGTTCAACCTGTTAACTGGTTGAACACGGATGGGCGATTCAACAGAGGAGGGATGGGGGGCTTGCTCCTGCCTTCCTGGGCTGGAGGGGCCTCCCACCCACCGCAACTGGGCAAGAGTCCCCCTCACAAGCAGAGGCTGCTCCAACCCAGCTGAAGCAGCCCCTGTCCACAGTGGGCCCCATGGGACTGGAGCAGTCCATGCCCGCGATGGGAGGGAAGCTGTTTCAGCCCTCACCAGCTTACCGGTTCTGGTTAAAATCACTCATTAAGGGTGATGGTTACAGATTATCCTTTCATATCCCTAATGTTGACCAGGGACTAAGCAAGTAAACACACTGCTGCAGATATCACAAAGAGCATCTCAAACTTCTACATATCTGCCTTTTAGACCACTGCAACAGTAGGCCTTTCACTTCTTTGGACAAGTTATTTTTCTAGTGATCCAGCTATCCCTGCATAAGTCCCAAAACAAGTCTAGTACTAGATATTCTTCTCAGCCTCAAAAAGACTCTCATCCACTATTGCTAATCCTCTAGAAAGTCTTCTGTATGACCTGGCATGCAAGTCGCATCTGGTACCCACCACTTTTTACCCATTATATAATATTATATATAAACACCAACAGCTGGAGGAATGTTTTTGGCAACCTCTCCATGCCTAACCTCGATCAGTCAATCTCAACATGAGTTTCTCATACTACGGTGAGTGGGGGAGGCCAAACAGAAAAAAACAGTCCAGAGGCATCTTCAATCTTACATGAGAAAATACAGAAGCGGTTCACTTTTTACCCAGTAAATTGTTAGTGATGATTCATTCAAGGATTATCACCCTCTCCTCCTCTGCTCCTACTTTTGTAAAATGAGTCTCTCTCCTCCTACTATGAGTGCTATTATTATACCACAACTGACCTGAAAAATTCCATTTCTTATCATTAAGATCTCTACATGCTGAAATCAGAAAAATTAGGATAGGCTGATGTGGGAAATTTGATTTCCTGATGGATGCAAATGTGTATGAATTTTGAAGGAAGATCTGCTCCTAAATATAATCAGTAATATTGCCTGTTGTATAAGTATATGCTTTTCATTTTCATGACAGTAGAAGCCAATGCCAATTTAAAGTCTGTCATGAATAAAAATACGTTATTTGAAAATATGACAGGTGATCATGATCATTTTAAAATACACACAGAATGATGGAACAACTTCATTGCATGAAAAAAAAGGCAATTATAGTTCATGGTCTGAAGATTGTTTTAAGCAGCTGGAATTGAGTAATTTTTGGAAATATTTTTTAACAGAGACCTGCAGAGTCAGGACTTGATCAAACAATCAATATCTTTCTTTCATAATCCTATAATATTCTAAAATCTGTACATTACAAACTCTTTAATCACTAGGAAACAACTCAGTCCTTTAAGAATTAGAAGGATGGATCATTCAATGTGCTATGAGCGCTCCCGAATAGCTGGAAGGTTGGAGCCAAGGTTCAGCAAAGCCATCCTGCTATCAGTCCCTTCTAAAGCTTAGGCAGACAAGGCGGGTGAGGTAATAACAAAACACGCCGCTTTAAAAGCTGTAGAGTATGCCATCTTGTTGGAGCCCTGTTAGTCCCAGCATGTTAGAGAGCCTACAGTTGGACTAATAAAGATATTACCTCACCCACACTGCCTCTCTAATATCAGGGGACCAACCTAGCAACAGCATCACTACATACGTCTGTAGTTTATAAAGCTGTAAGTTTTGAAATTTAATTTTGCATTCCATGTACATCTAAAAATGTTTAGATTTGGTTCTTCCTGTTTATAAATATTTACCTTACAAATACTGTAAACACAAGAAAAAATAGCTTTCTACAGCCTAACATTAATCATTAAGTGACCTGCTGTATTTTTTTTTCCGACACAGCATTGTGATCATGCTGTACATCCATACACCCACAGTATGTCCTTCAAAGAAAGGACTTTCATGTAAGAGTTCTTACCTTTATTTTAGGGGATATGAAATCCACATCCTAGCAGTGCCTGAGAGGCTATTCATCATTTACTTATGTCCTCGAAGTGCAGCATTGCGCCATGCATGAGGGAACGCACAAAACTGCACCATCAAATTAAGTGTTTCTCTTTTGGCCTGGTGTATAAGTGCTACAGACAATTACACAATCCAGCATCGAAAATGCAAATGAAACAAAAAATGTTAAAAAAAATAAAATGAGGCAGAGGGATCTGCCTTGATCAAACTGGCTGCATATCACTTAGACATGTGAGTCGTCATGTAGCGTTTTTCAGTTTTTCTGTAATACAGTCTCACAAATTAAGAAGTTACAGCACTGTCCATCACCGTATGGCAGAGCATTTGTCATTGATGCTAGAATTCAATTATGCAAGCATGCATTTTTAGCCTGGTACTCAGGAAATGAATGCAGATCTTCCAGAATTATGAATGGGTTTTGCTTTTTGCCCTGCACACTCTTCTGCATAAATCTGTTCCCAGAAAAGTAAAACATTGTAACATTTCCAAAAGACAATTATATTTTTGGCCTTTTATCAACTGCTTGGAAGCACAAAGTTTCAGATTTCCTTGGGCTTTCCTCCTGGGATATGAACAACTGTAATCCAGACCCAAATAACTGTGCTAGGCTCTTTATAGAAAACACAGGCCTCACCCATTAAGAACTATTACAGAGTTTAGTTTAAGATCAGGCACGCTGATTATCTTGGCACTGGTCCATAGGTATCTTAAATTGTTATATTCTGTTATAGTGAAGCATAGTAATAAAAACATTTTGCTTTTGTTCAATTAAAACCTGATGTAAACACATTAATCTTAACTACCCTGCCTATCAAACTGAGAGTTTTCTCTAGAGCCCATCATCATAGTAGCTCCCTGCCTCATTTCAGCATCCCAGTCCCAGCCTAACAAGAATTATTGTGGATTTTGTAGCATGTCTCCCCTACTCCAATGGGGACGGGACATACAGAGAAACATCAGAGGATGAACATACACGCATGTGCATCTGTTTATGTGAGAAGTCTTCCACTTGTGTAATCTGAATGCCATGCTGTTAGGGCTCACAGATCTGCCTCCCACCCCCGCCCCATGGCATGCAAGCATTCAGGTCACATAGCATTTGTGGTACCCAGAGTTGCAAGGCAGATGGTGACACAATCCCTCACTGGTCTGGACTGACCCCCAAAATATCACATTCTCCATCATACCCAGAAATATAGACTTCCAGGACCAGTGGTACTTTCAAAAGCACTTTTCAAATGTCCCCTCGGGTGACTTGTGTGTCTAACTCACTTAGGCACTTTTGAAAATCCCATCCGTAATATATTAACACTATAACACTTCCCTTCTTACTTTTCCCATTCTCTGCTTTGAGCTCTGCATTCTTGTCTGACACCTTTTAAATCAGAATTTTGAAGTACTCTCTCTGTCTCCTTGTAAACCAAAGGTGGGGAACCTAAGGCCCTTGGGCCAGATGCAGCTCCTGGCTTGCCTGGATCTGGCCCCCAAGGTTCAGTGTTCTCCTCAGCATTGGGGAGTCTGCACTAGCACTCCAGCCCTCCCCCTGCGGCAACACCGCAGGGCTGGATCACACAGAATCTACTAGGCTGGGCTCCCCTAGGCTCTGGTGCATGAGGGGAATGTGGGGAGTGTCTTTCTCAGGGTACGTCTAGACTACTGGGTTTTGTCGACAGAAGTTTTGTTGACGGTATCTGTCGACAAAACGTCTGTCGACAAAGAGCGTCCAGACACATTGAGTTCTGTCGACAAAGCAAGCTGCTTTGTCGACAGAACCCTGTAGTCTAGACGCAACCCTATAGGCAATAACAACTTCTGTCGACAGAACTCTGTCGACAGAAGGTGTTATGCCTCGTAAAATGAGGTATACCAGCATCGACAAAACTGCTGAGTTCTGTCGACGTTATGTCGACAGAACTCAGCGGTAGTGTAGACGCTGGTATAGTTTTGTCGACAAAAGTCCACTTTTGTCGACAAAACTCAGTAGTCTAGACACACCCTCAGTCAGAAGGACGCTTCTCTCCCAATCCGAAAAAGGTTTCTCACCCCAATGTAAGCAATATCATTCCATACACCTTCTCTGGTGGCCCGATCCTGTTCCCCCCAAAGGGCCATCAAACTAGGCCCTCTGGTAGTGAAATACAAGAGAGATTATGTTGCTAGATACATTACTGAAACAATTAAATATCTGTGAAAAAGAAAGAAAGAAAGAAAGAAAGAAAGAAAGAAAGAAAGAAAGAAAGAAAGAAAGAAAGAAAGAAAGAAAGAAAGAAAGAAAGAAAGAAAGAAAGAAAGAAAGAAAGAAAGAAAGAAAGAAAGAAAGAAAGAAAGAAAGAAAGAAAGAAAGAAGCCACCAATGCAGCAGAGAAAGAAAAGGAATGAAAATGGATTTTTTGTATTTCTGGAATAAAAGCCAATGAAAGGTCAGACTTACAGGAAGCACATGGAGCCTACATTTTTTAGTATTATTATTTCTACCAAGAGGAATGTGCCTTTGATCTGCAAGAACATTTTGCCCACTATTCTAAAGGATGCTCTTGTAGCTTTGAGTGAATCTGATGGACGCATACAAGAATATTTAAGAACATAAGAACGGCCATATTGGGTTAGACTAATGGTCCATCTAGCCCAGTATCCTGTCTGCCGACAGTGGCCAATACCGGATGCCCCAGAGGGAGGGATCACAACAGGTAACCCTCACATGACCTGTCACCTACCTCCAGAGAAACAGAGGCTAGGGGCACCATTCCTACCCTTTCTGCCTAATCGTCATTGATGGACCTAACCTCCATGAATCAATCTAGCTCTTTTTTGAACCCTGTTAAAGTTCTAGTCTTCATCAAATCCCCTGGCAAGGAGTTCCACAGGTTGACTGTGCACTGAGAGAAGTCAGTTTGTTTTAAACCTGCTGACAATTTCATTTGGTGACCCCTAGTTCTTATATTGTGGGGATAAGTAAATAATTTTTCCTTATTCCCTTTTTCCACACCAGTCATGATTTTATAGACCTTTATCATAACCCCCCTTAATCTCCTCTTTTGTAAGCTGAAAAGTCCAAGTCTTTTTAATCTCTCTTCATATGGGACCCATTCCAAACCCCTAATCATTTCTGTTGCCCTTTTCTGAACCTTTTCCAATGCCAATGTATCCTTTTTGAGATGAGGTGACCACATCCATATGCATGTGGGCGTCCCATGGTTTTAGAGAGGTTTTATATAGATTTCTTAAATACATTAGCCTTACACATTCTGTAGCAATCCTTAGTATCAAAACCCAAAGAATTCAAGTGGTCAGCAATGACCCTTCTGTGGAATTCAAGAGGCTGGGGGACGGAAGCCCACGTGATACCCTCAGAATGCCAACAATCACAGGGCAATTCCCTGTCGCAAGCCAAGGAGTCAGCAGATGTCAAAAGCAAAAGGCTGACTCTTTGGGCTAGTTCAACACTAGGAGTGACACTACTGTACCACTGTAGTGTGTCTGGTGAAGACATTCTCTGCTGATGAGAGAGCTCTACCCAAGAGACGGTAGCTATGTCAGTGGGAGAAGCTCAGCTACCAATGTAGTGCTTAGGTGGGTGTAACTTATGTTGCTTTGGTGTGACAAATGACCTAAGTGGCACTATGTACAAACTCTTTGTTTTTCCTATATGGAAAAGGGAAATAGAGCAGATTCCTTACTCGGTATTACAAGAGCTCTGATAGAGGAACTTTTCCTAAGCTAATCAAGTAAATGTTCTATTTAGAACAACCTGGGAAAAGAAAAAACTTTACAATTTGAGGCAAGAATGTTACGAGGCAAAACATACACGGTACTTTGTACAGACCTAAAAGAGAACGTCAGCTCTAGATGGATGAAAGGAGTGGACTCAGGATCAAATTCGCTGATTCACAGATTTTAAGGTCAGAAGGGATCATCCAGTCTAACCTCCTGTATAACACACACTCCAGGCCTCCCCTAATTAATTCCTGCTTCAAGTCCAAAAGCTGGGGTTGAATCAGCACATTTTTTACAACAAATATCTAATCTTGATTTACACATTTTCAGTAATGGAAAATCCACCTTAACCCTGCTTCAGTTGTTTCAATGGTTATTTACTTTCCTCTTAAAATGTTGCACCTAAATTTGTCTCGCTTCAGTTTCCAGCCACTGGATCCTGTTAAACATTTGTTTGCAAGACTGAAAAGCAGGCTACCAGCAAATTTCCCCATGTAGGGTTTCATACTCTGTGATCAGACGTATAGATCACTTCTGCTTACATTATGCCTGATTTGGTTTTCAGAAAAACAGTCATTAAAAATAAAGTGCCTAAAGATCACTGTGCTAGCTTGACAATAGTGTTTTCTGCTGTTATATAGGAGGCCTGTGAAAATGGATGGATTATGGAGCTGATGGTGGAAGGAGTCAGTTTACATTGATTTCCCTGCCCTTCCCCTTTAGGTTGGTAATTAGAAATCCACCTGTATTGAGCGAGGGAAGCAGGCTATATAATCATTTCATGCTAATCATTCACATGAAGGACTGAGTGCTGCTACTGACTGGATGCTAACCCTACTCCTCCTCTTCACCTTGTCTTCCGTACTAACTAACAACAAACAGAAAATGCACCAACATACATCCTACAATAAATATACTTTGTATATCAGATGATTGTTTCTCGAGTAGCAAATAGAAATTGTTTTATGGCCCCTCTCTCTCACCGTAGTTGGACAAAGACCATGTGGTAGAGCTGAGGATCTGGCATTCACTTGCAGTAGTTTTCACTGTATTGTATTTCGATGCTATGGATGCAACTTCTAGTTCTGTAAAGTTGTGTGTATTTATTAAACATGCATTATATTAAATTTGAACTGAAGCTTAAAATCATTATAGAACTGATATAGATGTACTTATTTCATGCTTCATTCATCAGATGAATGTGCTTATTAAAATACAGTATGTTATTTACTTTACTTTAAGCATATTTTATCAATTGACTTTCATGGCTGATTTATACGTCCAAACTAGTAATACATTAAGATTAGGGATTTAATTTTTTTTTCACAGCAGCAATGAAATGCTGCATTTCAAGGATTAGACAAGGTTATAGTCAGTGCATGAAAAATATATAAACTTGTTTCTCATGTAAAATGAAAACAAATTTCAACACATATTTTCATGAATTAATTATGGAGAAAGACTACAGTATGGATTTCCCACGAGTATTGGAATCTTAATTGTATGATTATGATTGGAAAATTAATTGTATGCATTCACTGAGAGTTGTGCAGGTGTCGCAGTGCACCAGCAGGTTCATAGTACAGGATTGTGACCCACTAAGTGCCTAGCCTTGCCTTAGGCCCGGATGTATTGTCACAAAATGACTGGCCTGAATTTTTAAAGCTTACTCTGAATGGTTTGTTTTTTCTTGAGGGTCCATTGTTTACTTCTCACCATAGCAACGTGGGAAATAATTACTATTCTGGAACTTAAAAACCTAGGAGGACAATTATGTATTTTGAGCACAATGCAGCTTAAGCTGTCAGGAAACCATATATATTGAATTATGATGCTAAAGGTAACAATTTAATGGAAAAAAAGAGATAATTCTGACAACTTCCATAGTAGAGCAAATTATTTGTTAAACATTTCCCACAGCTACAGAAAAATTCACAACCCCCTTAAAGCCTAGCTAGAAATCAGAGTTTATTCCTGTATTGTATGCCCCTTGTTTTAAGTTAAAACATACAATTTTAATCATCAGTCTAGTCATAATTAATTTCTGTTTTAACTAAAAAAAGAGGTATAAAATAGAGCTGTGGAAAAGAATGAGCCTATTCTAAGATCACTTGTTCTCTTGCAGCCAATACATAGATCAAGGACAACAAACTGAGCCAATATACTGAATGCAACGAGTGAAATGTAACTCTTTCTTTAGTATGGCTGCTATTTTGCACCATATGGAAGCTCCTAATTAGGGTGATCTGATTTCATGGTTGACTAGAACTGGAAAAATAACTTGGAAGAATTATTCACAAATATTTACTTGAACAAAAATTGGACTGGAACTTTACTTTTGTGGTTTGCCCAATCCGTGAGGGATCTAGAGACGTGAAAAAATACAGGTTAAATACTTTTGACCTTCAAAAGCAGTTTTAGTCTGGATTCAGTTTAATTCTTGGTCAACAATTTGATTCAGTTTTTATTCTACTCCATTGTTTGTCCATGTCTATTCTTATTAAGTTTTTATTATAACTGCTCAGGGGCCTGAGATATAAAATTCAGGTCTGGATGTCAACAGTCCTCATCCAAACTTCAACGGTATTCATATTCAGGGTTTTTCACATTACTTGTTCATCTATAATGTGAAATTTAGACCCATGTTTGGGTCAGGATTTTATATACCCTATAGTCATGGGGTATATACATTGGATTTGGGTTTCCAGCTCATTCCATTTCTAGCTAATCTCTCTATATATTTAGAGAGTTTGTGCATCTGTCTGTCTGTGAGTGTATCCATCTGGGAATCTGTTTGTTCAAGAACTCCTCCTAAACGATAACAACTAAGACCACCACATTTGAACCAAGGTCAGGGTTTGGTTGTGCCAGGAAAACGAGATTGTTTTCTATAACATGGAACAGGAGGGAGCTGATTGAAAGAAGAGCTATATGTAGAGTGAGCACTCGGGCAGCAAGGGTGGGGGACAGCCATACTGCAGGGTGACCACAGAGGGCAGATGCCCCAGCAGGAGAGTGGCCAAGTGGGGACGGGGCTTTCCACATGACCAGCTACTGGACTGGGTAAAAGACCTTCTGTCCCAAACAATGCCAGATGTGGGCGGGGGGAGGGGGGAAGAGAGGGAAGCCCACCCATCCACCAGCCATGCCATGACTCCCCGGGACCACCCCTAGGCCAGGCAGCAAAGCCCACCCCCACAAGAAATGCTCCCCTCTCCCCAAGCAGAGGCCAGGCCTGGGAACTGTGGCCTTGCCCTGAATCAGCTTCACGCTTGGGAGGGGGCACTGCTGAACCCTGCCACCCTCCTTCTGTCCCAAACAATGCCGGGTAAGGGCGAAGCCGGAGGCTGGGCCGGCTCCCAGAGTCCCCTCTCCCGGACCAACTGGAGGTTCAGGGTGTATCAGAGGCCAGGCCCAGGCCCGAGTCCGGCCCCCAGTTCCCTGGAGCTCCCCCCCCCCCCGGAGGACCACTGGCTGGGACCCTCGGGGGAGCTGCCTCCAGAGCAGCACCACCCTTGCCACCACAGGTAGCACTGATAAGCTCCCCGCTAGGTCTCCCAGCCCCCTGCTCTGAGTCCCTTGCCCTGAGTCTTGCACCTCTCAGCTCCTGCCTTGAGCCCCCATTTCCTTTCCTCTGCCCTGAGCCTTTCCCCCCACTGAACCCTGTGGGTTTACATGGGGGTGTACTTGAGTCCTCCACCCCCTATCTCGCTCCAGGATCCTCCTCCCACTGCCCTGAGCCCCCTCACCACTCCCACCCCGCCTCACCTCTGCACCCTCACCCCTTACCCTGAGCTCCCATTCCCTGCGCCAACTATGGCACCCCGAATCTCTGCCCTCAGCCTCCCCACACTCAACTCCCTGCCCTGAGTCCAAGTCCTGCCCTCATTCCAATGCCCTCCAACCCCTTCCCTGAGCCCCGAGCCCTTGTAATCCTCATCCTCACTCCTGACCCTCCCCCCTACCCTGTGCCCCACTCCCTGACCTGACTCCAGCCCCCCCACACCCAAACCCCTGCCCTGACTCATGTACCCCACCCTCTTTCCTGAGCTCCCCTCACCCTGTGCTCTGAGCCCCTCACCACTGGCTCACTCCTACACCCCCACTCTCTGTTCTGAACCCCCATCTCTGTTCCCTTCCCTGAGCCCCTGCCCCATCAACACTGAACCTTGTTTCCTGAACCCACCCCCTGCTCTCACTCCAGCACCTGCCACCCCTTGCTCTGAGCCCCCCTACACCCAAAACTCTTCCCTTACCCTCCCAGCCCCCATTCCCTGCTCTGAGCTCCTCACCCAACCCCTTCCTGATACATTTAAATACAGCATGCACATTTTCCTCTTAATTTTCAAAAAGAAAATACTAACCATTACTATAGTTAAGGAACAGAGCAACACTGGGTAAATCTGTTGGTAACTTTATATTAAATGAAAATATAGTGTTTTTAAATAAGTCATTGCAAATAGATCCAGTATTAAGTATGTTGCATTAGGAAAAACATTTACATATTATGCAACATGTGCTGTATCAGCAACAGATAGTGCTGCTCAATGAAGATTTGAGACTTTAAGGCCAAGACTTTATGACATGTAATTTTGCTTGATTTTCAGAAGTACTTTTCTTCTAGCACACGGGTTAGTAGACTCAGTTGGCTCCATATTTTAACAGATGGCTTAATACACAATTTTAAAATGACATGACGCCATGTACACCCCCATGTAAAACCAAGATGCAAGCAACTCATGCACGACAGAATTTTCAGTATAGGTGAGGAAAAAGAAAAACATATTGCGCTGTTACGGATATAATTCTGATACAGTGTTTCTGATAAATTCTTGGGCAAATTCTACTTAACTGACAAAATGTATTTCAAAATTACAAGGTTTTGATGGAAGATTAAGGGAAGGGAAGATAACAGACATAGTTGTGATACTGATGTTCTATTTATGCCAGTGTAGAAGGAGTATGCTGAGTAAGTACCTCTCCTACTGTGGCTAGTGAAGCTATTTATTTAGAAGCTCATTAGAACCTAAAAATGACACAAGGTGATGGGGGAGGAGGGGTTTTTGATGTAAGAGATGCCAGGATCTCCTACAAAGAGCATGGCCTTTGGGCAGGGTGAGGGAAGGGGAGAGGGGGTTGGAGTTTGCAGTTATGTCTACTATCTTTCAAATTATGGTAACCTCCAAATGTCACCAGCAGAGCCAGTAATGAAACTGACTGTCTCTTAACAGGATGTAGCTATTTAACTTCCTGAGAGTCTGTCATTCATTAATATACCATTTATAATGGAATGTTCTTAACCATGTTTTGCTAGCTTTAAATTCACACCCACACTAACATATATCTGTTCACTATTTCATGCTTCATTTTATAGATGGGGAAGCTGAGTCACAAGCAGAGTGCTATAAATGGTCCCAACTCTGGCCCTTTTTTTCCTCCACTCATCTGAAGAAGTGGGTTTTGTGCACAAAAGCTCATGATTCTCTCTATCTATATCTGTTGACTGACAGCATTCAATGAGTTACAATATTTTCTCCCCTTGCCCTCCACTTGATCAGCCTCACTCCCCTGGCTCATCATCCTCTTTCCCCTCCTTCCTCCTCGCCTCTTTTCTACCTCAGTTACCCCTGTTTTATTAAACCAATATGCTGCGAATCACTGCAGAGTCTTAAAGATAGGGAGGCAACTGTGTGTTATATTCCAAACAACACAGTACTTGTTTTTGCTTGCTCACATTTATTTCTGGTGCAGGATGTGCCAGCTGCAGTAACAAAAAGTGTGATCAAAGAACGTTAAACCAAGTGTCAGATCACGCAGCTGCTGCAATCCAGGGCATTCACTCACCTGCTTGTTCCAAAGCGACCATTGTTGCCTGCTCGATTAAGTCCCGTTCTATGAAGCTTCTGAAATCTTCACTATATACGCTGAGATCTGGTAGCTGGAATGTGTATATAGGCATCTCCAAAGGAAACTGTTCATTGTTGCATTCATTTGCTACATGTGATCGAGCAAGAGAGACTATAGCTGAGCTGGCATGAGAAATACCTCTGGAGAGTCGTTTTTCTGTGGAAGACCCCAAGACAGAGCGAGGAAAGTAAGAACATTAGAACAAGACTTATGACTTTATGACCATACTTTCTACATCTTAACAATAGAGTATATGAAGGCAGTGGTACAACTGACATGAGTCCAGAAAGAATGTCTTTCCTATGATGATATTTCATCCACAATGAAATCAATCCCAGCATACCTCCATTTCCTTCATTTGAAGACTTAGTATTTATTATTGTTGTTATTTATTACCATTTTGCTGGCACTGTCAAATATGTGGTTCCTGCCTTGAAGCTGTGCAGATGGAATGTGGCTCTGCAGAACTGGGTTTTGGAGAACTGTGTTCCCACAGATTAATTTGAAGAACTACATTCTAATAGGCAATAGTTATAGCCTGTCACAGTCTATTTCAAACCCCTAAGTTTGGTTAACTTGCTACAAATCAAATGCAATTCATCCCCTAGTCCTTACCTCACATCACTCCAAACATCACACATGCCACATTCCACTTTAATCACAAACATCTACTCAGAAATAAACTCATCATCATTATTCCCATATAAAGACAAGTTGTCTTTGCATGCCCTGATCGTAGGAATAACAGGCTGTTCCCAAATATCACATGCCTGTATTAAGGGAGAACCGTATTTGATAAAAAACCCAAACCCAAACCAAAAAAAAACAAAAAACAAACCCTATGGGACCCTTAGTCCTCTTTTGCTATAAATTCTTACTGAAATGCATTATAGTCAAGTGCAAACTAATGCACACAAAGGAATATTTTAAGTAGTCAAACATGTTGCAAGTGTTGAGAAAGGGACAGATGTTGATGTGACAGAGCAGTGAAAACATCTACTTCACATACTGTGGAAAAGTTGATAAGGCAAACACAATATACAGATCTACAGAGAATGGGTTAGAAAGTAATACTGACAGTATCATAATGCCAGTATTGTAGGTAGGTAACACACCCTCACCAGGAACACTATGTTTAGTTCCAGTAACCTAATCTCCAAAAAGACAGAAATAGAACAAGTCCAAACATGGGCGGAGGGAGGTAGATTAGAGGCATGGAAAAACTTTGGTATGAGAAAATATTGAAAAGATGGAGACAACTGAGAGAGGAAATGAGCAAGAAGGGATCTGACAAAGTTTTAGAAAATGATGAATGGATAAGAGCAGATCAGTATCAAGTACTAATTTAGCTCTCCCAATTCATGCACAAGGAGTTATTTGATAAAAGGCTAATTTAAAACAGAGGCATTCAGCAGACCTAATAGCCATAAAACATCATGGAAACCAAGAGCTTGGTAGCATTAAAATACAAGACTAGACACAGATATATAGATAAGATGTGTGCCACAGTTACCTAAAGTAAAATAACAATTTAGAAGGCTTAAGTTGTGATGCCTTAGCATAAGTCAATGCTAACCGTTTGGCTTTAGGGAAAAACTCCCTAAGGGCAAGTCCACTGTCTGTCCATGTCAGAAGAAACACAGTTGGCAATGGATGTGGTTTACTTAGCTGTAGTTTAATTCATTTAAAATACATGGACAATAAATGGCACAGGGCAGGTTATTCTTGTTTCCTTAATCCTTTCCATATAATACTCACCTTGGTCCCAGCCATCTCATCAAAGAGCTAGAAAGGAGGAGGCATTGGCTCCCTGTTGCAACATTAAAAGGAGTCCCAAACCTTCTACAGCTCCCTTAAGGGATGCTTCATTTTACATCCTTTCCCAGTCCATTTTATCCAATATCCATATCCCTTTCACAATGGGCATCTGCCCTGAAAAGCTGCCAAAAGGAGGTACCAGCAATTGTATTTGACTGTGCAACCCTTAGGTTTACTGGTTATTTCGAAAGAAGGGGTTTCTTTCAAAATAACTGCATCCACACAGCGTTTGTTATTTCGAAATAGGGTATTTCGAAATAGCGGCGGTCCGTGATTATGCAAATGAAGCGTGGGAAATTCAAATCCACGCTTCATTTGCAATTTCGCTGAGCTGCATTTGCATCCCTCTCTCGAATGAGGGTGCAAGTGTAGACATACCCTAAGACATACCACAATTTGCTGGAACATCTTGTTTGTTAGCATATTTAGCAACAAATGCTGAAAGTTAAGTCTAAACTTTCTAAGGCCTGTCTTCGCGTGTAAGCAATCAAAAAACAAATGATAAAAAACAGTCTCATAATAAGAGAAACAGCTTTTAACATTAAAGCCATTACCTGTGAGGGAACTGCCTGGTATATTAAAAATACCTAATGTTCTTTTGACAATACATGTTTAATTAGTTATTCACTGTAGCAATATTAGTCAGTGCCCCCCTTTGTTATCTGATATGTATACATTTGTGAAGATATGTGCCAAAAAACCATTTGTTTGAGATGCGATGAGATACATCTTTGGAGAGTCTAAATTCTTAGACAAAAAATGGATTATGAATTCCAGAAAACAAATTTCCTGAGATACAAAAATCACTACGGATTCCTAAATGAAGTACAGAGTTCAAACTTTATTCCTACTTTGTGCAATGTGAATTAACTATGTAATCAGGGATGTTTACTACAATCAGAATTCCTACTGGGTGATTTGAAGATACATGCATAGACCATCCCCCTGCCAATGCAAGACTTTCTGTTACAACACATTTTAAATGACTTAAGCAAAAACACTTCTATCATTGATTTTGGAAGCCAGTTCTATAATGACGCAGAGCCTTCTGATGGAAAATTTCCTTTGATTTCCAATATAATTTTCCCTTCTTCAGTTTCCACCCATTACTCCTTTGGATAGCCCTTGGACCTGCAATTTCTCTAGTCTGCTTGGTTTTCATGCTTGTCCAAAATTCGTCACCTCAGCATATGCCTCCTGCTACCTTAGCCGTTGTTTTCACAAACTACTACATACAATTTGAAACACAGGACCATGTATTGCATAAGACTGCAATCCTGGAGACACTGAGTGACCTCAAGCAACTTACCCAACCTCTCAGTCTCACTATTCTCTGCAGCAGGAATAGTGATAAATTGGTTACCTATTTATTTCACAGGAGTTTTGTGAAGATTTAGTTAGTTAGTGATTTGGGGCCAGATACTTCGGCACCAAAAAGATGCATGTTGATGCCTAGTGGATTTGTAAAGTGTCTAAGTGAGTTAAGTTCCTAACTCCCATTGACTTTCAGTTAGAGTTGGACATCTAACCTGCTAAGGAGCTATGTAAATCCCATTAGGTGTTATCTATCTGCACCTTCAGATGCCCAAATCTTTGTAAATTTGGTCCTTAGTAATCAGGCCATGACAAGGTACAGTTCAGTAAATAAGAAACATACTCTATTATGCGAGGGCAACTCTGCCTTCTGGCATGCACACACAAATCCTACTGACATAAATACAGTTGTATAGATGTACCTCGCAGCATTTCTACTGCCTTTCATCCTCACAACTCAAATTACTTTGTAGATACAATATGCAGTGCTGCTGCAGCCATTTTGGTACCACTATGGAGACATGGTGGGAGAGGGAATGTCTTTTCTTGGACTAATCTCTACTGGTGAGAGAGAGAAGCTTTCAAGCTTAGACCTAAAGAAGAGCTCAGTGTATCTTCAGTGGCAGATATCAATAGCCTTGAAGAAGAGTTCTGTGTAAATTCGCAAGCTTGTCTCACTCACCAACAGAAGTTGGTCCAATAAATACATGATATTTCACCTCACCCACCTTATCATGCTTCTAGATAGTAGAGAATTAACATTCATAACATCCAAAAGTTTTTTTTATTGTCAAAAGATGGTCAAAGCTTTTCTAATTCTAAAGTCTGAATGACATTCTTCAGCAAGGTTTTTAATGGTGGGGAAAAAGGAAAACAATTCTCATGACATTTTTTTCCCTACCATTTTTAGCCAGCACTATTCATAAATGAATAGCAGATGAAGTATGAATGGATTGTAAATGAAGGAACTGAAGTACAGGGCAGGTTATGTGAATTGCTTTAGGAGCACACTGACTGGTGACAAAGTTACAGGGAGTCCTGGCATCCTGACAGTAACTTTGTCACCACTCAGTGTGTCCCTAAAACAATTCACATAAGCTGCCTCCCCTCTACCTTGTTTGTATCAGCAGGTCACTGCTTACAGCAAAAATGAAATGACCATTCTAGTGTCAAACAAGTGATTTAACAACATCACTTTTTAAATAGTGGCCCAAATCCTCAGGTGTTGCGAAAGTGGCAGTCAGACCTGCCAAAGAGGGGAGCAAAGGGGGCAGTTGCCTTGGGAGGTTGGGAGTGGGGGTGGGGTGGCTGGGTGGCTCTGGGCATTGCCGGGGACTGGCTGACCCAGCCTCATCCCTTCTACTTTAGACTGTCAAAAGTGGCCCTACAATTGCCTCCTTAAATTAGGAGGAGGAGGAGGGATGCTGCCACCCCTCCACACCCCTGCACTTCACAGGGGTTGGGGGGTCATTTGCCTGAGGCAGCAGGGGAAAGAAAATCTCTTGTCCTTCTTTAAGGGTTGCTGCAATGCCCACCTCTTTATGGGCTGGAGGAGATGGGCACTGTTTAATTTGTACCAGGGCTTTTCAGGGCTGAGCCCCAACATCTCTAGGTCTGGCAGCTCATAACCCTGGCACCTGGCTTACTACATCAATTATGAAAGTAAAAAAACCTCATTGAACCCCAGCACCTAACCATTTGAGCTCTGGCTCCTCTTTCATTACAAATGAAGCGTTGGAGTTGAACAGCTGATTGGTTGAACAGAAGGTGCAGTATCCGCCTATTGGCCCCCAGGTACCCAAGCAAGGGCTTGGAAGCATTTCGCCCTGCTCAAACGCTCATTCTGCACTGAAAGCAAATCTCCTCTTCCTTGGAACTAGACGACAGCTGGGTTTTTTGGTCCTTGTTGGGGGTGCATGCTAGGTACTTTTGGGGCTCAGAAGGAATTTTTCTGTCATTGCCAGAATAGACTGGGCAAAGTGGGACTTTTCAGGGTTCTGTTGGTGGCCCAAAGCACCCAGCAGGTAGGTTAGATTGTAAAATCCCATTTGTTGCAACTTGGCAGACAACCAGTGCACTGAGTCATCCAATAAAGGGTCTAGTTCACTGATAAACCAGAACTGGAAGCAGATTAGGAGAAAGTATTTCCTAGAGAAGGTAGGTAATGGGATTGGGGCTTCTATCACCTGGAACAGGGAAAAGAGAACCACGTTTTTCCTTCTCTTTAACCCTTGTATGAAAAGAAGGCAATAGGGTCATAAACCCCCCCCCCCCCCCCCCCCCCCCCCCGCCAAAGAAGGGTAGGGACTAACAGCAGGTCTCCACCAGATGGAATGAATTACAAACAAAGGATAGCCTGTATGGGGCAGCTCACTGTTACTTAAGTCATAGCTTTTTAAAACCACATTCTTGTTCTCTAATCTTTTTTCCTGTGGTATCAGGGACAAATTGTTGAGAAACATCAAAAAAATTATTTTCCTCATCCAACACTCCTCACACATAGGAACGCATCACCACTGTAACCAGATCCTCAACTAACAGGACTCAAGTTTAAATAGCTATCATGACAAGAAAGAAGTTCCTGCCTGGTCGCTAAATACTTTTTTTTGTTTTAAATGTGAGAAGTTGGCATACTAGGGATTAAACTTAAACGTAGGCTCTACTCTTTGCTGAAGTAAATCAGAAGAAACAGGTTACAATAGTCAGAGAGAAAGCTATTTGACTATAAAAAAATAAAACCTAATGCTTAAAACCATGTAGTTGAAACCAACTCCTATAACTAAAAATTGTTCCCTTGTCTTTCTTTTTTCTCTCCTTTGACTGAATTAGTATTTCAAGATTACTGTTTTGTGGGGGTGGAATCAAGAGAATAAGAAAATACCATGACAAATTTACTTCAAAGATGTCTCTTTCAAGGCCATCTTTATTATTTAATAATGATCAGGAAGTCAATGACTGACAAGATGAAATTTTCCCTGGACTCTTAAATCATGGGACATTAAAAATGGGAACAGTTTGCAATTTCATCACTCCTCTCATAGTTAACATAGCACTCTGTCTAAAATCCTAATGCTTCAATTTCACCTTAAAATCTGCTGGGTGTAGGCAAAAATCAACAGGACTGAAAATCATGGAATAGATTTTCCACCCGCATTTCCATAAACTTACTAACAATGACACAATTTATCTGGTGGCAGATAATGTACTACTTATTCTTTGATTAGCCAAAAAGCTATTTGTCCACAAATGCTGTCAAATAGCTGCATTTACCTTGAGCAATTTCATCCTGTCTCTGCAGACTTGGTCGTTCAGTCTTGTTCACCTGTTGGGGTGAGTCTCTTTCCTGCTGCTTATAGTACTTCCCTTCATTAAACACCTGGGGCAGATTGGCTGTGTGCACCTGTCGGAGCTGCTCATAGTCACTCAGAGCAGCAGTCAAATCCCAGTTTTTGCCTGCCAAAAGATGAAAGGTAATATTCTGTAAACACTTGATAGCTGTGTTCGACAAGACTCAAAAAAACTTGCATACATTTTAGGGACATAGGTCAGATAGTTGAAAATGGACATAACTCTGAATAAAACAGAATCAACAATAATTGGGGAACCAACAAACCATGTGCACTACAGAAAATACATAGATATTGACACTTAACCAGCTGTTGAATATTGCACTATTTTTGCTTATGTTGTCGATCTAGTTAAGGCCTCGCTCTACAAATACGTCTTGTATGGCCTTTAGACCATATCTTTAAGGGACAACTTCTCCACAAAGTTCCTAACATTATTTAGGCTTAGTCTTTTATTTGGTATACAAACCCATCCATTGTATCATATATGGTGTGAAGCCCATTTATTCAAATACTTTACTGTCATAAAGAAAGTCACATTTAAGGTGTATTTGTGTAAATATTTTGCCATGTAAACTAGTACAATTCTTGCTGAAGGGACTGAAAAAGTCTCACAGAGTTGATTTAATTAAGAGCCAACAGTATGTATTGAAAATATCTGTTAATTTTTTTTGTTAACTTTAGTTTCATGGATCAACTCCAATAAAAACCTCTTACCTTTCTTTGACTGAGTTATCATTATGAACTTTAAACTGTTTTGTCTTAATTTGATACTGTTAACTGGAACTGCTCACACATTCAAATGAGTCCTTAGCCATAGAAAAGAACATATCTGCTTTTTATCATTCTATTATTTGATGTAAAACTAATAAAACAATTGCAACAGAAAAGTGTCAATTATAACATCACTCGGTCTTAATTGTTCAAATCTACATCAGACTTTTGTTCTCTTAAAATGATTTTGCTCAAAGTAATATAAATGCTCTTTGCCCATTCTATCACAAGGTTAAAAAAAACAATTCAATGATCAGCCAGCATTTTAATTGTCAAATATGCAACAAAAACTACTGGAGCAAACCAGTTTCTTGAAGAAAAACATTGTGTAATTTAGGAAATAAAAGGAGGACTCTTTTCACAGAGCGTACAATAAACAAATTGTATCAATCTTGAGAATGGGATTTTATTTATTCCAAACAAGAACTAGCATCCAAAATCAGCAGCATACATATCATGTGCCTTACAACGGACTAGTTATGCAGTGCATCTTTTACCAGCCATAAGCAAAACAAAAATGCTTACATTAAGTCCTAACAATTGGGAAATATTTTTTCTCAGACTCTCTCAATGCCAAAGTATCTGTTTTTGGCCACACAGATAAAAGTTTAGGACTCAACTGTATTTCTGGAAATTTAACACATACTCAAGCGTTGCTAACCTTCACCATTGGAAAATAATGAGTCAGACCCCCCAAAACCATGAGGATTCTTTTTAATGAAATATGGATTCCTTGTATTACCCTCCCAGTTTCTAAGCCTTTACAGTGGTCTCGGGCCTTACCTCTTGCTGACATTGGGGGTTCCAGCACTCCACGTGACAAAAAAAAAAAAATCCTGACATTTGAAAGTTCTCTCACGAGATAATGAGTTAGGCTTTATTTTACTTAGAAATCATGTCTCTCCTGATTAACCCATGAGAGTTGGCAAAACTGCACATTACAAATAGCATTCTGGCCCTGCAATCCTAGCATACCCCAAACTCCTGATGAAATTAGCAGGACTGGGGAAGTAATGGAAAAGCCAGCCCATAATAATCTCTTCTCTAGGCCTCATGTGGTCTGCTTTTACATCACGACAAAAGCCAGCCACCTTCTTTGGGAGTTTTGCCACAAGAAGCAGAGTGAGGGCTCCGTGACTTACATCTTGAATCATGTGGAGTGATGCTCCACTGAACAACATGGCCGATGGACTTGCTACTGCAAGCTTGAAGTTATATAGATAGAGAAGTAATTGGTTTCATTCTTTTCAAATCTCCTCAGTATACCTGAACATCTGTAACTGCTTCCTAAGTGAGACAGCCAGTCAGCAGCAAACATGACATCTTAAAGCTGCACTGACACATTTAAAGTCTATTCGTTTAATTCTTTTCTATTTCCTGCCGTCTCTAGGCACTGAATGTAGGCAAATCCTCCATCAAGAGAGTGTGCTATGAGGCCCTCCAGACTAATTAAGGGCTTCAGGATACTAGCCAGCCTGAAAAGGCTTTTTCAATCACTCCTTCACCATGTATATCCTTCCCAAACTTTCACCCATGGCAGTAGTGTGACTCCTCTGTGTGGGAACTGTAATAATGTTCCATAAATCCCCCTGGAACAGGGACTGAATTGAGAAAAAAAGTGCGGACCATCATCAACACAACCACTTCTCTCATTGCTGGGGCCTAAAAGAGCCTTTCTTCCTTCCAGTTGCCTTTTTCCTGCCAGGAAAATACAAGAATAGATGTTCTACTTTCCCTGTTGCCCACGAAGAAAAGCAAAAGCCGGAAATGAGAAGGGAGAAAAAGGAAGAAGTAGGAGAGCAGGCAGAGAAATCAGAGGGGCAATCGAGAGAATGAAAGAGAATGTGAGAGAAAATGAGCCAGAGACGATGTAGATGAGAGTGAGGTTCTGTACTGTTTTGAAGGTAAGTGGGAATTTGAATTTAATGCAGCATAGGGCAGGTAAATCACAAAAAGGTCCAGTGGGAAGGCTGAATTGACTACATTTACTGATTTTCCAGCAGTAAAGGACTGCCGCAGTAGCAGCAAGGCGGATATTCACCATGGCCTTGGGGCAACATATGTGGGGGGCAGCTCTGCACTCACAGAAGGGGTGGGGCCAAAGGCAGTCAGCCCTTCGGGTCACCCACATTCCTTTGAATCGCCAGGCTCTGGGGCAGTTTTTCTTAAACTTTTTAAGACCAAGGAACACCAAACTCGGGGGGGAAAAAGAGTCGGGGGGGGGGGGGGGGAAATTGTTGAGCAGCAAAAAAAAAAAAAGAAAAAAGGACGCCTACCTCTTTAAGGAGGGCTATTTTTAACTCTGTTCTCTGCTGCACGCCTCCGACTGCCTCACAGCACACCCGTGTGCCACGGAACACAGTTTAAGAAACACTGCTCTGGGGCATTTGCCGCCTTTGCTCCCTTTGTCGGCAGGCCTGAGCAATAGTGGACCAACAGAGGCCAGAGAAGTTCCAGCATCAGGGGGACAAGAGATTTTTGCAGCACAGATAGTAAGGAAAGAGGATCAATTTTGATTTTGTTAAAGAGGAACATACTATAGGATTAATCAAGAAACCAAGTGGGCCTGATGGAGAGAGAGGGGAGCCAGGGGACTGATCTGTATTTCAAAGTGCGTGATAAAACTCAAGAAGATTGCTCGTCAACTCAGAGAAAAGAATTGCTGTTATAGTTGATATAAAACAAACTCTTTCAAGTCAATCTTTTTGGATCGTTTTCAGATTCTGCTCATGCTATTATTAAAGTGGCTTCTGAAATGAACTGACATCACATCACGGAAGCCCTTTATTTAGGCTACTTTTTTTAAAAAAAGTGTTCTGACATTGCAGGATGCATAGTCTTGAGTCACTGACTTTTATGGAAGCAGCGGTGGACATTGGGCACAGAGTACAACTGTGTGGAACAAAGCACGAGTACTTAAGGGTGAAAGCTGGTGCATTATTTAACAGTAACTATGCAAAGTCCTATCACAGTTCTATTCGTGGCTGTTCATCAGATAAAGCAACACGTAAGTGTATCTTGAAAACGAAGGATGGAGGGTTGTCAGCTTAAGCAACACTCCAGGAAAAAATATGTACCGAGCTTGTGACAGTTGCAGATGAGCTGTAATCATTAACACCAAGTTGCAAATAATCTAATTTTGGATTTCTGTGACACAGCTGAAAAGGAATGTGTCAGAGTATGCCTCAAATGGCCAAAAAATGATTTTAAAGCCTATAGTGGAGGAAAACCCCTTCTGTGTATCCTGGTTTTAGAAAAAGAAACATAGAATTTTTAAGATCAGTGATGTGTTCCCACAATGTTAACAGAGGGCCCCCTCAAAAAAGTCCTGTGTTAGCCAGCAACATTCTTTGGACAGAATACCTTTCCCCACTGAAAATGTCAATCGGTTCCATGCTGCACCTCATCCCCGCTTCACAAGCCTATCAACACTTCTGCTAAAAAAAACCCTTGATGAGGAAACTGAGGCATTTAGTGTTTTATTGTTTTGTATAATTAGTGCTCTTCTGATTCAGCACAGTAGAGCATAAAGGCATTAGACTGTGCAAGGTGCATGTGGGTTGACAGTTTTCAGAACTGTGTGGTGACCCCGAGAGAGGAAAACTCTAATCAGTAGCTTCATACCATTGGGGGTGGAGTTCTGGAAAAGGGAGATGTTTAAGTATCAGGAGTCTGAAAGGTCAGTGCTGCACTCAGAGGAGCTAAGCAGCTAGATAGCAGGTTTCAATACTCAGAGGGATTGCCAAATAGAAGGTCTGTGCCTTGTGGGTGTGCTTAGAGATTGGGGCAACATCTGGAATCTGTTCAGGTTCCAAAAACTTAAAACGCCCTGGGGAGCCAGACCAGAGGCTGGGATTTCCCTCCCAGCTGGTCCTACTGGGTGGCTAGGAATGGGTGCTCGCTGGGATACGTGATAGAGATCACATTAGAAATCTTAGGATTGTTTCAGTAAGGTCAACCGATCCCTCCTATAGTCTCCACAGTTCCCTTAATCGCAGCTTGTTTCCAAACAAAAGCCAAGGAGACATGTAGTGCCAAGCAAACACTAGCCTCCTTTACTGAACTCGGGCCTCTTACTACAGTATGCTTGAGGATTGACATACAAACAGTTGAAATCCATCTCTACAATCAAATGAAGGGAATTATTTTAAAATATTAAATTTAACGAAGTTTTACCACTTGCAAAGTTGGGTCAGAAATGAATTACCTTGGTCAACAGAAAGACTGCTAAATAATACTGAACGGTTACTGCAAAAATATCCACATATGCTACATGAGCCAGCAGGTGTAAAAATTAACAGGACTGAAAGGTGTTTGTTAGAAATCTAGAGAGATTACTGCAGCTTTACTACCATTCCTAAGGTTCCATCATTTCTGTGACTTTTCTTAGTTAAAAGTTAGGGGTCTGACTTCCTGAACAGTTCAGCAAAGATTAGGAGCCAGCAATCACTGGATTCACATATAAGTGCCCGGGGGTGCCAGGAGCAGAATTGATGTTTGTTAAAGAGGGTTACAGAGAAAAATGTAACAAAAATATACTGTGTCAGGAATTTGGTTCTGAATTAATTAGTGTCAGAGATAGCAAGCACACAGATCAAAGGTAAAATTAAAAATAAAGGAATTTCTCTCCTAAATAAGACTGCCTGAATAACAATAACAGAAAGCTCTGTCAATCAGAATAAAAACAGAAGGTGGAGATAATTACACAATAGAAAGGAAATCCCACTATAGTGGATTAGTAAAGCAAAGTAGTGTCTGAATAACTTATTTGTACTACATTAGGAAAAAGACTGGAAACGTACAATATATTATCACACTGCAGTGATGAATAAACTGGGCAAAATAAAATAAAATCCCAACTAATGCCTAAGACTAGAACCAAGGCAAACTGAATCTTGAGGTTGGAAAAATTTTGGTTAGCTACTTTTCTAAATTTATTTAAAATGAAAAAAGACTATGTTGTGTGTACTGGGTGCATATGCGAGATCCTCTACCCTTGTTTGGAATAACTGGTCCTCTTTCAGTAAGAAGGAAAATTCCTTAAATAACCCCAGACACCTTTCTTCTTCTGGCGTTTGTCCCCTTTGTTCCGAAGAGGAACAAAGTTGTGCTCAAGATCTACCCCAGAGGTATTTCAGATGATTAAAGCTCTCTGCCTTCAGAGGTAGGGTTGCCAGATGGCTTAACCAAAAATACCAAACACCCCCCCCCCCTCGCCAAAAAACACCACCACACCACTGGGGGAAAAAAAATCTGTCGAGAAAAAAAAGGGAGAGACCAAAGTTGTTGAGCAAAACCAACCAACCAACCAACCAACCAACCAACCAACCAACCAACGCCAAAGAGTTATTACATTAAAAAGATAAAAGGGGTCTCTGTACTGGGTCCAGGTTCTTCCTCTCTCAGCCATCAAGGGAGTAAAGGGGGAGGAGGTTTTAGTCTCTGCACTGGGGAACAGTTGTCACGGATGCACATAGGAGCATTCCACCAGACGTGCTGCCTGTTCTGCATCACTCCCCTCAGAGATGGGGCAGCTACATCCCACCAGGGATTGGGGTTGAGATGACCTCAGATAGATTAGGATCTGCCACCAGTGAAGGCTCCTCACCATTCCCTTCAGCCCATGCCCCACCGCCAGTGAGATACTACATGAGAGGAGTAAAGCAGGAAAAACAGATCTAGGTACTTACCATTGGCGCTTGTTGAATTTCTGAGCAGCACTAGCTGTGGCAGAATCTCAAAAAGGGAAATGAAGTTGGGGGAACATCTCAAAAGGCAAAGGCAGCCTTGAGCCACGACTGGGAATTAGATGGCAAATTACTGAGCCAAACTGCTAGTTGGAAATTTGACCTGAAATTTGGCATTTCCCTAAGAAAAGCTCTGCAGGTGGAAGATTTGGGGCAAGCTGCCCCCTCCACTGTGGAAGTTTAAAAAAAATAAAAAAATAAAAAAGGCAGGCGGGCACTCCAATGGATGGGGCCTTCCCATTACCAGTGACTGACAGGTTTAGTTCTGCTCCCAGCTACAAACTGTCTGAGGTATCCATTGTATCAGGTCTGTGCACTTTAGCATGATGGAAAACGTATAGTATTTACATCATGATTTCCCTCTAGTTTGAACTGAAATAAATTGTGCTAATAGAAAAGTCAGAGGTTTGCTCATTTTCTATTTTAAAATACCACCACTACCTTGGATTTTACATTCAATATTCCCTAATGCAGATTCTCTAAAATCCAATCAAACTAAATGTTGCAGATTTTTAAAAAATTATAAACTATGGCTGCACTCTTGCAAGAGCTCCAATGTGACCTTCTGACACAGTCTTAATTTACTTCTTTTAATAAAAATATTTCTAGTTCACTCTGCATTTTAATGAGCTTATCAGCTTGTAGAGGTAAAATGGAAAAGTCGAATTTTGCACTTTGGCATCTAAAACTTTTCACTTTGGCATTTAAACCTTTGTTTTAGAGACCCTACATATCACAGTCTTTGTGGGGGTGGGAAGCACACTCATTCTTCAGAACTGCAGTAGGTAATCATACCTATCTTTCAATGGTTACCATTGTACTTAGGTATATTTTCCCTTATTATTTGGAAACATAAAAACAGCCCATGAATATAGAATGTAAAATATTTATCCACTTCATTTGTCACTTCATTACCTCTCCCTGGAGAAATTTCAGAATCAGTTGTGCTAGAGAGGTAAAGAGACAAACACTCAAAGACTTCCTAACAGTAGAGCATGTGAGTTGCCTAACTAACTCCATTCAAATTGATGGAACTTCTCATATGCTTAAAGTCAAGTCTAGGATTTGCCGCATCAGAGACAGCGTTCTCGCTCTGAAGATGCTGCACGTCGCTGTACATCTATGTAAAAAATAAATACATAAATGAATTATATCGTGCTCTTCTATTGTACTTTTCAACCAGCATGTAGTTTATGTTTGGGGTGGGGAGCGGCAAAGAATGGAGGAAAACAGACATGACAGGAGATCAGCTGCAGCAATATTTTTAGTCAGGTGTCCCCTCAGATGTGAAGTAGCTCACTATGGCTATTTTGGGTAATGAATTCATTTATCTTCACTTCTTAAAAGAGCTAGCATCTAACTACCTAGACAAGCTTGGGGATCTTTATTTTTAATTAGCAAGAATAGGAATAATACAATTATAAAACCCCACACATGGCTTTCAAAATTCAGCCTACTTCAAAATGTTAAAGATGGCACTTAAAAAGCCACTCTCAATACCTGATTTAGTTGTAAATGCCACACTGTAGAGGATGAAATATAAGATGCAGAATTGGGGAAGATCCAAGTAATAGTGATTACAGAGAAGGCAGATTTGTAACAATATCCAGGAAGAATCTCAACAAAAGAAATTAAAAAGAAGTGCAGGAAATTTTGGCTAAAATGATGGAGGATGAAAGTATGTAAGAAAAAGTCACAGGGGGTGAGAAAAAGCTATTTAACCACAAATTGTTATACTGTCTGCACTAGCTGAGTGAGTACTATTTACCAATAAAGCACAGGTGGTTAGAAAGAGACCCAATATGAATGAACATAAAGTGTGTGTGTGTGTGTGTGTGTGCGCGCGCGCGCACGCATGCATGCAAAGTGCTACACATCACATAGAGAAGACAGGCAGGAACTGATAGAGGATAAAAATAATTACACACAGAAGCATAAAGAGAAAAGGACATCAAACAAGAGGCTAGCCCAAAAAGTTTCTCCAGGCCTATAAGGAACAAAAAGGTAAGAGAAAGAGATTGCCATGTTGCAAAACAATGCTTACACAATGAGAAAATTTTGTGGGGAGGGGCAATATAGCGATATAATTAAAATTGCCACACTGGGCCACAGAATTTGCTTTTAAACTTGTTCTCTAAAATTAGGATTGCCAACTGTGGATGAATTCCTGGAGATTTCATCATTTGATAATCTTTAATTAAAGATTAAATCCCCCTCAGCACTCCCCTGCAATATTGGTAAGAGTCCTGCTGTCAGAAAAAACTCATCACAGTTGTATAATTAGCCAACATTTTAGCTCCTGCAAAACGTATAGTGGAAAGATCTCCTATGTAAAACCAACATGCAATATCGCTCTGTATTTTAAGAAATCCACCAAGTGACAACTATCCCATCAATATCTGTGAAACAGCAGTGTGCTGTTAGAAGGGAGGTGAGCACATCTCCCTTGTTCTAGCCAATTAAACTGACTTAATATTCTAAATTAGCCAACAGTGTTTGTAACTCTGTGACCATCTCTGTAAACCTCATTCTATGAGGAATAAGGGATGTGTCTACAGAGCATTTTTTTCCAAAAATTTGTATCAGTTGAGATTTTCCAGGGTGACTTCATTGCTAGGTAAAATGACTTGCCCACTGATTGACTTAACGAAAGGCAAATGCCCTCATTAGTGGGGGATATTACAGGAGAGAGAAATTATTTCAAGTGCTTCCCTCCAGCGTCACCTTTGTCCTGCCTATTTCCAGCCTTAGCCAGATGCTCTCCATCCAGATGCAGCAAAGCAATGAGAAAGATGAGGCCTCGTGTTACTCACAGTTGATGTAGTAATGCTGAATACCTCTACACTACTGGTATGTTAGTGTGCTGAAGGCCTTCATGTTGATGAATATGGGAGGGAAGAGAGCCTTGTGAGGTTCTGTGCGCTGAGGAGCAGTTCCACATATTTTACCATTGGAGTTCACGAGTCACAGATTTAAGAGCAGGAGGAACATTCTGATCATTTTCTCTGGCCCCTGAAATGCCACAGAGCACTGAATTCACCCAATGGGTACGTCTAAACTACATGCCTCCGTCGACGGAGGCATGTAGATTAGACAGATCGGCAGAGGGAAATGAAGCCGCGATTAAAATAATCGCGGCTTCATTTAAATTTAAATGGCTGCCCCGCTCTGCCGATCAGCTGTTTGTCGGCAGATCGGGGCAGTCTGGACGCGCCGCGTCGACAAAGAAGCCTTTCTTGATCGGCACAGGTAAACCTGGTTTCACGAGGCATACCTGTGCCGATAAAGAAAGGCTTCTTTGTCGACGCGGCGCGTCCAGACTGCCCCGATCTGCCGACAAACAGCTGATCGGCAGAGCGGGGCAGCCATTTAAATTTAAATGAAGCCGCGATTATTTTAATCGCGGCTTCATTTCCCTCTGCCCATCTGTCTAATCTACATGCCTCCGTCGACGGAGGCATGTAGTCTAGACACACCCAATGATTCTAGTATCTAGCCCAAGCACTTTGGCTAAAATGAAGCACCTCTTTATGAAAGACATTCAAGCCTTAATGTAAAGGTTCCAAGCGATGGATTATTTACCACATCTTTGGTAATGCGTGCGGGTAACGAGCGCACTTTTTAAAAGTGTGCCATGCTTCTCCAGTTTGAACTTTGAGAACATTAACTTCCAGCCAGTGAAGCTTCTTATGCCTTTGTTAGATTAAAAAGTCTTGAATATCAGATAACTCGGCCTAAGTGAATATGAACCATGATTAAACCACCTTGATGAGTTAAACAAATTGCTCTCCTTTAGTTTCTCTTTATAGGAAATGTTTCTCAGACGCTGAATCATCTTTCTAGCTCACTGTAGGATATAAGCCATTTCAGGGCACTTCCATTCACCCTTTGGCTACCATTTGAGATTTTTTTCCCCAATGAGATTTTTTAGAAACACGACGTTAGGCACTTGGTGGCACTTACTCAAATCATGAGTGTTTCTGTCACTGCATATTTTAGGGGAATCTGTCTCCTACCATTGTGCTGGTAAGAACCTGGAATGTTTTCTCTTCTCTAGATCTCAAATACTATCCAGCTTTAGAGCATATTTTTGCTCCTTTATTCTTTATCTTAATGCTGCTTTTGTTGAGTTGATTTTATTGATGATGTTGTAAGTACAAGAGATGTAACATTATACCTTTACAATATTGTAAGGGATACTTTGTAAACTCAGTATTCTGTCCAGATGCTATTTATAATGATTACAATGATATAGCAGGGTTATAAATAAAATAATAAAATTGAGAAAAAAATAAAGAACACTGTTTCCCCAGCAAAAGTTGTATTGTTTCTTATGTTTATTGCTAGCAGTGATTCTAAAAACACTTTTACTACAAGAGAGTAATAACTGAATCTAGAAGTTTTATGGGAAAAGCTTGCTAATGCCAAGAAAGTATTCAGAGAAATGATGATTTTGTAGTGTCTGGCTCTCAAGACTGTTGATAGATTATTAGTTTTCATCACTGCAAACTGCTTCTCATTTTGTTTCACTTAGCGAATGCACTATTTGAATCAATAGGCCAAAGAAAACCACTTGACACTCTTTTGAAGGATAGACAAGTCTGAAATTGTCAGTTTCTCATACCTATAGAGAAGTCACTCTTTACAAACTAGCTGCCAATTAATAAAACAACCCCGAAGTTCAGTTTAAAAGCCATAATTTATTCCCATCAGTATCCATATATTAACAAAAATATTCATATGTATAAGACAAGTGATATAACAGCTGTATTCTTGGCATGATGTTCAGATGAAAAACTAAGTTAAAATCAGAGCCTGAGTTTCAAAATAAGATTTATTTTTACTCCATGATTTTAAAGTAAAAAAAAAAAAACAGTTCAATGTCATTATTACTGTTCTTTGAATTGTCTAGTCTGGATTAACTGAAAGTCACTCAAATTTGCAGTGGGAAGGTTCAGGGGATCTTTCTGGTCCCTGCGGAACAAGAAGTTTGCTTCTATGCTACCTTGTTTTTTTTAATTCTACTTAAACATGCTCTTCTCTGAAGAAAACACCATCTAACAGCATAGCATCTGTGATGAGTTTCTGCTGGGTAATCCACATGATTGCATGCATTTTCAGAATCAGAAATCCAATCTCTTTGTGGATTATATTGGTAGTGAACAGAACATACCTTGATTAAGCTATATGCCAAGTTGCAGGTGGATGACAATTATTTTAAGCAGCTGATGAAATGTAACATGGACAGATGGCTTAGCAGAAAAGCATTGTGTCATCCTTTTTTGTAGATCAACATGCTCTTTTCATTTAAAATATATCTTTTTAAATGCTGGGGCTTTGTTTAATTATTTTTATTTATTGTCAGGAGAGCTCCCTCACAAATCTGAACATGGATTATGTTAATCCACACCCAACACTGCTTGGCAACAAAACACTTTCATTTAAAGAGGAAAAAATTACAATCTCATTTCACAAGTAGCTGGTCAGGCTCCTAAAAGAATCTGGTTAGTGTGCCAAGAGCTGTCCTCAATACTTTAGAGTACAAGGGATAATCTCACTGTTGCTGTAAGAAAAGAGAAGATGACATCTTGGCTTACATCACTAGACAGACACAAGGGGCCATAGGATGGAGAGTTTTTGCTTGCTGAGGAAGATTGATCCTGTAAATCAAGTGTGTTGAAATCTTTGGGAACAAAAGAAAGTTCTCAATCTTGAACAAAGATAGTAAGTTACTGAAGTTAGCTCATAGTCATTAGAACGGGGTGGACAATAGTTTTTTATGGGGGCCACTCCAAGATTTTGGAAAGTTGTCAAGGGCTGCACTTTTCTGTAGAGGAGATGCAGGGTCTTGGGTGGAGGTTGGGTGCAGAAGGGAGCATGGGGTAAGGGACTGGGGTGCATGAGATGGTGTGAGGTCTGAGGGAGTTTGGGAGAAGGAGGGGGTTGTGATCTGGATCAGGGAATTGGGGTGTAGGGTCAGGGAGGAAGTATGGGTACAGGAGAGGATTCTGGCCTGGGAGAGGCTATACGAAGGGGTACAGGGTCTGGGAGGGAGTTGTGACCTGGGGCAGGAGGGTGCAGAGGGTTTGGATGGTGACCTGGGGAACAGAGCTGGGATGTGGGAGGGCAGGGTGCCAGAGGCAGGCTCTGGCTGGGAGGTGCTTACCTAAGCCAGAAGTCCTTCAGCACCCCCCAAGGCAGGCTGGGCTCCCTGCCTGCTGCAGCCTCAGGTCACTTTAAATTGCAGGCTTGTTCCCTCCACTTGGCCCCCAGCTCTGGGAAGGGAAAGAAACTTGTGCTGTCCCCATCCCCCAGGCCAATCTCTCAACTCCTATTGGCTGAGGATTGGCCTGGGGGACCAGGGGATCACACGAAGCCTCCTCCTTCCCGCTCCCTTGGTAGCACTGCTGGTACGGTCCTTGAAGTGCTGCCATGGCAGCTGTGTACCAGCTTGTACTGGCTGCCACTTTCTTACTAATACACCAGAGCAGCTCATACTGGCAGTCCCATGACCCCCTCACCCAACACATTTGCTACACCTCCATGGGCACAATCCCCTTCTGCGTCAATTTGCAATTACCCATTTTCAAATGCTATGGCCATGGAAATGACTTTCATGGATCATGAATTTGGTAGGGCTCTCAGCATAAGGATCCAATCAGGCAAAATACTGAATGACTCCTGCAAGTTGGTAGGTGCCTTCCAACACTCTGAGGCCAGCTCTTTGCAGGAACCAGGCTCTAAATGTAACCATCTTTTTTCCATCAAAGAAAAACAACAATAAAGCCTCCTTTGGAGGCTGCCAGATGCTGTGATAATTAGGTATTTGCCTCCTCCTTAAGCCTGAAGCATTTCCATGTTTTTGTCTTTATTATTCTTTGTATAAACAGTAACCCTTCCCAGTGGGTGTATTTTTGTTGACACTATGATAGAAAGTGTAGTTTTAAAAGGTAACCTGAATGTTGTGTAGAGGAGGACCTACAGTTGTTCATTTTTATATTTAATCTCCTTTGGTTGTTTTTTAATTTCCTTGGTTGTTAAGAAATCACGTCAGGATCACTGACATTCCCAGGAGATCTATAGATGTCTGGAGAATTGCTGTATTGTGATGTCAGAAATAACATACAAGTGAAATCTAATGAAGACAGAAAGTGATTTTCATTCTGTTTAAAACTGTAATGGTTTGGTTTTGTCCTACCTGTAACTCAGGGACAAACACCCTGGAGAAAAAATAGTTTATTAAAGAGTCAACATGCTGGACTCTTTAATTAAGGAATGAGACTGCTCACAGTCTACATGTGTATGTCCCCAATTAACCTAGACAAACAGATATGAATAGACAATACTGATTTAAGGCTAAAAGAAGCTGCCAAACTTTTCAGACATGCTAAAGAAGGGGGAAAAGCATGCACTGGGCTTGGCACCCACCTCTCCTGAGCACTTCCTCTGGTTCAGTGTGTCTGAGCTCTTTAACCCAATCCATCCCTGGTATGGGGATGTAGTCTCAGGACTGCCTCCCTGGGGCTACTATCTTCCTGTAGCCTTCTCCAGGCTCAGTTCCTACTCAGTCCTAGCAGCTAGCCTCTTGCTCCCCCGGTCCCTACCCGCAGACTTAGCTGTCCATAGTTCACTGGATTGGATTCTAGGTGCTGATTCTGGCATAGCAGCAGTAGCGGCTGGAGCCTTGGGCACTTTTGAAGGCAAGGCAACAGCACCTTTTGTCCTTCCTCCTGTTGGATGTCCTTGTTTATTAGACAGACAAGGTAGATGAGGTAATATATTTTGTTGGACCAACTTCTCTTGGTGAGAGAGATGGGCTTCCAAGCCCATCTCTCAAAAAAAAGCTTGTTCCTCTCACTAAGAGAAATTGGTTGAGTAGAAGATACCATTATTAGGACAAAGCTCAAAGGCCCTAATCAGGATCAGGTCCCATTGTGCCAATTATTTAACAGATATTTGACTGAAGTGCTAGCAGTTTAATTTGTATAACTGATTTTACCTCACCCATTTTGCTTCCTTAATAACCTGGGACAGATGCAACTTCAGCTACACCACATGCTATACTGTGACGGGGCGGCGGGGATCGCGAGCCCCAACCCCGCGCCCCGCACTGGGGCACCGCGGGAGACAGGTGCCGAAACGCCTGAGCGGCTCCCGCCAGCATAGGCGGGGGCAGGGCGGCGGGGATCGCAAGTCCCAACCCTACGCCCCGTGCCAGAGGCGCCGCAGGAAATGGCCGCTGGGATGCCCGAGCGGCTCTAACGCGCCGGCCCAGGGACGGAGGCCAGCGCAGGCGCAGGAACCTTTGCCCTGATAGGCCGCGCACGCACGCGCCCAGCCCCTCCCACAGGGGGCATGCGCCCGCGTCCCTGAGCAGGGGCGCCAGGGTTTAAAAGCCAGATGGCCTGGGCGCAGAGGAGGAGAAGAGGGAGCTCCGGCGAGACGGGGCGTGGACGATTACCCCGGACGGCGGCGGGGCGGCAGGACCGACGGCGGACCCAGGACGGGCAACCGAGTGTCCCGCGAACCGAGTGGGTGAGACACCCCCGAAACCCCGCTGAACCAGACTGAGACATACAGACCCGAAAGGGTCGGAGGAAGCAGCCCAGGACAGGGTCGGAAAACCCCGGGGACCGGTGCGTTGCGGGCATAGCCCCCCCGGTCGGGCAGCGCTTCTCGGACGCATTCCCTTAGGGTCGTGGGCTGGGACCAGAAGAGGGGGCGGGCCCAGGTCCCGCTGCGCCCCGGTCGGATACTGGGGAACCACCCGAAAGCAGTGAAAGATAACGACCCCTCTCCCCGAGGTAGGGGCTGGGACCATTACATATACTTATTAGAGCCGTGTGATACAATGGAGGTAAAACTACAAATCCACCCAATAAGCAGCTATGGAATTGATATAATAAAACAGAATTTATGAGAATATTGTTAGAACACAGGACACTAAATCATGTAAAAATATTTATATGTGGCACTCGAGTTCTGAACAACATAGGAGAACAAATAAATCTTAATTCACAGGCTGCCTGAAGTCTATAGGCTCCTGTTAGCCTGCGTTCCCTCAAACCTAAACCCGTATAAATTTGCCAGCAGCCCCAAGAGTCCTTTCTCTCTGGAAAGCAAAGCAGAAGCAATGGTACTTGAATGTTCTGGACTTCTAATGAGCTACATGGAAGCAATGAGTTAGTGAAATGCAAAATGCTAAAAATCTTACAAAGTTCAATTTAACTTTGATTTATAAGGTGTAAATTCATAGTGAATTAGAGCAAGTGAAAGAAATAGCAGCAAAGAATAGTTGGACTTGAAAGGTTATGAGGAAGAAAGGAAGCCAACTTCTGCAATTAAGGAGTACTTAAAAGAAGCAAACCATAGGAAATTTTGCCCATAATCCACAATGAGCTTGTCAGGAACATGGAGTTTGTTTAAAAGGACATTTTACAACCCACCGTAAAAATGTCAGCAAGGAGATTGGAAAAGTCAGCCAGGAGGTGCTGAAAAACAGAAGACTCATCCACATAAGGGCTAAAATGGAGACTTAGAGAAACTCATGTATTCACATGCAGAAGTGTGCCGTTGTTGGATACACAGGTGATAATGTATTAGGCAGATGTCATGCAAGCTGAAACGGCTGGGCATCCTAAAGTGTTTATTGACAATTACTGTCAAAGATTTATACTGTAAAATCATGTAATTGTTGTAAGCTACTTTAGTCAACTTAAAATCATGCTATGGGGGAAGATAACATGACTTTTTTCATTGGAGAGCTATGACTCACGTTTTAAATTACTCATTTCTCTTCTCGCTGGAAATGGGAAATAAATGCCTGGTATCATTCAATGCCCTTTTTTCCACATACCTATAAATTCATCATCTTTGTGCATGTACCAAACTAGAAGTTCACTCATAAGATTTTCCCTTCATCCACTGGATTGGATTTAAATCCTTTTACGTGTGTTCTGCCATTATAACTACTCTGTGTGTAAATGACAAATTCTCTAGTGGGCATTCCTCCCCTTCCACCTCCAAAAGATATTGGCTAGTAAACCTATGTCATGTAATGTTATATCTGTATATAATGCTATGCATACTTAAGAGCTGAGCCCTTTGGAATAGCAAATGTCAGGCTAAGAGAAAAATGTACAAGAACTAGGTCTCAGTTTAGTATTTCCAAAAGCCAAGAGGTTCAAAATAAAGCACTGCACAATAAATAGAATGAGAAAAAGGAGTATGAAAGGTAGGGTGTTGGAACAGTGATTTGTAGAATTATACAACTATCAGAAGAGGATAACCTATCTAGTGAGATCATTGATGTGTATGGTGCTAGAAACAAACTTCATTCAACACACAGTTCTTCTCTGGCCACTAAGAAATTATACAGCATATTATGTAGGAAGCACTGGGGGAGTGCTGCCTTGTTTCAACTTCTTGAAAAGTTGACTCATATGGAAGTACAAGGATTTGTAATGCTTTTACATGAAAAAACGCTGTTGCATAATACAGAATGTACAAGGTACCTGATTTGTCCCCTAATTAGGCATCATTTGATTATCTTTTATCAAGGTAATACACTCAGTTTCCAAGGTAGCATACTCAGTAAATCCCTGACCAAAGAAAGGGTAATGACATGGGGAAACCTCAGTGTAAGAGGGAAAGACTGGAGGAACACCTTTTGGAGGTATATGGAGAACAGGGGCTCCCTCAGTTTAAAAATTCCTTGGCGGATATGACTAATTTAAAATAACACTTTTAATGTTAGAAAAAGATATAGAAGGCCACATTCTGTTTTCAGATACGGAAATAAATACTGAATCAAAGTAGGTGCTCTGGGGATCAACAGACAAAGAAAGGGATGTTGGTTAAATGGCCTGAATTTAAGCTGTCTCGAGGCCATTTTTCTAATCCAAAACCATGGAAGGGACCTTCCTGGCAAGCGGTGGAAGGACTTGGTCCCGATAGTGTTCTTGTCCAGAGCAGGGTTGGGTGAACTGTTCACCTGAGCCCTGGGTTGAGTTTGGCTGATCTCTGGTAAGCGGCTCATCCTGCAGACCGGTCCTTTTATTGTTTTAATAAGTTTTCTCTCTAGTGCTTTACCTTAAGAATGAATGTGCTTGCTTAGAAAGAACTGTGTGGAACCAGAAATGTGACAGCTGTGCTGATTAGAGCCCTTGAGGCAGGAAGGCAAAGGAGCGCTGTGGAGTCAGTCTGCTTTGTTGATGAATTCACAGCATTGGTGAAGAGCTGGGCAGTTTGGCAACACCGCTGTCAGGGGGGAAAGAGACAGGGGTCTCCACCCAAGAGAGGAGACAATTAAGGAGCCGAGAATCTAGACTGGGTGCTCTCATTAGACTGAGGGGGAAATACAGGGCCAGCTGCAGTTACAAGTTAGTAGTCCCATACTAAATTAGCATGGTTGCTGCTGGAGTGATCTGGAGCACCCTAGAGGGTGTTTTGTTGCAATGCCACTAAAATTTGCCCCTCCAGGACACATGTAGTGAGTGGTGCTGTAACCTGGAAGTCAGGAGTGCAGAGGAGTCTTTCACAAAAAGGTGTTCTTCCTCATAGAATGAGGAATACCCAGAAAAAACCCTCTGTTCTTTCGATTTTTTTTGCACAAAAACGCACTTGAGGTATGGATGCGCCGTGCGTTTTTTCGGGAAAACGGCCAATTTTCTGAAAAAACTCTGTAGTGTACACATAGCCAGAGAGAGCGAGAAAGAGAGAGGGAGTGAAAGAGATGCCCTCTGGCCAAATATAGATGGATAGAAGTTCTTTGGCACATTTGCTACTTTTGCTACATGTGTGCACAATGCCTCTAAGGTGCTACCAGAATGCAAATAATGAATAACAGATCTGATATCCAGCCCACATCTGGCCCAAACACTGGAAAATGATCCGCATCCTTGGTTCCACCCCTTTATGCTGGATAAAAGGACTGGGGCAGTGTAAAGTCATTTATACTCCGGGGGATTAACTGCCCTGGCACAAGACTCAAGGAGGCACCTGTAAGGCTGCTTTCCAACACTAACAACTCCCTTGCCTGACACAGGGGAAGTACAATAGTGGAAGGGTTGTTTTGGGGTGGGACCTAAACAAATTGATCTATGTGGATTCAAGGCAGCATTTTGGCTTATAGCATAGATTAAGTTGTGCCAGCAGCTGCTCCAGGGTGCAAAGTGATGCAGAATACGGAGAATGCAGGTGTTGGTTTGCAGCCACCTGACAGCACTCCCCCTCCTCCACTGGGCTGAGACTTCTGTGTGAGGCCTTTAGAGGAGCAGCACCTAATTTCATCCTGGGAGAGATACTGGATCACCATGTCCAGCTGGATATCAGAGGGAGGGTATCACCTATATACTGAGAATATGAACTCTTTGAATGGTATCCCATATGTTGAATAAGCCATCAGTATTCATTACAAATCTGTAGTGCGGCTGGATACTGTACCGGCCACGAAAGCCCACGGAGCAGAAAGACAATTACCCAGTAAGGCAGTCCATTTATTTTTTCTCTTAGTACTTGTTGCAATATTTACCTATGGATAGGAGTTAGATTCCCAAACTGGTAATTGCCAGGGTCACTCTTTACTTTTGAGTAAACCCAGTGGTTACAGGCTGCTTTGTACTGGGCATAGCTCAACCAAACCTCTGCTGCTACTACCCACGTTATGCCAGCTACCCTGCTATTCATATTCACAGTGTTTGTACACACAATTTAAAAAGATCATCCCCTAGTTCATCAAGGAGACATAGATTAAACGTAACTGGAAGATTATGTGCACTATATTGTGCTTGTATAACCGTATTTTTTAAAAAGCTCAATTATTGGGATGAGAAGAGCATTAACTTCTCAAAAACAAAGACAAACTAATTGGCTGTGTCTACATTGGCACGATCTTGCGCAAAAGCAAGTGCTTTTGCGCAAAAACTTGCTGCCTCTCTACACTGGCCGTGAATTCTTGCGCAAGAACACTGACGTTCTAATATATGAAATCAGGGCTTCTTGCGCAAGAACTATGATGCTCCCGCTCAAGAATAAGCCCTCTTGCACAACTGTTCTTGCACAAGAGGCCAGTGTAGACAGGCAACATGAATTTCTTGCACAAGAAAGCCCTATGGTTAAAATGGCCATCAGAGCTTTCTTGCGCAAAAGTGCATCTACACTGGCATGGATGCTCTTGCACAAAAGCACATCTCTTGCTCAAAGGCACATGCCAGTGTAGATGCTCTCTTCTGGAAGAGTTTTTGCACAAGAACTCTTCCGCAAAAGAGTTCTTGCGCAAAATCATGCCAGTGTAGACATAGCCATAGCTTTTAATTCAATACCAAGGGTCAGTGATTTCCATCGGTTTTAAAGTGACTTTGAAAGAGTTCTTCATAGAAAAGACTGGAGGGCTCAACCCTTTAAAAAGAAGGAGACACCTCCTCTCCCTCCCCCAAATTAAAATTAACGAACCAAAAACAAAACAAAGAACCAATACATAGAAATGCTTTTTTCACACATCCTGAAACCTCAATCAGAATGTAGCAACAGAATATAGGTCAGTTAACTACATTAAGAAATCAATGGTCAATAAATGTTTAAAAATCAACATAGTCTAGCAAGCTTATTTAGAACAAATGAGTTTTGCTAACTAGAGAAAAACAGATACCAAGTTTATGTACAGAGGAATTCAAAAGATTTGTATAAAAAAATCTTAAGAGCCACCTGCACTCACTCTGTTTTGGGGGGTTCATTAAAAATCCAAGCTCAATCTATGTTTGCAAACTGTTTGAGGAAATTTGGATTGGGGTCAAAATTAGGCAAAACGTTGTTGCTCTTGCTAAGTTTTTGTGTTTGTTTTGAATCTGAAAGGTCAAACTTAGATGTTGGCCAGATAATCAGGAAACATGAGAAGTGATGACAGTTAAAGAATCCAAGAAAGCAGCTATTATCTGTTCAAGTGAGAGAACTGTACTGTAAACAATGGGCCCCGTTCAACGTTGGTGTAACTCTACTACTTTAAATGGAGGGTGGATTTGGCCTTACTGCACCAGATCCCCAGCTTGGGTAATTGCCATAGATTCATTGAGTTTGCAAGTAACTCTCACACATCTTAAACTCAGTCTTTACAATATCAAACATTTGCAGTGAACTGTTAGAAACCCATCTACTAAATCAAAAGAAGTAAAAAGTTACATAAATATTTGTGGACTAAGTTCAAAATGATAAAGAAATGGGAGAAATCTGCCTTATGCCTTCAGAAAATCTAGGAGGACGGGTAAATTCATTGTATAAATTCTTCACTGTGGATTATTCAGTCAGCAGTAAAAGTTGGGATGCAAGAAACGAACAACTTGGAAACTGCATGGCAAATCTATTAATATTTCAGGTGGGTAGAAGCATTAGACAGGAATTGCTCAAAGCAGCCTATACTCCTCTCAAAGCAATACTTCTGGGGTTAATAAGGACACTACAACACCTGCATATGTTCTGTTTTTGGGACTATGAGACTGCCTTTCAGGTTTCTAAGACAAAAATTTGAATCAGCTCAAGTCAGAGGTTTCTCCTCAGAAAATAAACTCTCTTAGAAAAGAGAACACTTTTCCCTAGTGAAAATAAACTTTCATATATTTGATCATTGGTATTTCCGTGGAATGCAATAAGGACAGGAACAACAAAATCATATTGATGTAGATCTACAGACTATAGAGTGGCTGATGGAAGCTGCTATGACAGACAGGTCTCCAAGGGCTATCTAAAGTGTGCCAGTGGCTGCACCAACATACAAAGCAGCGCAGAGAATGCAGGTAGTGGTTTACAGACATTTTAAAGCCCTTCATGTGTTTATAGTTTAGTCACTTTTCTTTCATAACAATTCAGGGAGGATTAAAAATCCATAAACATAGCTCATTTTGTTTTTGTTGTAGGCCAAAACTACTCCTTGTTCCTTTCCAGGAAGAGTTACTTGTGGTTCTTTAGCTATGTTGTTCATATATACATTCCACTGATGGTGCACATATATTCTGTGTATTTGAGTCCTTTGTTAATATAGAATGTGGATATTATGGGACTCCATAATAGGGTGAAAAAGGGCAGGTTGTGTAATATGGACAAAACATCTCAAATAACCACACTTACTGTAACCGTTTCTTCTTTGACTCCTTGTCATTTACATCCCACTTATAAAAAGTAACAGAGAGGTAGCCGTGTTAATCTGATCTTGGTAAAACAAAAAGAAAAAAAATTATGTAGCGCTTTAAAGACTAACAAGATAGTTTAGTAGGTGATGAGCTTTCATGGGGCAGACCCCCACGAAAGCTCATCACCTAATAATCTCTCTTTTTAGTCTGTAAAGTGCTACATCGTTTTTTCCCTTTTATTCCACTTATAGTGAGTCACGAGTAGTGACTGTCTGATGGAGGTGGGTGGTAGGTGTCCAAATAAATAATAATGATAAGACAGCCAAGCATCGGATTATGATGCTTTTGTAATGGTGTAACGCTGTGTAAAGGCTTGTCTAGAACTCCATATAGCTGCCGTACATCTCTCTTCTATGGGCACATACCTCAAAGAAGCTGTGGCTGAATTTTGAAGGGGATTCGGGAAAAGGAGGAGAATGCTGAAGAGAAAACTCAAGCCTCACAGACGCAAGCTGGATTGAAGAACTGTGGGGGTAGACTGCTGGGAGAGGAATGTGTCCAGTGGAAGCTTGTGACTAAACAACTAGACAGGTGAAAAGACCAGCGCGTAAAGGAGAAATAGATCTCAGGAACAGGTTTGCTGAGCTGGAAAATGAAAAAGGGGCACAGCAGGCCATTACTTAAGAAGGGAGAGCAAGGAAGAAGAGAAGAGCAGCTACTCCTGCAAAACCCAATGAGATCAGATCCCAGGAGGATACAGGTTGACTTGCAGAAAATGGTGAGTGAGAACAAAAAACAAGAGGATGAGCAAAACTGCATGAACATTAGAAAAGACAGGGCTATGTAACTAAAGACTGCCTACTAACAAGAATGCACAGGCCTGTCACAAGAGCTGATCCTGAGACCAGAAGGGTGTGCTGCCTGCCAGAAGCTAAGATGCGGGATATGGACCTGAGGCTAAAGTGGATCTTAATGGGTGCTGGAAAGAATACTACTCAGAATTATGTGATATAAATTGGAGGTCCCACACCTACTAATAATGACAGAGCCCCAAATATCTCTGGATGAGATAGCAGACAGATTTCTTCACCAAATAGTCACCTCACCAACAAGAGGAGGTGCTGTTTTAGATTTAGTATTGGTATGTAGCATGGATCTCAGAGAACTGGCTATAAAAGACAGCTTTAGAGAATCATGAGGTAGTTCAGTTTACATTAAATGGAAGGATAAACAACAATAGGTCTATGTAGGCCCAGCTGGCTTAGTCCTGGGCCCCAGCCCTGTGTTCAGGCTCACAACTAAACAGTTAAGGGTCCCCTTTCAGTCTGAGTACGGGGCGGGGCAGGCATCCAAAAGCATTTCAACAGTCTGTAGGCCAGCCCAAGCCCTGGGGCAGCATGGGGCAGGATAACAAACACACAATAAGTAGCCTTTAAACCAGCCCTTAAACCAGCCCAGGCCCTAGTGCATGGTGGGGCAGGCACACAAACAATGGTTCACAAGTTCAGGTAGGCCTGGGCCCTGGTTCAGAGCAGGGCAACAAATAGTTGAAAGGCTCAGGCTGAGTGGGGAGGTGGGGTCAGGTCGTCTTGCTGGCTGAGAGCCAATAAGCGCAGGGGGTTGATCACCACAGGGGGAAACCTGCCACTCAAGGTGAAAGGCAGCAGGGGAGACACAGGCTCATCTGCTCCACTGCATCCCAGCCCAGGGCCCTAAGAGTGGCAGCGTGGGCTGCCACTGGGTCACGGGAATCCTGGCCACAACACGTTAACCAGTTGACCTCCATCTCGTCAGCCAACACAGTGACAGCTATCCCATGGCCGCTTCCTAGTCCCCACTGGACTCCTCAGAGGCCACTGGGGATGATGGGGTTGGCACAATGTCTATGGGCTCTGGGTCCTGATCAGTCAGTGGTCCAGGCAACTCAGGCCAATCTCCTGGGTCCAGCAGCTGCTCTGGCCATCCAGGCCAGTCCTCGGGACTTGTCAATGACTGGGGTGGCCCTGGCCAATCTTGTGGGTTTGGCAGTGGCCCAGGAGGCCCAACCCTGTCTCTTGGGCCTAGCGGGGGCCCTGGCGGCTCAGGCCAGTTCTCCCTTCTCAGGCGGGTTAGCAGGGCTTTCCTCCTGGGGAGCTCAGGTGGAGCATCTGGCTGGCTTGGCAGCCGGACTCCAACTCAGCTGTGAGCTCCTCCTTTTATACTTCCTGCCCTGCCTTTCTGCTTCCTGTGGGTGGGGCTGGGTTATTCTAGCATCGGCCCCCAAAGGGTTTTTAGGGAGTGTTTCCCCTTCCGGGTCAGCGCGAGGCCATGTTGACTCACTATACTCTGCAATTAGGGCTCATGATTTGAAAAGGGCAAACTTTAAACCAGTGGTCCGCAATGCGGTGCCCACAGGCACCATGCCGCCCGCCTAGTGACCAGGGCTGGTCCAAGCCATTCTTACGCCCCAAGCTCTGGGCACCCAGCAGCCGCAGAAGGTTGGGGACCACTGCAGTTTAAACCAAAGTAAGGGAATTAGTTAGGAAAGTAGACCAGACTGAAGAACTCAGGGATCTGAATGGGGTGGAAACTTGCAATTGCTTTAATTCAAAGTTGCAGAAGCCATCTGAAGCCTGCATCTCAATCAAGGGAAAAAAATTCATGGGAAAGGGTTGCAGAACAAACTGGATGAGCACGCATCTCAAACAGGTTATTAAAAGAAAGCAGAAAGTCTACAAGGAATAGAAGATCAGTAAGAAAAGCTCTCCTGGAGGTCAGAATGGGTAGGGGAAAAAAGTAAGAACTGCCAAAAGCCAAGCAGACGTGGACCTTGCAAAGGAAATTAAAACCAACAGTAAAAGGTTACAAAGCCATATAAATAAAAAGAAAACCAGGAAAAAAGAAAGTGGAAACACTAAATGCTGTGGATGGGATGCAGATTAAAGATAATCTCAGCATGGCACAATATCTAAAACAAATACTTTGCCTCAGTTTTAACAAAGGTAATGAGGAGCAAGCAAACTGGCAGGGTGATTAATAGAAATAAATATATTTAAGTAGAAATACCACAGCTGAGGTGAAAGTCAAACCCAAACAGCTTAATGGGACCAAATATGGCTGTTGGTGGGCACCCAAGAATAATAAGGAACTGGCACATGAAACTGCAAGATCATTAGCAAGGATTTTTAATGAATTCATATATGTGTGGGTTGGACCATGTGATTAGAGAACTGCTAATATAGTATCTATTTTGACAAATCCTTATGTGTTGAAAAATCCTTATGAAAATATCTTAAAATCAGAAGATTACATTTTATCTTCATAAGCTTGAGGAAATTCCTGAGAGACCAAATACTAAGAATTTGGAGTGTCTGTCTAATGCAGTTAAACACTATGAATTAGACCATTAAGAATAATTAAACTGCTTGTTGTCAACTTCTTTGTTAGTCTTTTCAATATAGCTTTAGTCACCTACTACAAATGGAGATAAATCACCAACCCAACCAATAACAGTATTACTTATATATAGCCTTTGATGGAAATTTACAAAGCACATTGCAAACATCAGTTTTGCCCAGTAGCACACCTAGGAAGTAGGTACATCCCCTTGTCACAGGTGAGGAAAACAAAGCAAAGATAGCAGAGAGTCAGCCGCATCCTGCCACTCTGACAGACAGACTCCAGCTTCTAGACAACCTTATGCCCCTACAGTAAATAATAAAATCACCTGCCTTTTGCTAAGAAAGGGGTGAGCATATCCTTTTTAAGGAAGCCTTAAGATGCAAGTAAGTTTGTCCTCTAATAGATTTAAGAAGCCTCCTTGTACAGATGCAACATTTATAATAATGAGACATTTTTCAAAGATATTTGGCTGTAAACCCTCTCATTGAATGACAGATCCAGCGGGCACTCAGCTGAGGGGAGTAATTCTCTCTGAAGGAGATGACCAAGATGCAAAGGAAAGAAAAAATAACCCCGTCTGCCAACTGACATACTGCTCACTTACTCTAGGAGAACATGGAGTGGGAAGGAAGGAGACTCCTCTATCAGCCCACAAAGGGAGTTGTGGGTGGGTGAGAGTAACTCCAAGTATGTGTGAAAGAACCAACCAAAAATTCTTAAACTTTTCTTCTACCCAAGGAATACAGACATTTCTGCTTGTGGGACACTGGCAAACATATGTCCCATGCCATATGCACAAGCAGCTCAGCTATTTTTGCTATTTAATTCCCTATGTCACCTAGTGAGCCTTGTCCCTGAACAAGTCAGCTTAGCACGCAAGAGGTTTGTGCATCCAAAAAGCCTCATAATGTTACCACTGGACAGGGCTGTTAGTATTCAAAGTATTAAAGAACTGTCAAGTCCTCTTCAATCAGAACCCAGTTCTGCACCCTGACTAACTATACTTTACTCCGTCTCCATGAACAGACTCTCTAAGATGGGGGCACAGTTCTTCCATCCCCCAAGCGAGCCAGGCTGAACAGCCATGTCATAAAGATAATGATGGACTTCAGCCCATTATGGCAGATCAGTCAGACAAAACAAAGGTCTTTTGTTACATTTAGTGAGTGCTAAGGATAACATTCACAGTTGCATGTTCTAAGGACTTATTTTTATGTAATACGGATGTCTTGGGAACCAAAACAAGTATGACATATTGTAAAACTGTACACCACATCATATACAATTCAGAGTTAACACCGTATCATTCCTTATTATCTAAAAAGCATGGAGTAAGGAAAATATATTACATCAGATAACTTTAAATTAAATATTATTCAAGCCCAGCTGCTATTACACTGATCTGCCACTGTGACCAGGAGATATATTCACCAGTATATTTAAAAAACAAACAAATAGTAGGTGCTCTGTATATGCTGAAATGTGACTATACAGGGAAAAACAAATATTGGCCCTTAACACGGGAGTCTTTTTATAAATATAACATTAAAACATCTTTAACATTTGGCAGCACCTACAGCCAGCCCAGATCAGAAGACACACAAAACCAATCCACATCAGTCTCACTATTAACGAACATGACACAAAATTCAGGATGGATTTCCATATTAGAAGATTAAGGTAACTAATGAAACCTTTCCTTCATACTCTCAGACTTTCTTTTGATGACTAATGAGCATGGCAGGCAGCTCAAAATGACAGAGTCTGAACCTAGGTGAAAGACTTTCCCCTCACTTTTTAGGTAAGAATATAAATCATCTAGAGCACCACCTTTACCACAGTAACAGAAAACAGCTGCATTGATATAATCTTGTGTGATTAAACTGCCAGACGTATTGGCTTTTTGGCAGAGATATCCAGGAATCAATGATTTAACAGACTATACTAGATACTTTTAAAGACTGTTTCACCATTTACAGACTACTGCATGAAAGCAATAAATATGAGGAAAAAGTGCTAAAGGCTTATGGGGTATGCTTACCTTCCAGCAGGTCTCTTGCCAGACCTGGTTCTGCCCCTGTGGACCGAACAAAGTCTGACAGGACCGCGTCCATATCAAGAGTCATGTGATCATGTAGAAGTGCTGCCACACACGCAGCGGTAGCAGGATTGGTTGGTGGTCTACAAGGCATCCATCTATAAATGAGAACAAAAATACAGTTTTAGATGTATCGATCACAATATGCTATAAAATAATGGAAATCATACTTTTTTTCCGGAACAAAAAACACGCAATTACAAATTTTAATAAATGACAAAAAAGGTCCAAGTTACAATGATTAAACAAAGAAAAGAAATTTACATAAATACCATGTTAATTGCATTTATGATCTGCATATGTTTAAGCTCACAGTCTGTTCCAGTGACTGAGTATTTTAATGACTAGTTCTCATCTTTCACACTTTCTGTGCTCTTTTCACTTTTTTTTTTCTGTACAACTTTTCAGTGCACAAAGAATTTACAAATTTAAAACTTCATAACAACAAGGTGTTAAATGTCAAAGACTCCAAACAGGCACATGCTTAACTCTAAGCGTGAGAATTGTCCCATTGGTTCAGTTAATGTGCGCAAAGTTAAACATATGTTTATGTGCTTATCTGGACCAAGGCCATATTGCATGACCTTCATGACCTTCGTGTTTACATACTTTGAATATAATACTTATATTAGAACTCATTATTTGTTCCCTTATTTGTCTCAATAGGTGTACCAATACATAGGTATACCAATACATAGGAAAATTTCTATATTCCCTGCCTTGAAGATGCGCTGGATAGGGAATCCGAGTTTTCCCCCATTTCTTTTGAACTACTGCTGTCTTCCTCGTAGAAGTACTGTGAATCACCACCACAATCAGCAGCAGCAGCAGCAACTTGTACCTCTTTTGTTTGAGAAGCTGCATTAACCAGCCTGCTAACCATTTTCAGCACTGTATCTCTTTTAACTACAATAATGATGACAACCACAATGAATGGAATGACTCCAAAAGCTACTACTAAGCCAATTTCCAGATCATTACTGCTCATATTTCCTGGAGGTGGTAGGTATCTCTTCTCCCCCGTTCCTCTCTATCATTTGAGTTGATAGTCTGGAGGGGCCCACACATCTTTACAATGGCAGTTTATCTGATTGGTTGTACATACCTTTTGGCATCACAATCAGTGACATGTGCTATTAATACAAATCTTGTCAGGACCACACAAAGCAATGCAGCATCATTTATTTTTCCATCTCAGCATGATTAATAACAGCTAAATACATTTTGAGGATAACACTGTATGCTTCTTAAAGTCACTCTTACATGCCTAGTCTTTATAAACACTTTTCTAGTTTCCCTCAAATGTAATGACTATTAAAACATAAATCCACATATTGCAAAATACTGCACATCACACCAACCACCCTCAAATCTAACTGGAATGGAATTGACTATTTGCTAACTAAATTCAATTTCACCCTGAATTCAGTAATTTTCAGGCAAACAGTAAATCACATTACTATAAATATCACAGACACAATTGTAGTGTAGTAATCCCAGTATCCTCTATACATGGATTCTTTCTACTACTGAGTTTCTGGTGATGGAACTCCCCAACAAACTAAGAAGTCAAACAACGACCATAGACACACACAGAGAAATTCTGGCCCTAATGAAATCAATATCAATTTTGCCATTGACTTCAATGGGATTAGGATTTCAACCATGCCTTCTGCTTGTCTCAGATGCAACTATAGATCATGTTAATACAATTAAAATTATCTCAATGATTAATTAAAACACAATCAACAAAATCTTTACTTAAAAGCCAATAACCAGATATTTTACAGAAACTGTTCCAGGCCAGCTAAACTAATTAATTATTTCATAACAGGTGAAAATAATTGTTAATTATTTCATATCACAATAGACCACCTTTTTGTTAAAGAAAATCTTCCTGAAGTGGTAGGAAGTCAGGTTTCCTTTGCAGAATGATTCACTTGTTTCATGGCAGAGTGATGCAGTATGTGTTCAGCAGCTTACTGTAGGTTGTTTGTATCATCCAGTTGCTGAGAAAAGTAACAATCACACCAGTATGTGACAATGACTCATGGCCTAGGAACCAGCACGTAGCAGCTAATGGAACCACAATCATAGCTGATGAAATGCAAATGTATTCTTGTTTTTTGTACAGATAATGGATTTTTATACGAGCAAGTATGCAATTAAATCTTAAGCAAGTGAAGTATTTTCAACTTAGAAAAAATGCTCTAGAAGCCCCCTTTGCCTATTATGTACTAAAAACCACCTGTGGAAACAAAACAGAAGGGGCTTTTCATTTTCTGTCACCCACAATTTCTCTTGTACAGCATCAAAGCAAAAATAATTGGGAAGGAAAATGCAATGTATGTCCCATGTCTGGCATTTCTTCAGAGGCACAACATAAACAAGCCTATGTGCAATCAGGAGGTTTTCTTTAGTATTTTACTTTTATTGTTCACCAAGTAAAGGGACCTTAAAATAGAAGTAGCTTTAGGAGAAAATTATCCCCTGCCGCTTTTAAATCTCTCCTATGTTTGTTTTTTCCCTCCTAAATACCCTTGGATCTGAGGAAAGGTATAGCCATTAGTGATACAAAATATACACTTTTGTTATGAGAGATTTTCTTGATAAGTCAATGGGTAAGAGACGACAATCCTTCTTACTGTAGCTAATACCCATTATTGATTATTTCCTGAAGAAGTAGAAGTTAATCGACTTTTAGAGACAACTCTCCCTGCCAAAATTTAGAGCAGTTGTTTTTAAGAATAGCTGGAGCAAACATATTTATCATATCGTCAGTATTCATTTTAAAGGGTTTTTGAGGATCCACAACCTGTATCATAGCACATGTGTGTATATATCCATATGTACAAACACACACAAGCTCTTCAGAAGTTTAACAGCTGTTGCTCAACATTGTCAAAAAGTTAGGAATGTCATGAAAGACAGTAGGTTCAGACAGTAGTTCTCACCATAGGATATTTATTATTAAATACCTTGGATTTATTAGACAGCATGTGTCTCTTCTAAAGCAGTTTATAAAATTAAATTTGTACATATGCTACAAAATGATCATTTCACCAACTGGGAAAGCAATTGCTACATGGGGGATTGGTTTGTCCCTCTTAAAGATGTGTTGTACAAAAGACCTTGAAAAATGGATCGATTCAAATTGTAAGTGTTTGAGATAAAGCCAAATGTGATCTGGCAATCTAGGCCACATACATTTTTATTTAATTTAATTTACCTACATTGCACTCGTTATTGTGCTATCAAGCTGCATTTCAGAACCAGGTAAAAGAACCATCTGGATCACAACTTTTAGCACAATTGGGCAAGGGAAAGGTATAACATTTTTAAAAAGATCACACAAAACTAGTAATAACAAAGGGGAAACATGAAAAGATTTACAGGACCTCTTAGAAGCAAAATGCAAGCACTTCACAAAAGCCAATTACTTTGACGGATTATGGCTAAATTTGACTGTAGGGCTACTATACAGTAGATGATTTTTTCAAACTATTTTAAACATGATGTTCAAAGACAGTAATGTTGCTGCTTCCAGTATTTTCCTAGTAAACACACATTCATTTCTAAAACAGATGTATACAAGGGGGGGAGGAGAGAGACAAGAGAACATTGTAACCAAAAATCTGCATACTTAATTTTCTTTATGACAGGGAGAATGGCTGAAATAAACCTGAGTATTTTCTGTAATAAGATGCATACATTCAGAGTCAAGTTTAAATAGCTTGTTGAAGATGAATGATACAGGGCATTAGTAAATTTCAGATCTTAATCATAAATGACTCACCTGGTAGTAAAACGTTTTGCAGTTTTTTGACACGTATTTTCAGCGTAGTGAAATATAATAATTAATTAATGTGGGGGCCAGATCTTTCAAACATTTGGAAATTTCAGCTATATGTCAGTCTGAATAAGTTAACTCCTGGATTATCACTATACTAGCAATATTTCTGTATTTTTAATACTAAGTTTCCCCTTCCATAATTTCAAAAATTTTCTGAAAAAACACTTCAGACTTGGAAATATTTTGTGACATAATATATGTTCCACATTCCCAAGGTTCTGTTGAGTAAATGGGCAAAGCAAGTTGCCAGTTAAACTCAGAAGGCTTGCATAAATCGAAAGAGGTATATCATAGTGCCAATGAGGGATCCGAACAGGTTTGAAAAATTAAGACCTAATGACTAGCATACAGTTTCAGTTGTAAGCAACCTATAAGTATCACCTATGCCCCTCACAGATACACATCAATGTGGCTGAAAGCAACACATTATTAAGAATTTATGGTGAGTCAATATTACAAAATGTGCACGGGCAAAACGGTAGGGGGAAAGCTCAGGCACCACTGAAGTTAACTGCAAAACTTCCATCGACTTCACGTACCACTGTACGTTAGGCCTCAGTTAGTCAGGGAGATAGACTGTATGACCTAGTAAATCTTAAAAGTTTGGATTCGTATCTCTAACTCATTAAGGGTTCATCTACACTGCAAGGCTATCCCGAAATAGCTGCCTTGTATCTACAAAAGCCACGTTGTTTTGAAACATTTTTTTTAAATAACGGACATGCTATTTTCCCATCCCAGTAAACCTTGTTTCATGAGGAATAAAGGATGGCTTGAAATTGCGCTTTATTTTGAAATTTGGCGCTGTGTAGATGCACCCTAAAACTTCCTTTTCTTCGACAGTAAAATCCATCCACATCTTACTTGTCTTTCCCTTCTCAGTCCCACACCTCAGTCCACCCTATCAATAAGGCCCATCTTCTCCTCACAGCTGCTGCGATCCATTGAACCTTCCCAATTAATGACTCTGCCTGTTCAAAATGTTTGTCAAAACTATGCAACAAAATGACCCCACCTCTTCAACATCTACTTTCTACACCAAAATGAAATAAATGAAAATCACAAAATCTTCATCTGAAAATTTCCAGGTTGAGTTTTCAGTTTAAAAACTCCAACATTTCTGTAGAGGAAAACCACCCCCAGCATTTTAGACCAGCTCTTCTCATGACCTACCCACCCTTTTCCCCAATTTAATTTTTATGACTGACTGCTCAGTTAAATAGTTTTCCTTCCTGATAATAAGACAGAAAGACACAAATCAAGGAACTATGTTTAGCTGATTTAGTACTACTCAAATCATTACACCAGCCATGAATAAGTTGACAGTCCATCTATCATGTGTGACAGATGGGACCCACAACACTTCATTGATGTTTGCATTTGGAATGGCCCATCAGAGAGATGGAACATGTTCAAATCTAAATCTGGAGTTCAGCTCCTAGGGGGCTTGGTCAAGGCCTCTCGCTAGCTTAATATCTGAGGGATGTCCAAGACTGGCAGCACTAGAAATTGAAGTCCTTTGCACAAGACAGGTGCAATACACTACCACGATGTACTCATTGGGTCCAAATGAGGACAAGTCCACAGGCAAGTAGGTAAAGGCTGTGTCTACACTGGCATGAATTTCCGGAACTGCTTAAAACGGAATAATATTCTGTTTTCAGTTTTTCCGGAAAAGGAGCGTCTACATTGGCAGGCTGCTTTTCCGGAAAAGCCCTTTTTCCGGAAAAGCGTCTGTGGCCAATGTAGAGGTGCTTTTCCGGAAAAGAGCCCCGATCGCCATTTTTGCGATCAGGGCTTTTTTCCGGAAAAGACTACTGAGCTGTCTACACTGGCCCTTTTCCGGAACAGTGTTCCGGAATAAGGACTTATACCCGAGTGGGAGCAGAATAGTTTTTCCGGAATAGCGGCTGATTTTGTAACAGTAGAGCATTGTTGCTTTTCCGGAAATTCAAGGGCCAGTGTAGACAGCTCACAGCTTATTCCGGAAAAGCGACTGATTTTCCGGAATAAGTGGCCCAGTGTAGACACAGCCAAAGTGTTCTCTATTCTCATTTGGTCTCTGGCCTCAATTTAGAGGCTGACACTTAGAGGAATTACTGGTAATGGGATTTTGGAATAAAGAGACCTGACATACATTTCATATTGATCACCAAATTAATTTTTTTGCTCACATTGATAACTTTTGATCAGCCTCAACTTGGGGAAGACTCAAAACACTGACTTAAAAGTCAATAGCCCTTAAATCCAAATATCCTGAGCCATCCAAGCCACAATATAAATTAAGCAGAACAAGATTTTCCTGGTAAGCTTGAAACCCTTTCTTGAGCTGGAAAGAAAGCCAGAACCAATTATCAGTGCATTTATGACATCATGAAACACCTCTGCATTGCTCTCATGGTGACAAGAGTCATCAGAACCCCATACTCTGTGTGTGTCAACAGTCTTATAGCTCACATGTAACTCATAAGTTGCACCAAAGATTATGTCAAAAGCCTAACTTCCCCCCAAAGAGAGGTTGCTTTCTGTTGTAGACACTTCATCTTCTAAGATCCAGACATTCAAATAAAGAATACTTGGGCATTCTATTGTTAATGCTCCTCTGGGTGATGTGAGAAGAGAAGGCAACAGAGGTAAGAGAAGGTAACTGGTTTCAGAGAGGTAGCCATGTTAGTCTGTTTCAGCAAGAACCACGAGGAGTCCTGTGGAACACTAAAGACTAAAAATGTATTAGGGCATAAGCTTTTCTGAGCTACAGCTCACTTATAGACTCAGACTTTAAGGTCAGAAGGGACCATTATGATCATCTAGTCTGACCCCCTGCACAATGCAGGCCACAGAATCTCACCCACCCACTGCTAGAATAATCCTCTCACCTATATCTCAGATATTGAAGTCCTCGAAATGATGGTTCAAAGACCCCAAGATGCAGAGAATCCTCCCGCAAGTGACCCGGGCCCCATGCTACAGAGGAAGGCAAAAAACCTCCAGGGCCTCTGCCAATCTACCCTGAAGGAAAATTCCTTCCCCATCCCAAATATGGCGATCAGCTGAACCCTGAGCATGTGGGCAAGACTCACCAACCAGACACCCAGAAAAAAGTTCTCTATAGCAACTCTTATCTTCCCACCCTTGGCCTATTTACCACTGATAGTGAAAGGTCAATTAATTGCCAAGATCATGTTATCTCATTATCAGATGCATGAAGTAGAAGCTTCAGTGTGGCAGGGATTTATACATACATGCAAGCATGTAATTACAATTCCCCCTTAAGGTATTCTTAACTTCTTATCAACTGCTGGAAGTGGGTCACATCCACCCTGACTGAATTAGCCTCATTAGCACTGATCTTCCACATAGTAATATAACACTCCCATCCCTGCATATATGTATAAATCCCTGCCATACTGAAGCTTCCATTTCACTCATCTGACAAAGTGAGCTGCAGCCCAGAAAAGCTTATGCCCCGATACATTTTTAGTCTTTAAGGGGCCACAGGACCAGTGTTTACACTGGTAACTGGACTAAAGGCCACAGCTGAAATTTGTGCTGAAATAGACTAAGTCAAAGTGTGGTGTTATCCCCCACTGCCAATGCTCCATATACAGTAACCAATCAGAAAACCCAAGAATATCTACTTCTTGGAGAAAACAGAACCACTTCTGATTTATGAGAACTCTCTCACCTCTGTACAAGAGAAGCGGTGTATAACAGAAGCCGGTTAGCTCTGTTCTCTCAGCTTTCTTCAATTTAGGCAAGAATTAATCTTTAAATCAGACTTTCATAAAGGTCCTTCTTGCCAGAAAGCCACTTTTAGCAATAAAAACACACCCAGATGGGAAAGGAAAGAAGGACTTAAGCAAGGAAAGAAAACAAACTTTAAGGAAGGAGACAGTGTGACTCACTATGAATTAAAATTCGGAATCCAGCTGGCTGCCAGACTTTTTGTTCTAACCAAATAAACACAGCACCTCCCACACTACCAAACCATCACCATGTTTGCTCCTGATAGCAACTGTAACTTTTAACACTTGATATCTGCTCCAAGTGGATATGAAATATTACGAGAGTGATCATCGGCCTATGAAAGCACAGTCTTCCTCAAAGAACAACATTCATCTCATGGACAAGAATAAATGCATACATAAATTTGATACTTAGCACCTGAGTATTTTCTTTATACAAAATCAGAACCTTCTTAGAATAAGAAGTTGTACTCCATTGTGAAGGACTACAAAAAGTGACTTTCAGAAATGCCATGCTTTTGGCATCTAATGGACAAAGGGGTTGAAATTGCATGCAAAATGTTTCCACTTCTAAAGACTTCAAATTAAAAACAAAGACAGCTCATAAAAATACACTCAGAAACCAGACAAAGCCCAGTTAGCAGAAAGGCTTCCATCAACTTTAATGGGCTTTGGCTCTTGCAGCCTTTAAGACCAGAAGGGGCCATTATGATCATAGTCTGATCTATGAGCTATCAATGTCATGTAGTCATGCAATCCCAGAATGCCTCAGGTGAGGTATTTCCAGAAGAGATGGGGAAGTATTTCTACTATTATCCAAGGCATTCGTGAAGACCTCATCTGGAATAGTGTGTCTAAGTCTGGTGTCCCATGCTAAAGAAATGTGAATTCAAACTTGAACATGTGAAAAGAAGGGTTCTAGGATGGTCAGAAGAATGGGAATCTATCTCAAACAAGAAGAATTATGGAGCTTAGATTGGTTAGCCTAACAAAATAAAGACTGAAGGGCAATATAATTGCAAGGTGGACACTGGGAAGGGGGAGGAGTTATTTAAATAAGGGCCAATGCTGGCACTAGACCAAATGCCTATAACTGGCTATCGATAAGTTTAAACTTTAAATCAGATTAACTTTTCTAGCCTACTGAGGATTAAGATTTGGAATCTTCCAAGGGGATCAATGATTTTTAGACTGACCTTGACAAATTTATGGAGGGGGTGGTATGGTGAGATTGCTAATTGCAGACAAAGAAGGATCACATGCCATTGTAGGCAAATACATCCAACGGTTGGCAATGGGACACTGAATGATTATTTATTTTTTTAACATGAAAACTCTAAATGTCTGATTAACATTGCTGATACCACTTGACTCATGAGGTAATGTGAAAGATAAAGGCAAATTGTTATCCTTTTCAGAGGGGAAATGTTTTACTTTCAGACCTATATGGTACACCCCCCATTTTGCATAGCTCCAGAAACCGAAAAATATTTTTAATGAGTTATATCACATGATAATGTATTTAAAATTTTAAAAAAGAATATCACTTAATTCTATTGTCTAGAGGGTGGACTAAGTAAGTAAAATGAATCTATGAAATTAAACCACATCTGATGCAGTAAACAACTGGTTTCTTTTAACTAAGACTTCCTCTGTTTTCTCCATGTGAAGCGCATCCCACAGCATTCAGACAGTTACAATAAAGACTTTTCATCCTCTTCTTACAGCATTTCTAAAGATGTTCCACTTTTGAAGAAACATTTTGCCAAGTGAACATTTGCAAAATATTTGAGGAAGCAAAATTAAACAACCAGATCCATCAGATTAGATTTGCTTTGCATTTGAGTTGACAAACCACAAACAGTAAGGGAACTGGAGTTAATGCTGTCACTCAGCTTTTTCTTCACTAGGCTGTAATAGCGTATAGATATGAAAGGTCACAAATTGCTCAGAAACTCATCTGCCCAAGTAACAAGGTGGTGAATTATTAAGGAAAGAGCAGCAGCCTGAGTAATGGAAATAAAATGTGTAATTAAATATAACATATAGCAATTATTTTGAATCTCTATAGTATTTACAATGACCAACACAGAGACTCACGTCTATTAGTAATTAATATAGACTACCTAAGGAAAACTTGGCTATTTCCAAACATGGATTGTCTTCTTCTCAGTCCTGGTTCATTTGGGCTAACTTAACTTCCACTTCATTTTATCCTTCATGACCTCAATTCAGTAAAGTGCCTCCATTTATGATACCACTTAAATACATGCTTAATTTCCAGCATTCTAAGTTAATGGGACTTATGGGCATTAAAGTTAAGCCTTTAATGAGATACTGCCTTGAACTGGAGAGGACTTAAAGCAGATGCCTAAGTGCTTTTGTAAACTACTGTCAGTTTCTGTTGGAAACACATTTTCATGAATTCCCACAAAACGAAGTCTGCAAGATATGTAAACTGGAGGTGGTGGAAAAATGGACAAAATTTCACACAAGAAAAATGAGATCTCAGATTTATTTCTGCTTCATGAGGCTCAAAACATATCAGAGAGAGAGGTAAGAAAGACTTTCTATGTAAAACTGGCACGTTTGACACTCAGAAATCTTGAATTTTTAAATAGTGTTATGTAATATGAGAGATAAAAGGATTAATTGTCCACATCTTCCATCTCACATGGTCATTTACAGCTGTTCAGAGTGAGTGGAAAATACTACCAAGTTATACAACATTTACATCTATTTTGCAGAAGTAGCTAGGACTACAGAAGCAGTGTACCTGGCTGATACAATTCTTTACAGAAAAATTTAGAATGCACCCTGCACAATTGCTTCATTAAAATGGCTTTCTATTATCTTTATTCTATAGTACCATTAAGCATTTGTTTTAAGAATTCATAAGCCTTTCTTAAGTAAGACTTTGGTGGTTATATTGTGTCTGATAAAAACACAGAAAAATACTAGCACATCTTTAGCTACAAAAATGTCACTGGTTTCAATTCATGGACATCTGTCCAGAATGGCAAATGTGTGTAAGCAAAAATATGAACAGCTGACACAACGGTAATGATATTCTCTACATCCATAGTGTTCTATCACTGCAAGAAGTATAAGAGATTTACGGGCAAATTGACACTGTTTGCAAGAATGAATTCCTTATTATGTTCATTAATTGTATTGCTATTATTTGGGGGGCATTGAAATGAGGAACTGACACCTTTTGAAAGGAATAAAAAAAGTTAACACTTTATATTCCAAAATCAAGTTGAAAAAATAGTTTAAAATATAGATCACTTGGGGAACCCTCCCCCCCCCAAATCTGCATGTGCATGAGTAGTATATATGGGAAATGACATAAAATCCTCACCAGTTTAAGTGACAGGTGCTCATCTACATGGTCTGTTAGCACACTGCCAGCTGGGATGTAAATCTACAGCACTTTAGCCTGCCGCACATTAAATGAACATAATGAAGTGGCTGCCCTTCATGGGTAGAAAAGGGTTGAAAAGTAGCCTTAGGGAGGCTGTGCCAGAGGCAGCCAATCAGAGAAGGGCTGAAAGAAGCAGACAATCAGGGCCAAGCAGGCCCATATAAAAAGAAGCAGAGGAAGGGAGTTCTCTGCTGGGAGCCCAGGGAGGAAGAACGAGGTCTCTGGAGCATTGAGAAACGTGTCAGCACCCTGGACAGAGCAGTGCTGCTAGTCTGGTCTAGGGGAGCAAGAGGCAGCTCCTGGCTGGCTGCTATGGTTTGCATACTGAAGCCCTCACAAGCAAGAGGATGGTGGAGAGATGTGGAAGATGGATAATGGATTGTAGCTGGCCACTAAAGGGAGGGTCTCGACGGTACATTGCATTCCATCCTCCTCCCCTCCCCGCCCAGAAGGGGGAGAGCAGAGTGTGTGGCATGATCTGAGGGCTGTATTGCTGAAGAGGATGCTGTGATCCTTGGTGAAATATGGGTCCTAGAGCAGGAGTGACAGTGGTGAAGCGCCACCCAAAGAGGGCACACTACCATGCTAAGTCCCAAGTCCACCAGCAGGAGGCACTGGAATGGTGAGCAAACACCATTATGCTGACTAGATAGACAAGCCCACACTGTTAACATTTCTAAAAACTAAAGCTACCTATTGACTCAGACATAACTGAAACATTTTTATATGCCCAAAAGAGATCTAGGTCCAGATTCAGGACAGCGCATGGGTTGTACTTACAGCATATGTTGAGGTACTGCTGATATCAAATGACTAAATATTTTGCTGAATTGAGACCCTAGGCCATGTGATAGAGTGGTATCTCTTGCCATGAAAGAGCAAAATCATATACTGTAAACTTTTATGCCAGACGTTTGAAATTTCAGAGCATTTCTGGATCTCTGAATGCTTCTCTATTTTCAAGTGGTATTGATTTTTCATTTGGATCTGATAAAGAGATTATAACACTCTCTGCTGTGGAACTTACCGCAGTTGCCTATGTCTTTGCGTTTGTGTTACTGCAGCCCAATCTACACTTTTACTTTAATGGAAAGCTCTAGCTCTGGCATAACTCACCTGCTTAACAGTTCTGCAGTGTTAGCCACAGAGATCCTGTACAACCAGAGACTCTGCTGCCTTAATTCTATTTGCTTCAAGGTGCAATTTAGGTTGTGACATAGTTGTTCTCTTGTGCAAATCAGCCTAGTCTCAAGATTTCCCCCCCATCTCCCTGGATACTTGAGTGATCACCTCCCCAAATGCTATTGTGGTAGTTGAAGTCATTTAGGGCAGATATACCCCTCTGGATGTGACCATTTGGGCAGCCGGTGACAGCACATTCTCAAACTACAGAGTTTCCTTGCCCCAATGGGTCTGAGAAAGCTCAAGTCTCTTGTCCTTCCAGGACCTAAGTCAATCTCTTTTCTCAGACTCTGGTCAGAGTGGGGTATTGAGGTAGCATGTCCGAGTGTGCGTGTGCAGTAGCAAGTCTGCTGGCGACAAGTTTTCCCATGCTGGGCCTGCACCCACAGAGTTTTATAAGAATTACTTACTTACTTACTGCCCGTTACGCCAATGGCGCATAGGGCAGCAACAAAGTCCTTCCACTTCTGTCGGTCGCAGGCCAAAGCGCCTATTGTTCCCCAAGTGTGATGATGGTCTTTTAATTCTTGTTCTACCGTTCGGCGCCAGGTTGTTTTTGGTCTTCCTCTCTTTCTCTTCCCATCTGGTTTCCAGTGGAGTGCAATTTTCGTAATAGATCCGTCTTCTCTTCGTAACACATGACCTATCCATCGCCAACGTCTTTTCATAATTATAGTGGCCATGTCTTCTTGTTTACACTGAGACAGTAGGTCTTCGTTAGAAATTTTATTTGGCCAAAATATCCTGATTATTCTTCTAAGATTCTTGGTATGGAATGTAGACAATTTGTATAGTTGTATAGTTTCAGCTTGGTACGCACGCTGTACTTTGAGGATTTCCAGATGTTATTCATACTGATAAAGGTATTTCATGCTTTACTCAGTCTATTCTGAATGTCTTGCTTACTTCCACCATCTGGGGTGATGATACTACCCAAATATACAAATCTATCAGTAAAAGGAAGATCGTTGTTACTGATCTTGATGGGGGTTTGTATTGTAGTGTTCAGAGTCATGACTTCTGACTTCTTCTGATTTATCTTAAGGCCAACCTGTGAACTATACTTATTTAATTTATCTGTTTTATCTTGCATATGCCGATGAGTGTGATTTATAAGAATTAGAATACAAATAATCAGTTAGATTTTCAGGGTGGCTCTTTAAGAGCTGTGGACTGCATAGGAATATTCTGACACCTGGCCGTCTGGTTTTATTTTTAACCCTTAAGAAACTATCCCAACCTGAAATGTCACACAGCATTGGCATTAACCATGTTCCTCGGCAAAAAGCGAATCTCAGGGACCTAATTTGTAAAAAGGAGAGTTTTTGTGCATGAGGGTGGAGGAGTTGAGTTGGGATATATAATCCCAACAGGCCCTGTGTCCTTGCCGGGTCAGGAACCTCTTCTTACTCCTCAAAATTGTATTTGAGACTTACCCAGCTCCCTCTGTTGCCTGAAGCTGGAAAAAAGCTGAGGACAAGGGGTTCTGAGCAAAGCAATAAGAGACTGGTGTGGATGAGGGGCAGGTGGAAAGCAAGTGGGACTGGAATTAGCCTCAACCACTTGTAAGCTGGCGGAGTGTGGGGGCGGGGGGAGCAGCAGCAAGGGGAGAGACCAAACTGGTGGTGCTGAGGTCCATGGGGAGAACAGGGGCTGAGAATTCTCAACTCCAATCTATTACCTCAGAAAATGGAGGAGGAGCACAGAAGCCTTCACCCAGATTACAGAATTAAGGTCGTCGTTCAAGCTCAGCCTGATTGTAACAGCAGGAATCTTTCCATGTATCTGCTGAACGTGGCTGAATTTGACACTGCTGAAGAGAGGTCTTGTTGCATCATCTTACCTCTCCTCACAGGTTATGACATGTTGTCCAAGCTCTGCAGGACTTCAGTGTGGAGCTTACTGCTTCTCATCCTCCTCTTTTAAATTGCTACTAGCTGCTTCCATTGGGTAGGAAATACCATCCATTTGCCAATGAGACCCAGATTTACTGCTGACCCATCTGCTATCTTGACACCCTGTAATCACCAGTTGTGATACCTTTAACTCCCTGAAATTAAATATAATCACATTTTAACTAATATTTTGTTGCTCTCCCCACTGCACAAGACTGCTCTTCCACTACTGAGAATTTCTTTTTGGCTTTGTATACTTCTATGGAAGTTTCATAGCAGCCGTCCCCATCTACACAAACCTCTGAGTATCTAAGGTAAATCTATTCTTGTGACATCAGCCAATTCACGTTAGTGAAAATTAGAGCAATAGGTGCTGGAACTAGGGATGTGTGGGTATGTGTGTGCTGCAGCACCCCCTGGCTCGAAGTGGATCCATTATACATAGGAGTTACAATTTGATTCCATGGATCACAGCACCCCCACTATAAAAATTATTCCAGTGTTCCTGGCTAGAGCTAATATGTCTGTGTCATAATCAAACTAAAGTATAAACTGACATTTCATGGACACAAAATTAGTTGGGTTATAAAACTAATGCGAATACTAGCGGGTTACAGGACACTGCTCAGTTCTTCAAATAAAACCCAGGACATTGCACACAGCCTACAGATGCAGTGAATGTCACCAGCGTGTGTGTGTTCATGTCCTGACTACTTTATTTTGGGACCATGTAATAAGGTAAAGTGCAGACGAGGCTCTAACATTTCTTCTCTCCACACTCCCCAAACAAATCCATGCAACTCCTTCCCTATAATTTAGACATTCATACATGGAAATCCTAATAGTGTTGTCTTCAAGAAATGAAAACCATCAGAGGAAATACAACTCTGCTCCAGAGACTGTTATGGTGAGTTAAAAAAAGGTTACTTGAATATTCTCTTGCCTGGAATCTCCACTGCAGTTTACATAAAAAAGTCTTGCAATCATGAAACTGGGATGATTTTTAAAATGCTATTTAATATATAGGCACATGTAAAGCCACTGCACTGTTATTTTGTCTCGTTCTCTCAAACCACAGACTGGAACTTTGGTAAGCTGAGATAGATTCCTGAAAAAGATCTCTCAAATGTCATACAGTGGCGGCTGAGTTTTCAGAGTAAAAGCCCACTAAGTCTGGGTTGGAAGAGTAAAGGAAGGGAAATCTTATCTGTGTCTGGTGCCTCTCTAATGATTGCCTTTCATTCCATCCTTTCACCTCACACTTTCGCTATTGCCACAAAAGGATACCATACTTTCCTCACGTCCCTGGAATTCACCATGCCACGTTCAAGTAGCAGCCAGCAACGTGTCTCCAAGTAGTGCTTGCTGATAACAGCTCAGCTCTGTGATTAAATGTTAAGGATTTAAGATGGTGGTTTTAAGAGGAGACTGGCTAAATCTACAAAATGGTATTTGTCTAATCATCAATCAAATTACTCCAGCAGATATGCTCAATAGCTAAGAATCCTTATTTGTGTTCAGAACTATAAATGATAGCTCATAGACAAACTGCATCTCCTACAGTTTGCTGCTCTCTTCCGGAGCATGTCCTTCTGGCCCATCTGGGAATTAGCTTTCAGCCAGTCTGATGCCCCCTCCTCTTGTTGGTCAACCCATAGTCCCCCCCCCGCTCTGGACTCAATTGCTCCCTCTTTTTGGCTTGGTCCTCCACTTGGGGCACTTTCATTTTCCCCTTCCAATGTAACCAAGTATGGCTGGATGGAGTGTCTGAGACCGTCCTCTGCTCCACTGCCCAGACTTTGACACTTCCCCAGTAGCTGGTAAGGGAACCGGGGCACACCTATCACCCTGGGTTCCACTTCAGGGCCTAACAACCACTGTATACACAGTCACAGACCCCTTTGTCGGGCTACCTCCCAACTCTCTTCTCTTGCTCTGCCATCTTCACTCCTCTCCCACAGGTTACCACTGGAGCTTCCTGTTTTGGTTTTCCCGGGTTCTTGTCTCAGTCTGTATTCCCAGGCAGGATCTCAGAACTTACTCCCTCCTAGGTCTTCTCCATGTCTCTTGCCAACTTCCCTCCACTCTAGTGAGTGACTGCAGCCCTCCTCTTACCACCAACTTCCTTTCTTTCTGCTTGTCCCAACTCCTCTCTCAACTGAGCATCATCAACCATTAGGTTTTATCAGCCCTCACCCTCCTCTATGTGCAGTCCATCACAGGGTTAACTGGCCCTTTTTACTTAGTTGGGCCTTGTATGGGGACGGACATCCCATCACACCTTCCTAATCTTGATTTTCAGTTGTTGAGGTGAAATAAATTTAAATATTACAGACATATTCTTTAGTTGTGTTGTAAACATGAGTACACCTAAACAGAACAAAAGAGATGAGTACTGCTTAAAGGAGGAATATGTCTCTCAGAAAACCCAATTGTTATTTTAGTCTAGCTAGATGTTATGGTTTATTTATTTATTTTATTCTGCAAGGAGGTTTAACGGTAGTTCAAATTAGGAGCTTTAATTCGAACTACCTAGTCAGTGCCGCATGTAGCCGCGGGCAGGTAGTTCAAACTACGGGGCATTTAAAAATGGCGGCGCCCGGGAACATGCAAATGAAGCCCGGGTTATTTAAATCCCGGGCTTCATTTGCGAGTTCAAATGCCTACATTAGCCACCCTAGTTCGAACTAGGGTGGCAGTGTAGAGATACCCTGAGTTAGGCAATGGATAGGCCTCTGGGGCACTGTGACCATTCTTCTTCTTCCTCACCAGTTTTGTCCCGCTGCCACTCCGCATTGATACTGTCTGACTATTGTACCAACTACTGTCTCTAGTCTTACACTTAGGCTGTTAACTCCCTGGGCAAGGATGGTCTTTGTTATGTACTTGTGGGGCCCTTGGCTATGACCAGGGCCTGTAGGTGCTACCACAATACAGATAAATGTTGATAAATAACAATAATCCCTTTGTACCTCAGCCTCCCATTGGTAATATGGGAATAGTAGTGCTCTACATCACAGAGCTGTTGGGAGAATAGATACCTGCCCACAAATAAACAGGTACTAGAATCATAGAACACTAGAACTGGAAGGGACCTCAAGAAATCATCGAGTCCAGTCCTCCACCCTCAGAGTAGGACCAAGCACTGTCTAGATCATCCCTGACAGGTGTCTGTCTAACCTGCTCTTAAATATCTCCAGTGATGGAGATTCCAAAACCTTCTCCCCTCCCCCAGGCAATTTATTCCAGTGTTTGACAGGCAAGACATTTTTCCTAATGTCCAACCTAAACCTCCCTTGCTGCAATTTAAGCCCATTGCTTCTTGTCCTATCCTCAGAGGCCAAGGAGAACAATTTCCCCCCCTTCTCCTTACAACACCCTTTTAGATACTCGAAAACTGCTCATGTCCCCTCTTAGTCTTCTCTTTTCTAAACGAGCCCAGTTCTTTCAGTCTTCCCTCATAGCTCATGTTTTCTAGACCTTTAATCAACAGGAAAAAAAACACCCAGGAAAAGCCGAATGACGCAGGGATTTTTTAGAATATGGGGGTTCGAAAACAATTTAGCTAAAATTTTGGGGCCACATTTTATAGTGGATCTCTTTAAATTTGCAATTTAATTTGTGGGCCGATCTACATTTGCTCATGCAAAATTAATGCCATTATTATGTACTCAGTGTATTTAATGACATTTTCCCCATATGGACTTTATTTTACTACTGATAAACATGCAGAACTCCAATTAACAGACCTGCCTAACGAGCAGAATTCACCTGAAAATGTTAACAAGACAGATGACTTTAGGCAACAAAGACCCAATTCATCTCTCGTTCCTGTAAACATAAACTTGTTCAGTCTATACATTATTTACCTGTCACCAGCCCAGTCACTGAAGCTCATCTATACAGATGACATCTGCTAAGAACTACAGGCTACAACTTCCTCTGAGCTGGAGAAAACTCTGAGTGACAATGCTGCAAAGCTGGTCAACTATTGTAGGACATGGAGCCTTCAGCCTAGCACCAGCAAGAGGCATAAAGGCATCTCTGTGTTACTTTTACAATGATTTCAGGTCCCCTCTAGATGTTATGATTTTAGACTTCTAAAGACTTTCTAAAACTCTTTGAACTTCCCCAGTTCTGCCTGTCAACAACACTAACCCAGCCCTCTGGAAATTTAATTAGCCATGACAGTGGGTGGCCCAAGGACCCTCACATGACTACAAAAGCAGCAGCTTTTCAACACATGTAATAAAGTGGTTTAGCACACACTACACCAGAAAAAACAGGTCTGCACTGAACAAAGGGGTCCCAATATTACACTTAGACAAGATATTTACACAAGGGCTCTTGTAATATCTTACAAGAACACTGTCAATGTTTAATAGGGTCTAAGACATAGATCTTGAAAGTTGTTTTGTGTGGGTGGACCTGGAGTGAAACTCCACTGAACAAAATGGGACTCCATGCATGGAAGCTTTTACATCTTTTATCTTATTTTACATTTCATAATGACAAAAACGCAACCTTTATGAGGTTTTATTCTGCATAGAGCACAAGTGACTTTGTGAATTTACGATGTCCCGCATTGTACCCTGTGTCACACACTGGTTTCTTTTGGTCTCCCCAAAATCCAGTCAGAATCAAATCTTATTTTGGAAAGGGAGAAAAAAAGTGGTCAAATTCAGGCTGTAAGCACATTTACCATAATTGCTGTTACCATGGGTTCATTCAGGCTATTTGCTGCCCCATGTTATGCTCTCTCAGAAGATTATTCCATCCAGGCACAGGAATACACCTGTGTGAAACATGGCGTAGAGTGATCAGAGGGTATATTCACTGATTAAGCTTTATATCCTAAGCCTGCAAAGTACTTAAGCACCATTTTAAAATACTAGTCCTCCTGGGATGGGTGGGTCACAAAGGACCCAGGTTTGTGGAGTAGCTCCCCTTCCCATAGGGACTGGGAACGCTGCCCTGTGGTCATCCACGGGGCTGCTTCTGGTCTCTCCTTTCCCTGAGCACCAATGACAGGGGTATCCTGGAATCCTAAACCCACAGCTCTTGCCTTTGTGGGTCTCTTCAAGCTGGCTGATGTCAGCAAAGGCAGTAACCATGGAATCTGTACCCAGCTGGAGCAGGTGAATTGTTCTCCCACTATTAATGACGGGTGCCAAACCTGAATGGCCCTGTAACACCAAGTTGCAACAGCATTCACTCAGATTGGACCCAGCTGTCCCATTGTCATGGAGGAGGAGTGGCCGAGCCAAACCTGAGTGGTGCTGTAGCTCATGTTCCAGGTCACAAAGCCACTCACTCAAATTTGTCCAGCTACGCCTCTGTCATGACAGAGGGGCGGCCAGGCCAGACTTGAGATGGGGGCCCTGTGAAAATACACCAGGTGCACGTTGGTTAATCTGGGCCTCATTTCTAGGGCTGCAACTGAACCCATGAAATCACACCAAAGCTGTCGCTGATCTTTCTGAACAAAGATACAAGATTGCCCAAGATCCAAAACTCAGATCGACAGGACAAAAAATAATTTAAAAAACTGCTCTAACCAAAAGCTGATGCTAACCACTTAGAAGCTTTTTCAACTGATACAGGATCAGATATCCTGTACCAAAGAAGAGAGATGATGAAAAAACTCAGCCAACATATATAAAAACCCCTGAAAACAGGAAACTAGCCAAGACAGTGCCATTATCTAAAAAACAGCAAAGAATAGAACAAAAAATTCAGTCCAATTATTTGAACTTCAGCCTTAGAGAAAGTATCATCATCTTTTTAAAGAGATCAGTTGGAGAGCATTTATTAACATAGTTAGGGTTTCTGAAGCCCTGTTAGTTTTAATCACCTATTATTTTCTAACTTGTTTGAGTTCTTTAAGGATAAATCTACCGAAAGTGATAAAAGGGCTCCACTGAATATTCATTGATCAGGAAACTTGCTAGAGAATATTTCACATTCAAGGTTAATGAATCTGGTACAAAAAGCCACAGGAGACCAAGTTGAATTTAAAAACTAGAGAATGAGAGATACTCTCTCACCTAAACCATCCACTTGCTTCATGAAAAATCTCTTTAGAAAACTTGAGGAGATAGCTTAAGTCACTGAGATAAACATGTGAATTTTCGCAAGATTTTCTAAAACAGCTAAAGAGCCTGAAGCACTTTCAAATGAACCCAAAATAGAGGCTAAGAACATGGACTCAACATGAATATTATTTATATTATAGTTATATAACACCAAAACATCACAAGGAGCTTTAGATAGATTTCAGAACAAAATGATTTCTACTTAAGGTTGCTCACCATCTACATCATACAGACACAGCAAATGAAAATAAAATGAATAGGGAAAACACAGTGCCGGGATGCACAAAACAAAACGAACTCATGGTGCTTCTAGGTTGGGATCCTCTATGATCTTGATTAATATTTTCAGCTCCACTCCGAAGTATCTTACTCTGTGAGATACCTGATCCACAGCAAAGCCAATAAGAGTCCTTCAACTGGTTTCAGGAGGTTTTAGTAAAGGACCTGAATGGTATTAAGGAAATTGTACTCAAAACTTGGTGGAAAGTAGAAGCAGAATAAGCAATGTAAATCTTATTAAAAAGAAACTGTAAGAAATCCCCCCAGAGAAACCATCCACACACTAAACCCAATGCTGGAACTCAATGAAAACTATTCTTTAAGGCCAGATCTATCCTAAAGGGGAAAGTTGACTTAAGATATGCAACTTTAGCTATGTTAATTATGTAACTGGAGTCAAAGTATCGTAAATCGTGTTTTGGCACCATCCACACAGTGGAGGGTTGACGGGAGCACACACTCCCTTTGACTTCCCTTCCTCCTCATGAGGAGCAGAGCTACTGGTGCGGATGGAAGCACGCTCTCAGTTCAGATTAGTGGGTCTTCACTACACCCCCCCTAATTCGAACCCCAGAAGATACACTGCATCCGTTTAGATGCATCTGTAGTGCAGACAAGCCATAAGCAGATTTAACAAGCGGTCAGAAGGGATTTCTGTGGAAAAGAGTAGAAACAAAATAATGTAACTTTTCCTTTTCCCCTGCCCCTGACACCACAGTCCTTTAGAAATTTGCTGGCTATTGCAAGAAACAAACTGCCCGAGAACATTAAAATATATCCTGTTTCTATTGTCCTTTCCTTTTTGGATATGGAAGTGATTGTGGACGTAACTCAGTCCTAAGATATGCTCATTGCTATGCACATCAGGGTAACCTGATAACTGTACAGGTGCAGCTGAGTTCTGAGTTATGGCCTCAGTTTGGCCTTTTGTCGTACTGGATTTTTAAAGTGTAGTTGCATTTTTTAAAAGAGCTATGTTGGCATAGCATGGTTGTATAAGCACAGCCTACTCTGACAGAGGGCTTTCTGTTGAGATAGGAACACCACTTCCCTGACGGAGGTTAGCTATGTTGATGGAAGCACTGGCTGTCTGCCCTCCTGGTGGTGGTGGTGGGGGTTATGTCATCATAGCCACATCAGTCTGGTGGGTGTTTTTTCCACTCTTCACCATTTTAAGTATGCAAAGATAAATTTCAAGAGCAGACCAAGCCTTACACATGTCTAAAGACACAAGGAACTGCAGGATGTTTCAGCTACCACCACAATAAAAGCAAAGGTAGAGTAGCTCTGAACACAATACAGAAAACAACAATCAGTCTATAGTCCCCACTTCTGTATAGTTAATTCTAACATTAACTGGAATCTAAATCTTCACTTATAGTCCTTTAGTTCATGCTGTACATAGGCCAACCCGAGCCCTTTTGGCGCCCTGGGATCGGGCGCGCGGCACCACCCCAGGCGCAGGGTGCATGCGCGGGCCTGCCCGTGGGGCGCGGGCCCACCCCCCGGGGCCCTCGGCGCATGTACAGGCCAGTCACGGCTGCTGGCGCGCTTCCCGGGGCCCGCCCCTGGGGCGCATGGCACATGTGCTGCCTGGCCCGGTCCGGCCAGCACTGCTGGCACGTGCGTCGGGCCGTGCAGGGCCCCGCAGCCGCGGGGAGAAGGGCGCTACTGGCCGGTGCCCCGGGGCTGGGGCTGGTACTGCGGGAGCCAGGCGTGCAGCTCCTGATGGCAGCTGTGTGCCCCTGACAGCTGCCATCAGGCGCCCCCCATCAGTTGGTGCCCTGAGCAGCTGCCCAGCTCGCCCATGCCTCCGTCCGGTTCTGGCTGTATACTTTCAACAACTGGACTGCTGATTTACAGTTTATTGCCGTGAACGTCCAATGTCATGGATAGTTGGCGGGGGGGGGGGGGGGGGGGGGGGCGGGGGGAAATATTTGAGGCATGCATTGACACCAATACAGAACATCACAACTTCAAATTCTGCATTAGAGCTCATTTGTATTTTCTCCAGTAGCCGAAAGCCAGACTGCTAATATTAGTTTATGCTTATTCTTGTACCACAAATAGTCACACAGATGACTAAAGCTATCTTTAACCAAGCTGTTCAATGACTTACTTTCAGCAGATTTTAAATACGATTTCCTTGAGGCATATATCAGATGGGCATTATGCTGCTGGTTTTCGGTGTGGAAAAGAGTCCATTTTTGCCACAGTAGAAGGTGTGAATAAGTGAAAATATGTCCCCTGAGAAATCTGAAAAAGAAAAGACTGTATATTAATCATCTTCCTTGCTTTGCACTCTTTGAATGACACCAATCAATGCATTTTTAAAAGTCTGCCCTACCCTTGTATATTAGGTGTCCACCGTATTGCACTGACATTGTGCAATAACATCGTCAATATCAAAGGTATTTGCATTGGGAAAGCAGATTAGTCGGGTATCCCTCTGCCCAGTCTGTGCACACAAGTGGTATTCCGAATGTGCAAGAGGGTGCAATATTTACAAAAGAACGGCCATACTGGGTCAGACTAAGAGTCCATCCAGCCCAGTATCCTGTTTGCTGACAGTGGCCACTGCCAGGTACCCCCAGAGGGAGTGAACAGAACAAGTAATCATCAAGTGATCTCACCCACATTGCCCATTTCCAGCTACTGACAAACAGAATCTAGGGACACCATTCCTACTCATCCTGGCTAATCGCTGTTAATGAACCTATCCTCCGTGAATTTATCTAGTACGTAGACAGGCATGAAAAAAAAATCAGTCTTTAGGCAATGGGAAAACAACCTGAAATATTTTTTTTTGTGGTCAAATTTTCACTTAGAGTTAAGCAAGAGGGTGCAGGGACATGTCATAAAATTTCAGGAAGTGAAATGATGAGAAGAGCAGCCATAGGGAAGGGCTTTTGAGGGTGAGAAGTTACCCATCACCAGTCACTGTTGGAGAGGAATGTTAGGAGCCATTGTAGTGCTAAGAATCTACTCTAGCAGTAGCTTGTAGGATGGTGAGTAGTAGGAGCACTGAGATACAGTTTCCGCCCAACAGCAAGACACCCAGGGTGTTGGTACACATTCTATTGTTGGAACTTGGCTGTCATTACATTGACAGTCTTGCTAGGAAAGGGTGGGCGGAGGGGAGGGGGTGTGAGAACTGAAGAGGTTTGCTTTGTGAAATGTTGCCTTTCTGATGATTGCGCAAGTCACTGTATTCTTCAAGGGAGTTTGGTAGGTTCTCGGCTCTGAAAGAAGCTGTGGTTTTCATGAAGTGGACTCAACTGTATTTTGTTGTGAGCCAAGAATCATAAATGGAACTAGGTATTTTTCAGGGCTTCACTTTGTATGATGAATCAACACACTGCTGAGATGCTGGTGTGATTAATGCCATCTGGTTACTTTTAAAGTGAAAGAAGCAAGATTTGCTTCTTTGTTCTACAAATGTTCCTTACCTTGCAGTACTCCTGATCATGAGTAGAGGGGGAAAGCACAGTGGAGTCACAAACTAAAACTGTGAGTAATGGGGGTAGCGGAAAACAAGGTAGGAGCAAATAACTAAAATAAAGTAGCTTGAATTACCAGATCACATCAATGCTGAATCGTTTGTGGTCTTAGCTTTTTCTTGTGTACTTAAATCTTTTCTAACTGGCATTTATCCACAGGTAGCCCAAGTTCCCTATGTACAGAGGAGCATTATGGTGGTCTCATTTTTAAAAGGACTACTTCACATTTCTTCCGCTACCAGCCATGCTTGTCTTTTTATTCTGCTCCTGGTTTCCAATTGCCTTTAGAGACAGGTCATGGGAATGCTCACTCTTCTTGCATGCGTTTCTGAATGATGCTCATAGAATATTGATAGAGCAAAGGATTTATTTAGTATTTGTTATCTGTTTAGTAACAACAAGGTGCTAGAGACTGTGTAAGACAAAAGCAGACACAATCTCAGCCTCCCTTTAGTCTACAATCCAAATCGTATCACACTATTAGACACATCATCACACTGCAAAACTCTAATGGGCAAAGGCCACAAGAAAGCATTTAGTAATTGACTGCACTGATCTCTCCTCCCAGTGAGAGTTAAAGTTCACTTTTCTTCACTGGGCTTGTGCCACCAGTTTCAGTTTTGGAGAATATGGGCAGCGGATTCAAGCAACAAGGATTGGGAGACAGCAGCTGAGTGGCATCAAAAGTGTTACTATTGTGAGCTTTGTATGAGAAGTTTTACTAGTGCATGCCTGCATTTACCTGTGAATTACAGTAGAAAAAAGTTCACACAAACACACCAAAATAAAGTTGAAAATCTCTTTCCTGCCTTTGTCTCCCATGCTTCAGATTCTGGGAGAGCAGATGCGATTTGGTTATCCTATTCCATTTGCAAGGTAATTTACAAGAGTACTGGGATTAATTCTTTTTTCACTTCTAAACCCTCTGCAATGTCACTTACAGTCTTTTTAGAACAGATACAAAGGAAATAATATGGGCATGAGGCATGGAATCAGGGATGATTCCTTTCCTAACATTTTGAAGGTACAGAGTTTAAATATAACAACCCCACTCTGTGTATTTCACTTAACCTACATAAATAACTGATAGCTTGTGAAGATCTCATTAGGAACAATGAAAACCATGTGTTGGACAAATCTAGAGTGACAGTAACCCCATTTAAGAATCACACACACACACACACACACACACGCCAAATGCACTATTACAGATCATTAAACAACTTGATAGCCATGCAAGTGACTGAGTAGTGACACATTGCTATACAGAGGATCAGCAGTTGAATCCTGTTTTCTGTCTTTCACAGCTCACCGGGGGTGGCAGGCTATGGAAGAGAAATGAAGATCACGTGTCATGTTTTATGATGAGAAAAGGGAAATTTAGGCTATTAGTAAAGCATGACCATGCTCGCCCATTTAAGTGTTCTAATGGGAGTCTGATTTCAGCCTGCAGTCAGGGCTGGATTAAGGCATAAACATTATAGACTCATGCCTAGAGCCCCTGGAATAAAGTGCTTATATCAGAACCTTAGCTTCCATTTAGAAAAAGAAAATGTCTAGCAGCTGTCATGGTTACGAAGGAAAGCTTGACAACGTGACGGGATGCTGTTCTGGGAAGAAGGATTGCTGAGCATGGGTGAGGTCCACCTACTGAGAAAAGGAAAGAGTATCTTCTGATGCTAGTGAGAAGTGCTCAAAGCTACATTCAATGGGGACAGGAGAAAAAAAAAAGATCAAAATTAGCCATACATCCACTATCTCTATTCAATCCGTGATTTTTAGTGGCTTGCGAAGTTATGAATTTAAGCTCCTAGGCCCATCTTCTGAACGTGTTGTGAAGGTTTCCTTTGAGGATGAGGACCGATAGGTCAGCTATAGAGTGGTCACTTTGCAAACAGTGTTTACCCATGGGTGAGAGGGTGCTTTTCACCTTCTATCGTTTTCCTGTGCGAGTTCACTCGCGAGTGTAGTGACTGATTGGTTTCACCCACATGGGTGTTATAGAGGGAGGGACGTGTACTATTTGGGGTACACCGTACTTTGTGATAAACAAACGTAGGACCCATGGTGCTGCTTTGAGTCGGTGTGTCCTCGTCTGTGCAATTATTCTATGGAGGCACATGAAAGTGTGCACAGAAGCAGGGACAATTGACACAAGCATAAAAAAAATCAAAGAAGCTCAAATGTTTGTAGCTTCTTTTGAGGGTTCAAAGTTTTGTTTCATGGCAGCCACTTTTGTTTTGACTCATTAAATTATTTATGAACGTGTGCCCAGAAATAACGTGATAGGTGCAGAGGGTTTCAAGAAAAGTAAATAAGTTAGTGCCCCAGTTATCTGTAATTATTTTTCTTTTTAGTTTCTTGCTTCTTCAGACAACAAGTCCTTTTCAGAGCTCTGCTTATATACCATTTACAAATAGTACAGTAAGCCTAACTTCTCCCCATGAAATGGCTTTCATTTCTAAAAATATCCATGGCTGTTTATGAAACCACAAAAGGAATACAATATGCCACAAGAAGCAAAAAAGCCTCTCATTTTTTAAAGTCTGTCAGATCAATTCAGCAACATACCTTGTATCGTCACTCAGTCCAAATGAGCTATAGCCACACAGGTAGTCACAACTTTTGAGAATACATTTGCTTGTATACCTTTTAATATAACTGGGAAAATATTAAAATAAGATGAGCTACTTAAGAGGGAGCGCCGGTTAAAGACTGCATAGAGGGCTGCTTGGTGAAGCTGTGGGGAAACATGCAGATGCATTATTTATAATGAAGAATTGGTGCAGTGACTAAGCTAAAAGTGAAATTTGATACTGATTTGTCAGAAGTGCTAAACATTCCCAACTTGCTTCAGTCGGAGTTGTGGATGGAAGGTACTGCTGAGAGTTGTGCCATTAGCTCCAATTGCCACGTTTTGCCACCATCTATTGTTACATGCTTCTAAAAGGCAGGCATGGATGGAGTTAAATATTAGTGTGTGAAATAGGAAATTCTGACAGGCAGAAATGGGATTGCTATTGATTGAAAAATAAGCTTGGGGCAGTGGAGAATGGGGAGAGAAATAAAAACATATAACCCCACATGGAAGAGTAAGGTCTACAGGAAATAGCTAAAGAAAATGCAATTTGCTTTTTCTTGCTACAATATGTATACCTATAAAAAGAAAATAAAGTGGATATACCTGCAAGGAGAACAATAGTTTCCAAATCACAAACAGCCTCTCTCAGACTACTGATGATTTTCAAAAAGAAAGAACATGGAGGGATACAGCTCTCTCTTTGTGCCATAAGCATTAATGCTGATGGCCACATAATCCCAAGGAAGTGAGAAAGGCTTTTCAGTGTTTCCTGTGAGCTGCAGCACATAACAATTATTTCACTTTATTTTTATCTTTTTAACTGTAGCTGGGGAGAGGAGTCCGCTGCAGAAATTATTATGCCGTATTTCGCCTCTGTTCACATCAAAAGCATCTGGGTTTGAAGAATGGCAGTATTTTTTGTTTGAAAATAAAAGAGCCTAGGAAAGCATGCAAATGAAGAAGGAAAATCAGCCATAAAACACAGGCAAATGTGTCATGTTTTTCCTACTCACTACCAAGTTTTTCGGATAGCTACTCTCAAAAGTCAGGGGCAGAAGAAAGGGCATACAAAATCCTAGATGGCAAAATTCCCTGAACAGAAGAACATAGTTTAAATTCATTGGGCTTCAATTGTTATTGTTCTTTAAGGATGTTGAGTGTTTTCCTTGTCTGTGTGCAGTATGAACAAGACCCGAGGAGAATCTAATAGGCTGAAATGTTTTCCAATTTAAGGGCCCAATCCAGACAAAAGAAGCCTACGCAGCTACTTGCACGTGGAGGCCCCATGAATACGGAGGCCATTCGGAAAGAGCTGGTAAACATTTTGGAAGATAGATGTGGCCTTTTGACTGCAGGCTCCTATTTAGTCATACATTTTAAAGGAGCCAGAACACAGTTGTTGTGTTAGTTCTGACTGGCAGCACTGTTCACTAGCCAAGGAGAGAAGGAGGGAGAAAATCCCATTCAGAAAAGGTGATGAGGGGGTTATGTAGCCTCCCCTCCGCCCCGATTCTGATACCATAGAAATCCATGTGGCATAAATACTTTGGGAAAGAAGACAGAAGAAATCTTGTGACCTAATGGTAGACCAACAGTGAATCTCCTCCTCCTCATCCTAAATCCCAAAGGATTCAGACTGAGCACAGCACATCACTCAATTGATGTCCATCAATGGCAAACGTATTGTGCAACCAAAGCTTTTGGCGACCATATGATGTTCAACCATCCATTGCATTTTTTGGTAACTAAACTTCATAATTCAACCAATGAATGAGAGAGAGAGAGAGAAGCAAGAAGGAGGGGACAGATGCCATACCTCTCCCAACTACAAAATGTCAAATATTAGAGGAAAGGGTATGCCTGGAACTGTCTTTTTACATTAGCTGCAAAAACGTAACAGGAGTGCTGTCTAAACGGGAGATGGAATGAATGGACATAAGTGCAGGAAGCAGGGGGATCATTTCTAGGGAACTTTGATAGTACACTGCAGAACTTGAGGGGGAGATGAAAGAGCCACTGTCGTTCTGCTTTGCTTTTTATGCCAGGCCCATCATCCTGCTGAGTAGGGTAACATACCAAAGAGCAAAGTAACTCATGAAATATTCCATCAACTGCCCTCTTACTTACCAACCTTTTGAAACACTCTTGATCTGCTTTTGCTGATTTGTCTTGTTCAGTGAGCTGAACCAGCAATCTCAGAAGCCGTACTTTCTATTTAGTGACAGACAAGATTCATTTTTATGGCTCTTCTCTCTACACTGAATGTGACCAGTAAAAATAAAGAATAATAATAAAAAACCCTATCTGTGGAAATCTTACAAATAATGATGTGGGGGAGGAGGATGGGAAGAGAGGAACCAAGCACAGAATTGAGCTTTTCCGTATTTATAGTTGTGACATTATGTTTCATATTCTTTATGAAAATATGCTTATGATATGAATATGCCGCAACTGAGATAATTCAGATACGGTTATCATAGAATCATAGAACTGGAAGGGACCTCGAGAGATCAAGTCCGGTCCCCTGCATTCATGGCAGGACCAAGCACCATATTCTAGATCATCCCTGAAAAATTCCACAATCTCCCAAAGCAATTTATTCTAGTGCTTAACCACCCTGACAGTTAAGGAGTTTTTCCTAATGTTCAGCCTAACACTCCCTTTAAGCCCATTACTTCTTGTCTATCATCAAGGGTTAAGTAGAGTAATTTTTCTCCCTCCTCCTTGTAACACCCTTTTATGTACTTGAAAGCTGCTATCAGGTCTCCTCTCAGTCTTCTCTTTTCCAAACTAAATAAACCCAGTTCTTTCAGTCTTCCCTCATAGTTCATGTTTTCTAGACCTTTAATCATTTTTGTTGCTCCTCTCTGGACTTTCTCCAATTTGTCTACATCTTTCCTGAAATGAGGTGCCTGGGTTATGATTTACTGAGTATGATTAGCTCATTTGTATGCATTATTATTTTTGTATCTGACGTTAGGAGTCTGTATTTCATATATGCTACTTTGGGTCATTCCCACTGCTGGCATTTCAGGTACACTACAATGGAAAAGCCAAGTCAGGGCTGATGGCCCAGCAGCAAGGACAATGAACTGACTTTCTATGTTGATACAGACTCATAGATGCTGGGATGCTACAGAGTCAGGTGACCTGGTCACCTGATACTAACTCTCACCTTGGTCTGCTATACTTTTCCACAGAGTGGTTGTGGATCAAAGGATTCTGACCTTTTGGAAATTCTGTAGAAGGCAGGGAAAGAAAGCAATGATCGCCTTCAGCTTGCTTCACCTCTGCTTCCTCACCCCAAAAGATACTTGAAAACATCTGGAAACAGAAGGACTGTAACTGTATGGGTGGGGCAAAGAACCGCTAGACCCTGGCTAGAAAGATATCCCTGGCTTCTGAAGGACTGTGAAGAATTATTATTATCCAAAACCAATTTCTTTAGTGAATCTAGCTAAGTTTGCATGCTTTGTATTATTTTCTTAGTAATCTGCTTTGTTCTGTTTGCTACCCTTTTGACCACTTATAATGCACCTTTTATAGTTAATACACTTATTTCTTGTTTATAATATAACCCAGGTTATATAATTTCTAATGGGGGGGGGGGGGGAGGAGAGAGAAACTAGAGAATTTGTACTGCAAAGGGGGAGTGAATATCTGTGTGCTGTGGCAAGTTCCTTAAACTGACTCCTCCCGGAGCTGATCAGTGTCTATTACCTTCTGTCACTGGGTGTGGTCTTGCCTGTGTGTATACTGGAGGTGGCTTAAGTGCCTGGCTCATCAAGACAGGATTATAGGGTGCCCAGGCTGTCAGAGAAGGCAGGCTAAGCAGTATTTATATCATCTCAGGCAACATCCTATGTGGTCTAAAATGTCACAATTGTATTCTGATGGACTATCAACACCGGACCAATCACTGATCAGAGAAAATTGGTGTGGACAAAAGAAAGGTATGTGGTTATTATATTATCACCCAGTCAATAGATTTAATGCTCCCCCTTCCATCTTCCCCCCTATAGATTTGAATTAAAGTATACCTATTAGCAATCAGACAGTTTAAAATACACAGATGGATCTTCATATATGCTAAAATACTCAATACCTAATTCTTTGTCAGATAGAATAGTACTATTTTATAGGTTTATGTTGAAAATACAAGAAATTTTATTTAAATGTACTATGAAAACTTCCATGTTTATTTCCTGAATACAAGCTTTTCTTTTTAAATGAAGTCTCTTCCTACAGAGCCTTTATACAAAGTGCAGCAAGTTCTCGGACAACAGCAAGCTAGACTTAGTCATATGAAAGAAGAAAAAAGAGTTGAGGACTTAGTATGCATGTGTAAACCCACATTCCTTTGGGCAAATTGGATTGTTGGGCACCAAGACTGTGGACTGTTAAAGGACTTTGGCAATTCAGCATGCAAAAATCTGCAACCAACAAGAGAGAGCAGCTCTGAAACACTGGCCACATATCTCCATAGTCCAAACTATGTAAATGGCAAATCTCTGCTAAAACATGCTCAAAACACACATACTCCGAGGGCTACGTTACACTTGTCATTGTTACGAGTAACAGAGCACGTAACACTTGTATGTGGCTTTTAATCTTCAAAGCATGAGTCAGCCTGAGGGGTGCCAGTGGGAAGTTCTCAGGGTGGGAATCCTTTGATGTTACTCCTGGGCTCTGCAGCAAACAAGGGATGGGGAAAACCTACTAAGAGAGAAGAATCCTCATGTCTTCGGTGAATCCCTTTCCCTACCAGCTGCCAGTGAGCTGCAAGCAGGAGTAACTTCTGCTTCCCCACAGGCAGGCACAAAACTGGGGATTAAGACAGCAGCAGTTCAGTAAACCTCCTATCAGAGGGCATTGAGAGTTTGGCTGAGGGAGTGAACTGAGTTAGAACACCACCTTTCTATACTTTCTTAACATGGAAAGGGCAGACAATGCCATCAGTATATGGCTATGGAGCAACTAGTTCTTATCAAACATCTCCCAGAAAGCTAAGAAATACTGTAACATTTATTTTCCAAGCCCCTGGAAGAGTTTTTGCAATGTCTATTACAGCTAGAGCAGGTGAGGCTAGGGCAGAGAGAATTTGTTTTTAAGAGTATATACCAATCTCTCTCTCATTTCTTGACGTGGTGACTTTTTTCTGGCTGGGAATATTGTAGCAAACAGCACAACATCTTGTATGTAGTCTTTGATCAGTGGAGATGGGTTTTTAATTTCATACATCATTTGCAAGTAGCTGCATTGCTTCTCTGAAGAACAAACATTCAGTATCCTTCAAACAAAGGATAATGGACCTAAAAAAGAAATATTTTTGGATTGTGAAAATTGATAAGCTTCATCACAGCTACACAGATAGGCTAAACTGTGCAATTCCTATGACAGGGTAAATTCATATCCGCAGCACTCTGTGTCTGAGAAGCCAGCTTTTGGAGGGTAGTTGTGACCTATTAGCCCAGCTCTGTAGCTCATATCATTTTTAGTAATTACGTGTAAAACAGCAATGTTTTATGCAAAGACAGTTACATCTTACAACTCACACAGATGACAAGATGCAGTGAGAAACCTAAAGAAGCCACTGTAAGAGCTTTTCTGCCCTCTTACACAAAACTGTGGTGAGGAAGACAGTATTTGACTGAAGTGGATTTGTAGCTGTGGACTTTATAGAAAAAATAAGTCTGTAGTAGGTAGAAATGTAAAATCCCATTTTATTAGTTAACTGGTTAAACATTATGTTTAACAAATTAGCCAATTAAACACAGGTGGGCCCAGAGTGGGGGGACTCCCGCCCTGCCCCGTTAACTGTAACCGATGAACCAGGTCCCTAGTAGCAGAGACCTTAAGTGGAAACATGCGATGGTCATTTGGCACCAGCTACATTTTATAATTTCTGAATCACATGACTCTCTTCATTGGCTACAAAGCAATGTTTCCTTAGCAAGATGTTGTTCACCTGCATTTGGCTCAATAATCATCAAATTCTCTCAGATGCAGACCGTACTACATTTATGGATGACTTTTGTGAGTTTGACACAGAATTGCTCTGGTACTACCATAGAAAATTACTTGGGAAGTTGCAGCTGGATCAGAATTTGTGATCCTGAGGCTAAGGAAGTTTAGCAACAGGAGGCATATTATATCAGTGCTTGAAAGACTACAATGGCTATTTGCTTCCAGAGGGAATGGAATTCTATACATTTTGGGGCCTACAACTCCCTCCTTGACACCATCCACACTCTCAGAAAACCATCATCAAGCATAGTCCGTCGAGCTCTCACATGAAACCTGCAAGGAAAATGCAAAAGAGAAAGACCTTGGACAATGTGGAGAAGATCTACTGAGATTGAAGGACAACAACTGGGGTACTCCTGGAGTCAGCTAGAAGTTCTGTCTCAAGACAGACTGAAGTGGCGGAGACTTGTAGATTACCTATTCTCCACTCGGAGTACAAGGGTTTAAGAAGAAGAAGAAGAAGAGGAGAATATTGCTGAACTCCATGCACATGTCCATCCTCATTCCACTGCTGCATTCCCATCAACTTGATGAAATAATATCATACATGACTTGCAATGTACATTGTACATGGACTGTGCAAAGCTCTGTAAATAGCCATGATTATTGCCTCCGTTGCTACCTAAGGAGACAGCAGCACAGGAGAATAAGTAGCACATTCTTCTACTTTAGATTGAATTTACCAACAAATTTAAATGATTTCTTCAAGGGCTTTTGTGAAACGACGGTATTATAACAAGCTACAAGAAGAGTCACTGGGGGATTGCTGTTTGCTGCCTTATTACAAAATTTATAACAGTAACAACTCTTACCAGAAAGCTGAAAAAATATCTGTGAACTATACAATTCATATTAGTTGAAGAAAATGAATATATTTTGAGCGCAGGAGTTTTCCTTTTGAATCCTTACTCAAACCTGGCCTTCTCCCTCTTCTCAATCTATAGATTGCAATGAAACAAATGAAGAATGGGCCTTAACACAGTTTCAAGGCTTTCAGGATATAAGAATTCAAGCTACACTCTACCCTATAATTACAGCAAGCCTTTTGATTTTCATTTACCCTGGTTTATCCCTTCACAAGATCCTCTAATACAAGTTTTGGCAGCAGCCAGAAGAGAGGAAATCTGAAAGCCCAATCTTCTGGTGATCGGACAGCGTCAGTCACCGCGTAGTGACTGAAACACATCATTTTACAAGGTTTTTTGTTTTGCTTTGCTTTTTAAATGGGAGAGGCCTTTCCAGTATGAAAAAAATGCGGCATTGTTATTAGTTCTGGATTTAGGTTATGTTTTGGGAGCTGTTAAAAGCAGCAGGGGAGTTTGCGCTCTCTCTGCCTTTGTCTTTCCAAAAAAGGGTGTCAATTGGAGGAGGCAGAGTTTGTCCTTAGGAACCTGGTACCGGTGTTTTGGTTGAGATTCTTGAACGACTAGCCTGTCTGGTGTAATTGACTTCCTCTGTTCCAACATTGAGGTTACGTGGTGTAACAAAATATGTCACTCTAAAAACATACCCAGACTGCTTGTCACTGACTTCTCCAACTGGAAACTTAACATCTGTTACCACTCAGAGGAACACAACAGGCATGGCCAGCCACTGGAAAATTCTTCCCCTTCATAAGGGACTTCAGGTGATGTAATTCTGCCAGCCACCAGTGCAATGCAGATGATTAATGGCAAAAATGCATGACCTGGCCAATGCCCAGCTGCCCAGGGGTTGGCACTCAATTTGTGACAGGATAGGATGACTCACACTTTCTTGAGCTGCATCAAGTATTCCCCAGCTGCAACCCAGGCGTTGGCCCTAGAGCTTTTTATTTCTGTAGGGAGGTAGTGCCTTTGGGAAAGGTCTAAGGGGGGGAGGGGGAGAGTTTGAGGCAGAATTTCATTGTTTGATGGGAGGGGTCTGGAATGTTAATTCACCATTTTCACAAAATTGAAATTGGTTTTACATCAAAACATGCCCTCAATAGGCAAGGGTCATTTATTTTCAAGATGTGCAAATGTTTTAAAAATAAACTAGGCAAGGTTAACACAAATGTCTGAAAATTTTTTAAAAAGCCAAAGTAATGTGGTAAAATCCTGATGTCATTGACTTCGATAGGACCAAAATTTCACCCCACATCTGTATATTTCTATGTCCAGTGCCTCACACCGGGCACATCTAGACTACAAGCCTCTTTTGAAAGACAGCCTCTAGACGACAAGCAGATTTTTTGAAAAAGCAAGCCGCTCTTTCGAAAAAGCAGTTTGCATTCAATAGTACCTTTTTTTGAAATAGTACTTTCAAAAAAGGGCGTTATTCCTCGTAAAATGGGGTTTATCACGATCAAAAAAACTTTCTTTCGAAAGTAAATCGAAAGAACGTGGCTGCAGTCTAGATGCAGGTGAAGTATTTTCGAAAAAAGGCGACAAAAACCCCCCTGCCGTCTAGACACACCCACTATGTTGATCCCAATAAGAGAGACCTCTGTGTGAATCTGCAATACATATATAACAACACTACCCTAACAATGAGTAGAATTAATTCAGTAAGTCTACACAATTGAGATGCTGACCGTTTTGATGAAGTTACACCAAATAAAATTGTGTCCATTTATGCCAGTTGAGCACATACTTCACATATTTGTTTATTTTGAAACAGGAAAAAGCTTTTTTCTGAGATTCTTCTTACTCTAAAGCTAGAGAGATATTCATCAACAAGCTTGTGGCAGTTTTTAATGAAGTTAATCAACTAGAAAGGTTAAATGTGAGCACCAGTACCATCCTTAACCTTTCAGTCAATTAAAGCGACTGGAGAGAGTGTCAAGAAACATGAGCATAATTTGACTAGCAAAGTGGTTAAAGAGAGAAGAGACATGCTGTATCTTTGAAATTGGTTTCTTTCCCACCCCCCCCCCCCTCGTGTTACTGTGAATACTTCATTAAAATCTTCAGCCAATAGCACGCTATACTGTCCTGCGCAAAGTCTGCAGCATTAAGTCCCAGCAATTATCTATGCTTGTCACACTCACCTGAAGTTTGGCTCCACACCAAAAGGACTTGCACGGATAAATGCTACATTGTAAAAGAAATGACAATGGATCCCAAAGTGCATTGTGAACCTGGTTCCCCTTTGTTCACCAAATGGGTCCTTCGCTACCTCTTCACCAATCAGTACTGGAATATACTAAGCAGCTGACGATAACATAAGGGAACGTCAGCCAATCAGGAGCACCATTTCAGATTTTGGTGTGTGAGGGGAGCATGCTGGGATAGTGGGGAGTGGCAGAGTGAGGATAGCAGCTCAAGCAGAGTTACCGAGCATGCTCAGTACAAACTAAGCAGCAAATGGGGGTGGGGAGACCAACTCTGTCCACCTTCCTACCCATACATACGTCACCTCTTTTCAGGGGCTACGAAGGCACTTGAAAAACTCTAGCTCCTTGGCACACAACTTATCAGTTAGCTGACAGGAGCACAGTATCTAATTCCTCTATAAAAGAAATAAAATTAAATAAATATTAGATCCACTCAGCTCTAATACTAACATATTCTGATCTCTTCTGGCAAGTCACTTAAGGGACACTGTTCAGGCTTAAATTTATATTCTTACTTTGTTACAAACTCTGCCGATTGAGAGAGAGAGTCTGTCAGGACTCCTGTGCTCTGATAGGGGAATGGGGACAGATACAGCTTGGTCCTGCGTAAGAACATTAGAATGGCTTTACTGGGTCAGACCAATGGTCCATCTAGCCCGGTATCCTGTTTTCCAACAGTGACCAATGCCAGGTGCTTCAGAAGTTATGACTAGAAGAGGGAATCATTAAATGATCCAACCCATCACCCAGTCCCAGCTTCTGGCAAACAGAGGCTAGGGACACCATCCTTGCTCATTCTGACCAGTAGCCATTGACAGACTTATCCTCCAGGGACAGATGACCGTTTTGCAGGGCCCTGGGCAGCATAATTCCACGGGGCCCCCCCTTTGCCACGGCGCATGCGGGGGGCTTTCTGAAGCGCGGGGCCCGGGGCGGCTGCCCCGTTCGCCCTGCCCTATATCCGCCCCTGTTATCCTCCAACTTATTTCATTCTTATTAGAACACTGTATAGTTTGGGCCTCTCCACCATGCCCTAACAAAGAGTTCCACGGGTTGTCCACAAAGAAATACATTTCTTTTGTTTGTTTCAAATCTGCTGCCTATACATTTCACTGGATGATCTTTTTTGTTATGTTAGTGAAAGAATAAATAACATTTCTTTATTTAATTTTTCCACACCACTCATGACTTTAAGACCACTGACATAACCCCCACACTTTAAGTAATTTCTTTTCCAAAATGAGAATTCCCAGTCATTTTAATCTCTCCTCATATGGAAGCTGTTACTTATCTCTAATCATTTCCGTTTCCCTTATCTGTACCTTTTCCAAATCCAAGATATCTTTTAGATCTGCATGCAGTATTCAAATTCCATGAATTTACATAGAGGCAATACGATATTTTCTGTCTTATCTATTCCCTTCCTAATGATTCTCAATATTCTGTTTGCTTTCTAGACTGCCACTGCGCGCTGAGCAGATGTTTTCAAGGAACCATCCACAATGATTCCAATATCTCTTTCTTGAGTGGTAACAGCTAATTTAGACCCCATCATTTTGTATGTAGATACAGCTGGGCATATATTTTTCTATGTGCATTACTTTGCATTTATCAACACTGAATTCCATCTGCCACTGTGTTGCCTAGTCACCCAATTTTGTGAGAGCCCTTTGTAACTCTTTGCAGCCAGCTTTGGATTAACTATTTTGAGTAATTTTATATCTGCAAACTTCGCCACCTCACTGTTGATCCATTTTTCCAGATCATTTATGGATAAGCTGAACAGCACTCGTCATAGCACAGACCCTTGGAGCACACCACTATTTAACTCTCGCCATTCTCACCATTTATTCCTACCCGTTACCTTTATGTAGAGCACCTGGAAGTGTTTTCATGATCATCTAATGATCCTTCAGTTATTTGAATGAGAAGCTTGTTATCTTAATCCTCCCAGGCCAGGGCATGCACTTTAAGCAGACCACAAGTATGAAATTCAGTAACCATGCAACATACCTCATCATAATCATCCACGAACCCATCCCTGCAATCTACCCTGGTGCCAGTTCTACCCACTTATCTACACAAGTGATTTCATCATTGACCCAACAACTTCAGCCACTACATCAGGGCTCATTTAACTGCACATCCAATAATGAGATCTATGCCACCAAATGTCAGCAATGCCCCACTGCCATGTATATTGGCCAAACTGGACAGTCTCTACAGGAAAGAATTAATGGACACAAATTAGATATCCATAAAGGCAACACACAGAAACCTTTCGAGAACACGTCAATCTGCCTGGACATTCATTAATGGATCTCCAAGTCACCGTGTTGTTTCAGGCCAATTCCACAAGCTAAATACACAGGGAAGGAACTTAACTTCATTTACAAGTTTAATTCGTATGCAAATATAATGAACAGACACATCCGCTGGTTCCTGCACTACCTTCCACATCCTAATGACTCAACCAACCACATCCTAATGACTCAACCAATCAAACAATGGAGGCGCTAATTGTTCTTAGCCTCTTGCAACTACTTGAACAATCTACTCACTCTCTTTTTTTCCCCTCCCTCTCCCTTCCCTTATTTAATCTTGGATCTGGACTTCTAATACTCCAGTCATCTGAAGAAGTAGGTTATGCCCACGAAAGCTCATGATACCATCTACATGTTTTGTTTGTCTTCAAGGTGCTAATAGACTATTCTTTTTTTTTAGTTTTTCCTGTTACAGACCAAGTTGGCTGCCCCTCTGAAGCTTTTAAAATAGCGATCAACCTACTTTCTCTGCAGCTATGACTGTCTCATCTCCTCATGATCACATCTGGTTCTAACATTGGTGTTGTTACAGGAGTGCTCTGCAAAAGGCATGTCTGCATATATCTAAATATATTGTTAACTGATAAAAGTCCAGCAGATTGTTCTCATGAGTAGAAACCATTGTTCCTGGCCTTGGTTGACCAGTAAAAGTTGTTCATTTCAAATGGCTTCCTTCGTAAGGCTCCTTACAGCAGCCCTTAACAGGTGGGCCACTGCTAAATTATTCCGTATATAAAAACAGACTATTAGATTTAATCTCTTTCCCACTCACTTTTCCTTAATACCTTTGAATGTACAATTTTATATGATTTTAGAAGCAACAGGTGAAAAAATAGTGTAGAAAGTCAGTCCTTTTTGGATCAAGCTATATAACAATTATAGTACTACTATCTAACTATGGCTATTTCCTCTAAATTAAATATTTTGTAATGCATTCAATCTTTCCCATTGGCTTAGTGTTTACTAATTATGTAGCATTCAAATTACACTTCGACTGTAATAGAGGTGACTTCAGAATCTTTATTAAGGAAGAGTTGTGCTGGGAGTTTGGTAAATACAATTAAAATATGCACTTTCTGAAAACTTCCTTGGGATTTTTTTGTCGTCTCCATCTAGATATTTTATTGTGTTTACATAGCTACATATAGTGGTTGGATAAATAAATAGCTACATACAAAAAAAAGGGCTGAAGTACATAAAATGCTCTCTCATGAAGAGTATTTCAAAGTTATATTCTAATATTTAATTCATATTTACTAGCGTAAGGTCAACAGTAAGGTCAGCAGAATTTTTACTCAATCCGATTATTTCTGTGCAATTTTTTTGTAGTCTCCTAATTTCTCCATGCCTCTTGCTCAGGTAAACAAATTTCTGCACCAGGATAAAATGCCCACTGACTGTAAATCTTAATCTATTATATATTTGAGGGAGTTTATGAATCTCTCAATCTGTGTCCATCCATCCATCTGAGTCTGTTTGTTCAAGAATTTCTAAAAGGTAAGAGGGAGGACCACCAAATTTGGTAGGCAGCTTCCTCTTATCATAACCTAAAGCAAGGTCAGGGTTTGGTTGTGCCAGGACAATGGAATCTGTGTGGAATGCGATTGTTTCTCATCAAAGAGAAAGGGGGGGTTGTAAAAGCAGGAACAGCTATACTTATGAATGACCACAGGGGGGCAGCAGGCATCCTGATCCCAAGGAGCAGCCGTCGGCTGGCAGCACAGCCCCCACCACTCCTGGGGAGCAGCTGCTGGCCAGGTACACTGGCTCTGGGGAGTAGCCAGGTGTGTAGCCCCAGGAAGAAGTCACCAGCTGCCCCCGCCCCTGCTCTGAGCCCACCCATCCTCACCCCTGAGCCCTCCTGCACCTCTCAAACCCCAGTCCTGACTCCTGCACTGCCTACCTCTTGCCCCCGTCCTGAAGGACCCAGGGAATGCTGGTTACGTCATCTAGTACTTAATAAATAAGTACAGAAAGGCAGGGCAAGCAGACACAGCAAACAGGAGAGAGAATAGAGCAGAAGAAATTTTGAAGGGAAACAGGAAGAGAGATCTGAGAGGTAGCTCTCTCCAAACCTTGCAGTGCCATAGATCTCCCTGCCAGCTCTCAAACTGGCAGGTATGGGGAGGGGAAGCAAAAGCCTGTTAAGGGCTGCGTTGCACAAACTGCCGTCTGTGCTTTGATTTCTGCTCTACTGTAGCAATCCACAGAAGCATCCCCTAGCTCCATCAGAGGAAGGTGTTCTGCTCAGAGCAATGCGCATGGCTTTATTTTTTTTTGGGGGGGGGGGTGCTGAAATGGTGTCCCCAGTGTGGTGTGAGTCACTATGCTCCCATTCCTTATGCCTCTGCATCTGAAATGCCCAGTTGACTAAAAGCGGTAGGGTGGCAGCTTCTGTGACTACGCCAGATAGCACTGCAAACGCTGTCCAGGTAATTAGATTTCAATGCTTCTCAAAGGATAGACGGCCTGATTGCTAGGCTTTGCTTTATACAGGACTCAAACACTGAGCTTCAGCAGCTTGAGCATTCAGCTGAAATGCTATTTTGTCTAGATTCCTGCCGTTGTTTACTGTGCTTTGTCCACAGAGCGTACCTTCTAGCCATCTGCCTGAAGAAACCAGAGCTCTGGGAACTGTTAGTTTCGCATGCTGGGGGTTCAGGGATCCGGAGGAACATCTGACTTTGGACATGGGTAAACGGAGTGATTTTCCTCTGCTTTCTGAAACATTGCCTTTATGCTAACCCAAAGGGCAAGACATGTGAAATGGATACATTAAATTCTAGATATGCAGGGGACAGATGACAGTAGCATAGTGGTCAGCTTGAAGGTGCAGTGAACTCATGCTAGCGGCAAGAAAGCAGCCTGCACATCCTCAAATCTACCAATGATCGCAAATAATCTAGCCAAGGTGTTGAGGTTTTGACTGATCTTTTGAGCCAAGACATTACGTATGTATGTACAAATACTGCTCATGATCAGACATCTCGTTATAGTATACATTGAAATGAATGCCCATAGAGGGTTGTATGTCTCGGGGGAGGGAAGGAGTGATGGGAATCAGAGAAATTCCTCCTGAATTGCCATTTCCAATTGGGTACTCAGCTCACTAGTGAGCAACAATAAGATCTTGGTGACACTGAAGTGATGGGGAGTTTTTTCACTGATTGCAATAGGGCCAGAATTTTATCACAAAGGTTGTTCTTTGTTAACATGTCACTCATGGAAGTTTGGCACTACAGTCTCAAAGACTACATCTCTCTCATTGCTGTGATGGTGAAAATTAACATTTTACTCACCAGAAAGAGAAAAATATACTAGTCACTCTGATTTGCGTGAAATTTGTGCAGGGCTGGACCACTGAAATTAACTAGTAGGGCTGGTTACAGTCTTAGTGGACAATGATAAAGACATGGGGGAGGGGGAGGGCTAGGAAAGACTAGTTATGGGAGACCAAACTATCCTCTCATTCCTAGAAGTGGCAGCCATTGAGACACACTGGCAAAGGAAAGCCTTTCAACTATCCAGTTTGCACTAGAGAGAGTGGATTTCATTTTCTGGGGCTTTCAATTAAACACCTTTTATAACTACACCCTCCACACCGGACTTAATAAAGACCCCAACTATCTTACCCATTACCAAGATAGCTTCCCCAATTATCACCTCTAATACTATTAACTCACAGACATTTCCCCTTCCCCACCTCTAATATCATTAACTCACTGGCATTCACCTTCCTTCCCCCCCACATCCCCCTTCTGTTCTGTAATGTGATTTGTCCTTTTCATGTGTGTTCATTTTTTTTAAATTGTATCCTTTGGTATATATGGTTGTGACTGTTTTCTTCCATTATTTGATCTGAGGAAGTGGGTCTGGCCCACGAAAGCTCATCATCTAATAAACCATCTTGTTAGTCTTTAAAGTGCTACATTGTCCTGCATTTGCTTCAGCTGCCCCAGACTAACACGGCTACATCTCTACCACTATTTTATAACTACGAAACTCTCTATCAAGTATTATACCTTAAACGAAAGGAGACATTTCTACTTAAAGGAACAGATTATTCAACTGAAGAAATGAAAATACTACCAATATAAGTCTTCCAATACCTTCTAAACTAAAATAATTTAATAAGACATTCTTTTCATTAATTTACACAGATTTATTTTTATGAAACAACAAACACTAAAGAACTTAACAGCACAAGTGGAACAATCAAATCTCCCAGCCTCCAGAGAGACAATATAGGGAACATAATTACATGCAGTACTCATTTTGCAAATGCTGTTGACTGGTTTCCAAGTTTAGTTAAACGTGCTCAGGAAATGGATGTCTGGAACTTAATGATGCTGTATGTTTGACCTCTTTCAGTCCTGATACCTTCTACTTGCCAAATGTCATTTCAGCTTATATAAATGTTCAAGATCCTCTATTTCTCTGCAATGGGCTGAATTATCCATGAAGACATTTTTAAAATCTTAGAGGCCTAGTCTGTTCTGAAACTCATTTTAATCATTCAAAAGGATTTTATTCTCCCTAGATAAAGTTTCCAAAGGTTCCTAATGTCTACATGAAATGAAGGGTATCTACCTTCATATTTGAAATGCAGAGAGGGAATTCAAAACCAGAAGTGGAGTATGGGAGTTATTTAAAGGTGTGTTTTCCTATGTTTTCTCTTTTAACATCTCAATTAACTACTTGTTCTACTAGCTATTTAAACAGCTTCAGCTCTTTATACATATACTGTTCCTGCCCATACACACAAATGCATACAATTGTGATATTAAATGGTTATTTTCTCTTGTTTGAATGGAGATATTACTTGAAAGATGTGTTTCAAAATGACAGCCCATTATTCAAATTACCCCATTGCTTTGTAGGTTTGGATAAACTGGGACCCAGATCTCGGTCATCCTTGCTTTGGGGTTGGGTTTTGCAAAGCCAGAACCTAGTCACAGCAATGTGCAATACCATTTTTGCCCATCTCTGGTTTAAAGATGCATGATGTTAGCATTTAAAAGAAAGATCAGCAGGGTTCCTAACTGCCACATATGGTGGTTGTACTTAAAAGCTTTTAAGTTCTGAGTTTGATAGAGAAATTGCATCCCATTCATGTTCCTATGCTGAATGGCTGCTTGTGCCGAGCCCTTTCCATCTTTCCTTTCACAGTCTCTTCATCTCAGTCTCTCAACACCATCACCTCCCTCCCTTCAATATTCCATTTCCCTTCCTTTGTCATTCTGTTCAACTTATCCCCCCAAACGCCCTCCCTCCCCCCACAAATAAAATCCTGGAACGAACATCACATTGGCCTCCATCACATTATTCATGGTGTTTGTATGTTGTATCCCTTTTGCCTAGCCTTCTCCTGTCCTATTTACTTTGTAAGACCTTGGAGGCACTGTCTACTACTCTGTCTTTACAGTGTCTAACACACAGGGGTCCTATTTCTTGGCTGCATGATAAACAGTAACACACCACAGTATGTGTGTTGATATTTCCTATTCCTACAATGGGGAATATTCTTAAGACCAATACAGTTTTTGAAGCAGGAAGAAACTATTAAAGCCCATCTACTCTATTACAATGTCTGTTATATTTCAAAATGCAGTAAGACGTTCTAAGAGGAACATACTTTGAAGATGACCTTCTTACTTTTACATCCAGAGGCAAGCCTTATTAAAGTCCATTACTTTGCTTGGGAGCCTCTAGATCGTTAAGAGAAAGCATAAATACACCATCAAAATTAAGTAACATTTTCTTAGACTTTCCTCTCCTAATATCCAAAGCTACTTAGGGCTGGGAAAATATGACTTTCTTGGGCAGAAGTGGGACTTCAAGATACCCCATGTTCATTTCTTTGTTGATTGTGAAGATTATCACTGAAAATAACAAAGCAGGAGGAAAAGGCATAAACAAGATCTGTGTTCTGCATATTATTCTACATGGGTCTATTGTAATTGGCTTCACAGGTTAGCTCATGGCACATGGCTTCATTAGCCTTCAGCAGCTGGTTGATTCAATCAAATCTTTAAAAAAAACCCTGCTCTCAGCCTGCAGCACACGCACAACTTCTCAAATGCTGAGCTCCTGTTTCTTATGGATGTATGCATGTTCAATCCACTACTGACAGAAACCCTAGGGCTACGTCTAGACTGGCCCCTTCTCCGGAAGAGGCATGCAAAGCAGGCAAGTCAGAATAGGGAAATCCGCGGGGGATTTAAATATCCCCCGCGGGATTTAAATAAACATGGCCGCTGCTTTTTTTCCGGCTTGGGGAAAAGCCGGAAAAGAGCATCTAGACTGGCACGATCCTCCGGAATAAAGCCCTTTTTGCAAGTAGGAATAAGAGATCCTCCAGAAAAGGGCTTTATTCTGGAGGATTGTGCCAGTCTAGACGCTCTTTTCCGGCTTTTCCCCAAGCTGGAAAAAAAGCGGCGGCCATGTTTATTTAAATCCCGCGGGGGATATTTAAATCCCCCGTGGATTTCCCTATTCTGACTTGCCTGCTTTGCATGCCTCTTCCGGAGAAGGGGCCAGTCTAGACGTAGCCTAGCAGAAGTTTGGGACATCACAATAAAATCTGGGTGAATTCTAAATGTTCTAAGAAAGAATTCTGGAATTAGAATGAAATCATTTTCTTGCTAGGTTAATATTTTTATTTATTTAAATGATCAGATTTAAAACATTTTTTTCGTTAATACCCGAAGATAGTCTCCTATGATAATATTCTTTAGCCTCTCAATCTGTCTCTTTGATGTGTTTCTGATACCACTAGCCATTCCTTGCCATACTTCTATTTTTAATCACTTACTTGTTGCCATGTCAGTGGCAGAAATGCTGGTGGGGGTGGAAATTTCCACACATCTTACCTGCTTCCAGTTAATCATAAATCGGTATAGAGAACTGAGATATTAAAATATTCAGGCCAGAAATGTCAACACCTTTAGGAGTCAAGACGACTCATTTTCATTACAGCATATGCCACTATTTAGTTATCCTTAATCTTCATTTCCCCCTAAATGAACTCTAAGGGAGTGCAACTCCTCCACCATTTTGAATAACTAGAACTCATTTTAAAAAAAACTGTCTCTTTTTTAACTAGTTCACCAGTTATTTTGTTCATATCATTGAAAGGGTTCCAAATATGCTGCATGTGCATATCTAACAAAGTCAAAGAAAAGAATACAGTAAATTTATATTTTTAAGCAAATCTATGTACAGGCAACTGCTTCTCATCAAGCCATAGGGCAACTGATGAATCAAATAAGACAAAAAGATATGGAGCAGAACTGTAGAGTCAAAGAAAGCATTCATCTTCCATAAAGAATATTTCTGAATTATAAGGGAAGTGCATGAGAAATCAATTCCCTTTGGTTACAACCTCTTAGTAACTATACTGCACATCCACAAAAGAGGCCTCCGCGGTGTTGATGCTTTCTGTCTCTGGGACAAGTGTTTCTGACTCTGTGCTATGGAAATTATCCATACTCCCCTTATGTCCGGATGCAGGGTCCCCAACCAGGACTGCATCTAGTGCTTCATAAAAATGGCATGCTGCAGGTACAACACCAAACCAGCTGTTTGCCTCCTTCACCATCTGATACACCTGCTGGAATTCCTTTATCTTTGTTCTACATTGTAGGGTGTCTCGCGCTCACACACAGGGCTCAAGAAATGTGACCATGCATGTCCCAGTTCCTACAGGTTACTCGCAGTTGGGATTGCACCAATTCTTCACTCCACACATTGATAAGATCCAAAAGTCCTGCAGTATTCCAAGCAGGAGAGCCAGGTGGAAGAGGTGGATGAGGCCTTTTTTAAACAATTAACAAAACTATCCAAAGCCCAAGATTTGGTGGTGATGGGGGACTTCAACTATCCAGACATATGTTGGGAAACTAACACAGCGAGGCACAGGCTATCCAATAAGTTTCTGGACTGCATTGGAGACAACTTTCTGTTTCAGAAGGTTGAAAAAGCTACCAGAGGAGAAGCTGTTCTGGATTTGGTTTTAACAAATAGGGAGGAACTAGTTGAGAACTTGAAAGTGGAAGACAGTATAGGGGACAGTGATCACGAAATAATAGAGTTCATGATCTTAAGGAAAGGTAGAAGGGAGACCAGCACAATTGAGGTAATGGATTTCAGGAAGGCAGATTTTGATAAGCTCAGAGAACTTGTAGGTAAGGTCCCATGGGAAGCAAGACTGAAGGGAAAAACAACTGAGGAGAGTTGGAAGTATTTCAAAGGGACGTTGTTAAGGGCCCAAAAGCAAACAATTCCGCTGTGTAGGAAAGATAGAAAATATGGCAAAAGACCAGCTTGGCTTAACAAGGAGATCTTGCATGATCTCAAAATAAAAAAGGAGTCATATAAAAAATGGAAACTAGGACAACTAACAAAGGATGAATATAGGCAAGCAACACGGGAATGCAGGGGCAAGATTAGAAAGGCAAAGGCACAAAATGAGATCAAACTAGCTACAGGCATAAAGGGAAACAAGAAGACCTTTTATAAATACATTAAAAGCAAGAGGAAGACCAAGGACAGGGTAGGCCCACTGCTTAGTGAGGAGGGAGAAGCAGTAACAGGAAACTTGGAAATGGCGGAGATGCTCAATGACTTCTTTGTTTCGGTCTTCACCGAGAAGTCTGGAGGTGTGCCTAACGTAGTGAATACAAGCAGAGAGAGGGTAAGTTTAGAAGATAGGATACACAAAGAACAAGTTAAAAATCACTTAGGAAAGTTAGATGTCAGCAAGTCACCAGGTCCTGATGAAATGCATCCCAGGATACTCAAGGAGCTGATAGAGGAGGTATCTGAGCCTTTAGCTATGATCTTTGAAAAATCATGGCAGACAGGGGAGATTCCAGAAGACTGGAAAAGGGCAAATATTGTGCCCATCTATAAAAAGGGGAATAAGAACAACCCAGGAAACTACAGACCGGTCAGTTTAACGTCTGTCCCAGGGAAGATAATGGAGCAGGTAATTAAGGAAATCATATGCAAACACTTGGAAGGTAATAAAGTGATAGGGAATAGCCAGCATGGGTTTGTGAAGAACAAGTCATGCCAAACTAATCTGATAGCTTTCTTTGATAAGATAACGAGCCTTGTGGATAAGGGAGAAGCGGTGGATGTCATATACCTAGACTTTAGTAAGGCATTTGATACGGTCTCGCATGATATTCTTATTGATAAACTAGGCAAATATAACTTAGATAGGGCCACGATAAGGTGGGTGCATAATTGGCTGGATAACCGTAGTCAGAGAGTTGTTGTTAACGGTTCTAAATCCTGCTGGAAAGGGATAACAAGTGGAGTTCCTCAAGGGTCTGTTTTGGGACCCGTACTGTTCAATATCTTCATCAATGATGTAGATATTGGGATAGAGAGTACGCTTATTAAGTTTGCAGATGATACCAAACTGGGTGGGGTTGCGACTTCTTTGGAGGATAGGGACATAATTCAAAATGACCTTAGCAAGTTAGAGAAATGGTCAGAGGTAAACAGGATGAGGTTTAATAAAGAGAAATGCAAAGTGCTCCACTTAGGAAGGAACAATCAGTTCCATACATACAAGATGGGAAGCGACTGTCTAGGAAGGAGCATGGCTGAAAGGGATCTAGGGGTCATAGTGGACCACAAGTTGAATATGAGTCAACAGTGTGATGCTGTTGCAAAAAAAGCAAATATGATTCTAGGTTGTATCAACAGGTGTGTTGTAAGCAAAACTCGTGAAGTCATCCTGCCGCTCTACTCTGCACTAGTTAGGCCTCAGCTGGAGTACTGTGTCCAGTTCTGGGCGCCACATTTCAAGAAAGATGTGGAGAAATTGGAAAGGGTCCAGAGAAGAGCGACAAGAATGATTAAAGGTTTAGAGAACATGACCTATGAAGCCAGGCTTCATGAACTGGGCTTGTTTAGTTTGGAAAAAAGAAGATTAAGGGGGGACATGATAGCGGTTTTCAAATATCTAAAAGGGTGTCACAAGGAGGAAGGCGAAAATTTGTTCCTCTTGGTTTCTGAGGACAGGACAAGGAGTAATGGGCTTAAAGTGCAGCAGGGGAGGTTTAGATTGGACCTTAGGAAAAAATTCCTAACTGTCAGGGTGGTCAAATATTGGAATAAATTGCCAAGGGAGGTGGTGGAATCTCCCTCTCTGGAGATGTCTATCTAACCTGTTCTTAAATATCTGTCAGGGATGGTGTAGTCGGAGCTTGGTCCTGCCTTGAGGGCGGGGGGCTGGACTCGATGACCTCGAGGTCCCTTCCAGTCCTATTATTCTATGATTCTATTCTATGATTTTATGAAATCTGTACGGTGCTTTTAAATAGCCCCGATACTGCATTAATAAAATAAACTCCTCTTATCCATTAGGACTGGGTAAATATTCCTTTTCTACTGTACATGTTCTATTATCTGAGCTAATGATAAAATGTAATTGACCATCTCCCTTCTTAATCAATGGATTCTTACCTGTCAGCTCAGCCAGCCTAGCATCAGCCAATCTATCACTGGTAATAATGGATACAGAACTGCCTCATTCAAATAGCCTGGTTTCTTTTTGTGTTGCATGACAAGATCAACATTCACAGTACTGAAGCGTACTCAAAATCAAGTGCTTCTGATGTGTTATGCCTTGAGTTTAGTTTGGCAATTAAACACCTACAAAAATTATTTAGTGTTTCATTTATCCTCCTGCCATGAACCATACCCCTGAAATGTGTCAGTCTGCCTACACAAGCAGTGTTTGCCCCAGATTTTAAGTTTGTTTTTATTACACACACACACTTACTTCACCATAGCCCCCATCTTTAGCTCTTTGCTATTTAGACAACGGGTGAAACAGAATGCAACAGCAACTAGCACAAGAGATTGGGGATACTACTGCAATTAAAATATATTTTTCAAAGATGATTTAAGCACCTTTGCTCTCTACTCCTCATTCCAGGCTACTTGTCCACTCAACTGCTTCTTTGCCATAATACATGAGCGTTCAGGCTGGCCGCAAGGAGCTCTACCTACAGCTGGGAATCAAGGCCCACAGAAGCCCAAGTCATTCAAGCAGTAGGGGGGGCATAGTACGTTGGTTCTATGCCTCCCAACATCCATCTATAACTGGCAGCACCTGCTTTAGGTTTGCAGTGCAAAAGAAGCACTAGCTACAGCAATTGAGGCTGTGAAGATACTCTGAAGTAGAAGACTGTTTTAATAGTAAGAAGGAAGAGGGGGAACTGATCCAAAGCCCATTGCACTCAATGAAAACTTTCCCATTGACATCAGTGACCTTTGGATCAAAGTTCCCAGGAAGCAAAGTGATGTGTAATTACAGAATAGCACACCTGGGATGATGTGCTTTGAACCATTTGTGTGTGTACACCACATGAATTTTCATTGAATTTATGAACTCCATATATAATAGTAACCTTCAGTGTATATATCAATCAATCACTGGCTGACAGGGACTATATTACATACCAGACTCTTTGCTAGGAAGGACACTCAAAGAAGTCATTAACATGAGACTTTAGAATTTTCTCCTTCTGGAAAAGAAATTACAGGTGGTTTTGTGGCACCATGACCTATTCCTGTGAAGTACTTTTGATCACTATGGCCCTCTACTACTGTTTATAAGAACATGTGCTTTCAAAATAGCGAAAGTGCAAATATATAACAACCCAGAAATGAATCTGGCTCATGGGATGTGTCCTTCATCAATCATGAATGTAAGGATTCTCCAATGATTTCAACATTAAGAAGGGAAAAAAAATCCAAGTCTTGTTAACATTCCGGTATTACAAAAATACGTTTTTCCTCCATAATGTATGTTTTAATACTTATGAGCAAAATTTATCTTCTATTTTTCTTTAATCCAGTCAAATATCCATAATACTTTCACCAGTGAGGTTTATACTGTTAACATTTGAAACCTCCAGTTCCTCAGAGACAAACACCTACAGTATCTCTAGCAAGAATTCTTAAAAACAGAATACCCACTTGAAGAAGGGAAAAAACAGATTGACAAAGCCATGTGGGTATCCAAACGAAACCGTCCTTCAGGACAGATCCAACAAAGTAAACAGAGCACCACTAGCCATTACTTATAGACTCCAGCTAAAACCTCTTCAGCACATTAAGTGTCTACAATCGATCACTGATGATAATCCCTCACTCTCACAGACCTAGGGAGGCAGGCCTGTCCTTGCTTACCTCACCCAAGCTGAGACAAACACTCTCCACTAACTTCATGCACCTCACAACAAAAACACTAACCCAGGAACCAATCCCTTCAACAAACCCCACTGCCAACTATCCAAACATCTACCCTAGTGAAACCATCACAGGGTCTAACTACATCAGCTATGCAATCAAAGGCTCATTTACATGCACACCTACTAATGTAACATATGGCATATTTATTGGACAAACTGGATTGTCTCTACACAAAAGAATACAGGCAGTCCCCGGGTTACGTACAAGATAGGGACAGTAGGTTTGTTCTTAAGTTGAATTTGTACGTAAGTCGGAACTGGCATCCAGATTCAGCTGCTGCTGAAATTGACCAGCGGCTGACTACAGGAAGCCCGAGGCAGAGTTGCTCTGCCCCGGGCTTCCTGGAATCAGCCGCTGATCAGTTTCAACAGCGGCTGAATCTGGACGACTGGAACAGAGCAGCTGGGGCGCTGCCGGGTAGGTGAGACCAACCCGGCAGCACCCCAGCTGCTCTACCCCAGGTGTCCCCAAGTCAGCTGCTGCTGAAACTGATCAGCGGCTGATTCCAACCCGGCAGCGCCCCAGCTGCTCTACCACAGGTGTCCGCGAGAAAAGCCTGGTCTGCTGGGGGGGGGGGGGGGGGGGCGAGGGGGAGACGCACTAACTGTGCCCCCCCCCCCCCCCCCCAGCAGACCAGGGAGACACAGAGCTGCTTTTCTCGCCCCGGAGGATGCGGGCGGCGGGACCGCGGCACATCTGGGTGGTCCCGCCACCCGCGTCCTCCGGGGCGAGAAAAGCCCCATTCGTAAGTACGGATCCGACATAAGACGGATCCGCGTAACTCGGGGACTGCCTGTAAATGGAACGAATCAGACATCAAGAATGGCAACATACAAAAATCTTTGGGGGGAGCATTTAAACCTCACTGGACACACAGTTATTGACTTGCAAGTTACCATTCTCAGGTAAAAACCTTCAAAAACAGACTGCTGGCCTGGAATTCTCATGCAAATTTGACACCATCAAAAGAGATTTAAATAGAAACATGGAATGGATCTTTTATTACAACAGGGGATTTCCCCTTAAGGTACTATCACCTTCACAACACTGTTGGAGGTGAGCCACATCCACACGGATGTAATTAACATGGATATCACACTCCCATATCTATATCCCTTTTTTTCCCCCCTTTTCTTTTCTCCTCAAGCCTCAGAAGAAGTGAGTTGTATCTCATGAAAGCTTATGCCTTAATAAGTCTGTTTAAAAAGTGCCACCGGGCTCCTTGTTGTTTTGCTAAAATACAAAGCGGGTCCAGTCAGAACTGCACTTCTTTACTGAAGGAAATGTATTTTAATCCAATTAAATACATGAATGTTAGTTTAATATCAAGTTATTCCCCTTCCAGCTCTGAACAAAGCCAAGAGGGTTAAAATGTAGGCATGAAGAAATAACTTGATATTTAATAACCTTTTACATATACTTGAATGGGTTGAAAGTACTTTCCCAAGAAGTAACCAAGCAACTCAGTATTTTTCTAAGAATGATTTGTAAATCATGACTTTCAATACCATTAGTTTGATAATGACATTAAGAGCTGTGAAGACAGACTCCATTCATTTTTTTAATGTTACATCCAAACAAAATGCATTTTTCATTTTAAGCTGATCACCAGAGAAAAATCAGGATCCTTCCTAATTTTTTAAATCAGTTTTACAGTTAATAGCAACATCTTTGAGGAAGTGCTCATAAAAACCTTCCTAACTGTAAAGGTGGTTAAGCTCTGGAACAAATTACCTAGGAATGTTATGGAATCTCAGTTATTGGAGGTTTTTAAGAATAGATTAGACAAATACCTGTCAGGGATAGTCTAATTAATACTTAATGTTGCCTCAGTACATGGGACTGGACTAGATGACCTATCAAGGTCCTACATTTCTATTATGAGTCTGTGAGAGAAGCCTTACTTCAGACCACAGAGCTAGAATAAGAGCAGGGGGCTGGACTTGATGACCTTCTGAGGTCTCTTCCAGTTCTATGATTCTATGATTATGAATTTAAGCTTAGCCTGCCTTTTGCACAGATAAGTATGCAGAGCTGCTTAGGGGAAGAATGCACTGTGCACAGAGCACAGAAATATGGCACAGTTACTGTGGTTGGGACAAACTTGCATGTGCAAAAATGGGGACTTGCTTTGGCACTTCACTTAGTCTGTCAGAAAATTATATATCGTTAAGGAAATCTTGCTGTCTTTCCTTCGTCTGCTTGTTGCTTAAGGTTAGAACTTGGTTGGGAAATGTCAGAAGTGTTTACAACATTTTGACTAGGAAAAAAGAAGTTGGGTTTTTCTTTCCCCCCTTCCCATTTTGTGATGTTAAGGTCACATGAGCTGACTACCTCGCGCTGGCGCTGAGTTCTTACTTTTGTGAGTCTTATCTTGATTCATTAGCATAGACTATTTACTAGTGTGTTTGGCTGTGGTTCTGAACTGAGGTGATACATTTAGTGGCAGTCATGAGAACTTCAGATGTACCACCTAAGCGGTGATATACATCTCACAACAGGCGCTATCGTCATGTGCTCATGCAGTCTTGGACAATGTGAGATAAATGGAAATGAAAATAATATAATAATATACAAAGGATATGCTCTTATAGACTTGCAAATGCACATCTGTAGCATTTTTCTTTTCTTGCCATACATATAATACGATAAAATAAATGTTTTTGTTGTAAAGTAAACTTGTACAGGAAACAAAACTTGCTGTAGAAACCATAATGGAATTTTTTTATGTCTTACTGCAATCTTAAATTTAATGTTGCACAAGTTATTTCTCATATACCCATACTCCCATATTGTTAGCAATATCTATTTGCACTTAGTACATTCTACAAACCTTGACGTGGCAACTTGGGACATCAAGATACCTAGAAGAAATTCAGAGTTCTCTTTCAACTAAGGGAGAGTCCACATTGAAAAAAAAAAAAAAAGATATGCAGTAAACAAAGAATTCTGTGCGATATTCCAAGTCCTAGTGCCAGCTCTCAGAACTGAGGGACTATCACAGGTAGCCTTTGACCTTTCTAGTAATTTTTAAAAATTTCCTTTACAGAATTTAAAATCACATTCTCTCTTTGCCACCTTCTCTTTAGTTTGTTACTAGCACATTGACCCAGCATTGCTCTGGTCCCTAAGGAGAGTCTCAGGGCAGGTGGTTAGAGGTGGGTGGTGGTGGTGCAGGAGTCACGGTTGAGGGGGCTCAGTGGTGCGGGAGGCAGGCCGATCCCTGGGACTGGCTGGGGTGGCGAGCGCCATGCAGCCTGGCCACTGGATCCCTAGGACTGGCCAGGATTGTGGTAGCCATGCTGCCTGCCTGCCTGCCTGCCGGATCTCTAGGGCTGGTCAGGCCACGACTGGCTGGGTCGTGGTTGGCTGGGGCGGCAGGAGCTCTGCCATCCAACTGCTGGCTCTGCAGGGCTGGCAAGGGGAATTATGCTGCCCTGCTGGTGGTTCACCAGCAAAGGAACCTTTCTCGTGTATAGTGATTGGCAACTTCCTGAGCCTCACCCCCAGCCAGCCACTCTCTTACCAGTATGCGTCTCCCCTGTGGTCATTCTGCAGTATAACTGTGCCTGTAGCAGATCCCTCCCTTTGCAATTTATGAGAAAATCATAAATCCCATTGTCCTGGCATGACCAAACCCTCATCTTGCTTTAAGTTACAATAAAAGGTTTGGCGGTCCTAGCTCTTGCCATTTTGGAGGCGTTCTTGAACAAACAGACTCACCGAAGGACAAAACAGACAGATACAGAAACTCTCTCGGGGTATGTCTACACGACAAAGTTAATTCGAACTAACAGACCTTAGTTCGAATTAACTTTGCTAGGCGCTACACTAGCAAACCGCTAGTCTGAACTTAATTGGAACTAGCGGAGCGCTTAATTCGAACTAGGTAACCCTCATTCCACGAGGACTAACGCCTAGTTCGAATTAAGTAGTTCGAATTAAGGGCTGTGTAGCCACTTAATTCGAACTAGGGGGAGGCTAGCCCTTCCCAGCTTTCCCTGGTGGCCACTCTGGGCACCACCAGGGAAACTCTTCTGCCCCCCTCCCGGCCCCGGAGCCCTTAAAGGGGCACAGGCTGGCTACGGTGCCCGGGCCAGGTGCAAGCCTGCCAGCACCCAGCCAGCAGACCCTGCACCTGGCACGGCTCGAGCCAGCCACCCGCTGCCACCCAGCCCTCCACCTCTTCCAGGCTGGCGGCTCCCAGGAGCCTGCCCAGGTGTGCAAGAGGCGGGCGCCAGCCTGGTCTAGTGCAGACATCGTGGACCTCATCCACGACCTCCGCACTAGGCACAGGAAAGTGGCCGTCTAGGGCAGGAGAGCTGCCAGCCTGGCCACCCAGGAGCAGGTTTGCATGAAAATCAAGGTGGTCCAGTGAGACCCCCGACCCTGAGCCCTGAGCTTAGAACGGCCGTACTGGGTCAGACCAAATGTCCATCTAGCCCAGTAGCCTGTCTGCCAACAGCGGCCAACACTAGGTATCCTGGAGGGGATGGACAGAAGACAATGACCAAGCCATTTGTCTCGTGCCATCCATCTCCAGCCTTCCACAAACAGAGGCCAGGGACACCATTTCTACCCCCTGGATAATAGCACTCCATGGACCCAACCTCCATGACTTGATCTAACTTCTCTTTAAACGCTGTTATAGTTCTAGCCTTCACAGCCTCCTGCAGCAAGGAGTTCCACAGGTTGACTATTTGCTTTGTGAAGAAGAACTTTGTTATTAGTTTGAAGCCTGCTACCCATTCATTTCATTTGGTGTCCTCTAGTCCTTCTATTATGGGAACTAATGAAGAACTTTTCTTTATGCACCCTCTCCACACCACTCATGATTTTATATACCTCTACCATATCCCCCCTCAGTCTCCTCTTTTCTAAGCTGAGAAGTCCCAGTCTCTTTAGCCTCTCTTCATATGGGACCTGTTCTAAACCCCTGATCATTTTAGCTGACCTCCCCTCTCCCACCCTCTCTCTTTCCCTCTCCCACCTCCTTTTCCCAGTCTCCCCGAGTTTTGTTCAATAAAGAGAGTTTCTATTTTTGAACACATGTGTCCTTTATTTTGTACATCAGGAAGGGGGGCTAGGGAGGGGTAAGTGGAAGGAGGTGAAAGAGGAATGGGGTACGAGCCCCCGATGGGGAGGACTGGGGTGGCTCTGCGGGCTCCTTGGGGTGGAAGCTCTCCTGCAGCTCCCCGATTGACCCCCCCCCCCCCAGATGGCAGCCTGCGGCAAATGCAGCCGGGTTGATGGCTGAGTGCTGTGATGTGCCGAGTGTGGGCACTCAGGGCACTCCAAACCAGGACTGCTTTGCTGTCCCTCATCGAGTTAGACAAGCGAGCAGGGAACCCCTGAGAACTGTCTGTCCGGGGTGGGGGTCGGGTCCCTTTAAGTACAGCCCTCGGCTAGCCTGAGACAGCAGCTCCACACACTAAGTCCTAATCTGATGCCCTGCCAGCAATGCTTCCAGCCATCCTTAACCCCGGTTCAGGGTCCACTCAATGTGGACATGCTAGTTCGAATTAGCAAAACACTAATTCGAACTAGGTTTTAGGTCTAGATGCACTAGTTTGAATTAGCTTAGTTCGAATTAACTAATTCAAGTTAAGTTAGTTCGAATTAGTGCTGTAGTGTAGACATACCCTAAGGGTGCATCTACACTGCACCATTATTTCGAGATAACTAGCGTTATTTCAAAACAATGTGAGTGTCTACACAGCCATTCTGTTATTTCAAAATAATTTCGAAATAACGGATGGCTTATTCCGAAATCTGTAAACCTCACTCTACAAGGAATAACACCTATTCCAAAATAGCTATTTTGAAATAAGGCATGTGTAGACGCGCCAATACTGCTATTTCGAAATAGCCCCTCACCAGAGCCATGCTAAGTTATTCCTTCCCAGTGCCTCCTGGGGCTCTAAATTGAGATAGCATGTCGACATCAGGGAAGCCTGCCTCAGACTAATTTTGAATAGCTTTTTTCTGTAATAGCGATGCAGGGTAGACGTCCCCTAATATACAGCATAAAATGTGAGCTAAATGTTGTTTTGCTTACACTACTGTTTAATATTTATTGCAAATAATGTTATATTGGCAAATTTATTGTTACTCTAAAACACTGAATTACTGCAAAACTTGGTCACTTTTCTTCAAAAATAATAAAAATCTATATCCTGTATCTCTATTTACTGTAAATAAGACTATTTTACTGTTTCTCTCTCTCTCTCTCACACAGACATTCACAGTGTCACTTTTGTTGTGCTCCATTGGAAGGCCAATTAGCACACATCTAGTCCAGTTTAATTAGTAGTCAAATAAACCATCACAAGTCTTCACAACTATTCAATGGGGCTCTATATAAACTGGCCTTGAGACCAGCTTGTCATCAGAGCTGCCAGGGTCACTCTCTTTTGTTTACTACACTTCCTTCCTGAATCGCTGTAGATTTCAAAGCATGCTTATTAAATTGCCGCTTTCAGCAGGTTAGGTCATTTTCTTCTTGTACTTCACAGTGATTCCGTCTAGCTGTTTGCTCCCTCTACCGCTCTGAAAGCAACATGGGCCCATCAGCGTCCACCCTTCTTATACGTAGATTCTGGTTCTTCAGCTGCTTCTAATATCTTGTTGCAAAGGATAGTATCCCCTTGGCTTTCTCCCCCCAGTTCCAATCCTGATACAATACATACGTGTTGAGGAACCCTTCAATTAAAATACAAGTTATGCAGTTACTGGATTCAAGTCCCTATTCTATAGTATGAGATTCTGAGAATCTTTCCTTTATAATTAACTAATCTTTCATGGATTTCTGTATCTTGTAAATTTAGGGATTTAGGACTATTCTCAAACCATTGTTTCTCTGAATATTATAGTACACGGAACTCTGAAATATTGTATTTGGTTAATTACCACAAAAAAATTTTTTAAAAAAATTAGGTAGTCTCACGCACTGAAGCATTTCAGAAAGAGACTACTGTCAATCATAGTGGTGACAAATTTCACAGAAATTATTCATAGTAAAAATATCAGTTTGCATAATTTGTCACTTACAAGTTATTACAACTGGAGAAATTATTAATAGAATTTACAATGATAATCAAAGATTGTCTAGTATATGCTCCTGCTTATACTAATTCTAAATACACCTGGCCTGTCTATGAAACCTGTGCAGCTGTGAGTTCACTCAAAACATTCACCCTGTGATTATATTGCAGGACAGATCAAGCCCAAAATTCAACTGATGACCCAGAAAGATCTGGATGTTTCTGGTAATGAACAAGCAATGCCATAGCAGAACAAAAGAAGGGCAGATCTATTTCAGTGCTTAATTCAACAGGACTACAGAAATATCAAAATACCTCATTGAGACCTCTCAAAAGCTGGGAATTTCAGCTTCTCTTTCTGTCCTGGGTTTACCCTTTTAAAAAGAGCCTCTCTCTACACAGTCACCTAGTAGAGGTCCCTTTAAATCCGGAAGAGACAACCAGCTGCAGCTTTCACTTGACCTTTTAATATGATACTGCTGCAGGCTGAAACTCCATTTAAGCTAGTATTGTTTTCTCCTACTTTTCCTTGCTCTGATTCTATAAGAGATGGCACCTCCTCACCTTTCCTTAACCAAGGACACAGTAAAGAGCTCAGTCGGGGGTTCACGTTTCTCCTGTTACGTTGTGTTTTGGTTCCAATGTGACAACCTCATCCAATTTATAAAAAAAATGGTATTCAGGGAATTAGTTGACGCAAACAAGACGGTTGCCCTTTTATATCAAAACTTTCTTTGTTGCTCCAGTATGGACCTCTGTCTTCATGTCAATTCCTTTCCATCACCATGAACAATATTGGGGAAATCAGTGTTTGGAATTAAAAGAACATGTCTCTCTCAATAAGCTTGTTTCATCAATACAATGGTGTGACATCGGGATATGTATAAGCACAAAATTTCCATTTTATGCTCAACAAAACATTGCCAACATTAATGAGAGGCAAAACAAAAACAAAACGGTGAAAGGCACTTTCATGAAAACGTTGCAAAGCGCTTTATGAAAAACAAAGATTTCTAAACAAATAGCTTAGAGATTCCATAGCTGCAAGGCTACATAGAAAGGCTTTATATTAATCAAAACATTGGATCATCAATTTTGGCAGATACAGGATCAGACTACATTCTGTAGTGTATCCATTGATAGTTCGCATATTCTTATACGGACAGACTGTATGAAAGTTACACACACACACAAAAGTACACTAATAGGATGTTAAATAAAGGCTACTACTCAAAAATTAGGAAATTCCTGAATTTAGGTTTTCTGCAACCTGAATTCAGTCCCTTTGTGCATATGCATTATGATGTAGTCTTAGGGTCCCAACCTCAGACACAGAACATAAAAAACAGCTAGGCAATATTTTCTTTTTGACTCATTGTTCAGCAACTGTCCCCATGCCTTATTTACTGTATTCTATTCAAATCTTGCTCTGCAGTAAGGATTATTCTATCCCAGGGCTTATCACTATAGTAACTGAGTGCTTCACAAATATCAATTAATTTACCTTCACAATATCCATGAGATAAAAGTATGGCATTATCCCCATTTTACAGAGGGGGAGTTGAGGAAAGAGAGGCTAAGGGCCAAATTGTCCACTATTTTGGGTGCCCAATTTCAGACACCTAAAAAACAATTTTTCAGAGTACGTAGCATCATATAGCACTTTGTATGTTCACAGCATGGTTCCCATGGATAGCAATTGCAGTTGTCAGTGCTCAGCACATCTGCAAATCAGACCCCAATGGTCTCAAGTCAGGTCCCAGAAAATGACGAACATACAGCCAGTGTCATCATTGAAGACTTCAGATTAAGGGACTTGCCTTGCATCATGAAGGGCCTATGTGGCAGAAGAAGGGATAGAATCTAATTCTCCAGGGCAGCCTTCAACTGCTTTATCCATGAGGCCATCCTTTCTCTTCCTGCCTCAATTGCCTGCTTCATTCACCACACACTTTGCAGCTTCTGCAACAAATAAGGCAAGAGTCCTGCTGACAGGAACTTCCTTATGCAACCCTGATTCATCCTCAGAGAAGCCCTTTGAAGTCAATGGGTCAACAATAAGTTTACATGAGATGAGGATTAGCATTACTATTCTTGTATTATTTGGTTCACTGGTCTTACCTTGCCAATTGCTATGAATTTTTTCAAACTTAATCTCTTGCCTCTTGTGGGATCAGCCCATTTGTTATCATACCCTAAGGTTGCCACGGAGTATGCTGCTGAAAAAGCTAAACACCAAACAGAGCAGCAGCAGTGACAGATCCACTGCTGCAGCAGTTGCAGAAGTACAGGGGAGCTTTACTAACTTAGCAAACAGAACCCAGGCAGCAGAAACCAACATTCATTTGAGGCATATCAGTATTTCACCCATCAGTTTTATGTTGCCACTGGCAGGAGGCAAGCTGTTAGCCTGTCCATAATTTTAGTCGGCTTCTTTGGCTCGCTACACTTAATTGTTGTCAACTAGAAAGCAAATTAACTTCTTATTTCCTTTGTGAGGACTTTGTGCTCAGCATTTCAAAGCTACTCAAATGGCAGATGCTAATTTCTAGGGGTTTGTTCACAGTTAGCTCTCAAGAAGAGAGGCAGGAAAAGCCTAATTTTTTTCTAATATTTCTACCTCTCTGTCTAGGCTCTTCATAAGAGCAAGATGATCTATAGAAAGAAGGCTGTAATTCTGACTGGTATTGAGGCTGTTTTAAAATTAGCTCACTGTGCCACTCACAGCCTTTTCCCCTTTGGGAACATTAGCAAATAGCTTACCAAATGCAAGCCTGTCAGAGCCCAGTTCAGTTTAGATTAAAAGAAAACACTTATTGGCAAATAAAAGAAGAAAACAGGAAGGGAAAAAAAAGAGTTAACGCTTAGGCACCTTAGCCTAGATATTACTTAAGGACCCTAGAAGATAACATAATAAATCCAAATTATAGATTATAAAATGTCCTTTGTTATACAGACTACTGCAGAGATTTGTAGGGTATGTGACATCTTGTCAGAGATCTGGCCCCTCTGGTAATCTCTTCAGAGAATGCAGGGCCATGCACGTAAAACTCCAACAGACACCCCAGCTAGTTGTCCTTACATCTGAAGGAGATATAAATTTCTGTACATGCCAGAGTTGGATTGTACATTCCACGTCAATGGTGAAGCTGAGCACATATCTTCATAATTAAATAACCTATCCATTACATTTAGCCCCTTTCAGCTCTTGGCACATGCATCAACAGATTGTGACTGTCTTAAATTTGTTATGCAAAGGATTTGGTGACATTTTCACTTTTAAAAAAATCGTTATGGATTTTTTTTTTAACTTTATGGACAAAAAATTCTCTGCCTGTATTCAACATTCGCTATTTGAAGTATACTGGATAGTCATGGCTGGTCAAATAAAGTAACACGGCATTGTTTCTGCGCCTTAACAGGCTGAGTGAGTATGCTTTAGTATGCATAGTGTTAAAATGTAATGGGGCTTCCACAGTGAGACTATTCAACACAGATTTTACTGTTAACGTTTTTATGGTATTCAACTTAAATTTCACATACAGTTGGACCTTGTTATGGCTCCTAAGGCCACGAACAATTTCTCAATATTAAGTAAGGTGGAACCCCACACAATTGGCCTTTTAACAACCTCCTCAAGTTCATCACCAGATTAGGATACATCAGTTTAAACCCTGGGAGTGGCACCAGACCCTGCCAGAACAGCAGTTGCAAAACCTGCAGATGCATCTCCACTCAGAGGATGCAATAGCTTCCGTGGGCCCTCAGCCTTCAGTGCCCCATGGACTATGATGTGCCATTCCTCCCAGCCCTCAAAGTCACCTGGAGCACACGATATGGCGCTCCAGCAGCAATTTAAAGGGCCCATGGCCCTGGTTGCTGTCACAGTAGCAGAAACCACGGCTAGGAGCCCCGGGCCCCTTTGACTCACCAGGTCCCAGGGCAACCGTCCCCTTACCTCTCCCTGCCCCCGTCAGTAGGTCGGTCTCCACTGCTACAGTGATCAACATCTCCCACAATACAAGATCCACAGATCCTTCATATGCCTATCACAACATGTGCTGTACCTCATCCACTGCACTAAATGCCCAACAACAGTTCTATGGGTGAAGCCAGACCATCACCAAGACCTTGGGGCAAGCCCTGGGGTTTCTTTATGCAATAGTTCGCATGAGGCTGCAAGTCTTGGCTAGACTATGTATTAACACAGTCTTGTCAACCCTTGGACAATCAGGCTGGTCTGTGCTGGAATACTGCAACCGGAAGGTCAGCAACAGCTTGGGAAGGTGGTTGCAGACTCCTTTTCACTACAATCGGTTTGTGTCACCCTGCAGGTGGGACCTTGTTTTGTTGTTTGAAGTTATAATAAAGCTGCAGCCACTTGGCTAAATCTGTTGTTTCCATTCATTAGCACTGCCATTTGCCATTAATGTACAGTGATGTCAAAGACAGTAAGAGGCTGTCATGAGAAAACAAAGACTGGAAGTAACTGAGCAAAAAGCAAAGCACTTCACAATGGAAAGCTGGCTCATTAACCCAGGGATGGGCAATAATTTTTGCTCGGGGGGGTCACTTTAAAATTTTTTGAAGTAGTATGGGCCACCCCAGAAGAGGCGGGGCCTAAACAGGAAGGGGCGGGGCTCCCCTTCCCACTAGGCACCCATGCCCTGGAAGAGGCTTGGCATGCTCCCCCACCCCCAGGCCAATCAGGGCAACTTGCAGGCCGGGGTAAGGCCGGGACAGGGCGAAGAAAGCTTCACACACCTCCCCTGCCCCCACGTCCTGATTGGCCTGGGGGCGGGGAAGCATGTGAAGCCTCCTCCGCTCTCCCCCCCCCCCCCCCCCCCCCCGCCCTGCAAGCAGCGCACGGTGCTTCAAAGCGCCACGTGCTCCTGGCAGGGCGGGAGGAAGCTTTGCACGCTCCTCCACTCCCAGGCCCTAATTGGCTTGGGGGCGAGGGAGCAGAAGGGCCTCTGCGGGCCAGATCCACCCGCTTGGCAGGCCAGATGCAGCCCACAGAGGCCTTTTTGCCCACCCCTGCCTTAACTCAAAACCCATTATAACAACACCCACCTCTATCATTCAGAGCTGGGAAACTATTCCAGACTCCTGATATAAGGATCTCTTCCTGTGAAGTAACATTAACAAGCTGATTAAATAGGGATTAATCAAACTCAATTTATTTTTTTGGAACGCTGTAAATGAAATAGCTAAAGTTAAGGTCAGGACATCCCAGTATGCATGGATTGAATTGAACAAACTCCTATCCTCAATCTGTACATCACTGTGAAATTGACCTGATGCTGAGAAGAAGAGAAGAAAGAGAAGGTGCACATATATTACATCTGGGGGCTGCTTGAATGTAGTGCATATATGTTGCATAGAGTAACATATTCCTAGTACGAGAGTCTTATGTTCTGGAAGAAACGAGATGAAGAGTCAGAACAGAAGCAAGGAAGTTTAGTGAGTCTAAGAATACCCCCGGACCTATTTATTTATTTTGATTTAGAATCATATATGCCCATTCACAGGCTCTAAGGCTGTGTCCAGACTCAGGGGTTTTTTCGGGAAAAGTAGCCTTTTTCCGAAAAAACTTCCCCTGCGTCCAGACTCAAGCCGCGTTCTTTCAAAATTAATTCGAAAGAACGCGGCTTTTCTTTCGATGGCGGTAAACCTCAATTTACGAGGAAGAACGCCTTCTTTCGAAAGTTCCTCTTTCGAAAGAAGGCGTTCTTCAATGTAAATAGGGCTTCTTCGAAAGAGAGCATCCAGACTCACTGGATGCTTTCTTTCGAAAAAGCAAGCCGCTTTTTCGAAATTTCTCCGTGCAGTCTAGACGCTCTCTTTCGAAAGAGGCTTGCAGTCTAGACATAGCCTAAGTCAGAGGTTCTCAAATTGGAGGAGAGGGAGAGGCCCTATGGGGAGGGAATGGAATGTATTGAGGGGAAGAGGTGTGAGAAGATTTAGGGGGAAATGTACTCCACACATTTTGTCCACAGCAATGAATATCTCACAAAGATAATTCCTCGAGACATATCAGGTCCTCCAGATATATTAGGTCCTGTGCACTGACCCTAGATCGGGGTGGGCAATCAGCATACCACGGGCCAGACATAATTCACCAGAATTAGCCCCTGTCCAGCCAACAGATGTTTTGTTTACCTGCACATCCGTGGGTACAGCCGCACATAGCTCCCATTTGCCATGGATCGCCATTCCCAGCCAATAGAAGCTACAGGAAGCAACGTCCCAATCCACGCTGCTTCTCGCAGCTCCCATTGGCTGGGAATGGCGACCTCTGACTAATGTGAGCTACCAGTGGCTGTACTGCATCTGGCCCACAGGTCACTATGGGTACGTCTAGACTACCGCGTTTTGTCGACAAAACTTCCGTCGACAGATACTGTCGACAAAACTTCCGTCGACAAAGAGCATCCAGACACATTGAGTTCTGTCGACAAAGCAAGCTGCTTTGTCGACAGAACTCCGTAGTCTGGACGCAATGTTACAGGCAATAACACCTTCTGTCGACAGAGTTCTGTCGACAGAAGGTGTTATGCCTCGTAAAATGAGGTATACCAGCGTCGACAAAACTGCTGAGTTCTGTCAACGTTATGTCGACAGAACTCAGCGGTAGTGTAGACGCTGGTATAGTTTTATCGACAAAAGTCCACTTTTGTGGACAAAACTAGGTAGTCTAGACACACCCTTACTGCCCACCCCTGCCCTACATGATGCAGAGCATTCTGACAGATTTCTGTTAAGCTTGCATAGCATTACGCAAAGTCATTGCCATCTGTATGTTAAACCATTTGCTACTATGCAGTGTAATCATCAACCAACATATCAGTTTTGCTTTTACTCTGATGACAGTGGACTACTGACTCTGCATCGATACCTTACTTCTTTTAGCATTTAGTAAGAGTTGGATGTTGATTTCTATTACAATCGTGTATGCTCTTGTGTGGAAGAAGAGGCAGAAAATACTACAGCACCAAAGAAGAGGGGCAATCAAACAAGTTTGGGAATCACTGCTCCAAGTATACTCTGTCAATTGTTTTAAATTATAAAATCAAACCACAATATAATCAACTCATGCTTTCCACCTAACTGGGTAACATACTAAAATACTAGCACTCCCAGACAAAAATACTAGCACTCCCAGACATTGGCCTATACTTTAATCCTACTTCAAAGACCAAGTGAAATAATTTGGCCTTGCAGTTTGCTCTGAAATTCTGGCAAACCCAGGCAAGTTCAGAACCAGGCCTGGAGACAAATCCACAGCCCTGGGACCTTGCCAGACAGTACACGCTGTACTTAAGTTCAAATACCAGTGCTGAGGTAGCTTTGTAAAAAAGAATACCATATGGAGCAGTGAGTTCATTAGCTAGCTCTCAGTACTTTGCTCCCATATATGAGAGCAATTTCAACTCCATCTCCACGTTCACAAAGATCCCCAGACACAGTGCAGCTGCCATGGTTTCTGCACACAGGGGTGTAACCCACACACATACTGGCTGTGGTTCACTGTCCCATGTAGTGACCACTTACAGAGAGAAAGAAGGAGTCTCCTCTATAGCCTAAGCTGAGAACCATTTGGCTTTTAGCTCATAAGAACGGGTCAGACCAAAGGTCCATCTAGACCAGTATCTTGTCTGTCAACAGTAGCCAACCAGAGGTCCCAGAGGGAGGGAACACAACAGGTAATCCTCACGTGATCCCTCCCGTCACCCGCCTCCAGAGAAACTATTGCTAGGGACACCATTCTTACCCATCCTTGCTAATAGCCATTGAGCTGCAGGGCTTATGCACTAACCATCAAACTGCAGGGCTCACACACTAAGCTACTGAGGAGCCGGGTTCGGTTCCACCTGTCCATATTACCCATGCACTTTGCAGAGTGGGGTGGGAGGCAAGGACAAGATAGGGGATGGGGTGGAATAACTGTGAAGCCAGTGAATCATGAATGAGAGCAAAGTTCAGAAATAACTGTGGCATCAGGGCTGTTGTCATGCCACTCTCTGGCTTGGGGAAGGAGTCCTTCCCTCCAGTGTGACCCCCTTGTATTATGCCTGCTAACTCAGCGTTAGCATGAGGGAGACTATTTGTCCTTTCACCAAAGGACTGCACCAACACTTTACAGTTAGTGGAGCTCCCCACCCTCCACCCAATAGATATTAAGTCCATTCCAATATGGGTAAATTGAGGCACATAACTTAAATGGACTTACTTGAGGTAACACAGCAACCCAGTAGCAGAATTAAACACAGAACCTCGGGCCCCTGCCTCTGCAGCTTCTTCAGTCACCGAAAAACCTTTCCTGCCTCGAACCCTGAAACATACAGGTGGAAAAGTCTCTTCAAATCCTGCACACTCACTCACTATATTCACTAACACATCCCAGAAATGGAGTATGGGGAAGAGTAGCCACGAACACTCACTTTTCTTATTGTTTCCAACAGCAACACTATTTTCAGTTGTCTGTTCTCACATTGCTTAGCATCTGGCTCTCAGAAGCTGCAGAAATGGTTGCAATCTGGTCTACCCTGTAAACTAGATAACACAAAAAGTATTGGAACAGTTGCCTTTCCTTCAATCAATTAAAGGGCACTTAAGGGAAGAGACACATTGCTACAGAAATACCTGCCACTTCACAGGCTACTACAGCTCTGCTGTGCTGTATGGACAGAAACAGCTTTCAGTTAAAAATATTTGCAAATCCATAAACAAAAGGATTTAAGTCAAATAACTTGCATTTTTATATATTTTTCAGGGAAAATCTTTAAAATAAATTAATAAAAATACAAAATTCTTGATTTTCTTGACATGGAGAGATCCAAATTTAAAATTGCATGCTTGTTTTTTTACAAGGTGGAAAAGGCAGAGATTTGAATCAATCCCTAAAAACAGAGGCGGGGCTACATGGAAAACTATACACCTGTGTGAAACTTAAAGTACAAGCATTTATACAGCAGGAAAATGTTTTGGGAGAAAGCTTTTAATTGTATTTTCACAGAGATAAGAACACAGTATAACTAGTCACACTTCTGTTTAACTTTAGAGGGAATATTTTCACTGCATCCCATTTATTGAAAAGAAAATGGGATTTTATTAACTTTTACACTTGAGCTGTCTGACTATTGACTATTATATGAAAAGCTCACTTTGCAAAACTACTTTCATTAAATGCTTAAATTCTAGAGGGGAAAAAATGATGCAGAATTTTCAAACAAGAAGAATCAAGACATGTAATCCTCTTTTCCTTTGTACCACTAATTACAAGATGTTCCTACACATCTTAAAAAAGTCTCCTGTTGCAGCTGGAAAAGTAGAAATTAAAACACTCCAACAAATAATTAAATATTATCAGTAAACTCAGATGCCAACTTTTAATGGCTATTTTGAAAACAACTGAATGTGAAACTGAACATTGCATTACTGGGTTTTGCTACTGTTACTATTAACTCTTTATCCAAGTATCAAAGATGTGTGATACTATACAGCTGAAGGGAAAACACTTCATTCTGTGTGTGGCTCTTTATATTCTCTTCTCTCAAATCACCACCATTACAGGTAAATTATATTCAAGTACTGTTCTTGTAGACAATGGAGAATTGACAAATGAATCAATGCATATGTTAAAATAATTTTAATTCGCTTAGTAGATGATATTTGAAAAACTCACTTTCTAAAACCTCAAGTCCTTATTCATATACAACCTGATCACACAAACAATTAAATGGTGGATTATCTAGATCCATTTCAGTCTAGCTTCAGGCTTGGTTTTGGAACAAAAACCGCCTTACTCGCCCTGGTAGACGACCTATGCCAGGAGACAGACAAGGGGAGTGTGTCCCTATTGATTCTCTTGGACCTCTCAGCGGCTTTCAATACCATCAACCATGGTAGCCTTCTGGAGCACATGGAGGAGATGGGTACAAGAGGCACTGTTCTGAGATGGTTCTGGTCTTACCTGTCTGGACACTTTCAGAAGGCGGAGCGAGGGGGCTGCTGCTCCATCCCATAGTAACTGTGCTACGGGGTCCCACAAGGTTCAGTTTTGTCCCCTGTGCTGTTTAACATCTACATGAAACCGCTGGGAGAGGTAGTAAGGAGATTCAGAGCAGCGGTGCCCAATCGCCAGTCTGCGGGCCGGTGCCCGTCCACCAACCACTGGCTGCAAGGCCACAGTGCCTGTTGGAGTTCAAGCCAGCTGTTCGTGGCAGCCTTGGTGGCTGAGGCAGTGGCAGGAGCCGCCTCTCCCCCCCCCCCCTCCACCCCACGTGCTGCGGGGGGGGGCGCAAAGGAGGAGGGAGCGTGCGTGCCACCAATGGCCACTCCCCCCGCCTGTGCAGCTGCTTTTGCCATCAGCGGCGCTGGGGCTGAGGTGACGGCAGGAGGAAGCGGAGCAGGAGGTGCCTCCCTAGAGCTTTTCCCCCACCTGCATGGCTACTTTTGCAGGCAGCAGCGCTGAGGTGGCAGCAGGAGTAGCTTCCCTCCTCCCCCTCAATAATGGCAGCCAGCTGTGGCTCATGCTCCCACCTCTACCTATGGGGGTGGAAGAAGCACTTGGGGAGGGCGGGGGTGCAAAGGAGGAGGGCCACGGTCACGCTCCATAGCAGGGGCAGCCTCGCTCTGGGGAGTGTGGGGGTGGGGTGGGGGCAAAGGAGTTTTAACTGAGGGCATGGTGGGGTCACAGGGCAAGAGATGTTGGCATGGACTGTGGGGATGGGGGTCAAAGGGTGTTAGGCAGTGGAGAGCAAGGGGATGTTACCGAATGGCCAAAAGTTTGTGAATGGGTTTGCCGGTCCACAGCATAGAAAAGGTTGGGAACCACTGATTTAGAGGTCGGTGTGACAGAACTCTGTTTCTCTGCAACACTGGATGCCAGTCAATGGACTGGATGAGGTCAAATAAGCTGAAGTTGTATCCAGATAAAACCGAGGTCCTGTGGATCAGGAAGCCACCTGTGCACATAAGCCATTCTTCTGTGTTTTTATCCGGAAGAACGGCTCTTGCGCAAGAGGAGTTTTTTGTGCAAAAAGGAGCCATGTAGACAGCTCCTTTTTGCACAAAAGCCTCTTGTGCAAAAATGGAGCCTCATTAATTATGCAAACGAGCCACGGCAATATTCCATGCTTAGCCTCATTTGCATATGTTTTTCCACAAGAGAGGGGCAGTGTAAACATAGCCCTTCTGAGATGGAAATACTAAGGAAATGTCAGAAGAAAGTGTCTCAAGCTGAATACATATTGTCTTATTATAATAATTCCAGTTCACCTACGGTAATTTAGCTTTATCTAGCAGAGGAAAAAATACATTTTTTCTCAACAGTACCAACCAAATTATAGCATTAGGGAGGTAGCAGTGTTAGTCTGTATCCGCAAAAACAATGAGGAGTCCTGTGGCACCAATTGTACTATAGCATATAGCCATATACATACAATGCCAGACATTTTACTTTTTCATAGTAAAAAGAACTGCAGTGTTTTATTAATTTTTTAAAAAGCCTTGTTTTGAATTTTTATGTAACTGCAAAAAGTTCAGATATTGACAGAAGACTGCAACATGAAGAGAGAGATTTTTCCTGGAGGTTTTTTAGCTGCTAGAACAATTAACAGAGGACATTTGCATATGTCCATGTGCTCACACAGTGTCTGCATATGCATGCATGAGTACACACACACTTTAAGGAAGATATTTTTTGCTACAGAACTGCACACATCAGCAGAGGAAGGGAAATTAGTGTACTGATGCTGTCTGAACTCAGGTGACACTATGTTAATGGAACATAAAACAAAAACAATGGAAATTAGTCTTTGACCTCGTTCCGACTTTGCAAACTATAGTTTGACTTGATTTGACAGCAAAAGTTTGGCTCCAGTTTCATTGCGAGGCATCATTCCAGTACTTGATCAGTTTCCCCACATACCGTTCCATCTTCAAAAATAATAAACGAGCAGTTTAAAATGACCACATTGCATGATGCTAAAATACCCTCTATACAAAAACCCCAACCAAAGCAGCACCCCACCACTGACAAAGAGTACCCGACCATACGACAAAGCTCCCGATCATGAGCATGAAGGGATCTTTCAGGGTTAGCACAGGACATGAAGATGGATTACCAGCATCATGGAGCCATCTCTGAAAATTCCTGGCATAAATCAAGGTCTCCTATTGATTTTACAGTCCCCCCAGAGACAAAGCTGCACTGAAATAGCACTTTGCTAAATGAAGCACATGGCCATGCTCCTGCTAATGTAACAACATCCACCTGGCACTATCTGAGATTTCTCTGGGAACACTGGGAACCTTCTGTTGTTTTAAAGGGTCACAGAACCTTTGTTCCCACTTGACCAACAGCTTATAACTGAATATTTCAGACAAAAAAAAAAAAGGAGGTTTACAAGCTCAGCATTCTATGACAGAATGTACATTCAGCTGTCTGCATGTAACCAGCCCCTCTGCGCATCTTCCTGGTACCTTTTCGGAGATGGCAGGGTGAGTGGGACAAGGGATGAACAGACTCAGAAGCAGAGATTTTGAAACACACTGAAGCCTCTGCTTAGCTGACTGATCAGCTGTGTATCGTGAAATGCTAGCAGAGCAATCTGACCTCTGTAGAAGAGAGGACATTAAGGAAGAGAAACACGACCGGGGAAATTTTCAGTATGAGTTGGAGGGGGCCAGGAAATGAATATTTTTCAACATACAGCACAATACTTTCAAAATAACCTTTCCACGAAACAGAAAAATATATAATCTAAGTGTAATCTAAGGTTTTTTCTTGAAAAATAATTACTCAATCTGCTAGGTATCTGCAGAACCCTCTCCCAAAAAAAATTAAATGATTTTTCCTGTTTTGCTGAGATACTTTTAAGTGGAAAATGTGATGATTAGACGATGAGATGTCACTCAGCTACAACCTACTCACACCTATTAGTCACTACAGCTGCTTTAATATTCAGTCAGTTCAGCTTCCTTTTATATTCATTACATTCAGACAGTCTCAAAATGTCCCTTATCACATAGGACAGATTCTGCCCTCACTGGTCCACACTGATTTGTCCCCTTATTGTTTTATTGTAAAGTAGGATTGAATATGAAAGAGAAGGGGAAATCTATTTCCTTATCTGGATTTCTGCATTTGGGTGTTTTTGCTGGTCCATTCTTCTGTTCCACAGACTAAGGGGGTGTGGGATAATGTTACGTGTCACATCTTAAAAATGACTGTGCTCTATGCAAAATAGAAAAACTTTTCCCTGTGGTTGTGTCCAGACTCAGAGGGTTTTTCGAAAAAAGTAGCCTTTTTTCGAAAAAACTTCACCTGCGTCTAGACTGCAGCCGCATTCTTTCGAAATTAAATCGAAAGAATGCGGCTTTTCTTTCGACAGTGGTAAACCTAATTCCACGAGGAAGAACGCCTTCTTTCGAAAGTGTTCTTTCAAAAGAAGGCGTTCTTGAAAGCAAACAGGCTTTTTAGAAAGAGAGCATCCAGACTCACTGGGTGCTTTCTTTCAAAAAAGCGGCTTGCTTTTTCGAAATTCCGCGTGCAGTCTAGACACGCTCTTTCGAAAGTATCTTTCGAAAGAGCCTCTTTCGAAAGAGGCTTGCAGTCTAGACATAGCCTGTCTGCTTTCAACAAGTAGATTTAAGACATAAAAGGGATTTTGTCCATCTGTCCCTGTAGTTCCAACCCTGAATATAACTTGGATGATCAACTTCTTTAGAGCTAACCATCTTAATACCTTGAGAAAACAACCTGGTCCCACTGTTATCTGATATCAGTTTGCAAAAAAGCATGCTTCATTGCCCCCCAGGCTCCTGAGCAAGTAGATGTAGATCTTCCTAATTCAGATGGCAGAATTAAAAGTTGATGTAGACCCAGAGACAAGTTCTCAGGTTGTGTATGCAGGATCACATGTATTTAAACTTAAACCATTCACTGATCTGGGTGAACCACACATCATAGCTACTGCCAGTGCCATTCCCCTGTGGATATTCAGCAGGCTACAATGGCCTCAGATACAATTTCATATATTTATTTTTAAAGTGGATGGGAATTTAACCTACCCCTCCTCACCACATCACCCTACTGAGACACACGGCCTGGATGCCAGACTCCTTGTCTTCCCAACTGCATGTAGAACTGAGAGGAGGAGAGCCTTAAAGCGGCACCAAATATAGACGTTCACCCTTCCCTATACTATGCCAGTGCCTAGGCAGCCCTCCAACTATCTCAGTTCAACCTTTGCTCAACTGCAGTCCACACAGATGAACCTTGACCCACTGCACAGCTTTGCTCTATGAACCCAGGAATAAGACTTCCAGGTTGCCAAGAGGCAAGTGAAAGGCCCACAAATCTTCCTGCAATTCTGCCTACCCTGAAAAAAATCCCTTCCATGTCGCAGCAGGATGACTGGCCATGCCCAGTCAGTACAGATTCATCTTTGTTTTATTAGACATCTCTAGCTATGGTTACGCATAAAACCAGGGTTGCTGGAGCCACCCGCCAAACCTTGACTCTTCTCTGAGTTACAATGAAACCGTTAGGGTTGCCAGATGGTTTAACCAAAAATATTGAACATCCACCCCTCCCCCCCAAAAAAAAGACACCGGGGAAAAAATTATGTTGGAAAAAAAAAAAAGAGGGGGAGCCCAGTTGTTGAGAAAAAAAAAAAAAGGACCCTGAGAATTAAGCAAAAAAACAAAACACCAAACAAACAAAAAAAACCAGGCTTTTTGGTCCTAACAGGCTGCCATCTGCCATTGTCTTCTTGTTCCAGGCCAGACAGCTCCCCTGTGGAACCTGATAAACACCCGGGCTTTTCACCTCCTGGCCTGGAAAAAAAATCAGAAAAATACCAGACATTTTAGGTGTCCAGTATTTTCTGAATTTTTTTAACTGGACAGGAGGCGAAAATACCAGACTGTCAGGGTCAATACCGGACACCTGGCAACCCTAGAAACCGTAGGCAGGTTAGAGTTAATGTGCAAGACAGGAAAGTTACCATGATAGTGCCAGTGAATAGAATGGAGACATTTCTGCAAGAATCTCACTGTTCTTGAGAGCTTGGTATCATTCCACTGACAACCATGGTAACTACGTATAGCCTGTACTATTAACTCAGTTTAAACTCAGCCATGCAGTTAGGAATGCTGGTACAGGTGCTGTGAAAAGAACACTTTTTCCTGGATTTCAGTACACTGGTAGCAAAATGGCATACAGGAGATCCCTCATTAAGTATCACTGAGGACATCATATTTGCTTCAATAGGGGAATCTGCTTCAGGAAAGACTTTGGGTGGGATTCGTTCAAATTTTCACATAATTTGCACACAGCAGGAGGTTCAGTACAAGAAGAATTACATTCTGTTCACTGCAGTGCAAGTAAATAATGTGGAATTTTCATTGGTCCAGTCTACGAATGGTTTCACAGTAGCAAAATAAAGTATGTGTGTGTAAACACTAACACAGTCGAGGAACTGATCCTTTCTGCTCCGAGTTACCAATTGCACTATAACCAAGTGTCCAAATGTGGCAGCTCATCACAGCTAGATAGTAAAGGACATGCTACTCACCCTGCTCCATGTGTACATCCTATGCATTCAATCATGTACTCATGGAAACAAATGACAAAACTAGCACTGACTCCAGTGATGCAGAATCTGGTCAGCTACCTTGCAGTACTAAGAATATCAGAAAATTCATAGTTTTGCAATTTTTTTTTGTCAAAATGAGCTTATCTTAATTGATGTCAGCTTTTCTAACAAGGATCAGTTTTCTGGCAGCCCAAAGAGGGGAGCAAAGCCAATTATTTTACCATCAACTGTTGTTATAAGTCTTGCATCCCTTGGGCCTCTTTTCCTTCCCTATGCCCACAATGACGTCAGACAACTTCTTTGCCTGTCAGGGAAGGGGATTGACAATTCCCTCACCTTCCAGTGGGTACGAAGGCACATTCTTCCCACTGGCTCTGCCTTCTTCAATGTTAAAAGTCAGTCTGCATTTTAGTGGGCTACCTGGCAACCGTTATCCCCAAACTAACAGTGTATGCAAGGTGATACTGTATGTAAAAACAAAGGCTTCTTTGGAATACAATGTGGGAGGTGGGATGGAGGAAACACACAAAAATCAAACAGACTGACACTGAAAAGCGTGGCTAGCTAGACTGTAACCTCACCCCTCAGAACAGACACAATTGCAACATATTTAACTAGGTTCACTCTTCCTTTTATGCACCCTTTTAAGGTCCTTCTCGTTTGCATAGATTCACATCTAGATATTTCAAAACACATTTCTAAGGGAGGAGCCCTTTAAGTTGTACATCTATACTTTTTACATAAAAAACCGATTCAACAGCCCAGAAGATTTAAGTTCAACAATTTCCATGGGTCTCTTCTCCCTTTAGTATGTCTGACATGCAGCTTCCATGAAGCAGTTGCTAGCAGAAGTGCAACGTATTTCCCTGAATCCTGGCGACAAACAGCTAAGAGGAGTCAAAAGGAATAAATATATATAAATCCAACATATCATAATAGCAAATACAATTCAATACAGTGTGGCATGGTAGCAACCAGTCACAAGTGCAATACTACACTGAGGCATGTGTTATAAAGTGTTTTAGCAAGTATACCCTCCAGTGTTCTGCAGTGTGCTGATCTTGAAACAGTCACTTTCCTTCTCTGGGTCTCCTCTTTTCCCTCTGTAAATTGGGGATATTGAGGCTAACTTCTTTTGCAAAGCAATGGAGATCTAATAACTATGATGGCTAGGTACAGAGTCGAGATCTCATTCAAGAATTATTGTAAAAAATACATACCTGATGAACAGTATTTGTACGTTTTTCTTTTACAAAATTTCAACTCATTGTCTTCATATAACCTGGTTTTGGAATTTCCTCTCCCATGAAGTCTTTGTGTTGAGGCCTCTTACCATAAGCACAGCACTTATTACAATAATGCCCACATTTTGCTTGAGGACTAGTTGTAGCCATTTTGGGATCTAATGTATAGTTATATTTTGCAATACAGCTAGATAGTATGTTTCACAGCCCTCATTTGCATCTCACGGCAGCCATCTACTATCAGTTTTGATTCAGATTCTATTTTTCTAAGGGGGAAATCTTTATTTTTCATACAAGTTGAGCCATGGCATGATTATCATATCAACACGTTAAAGCAACTTCAGTTGAATGGTAACTGAATCGATAAAAAACAGTATATTTATTCAAGGAAGTTTTGTAAAACTATGGCTGGTTGACAAATACTTACCTCCTTAGTTCAGCTCCTTAGTGTATTTGTATACACACAGTATACTCTGTTAATAGGTTTCCCATTAGAAGCCTTCTCCAATATGCACTACATATAAATCTGGCATAATGGTGCATAAGGAAATAGTAAGGGGCTAATACGAACAGCTTATTTAAAAACCCTGCTATTTCCTTTCCCTTTCTACCCTGTCCCAAGTCACTAGAGACAATTAATAAAGAAAAAATATAGCCATACATTTAATTCTATCTATCCTCGCAACCCATTCCCACTACAGTTGCATTAAATCACTTCAACATGCAAAATCTAAACAAGACCACCATGGAAAATATTATAATACAAATGCCCAGGAAAAGACTGCAAAATGAAACAATATATAGAAATTCCCCACCAAATGCTACATATTGGCTTATTTCATACATTCATCTGGCAAAAGAGACATTTTCACTATGGATACATTAAAATAAAATGTGTAAAACGAGAACAAAGAAACAAAATACAGGACTATGTAGCACTTTAAAGACTAAAGTCTTTAAAGTGCTACATAGTCCTGTATTTTGTTTCAGCTACACCAGACTAACACGGCTACATTTCTATCACTAAGAAAAAAGAATAATCCCATAGAGCAGATTATTATTAACATGCCTAAAATACAACACTCTCTGTTAATCTCTAAAGATAGGCAGCATTGTTGCAGCTCTGTATGTCCCTGGATAAGAGACACAGACAAGGGGTGAGGTAATAATCTTTGGTTGGACCAAATTCAGTGGATGAGAGAGACAAACTGCGTTGCTCAAAAGTATGTCTCTCTCACCAACAGAAGTACGTCCAATAAAATATATTACCTTACCCACCATGACTCTCTGATCTGTGAAAGTGACATTTGTTTTTAAAATGCCTCAGATACTAACAAACAAAAACAATAAAACAAGCACAAGACTGCTGTCCTTTATTGCAGAGGTGTAAATGACCAATTGTTCAGGTTTTGACTGGGTTGACCAGTGAGAGACGTGGGGGGAGAGATGGTATGAAAATGAATTGAAACAAGACAATTTAAAATATCCAAAATAAATAATTCTTTAAAATGCTTAGTAAACAAGCTATTAATTAAAAAATAGACTGATATTTGAAAAGATTTCATGTGATACACAGTGATAGTCATCTCTGCATGTCGCCCTTTGTTTAGCAGCATAATCTCAATTCCATAAAACAGGGTTTGAGCCATACAACACCTATTAAGCATACAGAGAGCTACTCCACTAAAGCCCAGAGAATTTACTTGAGAATATTTTTCTGACACACAAGATATGGTTGCAGAAACCAAATATCTTTCATTTAACTTAATCCATTCATCTCCAGTGGTTTATGTGAAGGTCCTCAATATCATGAACAGGGAACTAGATCGTACAGTCATTGTACATGTTATAGAAACTAACATACCAATAAAAGAAAATGCAGCTTTATTAAGGAACTATTTTCTGTGTAAAAACACAACACTGTCAAATTATTTTATTTTATTAATTGATATTGCAAATTAAAAGAGAACTCGGAAAAGCTCTGGAGGTGCAAATCCAGATCAGGTTTATTAGTTTATTAATCATGAAAAAGTGGCATGCTGTATTTCAGATACATAAAGCAGTAATGAATAAAGTAGCAACATAATTTTCTAAGAATTATTCCCCACAATGCAACTGGACTTTAACTATTCTCCTCTAATGTAGGTACTACTAGGGTTGCCAGGTGTTCAGTTTTTGCCCGAACTGTCCGTTATTCGGGACCCCCATCTGCTAAATAAAACAGAAAATACCGGACATGTGAAATGTCTGGTATTTCCTGTTTCCTTTTGGATGGAAGCCCGGCGGGGACAATTTTCCCCTGCCACATCTGGTGAGGGTAGGGAATGAGTCCATTTAAAGTCTTTTTTTTTTTTTCCTTCAACAACTTTGGTCTCCCCTTTCCCCCCCCCCCCCCCCCCCGCCCCCCACAGAATTTTTTCCCGGCGTTTTTTTGGGGGTGGGGGAGGAAAAGGGGGAGGGTGTTCAGTAATTTTTTGTTAAACCATCTGGCAACCCTAGGTATTACAAGTATGTGGCAGTGGAATGCCACAAGAGGAGACTAGAATGAATTAAAACAAATAGAAAAAAGTGTTTCCTTCTCATTGTGTACCATAAATTGTCAGTGCACTGCATAGACTGTGTAAGGATAGAGCATTAAAAAATAAGTTTACAAAATATACAATAGCTTGGGGCACTGCAGGTTTTCCTTCTATACTGTGAACATTTTGCATCCTCCTTTCTCTCAAACAGCAGAAGGAAAAAGAGTGTTATTAACATACAGAAACAGAAAATGGGGAGAGCGCAGAACAAAAGACTTTTACTCACATTAAGCAATTTCTCTATGATTAGTCCCATTGTTAATAGGACAAGTGACATGAATCAATGTATTTAAAGACAGTGCCAGAGCCAGAAACACTTTACTGCATGAACAGGATCATTCTTATTGTCAGTTGTACTCAACATCTATTGCCTGGACATGAAAGTTTCAGAACTATTGCCAGATGAATGGACTGTACACAAAAGTAACTATGAAAGCATGAGAATGTTACAGTGCAGTTACTTAAGTAACATACATTACACAGATATGGATTTTAAATACTGCATTCATATGCTGTGTAGGTTACTTGGCAAAGAAATAACATGAGAATAATTTGTAACAAAGTCAGCGTAGTGAGCTACAGCTAAGTAAGCTCATTGGATACCCTGTGGAAGGGAAGACCACACAGTATGAAATTATTTTCTTCAGCATTTTTAAAATCTAAGTTAAGTATTGTGTCTTCTGTATATTAGAAAAAGTCTGGGCCACCAGCAGAGATCTGTTAGGTCTGTAGCCTATCCAAGATACAGTACAAGGGCATATACATTTGCTTCCTTAAGGGTAGGTATGTAAATCTGTCTTGTTGATAGATTAGATTTCAGTTTGTTTAGGTTTTCATCTTGTTTATGCCTTCTTTCTGAAATGCAGAAAGCCTGAGTGTACTGGATTACGAGAAATTTATAAAGACTTGAATTGCAGATGGTGGAAAAATACTGTATCACCTTATCAACATCAATATTAACATAACCTAATACAAGACAACAAAATTATATTTATGATGACCATGTGCAATCATATAAGACCCTGGGGTAAAATATATCCTAGATTATCTGGCTTGATTTAATTAACCCTACCATTCTTTTGTTATACACCAAGATTTAATGAAAATGAATTAAACTTTGTAGGCTATTCTTGGACTCCACATATTTCCAGGAGACAGACAAACATCAGCCTATATTATTTTGTCAAGCCCATCAAAATAAAAGATTCTTTCCCAGACAAGTGGGAAGTGAATACTCCTCATTTTCACCTCACAGTCTGCGCTGAAAATCACAGCAGAAACAACTGTATTTTGGCAAACTTATTACACACAGACAGAAAAAGGATCTAGAGGACAGACTGCCTAACAGTCAACAGAAAGTCTGCCATCCCACAGTTGTAAAAGCTGCTCTAGTCATGCAATACAGAGTATCTGCCTCCAATCCCCAACAGAGCAAGAATAGTAAATGAGAAGGCCAGTAGTGGACAGCATTTAAAAGAACGAAGAAATCCAGGTGTCGGCAATCAACATACAATGGAGCCAACTACTGAAAGTCAATTAAGCACAGGTCTGGACACTAAATGGTACAACTTTCCACAGCTAGAATTTAAGCTATAATTTTGCCAAACCTATTCTATCAAATAGCACAAAACGACGACAATGATTTATTTAAACAAATACTGTATATAATCATAGTGCCTAGCACAAGGAGGCCTTGATCCCAAATACAAATAATTTATATGATTGAAATAACAAAAGAAAAGGGAATTTCCTTGTTCCCCAGAAGAGAAGGTATTGATACAGAAAATAGAAAATGATTATCTATTGGTTGCTCCTCCCCTCCCCTGTACCTTACAGCCTTTAACCTACAAAAGGTGTAACCCACAGAAGCTATCCCAACTATCACTATAATACAACCTGCCTCTAGTCTCCCAAAGACTTCTATGGGAGTCTGAATTCTTCTCAGTAGTAATTATTTCAATTTGGGACACATTTTAAGGGTAAGACTACATTTAATAAGGCTTTTAAATGAAATTAAAAGGCCTTTACACTCTGTACAAAATAATAAACCAATTAATTCTTGTGTAAGCCCCAGGGCTATTTTAACAGATCAACAGTGCAAGATTTAAGAAAATGACAAACATTCTGAGCAAAAGACTAGCAAAAATGTATTTACAGGAGGATTGTCTTGCTTTATTGATTGCAAATGCTGCTAAAGGCAGATAAGTATTTGAGAATGGAAAATGAGAAAAAGAGGAATCCAGAATGTGAACAGAGATAGCAAGATGCTTGTCAAGAATGCAATGCAGGCATTTCCCCAGAAAATAAACCCTTAGATCCACATGCAGTGTTAGCAAAGAGGAGGTACAGTTCACCCAATGTACTATAGAAAAAGCATTGGAAAAAAAACCCCTCAAACCAAGCGCTACTCATCATTAATTTACATAATGCCAGTCTTACCTAATGTTTCACAAATTGTTTACGGAGGCATCACAAATTTCGGCACCTTGGATTAAGAAGCATCCAGCAATACTAGAGAGGGCAAGCAACATTACACAAAAGCATAAAGCGAGGATCATCCAGGCTTAAAGTGAGGAGAGGGACACAGGACTTATGGGAACCTTCCAAAAAAAACTGGAAAAAGAAACCTAGGGATAGCAGCAGCTCATATGGCCTTGCACAGGAACAGAAAGAGCAAGCGACTGAGAAGGCTGGCTTGTCCACGGGCCCAACTGCCTTCCTTGGAGATGGAGCGTAACCAGTTGGACATGACCCTCCCCCCTCCTCTCCACTGGTGTCTAGCTGACTGGACATATTCCTCTGCTTTCCCCTTGACCTTACCTCATAGAATCATAGAATAATAGGACTGGAAGGGACCTCAAGAGGTCATCGAGTCCAGCCCCCCGCCCTCAAGGCAGGACCAAGCTCCACCTACACCATCCCTGACAGATGTCTGTCTAACCTGTTCTTAAATATCTCCAGAGAGGGAGATTCCACCACCTCCCTTGGCAATTTATTCCTCACTTAGTTACAATTGATGTTAAGCTCTATATCGTGTCTTTAGTATGTTAATCCATAGTATTTACATTAGGTCTCGTGAGCTGTAATTTAAATGCTAACAACATACTTCTCATGAATATTCTTGTGTAATCTATGTAAGATACATATTATGAGTTATGGATATTAATCGAAATGATGAGTAAAATCTGTTATCAGGCAAATCTGTTGTGGTGGTGAATTTTTTTTTCCAAAGACAAAGGGTATGTCTACACTACCACCCTAGTTCGAACTAGGGTGGTTCATGTAGGCAACTGGAGTTGCAAATGAAGCCCGGGATTTGAATTTTCTGGGCTTCATTTGCATATTGCCGGGCGCCGCCATTTTTAAATGTCCGCTAGTTCGGACTCCGTGCCCGCGGCTACACGCGGCATGAACTAGGTAGTTCGGATTAGGCTTCCTATTCCGAACTACCGGTACACTTCGTTCCACGGAGTCTGAACTAGCGGACATTTAAAAATGGCGGCGCCCGGCAATATGCAAATGAAGCCCAGAAAATTCAAATCCTGGGCTTCATTTGCAACTCCGGTTGCCTACATTAACCACGCTAGTTCGAACTAGGGTGGTAGTGTAGACATACCCAAAGGGACTGATACTCCCAGGCAGATATCAAAATTGATTGGCAAACACCTGTCAAGTGGATATCCTTGGGCAACAAAGTGGGGACAAGAACAAATCTAACTGCATATTAACAATCAATAATATGGAACCCCTTTCACCATGAGACTCCATGTTTCCTTCAACGTTGAAATGAACATCATCTAAGGGAACCCCCAGAAAATGCATTTCAAAGGGTTACTACACCAGAAAGTGAAGGCTTAACACACCCCAGACTTTTTCACCTAAGACAACAAAGGATCCGGCCTTTAGAGTTGGGGGGGGGGGGGAGGGGGTGAGATCCTGACTAGATAATTTGGTCAGTCCTGTAGCTAGGAATATGCGATGAGCCTTTTACCCTAAGCCAAATCTAGATTTAAAGTTTAGATATTAGAAAATATTTTATCTTTATTTTTCTTGTAAACATTTCTGATTTTAATCTCTATCTCTATATTTAAAAGTGCATCTGTCTGTGAGTCTGTTCAAAAATTTCTAAATGGTAAGAGCTAGGGCCACCAAATTTCATATGCAGCTTCCTCTTACCCAAACTTAAAGCAAGATGAGGGTTTAGTTGTGCCAGGAAAATAGAAAGTGCTGGGAATGGGACTGTTTTCCAGAACATGGAAAGCAAGGGGGCTGCTGTTTGGAGGGACGCAATATTGAAGAGAAATCGCTAGGGGCAGTGAGTACAGGGGAGAGCTGTACTGCAGAGTGACCACTAGGGACAGCCCCACCACCAAGAGTGGTGAGCAGGAGCTGCAGTGAATCATCTGTCCTGACACTAGACTGGGTAAGTAGCTCCTCTGCCTCAAACCCCACCTCCCGCATGGCCTGTGACAACAATGCTGGATGGGGGAGGAGGGGAGAAGACCCCTGCTGACTGGAGGAGAAGGAGGCGGAGGAAGAGAGAAGGCCTCTGCCAACTAAGGCAGGGGAGAGGGAAAGCACCACAGGATGGGCCTCCCACACTCCAACCCTCACCCTTGCATGCCCATAGCCTCCTGTCCTGCTCTCACCACATCCCAAAGGCCCCACCCTGACTCCTGCGTCCCGTCCCCCCACTGCTAGCCCCTCCCCTGAAGGACCAGGCAATGCCAGGTAATTCTTCTCGTACTTTATACTTACGTAATTTTAATTTTTAATCTAAACTAATCTAGCGTTGTGTTTAAACTGAACTGTTTGGTAACTATAGTTAAAGTAGCAAAATCTTTTGAATATTGACTGTCTTCAAGGGCAATGGACCTATAATATCTTAACTGTCCAGGCTAGTGAGGACTGAAAAATGCTGGACAGTGCAAAACACACATTCTGGGGAAATTCAGGACTGGGAGCGCACAAGACAGGAAAGCATTTTCAGTCCCATTGCAGTGCCATCAAAGGGGGAAATGCAATTTGACAAAGGACTCTGAGTGGTATTACAAAACTGCATGCTCCATGTGCTTGTATATCTTTGATACCACATAACTAGGGTATTTATAAAACACTGGACTTGCATACAATTCAGCCTTTCCTAGTGATAATGTTGCACTAGATAGGTCTGAAGAACAGAAGACTGACATACTGTACATAGAGAGAATACAGTGTAACAGACCTCCCAGGCACTGCAGACAGTTTTCAATATCAAATTGATTTCACTAGAAAAGAAATGAAAGATCCTCCTACATCAGCAGAGAGGCATAATAAGAAGTGCTCTAATTTTACCTCCAGCAGTTCTGCTTGGGAACAGAACATACTATTCAAGCTGGGGAAGACTCAGGAAAATACAGTTGCACTTATGTACTGCATGAGATCTATTTAGAGAGAAATTGCTAATTCAAAAGCCCAGTAGGCCAAATGCATCATTGGTGTAATTCCATGGAAATCAGGTAAGTTACAGTAGAGTGAATATGACCCACTATTTTCAGCTATCTGGAGCAGTCTAGTTTAAAAACAGTGAAAAAACTAGATCTGATATTCACTGTTCAGTACGGATTTTCATTAACTTTAACCAGAGCAGCTGTTTGCCTGAAATGGAATCTCAGGTTTCCACAAACTATTCTGGAAAGCAGATATGGCCACTTTGCTCCATGGTGAAAACAAATTGAGGTTTAAAATGTACATGAAGTGATCATTTGAGAATTACTACTATCTACAAAACAGCATAGATCACTAGACTTCTGACTCCAGGTATTTGCTCCTGAGTTGACAGATACAAACACATAATGATGGAGGTATTCAGAGTCTCAGAAAGGAAGAAAACTTTACTCCAAGAAAGCTAATTGTAAATTATTATAAACTATTGCTCCTCTAAGCTAGTGCATACACACACACACACACACACACACACACACACACACACCCCTACCTCAGTGACCATGCATAACCGTTTGCAGGATCAGGGTCTACGTGTGTAACTATTAGGAGGATAGGTTTTCAGATGGCATTGCTTCAAATATAAGAGAAACAATAGGGATAAAAATGGAAGAACTAGGGAACGTGCGTCAAGCACCCTTAAAATGTTGAACTGTTGCAAAGATACATTATGTGGACAAGGTTGTCTGAAAAGCAGGAGGAGCACCCTCTAGACAGTTGCACTTTGAGTACTGAAAAATGGGATAAGCTGAAGACTTTTATCACAATTAGGGCATGTCTACAGTAAGAAATTATTTTGAAATAAGTTATTTTTAGATAGTAACTCCCAAAATAACTATTTTGGAATAGTGCATCCACACTACAGGAAATCATTGAAATTAGTCCGAGGCAGGCTCCCTTAATGTGGATGCGCTACCTCAACTTAGAGCTCCAGGAAGCACTGCAGAGTAATTACTCTGAATGACTCTGGGGAGCAGTTATTTTGAAATAGCAGCAGTGAAGCGCCCACACTACCGTTATTTCAAAATTAATTATTTCAAAATAAGTATTATTCTTTGTGGAAAACAGGAGTTATTTCAAAAGAACCACTCATTAACCAAGACTGGGTAGTGTGGACACACTGCTTGTTATTTTGAAATAAGGGAAATTATTTCAAAAAACAACTCCTTAGTGTACACCAGGGCTTAGAGATGTTCACCATGCAGTAAATTAAGCAAAGTAAGTTACTTTGAACAAATTAAGCGGAAACATACAGAGTAGAATATCCTTTGACTCTAATTTCCTTCCTTTGTGGGTTTAAACAAATGTAAACAAATTTAAAAATATATCCTATAAAACCACAATAAAAGGAAATTAAGTCAGGGAATTGGGGGAGGGTTGTTGTTTGTTTATTATAACCCTCTAGAGAATCTAATCTCAAAGGAAGTGCTTTAGTCAGGTGGATACATTAAAATGTATGCAGTTGGATTAACTTAACTCTAGCAAATATCTGATTATCACTAATATTCACATGAACCACATTTCAAGAGGATTCTTCCTCTGTGATCAGCTAAGCTGAAGCCTTGGTCTATTTTTTAAAAGTAGATTGCAACATGCATAATATATTATCCACATTTTTAATACTAATTTCCAAAAGAGACTTTAAATCTCCTGCTGGAACCGAATATTGGTTTAAAGACCTGTTACATATCCAGTGAGAAAAAGATGTAAAGAACTCTCAGTAAGTCTCATTTATTTTTATTAGTAATTCCCAAAGCTATTTTGTGGAGAAGAAAACCATAGCCCTCCAGTGTATGTTGGCTCATAATTTACTGGATCACTTCCTGGGTACTGTGCCAGCAGACAGAGGGTGGAAGTGTAATACTCATAAATGGACATGTCAATTACATGATTGGAGCCTTTTATATGGTACTATCACTCACATCCTCCCAGAAGCACATGAACTCTGATGTAAACCAGGTAACGTTTAGTGTCATGTACTGTACTTTTATATTATTCATACATTCTGAAGTAGAGCAAAGTGGTCTTGACCTGATGGCTTCTTAAACCATAAGACACCATCAGCTGTATTGTAAAAGTAAGGTGAAGACTGTCAAGTAAGAGAATATGTGCTTATTCCACAACACACAAAACTTGCAGAAAAAAATGTGCATCAAAAATATGCCTTCAAAATATATCCACAAATGCACATAAAGACCCAAGACCTGTAATGATCTCGCAGCTGCTATCACATGAAGCTAAGTGAACGATCAAAACCCACTGTAACATTTTATGAATTTCTACTTTAAGCTCCACTTCCTGTGCAAACACATGAATATCTTTACTTATGTGATTTTACTTATGACTACTTGCCCCCAAGCTGGTTATACACCATCTTCTCATGTGTTTTGCCATTAAATACAAAAATTGCCATATTTTTGTAATCACTGTAAAAGAGCAAAATGGTCTTGTGTTGCTAATGCTTATTACGCTGAAATAAGGTGAAGTTGTAACAGTTGTAAAAAAAGATATTTTGTATTTTTCCATCCCTGCTTTCTTAATTTTCTTGTCAAACTGATAACATGACATAGTCTTGATTGTGACAAGAATCTCTCTAGTTAATATATTTAATTATCTAGATTTTGTATAGGAAAGAGCTGAAGTTTTATGAAAGTTATTTGTAATGATTTTAAATGTAAAGAATGGGGTGGGGGGAGGGTTTAAAGCCAGAGTTTCTGCAGTGTCGAAGAGTTATTTCAAACTTATCCCCATTTATTAAAACCACCTTTAATTAAAAATCAGCCTCAATTTTAAGAAAGGATGTATTTCAAGTATCATTCATAGAGGTAATTCCATAAATGTGTGTATTTTGAAGTCAGATTAGACCATTATGATAATCTAGTCTAACCTCCATAACCAGAACCTACTGAGGCTATGTCTACACTACAGCCTTCTTGTGCAAGAAGCTTTTGCAGAAGAGATCTTCCACAAAAACTTCTTGCGCAAGAGAGCGTCCAGACTGCATGGACGCTCTCTCCCAAGAAAGCTCAATTGCCAATAATAATGGCCACCAGGGCACCTGTGCTTGTTTTGATAGGCTGTTTTTGTGCGAAAAGCCCCGACTGCCCGTCCACGCACACCTTTTTGCGCAATAACTCTTGCGCAAAAAGGAGTTATTCCTCGTAGAAAGAGGAATACCGACACCGCAAAGCCCCTCTGTTCTGTTGATTCACTGTAAATTTTCTTGCACAAAAACATGCTTGAGGTGTGGATGCTCCATGAGTTTTTGCACAAAAACACCCAGTGTTGCGCAAAAGCTCTGCAGTGTAGATGTAGTAGCCTCAGTAATGACTGTATCAAGCCCACAACTTCTGTTTGAGCTACTGAATTATATTTTAGAAAGACATCCAGTCTGGACATAGATAGCAACTGATGGAGAATCCACCACATGCCTAAGAAGTTGTTCCAACGGTTAATTACCCTGACTGTTAAAAATGTATGACCTATTTCTATTCTGAATGTTTCTAGTGTCAGCTTCAAAAGCACTGTCTCTCATTGTGTTTTCTTTGAGATTAAAGAGTTGCTTAGTATTAGAATCAAAGAGGTAGCCTCTGGAATTTCCACTACATGCATCTGACCAAGTAAGTCCTTGCCCACGAAAGCTCATGCTCCAATAAATCTGTTAGTCTATAAGGTGCCACGGGATTCCTTGTCACTTTAGTATTAGAAATCTCTTTCCTATATAGATCATTTTGGACCACGATCCTCACATCTTAAAATTCCCTGGGATAAAGTAAATAGACTGATTAGCGGCCTGAAAATCCTAGTGAGAGACTACAGATCCATATTTCTTATAGCTCTCTTAATATTTCATATCTTCTATTCCAAACACCACTCAGAGGCTCAGACTCAAAACTATTACTAATAAAAAAGTGCTTTTAGCCTTTCGTTGTAAGGGTAATACATTTCTGGAGTCTGATCCTGCATATCTTTTTGTGATGAAGATTGTCAATAAGATTATATATAAAGATATCTAAGAGCAAACTGCTTGTATGAGTAAGGAATTGCATGAGTTTGTATGAGTAAGGGATTCTTCAGTTATCTTAGCCAATCACTGTTCCCATTGTTTTTTTTCCTTCTTGACTGCTCAAAGGGTGTCTATTGTGTGACACAGCTGAAGTCACCATTAAATGAAGATGCATGTGTTGCCTTTCTAAGGAATGGACTGATGACATTCAAGCAGGTTAGCAGGTTTTTATTTTTAAATACCCTCTGTTCATCAGCTACTGGCAACTCGATCTGATAGCAAGCCTCAGTTGCTCTCATATACTTACAGAGTAGCCTCAAGGCTGAAGTAAAAACTTTTCAATAATAGATTTGCCATCTGAATTGCAAAATATTGTTCCTGGCATCTCAAATCACATGTCATTTTGTCAACAGTCTGCATAGATCTGTATGAATTAGCATAAATACACTTCCAAAATAAACCTCCCCTGAAGAACTTTGGCGGATTGGGTAAATGTTAAAAAAATAGACAAGGAAGACTTGGAATAACCAGCAAATCTCTGAAATTAATATCTACAAAGTACAAGCTATGTAAGTAGAGTTCAAACTAGCATAAACTAAACAGGAACTTAGTAGAAAGATCAATTTATTTTGAACAATCCTTACGACCACCACATAAAACTATGGGATGTTTTTTGTCTTAGGAAAAAAGATTTTTTGAAGTGTGCTTTCATCACAGGTTGAGACAAAGAACTAGTGGGTCATGATGGAATAAAAAACTGTACTGTAATGAATATCCACAAGGGGGCAAAGTTGTGAATGGACAGGTAATCTCTATTTTCTCGTGTCATTTTCTGAGTTCTCAGTCTTTTGAAGATATTAAAATATTTAGGATTAGAATCCACTGGACAAATTCAGGAACATAGCCATTTCCAAGCCCTTCACCTTGGGTGTGAAAAACAGATCCCAAACTTACTAACTCCAAGAACAAAAGGTTTTGAATGCCTTTGTACCATGGATATTGATACATGGGAACACCGAAGATGACATGTTATCCAAGTTTTTAAAAAATAATAATAAAAAAGGGGAATCCCCTGTAGGTTTTTGCGTAGCACTCATTACCATAACACGCAGGCCACTAGTTACTAGGGTCTGGAAATCGGGTGGTTTGAGATCTCCAGCTGCCGTTGGACACTCATATTGCAGCAGTAAACTAGTCAGCTTTTTATCACCTGCATCTGGCTGGGAGATTGTGACCTTTCATTTTGGAAGCAGACCCTTATTAGCCATTCTTTAATTACCACAAGATTAGACTATTTTAATACATGCCACATGGGGATACATCTTAAAAGCATTTGCAGACCGAAGCCAATGCAAAATAAAGTACAGTAGACTTCCGATAATCCGGAACCTATGGGACCTAGGTGGTGCCGGATTATTAAATATGCCGGACTATCAGGAGGTACACACTGTATACTGTATATAAAGTGTTCTTAACTCTTTTTATTGTACATACTGTATACACTCTAGTGTAATGTTTTAGTTTTTTTAAGCCTTTTTTACCCTTTTTGCTCAGTTCAGCTGCTGCCGCTGTTACCTTGCGACTCATTTTTTGCTGAAGCTCACTCACTAGGCTCTTGCCATTTTGATGCCGGACTATCAGGAGTGCCGGACCGTTGGAGTTTTACTGTAGCTTGCTTGCTAAGTGGGGTATCTCGCTGCAAACAGAACAGCAGTGATCCCTGAATTGCACGTGCTTCCCACTGGGCTCCTGGGAAAGGTTAAGTTGTTGATTATTAGGATGGTAAAGACCTACATGGTCTGGAACCAGTTTACCTGAGGGATTGCCTCTTTCCCGTGCCATAGCTGTGGTTTGCAGGGGCACGTCAGCGGGATGCCTCTCACTAGAAAAGGAGTGGACAGCTTCCAGGGCATTTTCTGTGAGGGCTCTGAGACCCTGGAATGTGCTTTTCTCTCATCCCAGAATGCCCAGATTTGAACACCCCATGGGCAAGCCACGGCTTGTTGAGACTGTTTGGAGAGGAAGGAGGGTGTGCTTCCCACAATCCTAGAGAGACAGGATGAGTTCTGCAGGTGGCTGGCTGGGTTCCCACTGAAATTATGTTAATGTCACTAGGATTTGCCTGTAGTATTATGTGAGCGTGCCTGGAGACATGGATGGAATGTAATGGCAAGCATTTTATAACACCTTCATTCAGTACTTTTTTTGAACTCATCCAATACTATGTCTAATTTATATGGCTAGCGACTACTGCTCTGTCCACTAATTTTTCCTTTTTTGTGCACTCCTCTTTTAATACTTCTGGAGCACATCTGCCTACAATTTTGTCTTTGGAGAAAGAGTTGATCATAAGTACCTATTGATCTACCTTTTCATTGGGTTTATACATAAAGGGTTTTTTTTTTCTGTCCACTCATTCATGCCACTTTCACCTCCCTTCACTCCATTCCCCCATCAATTTTGAAGCATCAGGTAACATATTGCTCCTGACAGTAGGGTGATCAATACTAAACCTGCAAGTAACAAGAGGTCATCCTTAACCATCCCTATTCTTACCATCAACCCTCAGTCCAAGAATTAGACATCTCAATGGTATAATGGTGTAACCCTGGAACAGAAGCCCTTTTCTCTCCCCTGAGCTGCAACATGCGAACTCTGCTTTTGAATCAGCAACTCTACAAAATTGTTTACCATCCTGTAGCCATGTTACTTTATCTGTTCTGAAACATGTTTGTCTGCTTTTCTTAGGCCAAAACATATGCCACATTCAAAAGAGCTTGACCCTCATTCTATTATAAACAAACATCTTCAAGAACGTGGATTAAAAATACGCAAAAAAAAGGGAAAATAAAGCCATTGCCATGCTGAATGAAATAGTCTCCTATTAAACATATTGGCAGATTTTGTAGATGTAAGATACAGAAAGTGAAAATTGTTGAGGGACCAGTTGGCAAACCAGGAGTTAACACATTAGCCCCTAATGCCCCTCAATCTCTGTCTATCCAGCAGCTGAATTATTTCTCAGATCTTTCCAAGATCTGAAAATGCAGTGGGAACAAGAGGAGATGGAGTGGGCATGTGTATTTTTTTGTGTGCAAAAAAGTAGCACTGTGTGGAGGTCATCGAGATACTACTAAAAGATGATGTAAGCAGGGTTTGAACCACTGCTTCCAATGCAGCCAGCTGAAAGGTGTCCTAGGAGTGGTTATGTAAATCCAATACAGCCAGTGCTATAGGCCTGATGGATGGTCAATTGTTAGAATGGTATTTTGCCTGTAGTAACTAATTTGGCTGTTGTGGGGTCACAAACCATGTTAACTCTAAATGTAGGAATTGTAAAATATGACACCAGTGCTTGCAGGAAGCCACTGCCATTATAAAGAGTCTTGGATGGACAAGCTTTTCCCTTCCAGACTCAAGTGGATTGATTTGGGGGGTGGGAGGAAAGGAGCTTGAACCAGCAGGAGCAGCAGCCGGTGGGAGCGGCCGGGCAGGAGCAAGCCCTGACCAAGGGCTGCAACTGTGAGTGGGGTACAGAGAAAGATTGGCTATGTGAATGGGACACTTCCATTGCTGGCCTTGTGAGCCTGAAAGGCAAAGGACATTGCTCAATCCACTTGAGTTGGGACATTTACTTGAAGGTTGGTTATGAACTCTGTTTGCGGTGTTTTCCCAAACTAATGCCACGTTACTTCTCTCCCTCTTTCATTAAAAGTTTATTTTCTATGCTCAGACTCTGTGCTTGCGAGTGGGGAAGCACTGCCTCTCAGATGCACCCAGGGGTGTATGTGAGTTTCCCAGGCTAATGGGTGGGGGCTTGATCAAGCCAGTTCTGTGTGGGATGGATGAAAAGGGACCACTAGATATTGAACCCGGCCCTGGCTGCTGCCGGCCCTACCTGGCAGAAGGGTTACAATTATAAAAATGTTTCTCAAACATTAATTTTGCATTCAATGGGTGGCTAAAAAGGGATAATGCAAAAGAAAATCCTGAAAACACTAAGAAATGAATGTTGTTACTTGAACCACTTACTGAGATATTAAGTGGCTATTCCTGCCCTAACCCTCGTCAAAAAAAAAACAACAAAAAAAACACCCACACCACCTCATTTTCTAAGCCTCCTGATCTTATTTTCTCTTCCATGCCTTGCGCATCCTTCATTTAACTCAACAGCAGCTTAGAGAAAGGGAGAAAATTATAAGCACTGATCCACAGGCAGAAAGCTGAAAGTGATTTTCAATAGTTGCTTTTGAGCAAAAGGCAAACCCTGAAGTCAGATAGCAATAACACTTTGGAGGAGTAGAATTTCTCCCTCTCTCCCTTCTGGCACAGCAGTTTCTGAAACAGTGCATCAATAGTAATTTGCTTTCGCACATGAAAAAACAGCTTACCCGATCAATCAAAAGCACATACTCACCAAAACCAACATTATGTAAATGTCACATATACACGTACACCAAAAGAAAATCAATTCAGATAGTGGAATACCTATAAAAGTAATCCTCCAGCATGAGTCCTATACTGGTATTCTCTCACTACATACCTAATCATTCTACTTAACTACCTACTCTAAATTCTGGGACTTCAATATAGACACAAGCCTCTAAAAGAAACTGAAAGTCCAGGAATTCAATTGCCTAAATTGTCACAACAGCAGTTAAAACACAGAGTGTCCATTACACAATAGTCCAGTATAGATGTGTGCATCATGTGAGGTCTCACAAAAAACCCCCACACTGGTTTAATATTATAGACTGAAGATTTACCCAGCATTGTTCAGGTCCTTAAGCAATTTTTGTTGTTTGGAAAATAAAATTAAAATGTACATGATTCATTTAAATCATTGCACTGGGGTGGGGTTGGGGATTAAGGGTTCAGGCTGCCCTAGGGAGAGAGGACTACCCCAGCCCTCTCACCAGAGCAGCTTGAGGTCAGGTGAGAAGCACCTCTCCATGGCCACTGTAACTACAGCGGGCACAGCCAGGGATGGGGGGAGGGAAGGAAGCCCCCTCCCCCCCCCCACTGGGACCTGTCCGGGTTCATCTGCCCCCTGCGCTCCCCAGCCAGAGTGAGGAATGCAGAAAACTGGGCATTTCTCCCTTGCTCCCTGACGAAGGACAGAAATGTTTCTATATGAATTGGGAGGGGCAGTTCAGCCCCTCCTTTCCTAAAGGTACCTGGGGGGTGGGAGTCTCAGGGCTGGAGCAGTCCCGGATTGGGGTGGAGGCAGCCAGCCCCTTTCACCTGCCTGGTAATTGTGTCTCTTTTCTGTATGGTTTTATGAGAAGCGATCCCATTTCAGGCACATGCCATTTTACTGGCACAACCAAATCCTTACCTTGCTCTAAGTTGTGATAAGAGGAAGTTGTACGCTGAATTTGGTAGTCTTATCTCTTACCACTTAGGTAGAGTTCTTGAACAGACAGACAAACTCTCTCAAATATATAACAGATTGTATTTTAAAAAGTGACCTAAAATTTTATAATGAGTTCTCATACTTTCAAAGCCTATTCAAAAGTGGAAAAGCTTTGATTAAAATACCCAACCATCTCTCTAAATTTCTTGATTTTCCAACTTGCATAGTGGATTGTATAATGACTTTGGTTTAGAGTAATCTTAAAAAAAAAGACAAAGTAATCAGAAGTATCAAGTAGTCAGTTTCAGCTTTTGTTGTTCGATTTAGAACTTTTCAGTTTGACACCTCTTAAATTCCCTCTAGCCCAAGCTGTCTCAAATGCTGAGCCCTCTGAACCTTACTATTTCAATACACCATGTCATTTTTAAAGCTAAAAGGCACATACTCAAACACAACCTCACATCTTACATGTGAAAGCCTAATGAATCTGAGACCATCTCAAATTTCCTACCAATTAAAAATACAATTACACTGTCTCAAAACTTCAGATTGTTTCAAATTTTAGTCTCTTTCAGGCCAAACAAGATGTAAGAATTCAGCATTCAAGGCTGGTTTGGCTGTATTGAGAATTTAAAAAACAAAGCCAAAAATACCCCTCCCCCAACAAATTTACTGTAAAAGTCTGTTATCCCCTTACTGTATGTACTTTCATTAGCTATTAATATGATATATAAGACAAGCCAAGATTCTGGTGTCATCTAGCAGAGCGAGCCATGAACTAAATTTCTGATGAGAAAAAGAAATGAGAAGCATATGTGTATCTGATCTATGATGGCATCAAAACCAGCTAATCCAATTTTGCTCAGAATTTCAAATAAATATAACATCCAAGCAAATGAAAGTAAGAAAAATTTCACACCAAAAGAAATAAGTTTGACAAAAATTTAAAATAAACTGAAAATGAGGAGTCAGATAACATACCAGAATGTAGCTACAAATGCTGTGCCTGCTTTGGAAATTAAAAGAAAAAAAAAAAAAAAGCAGGCAGATTAATCCTTTTATTCTTGGTACATCTTAAATGCCTTCAGGAGTTTATTAATTTCCAAACTCCGACAGAGAAGAGAGAGTGTGCACCTTATGGCTGTGTCCAGACTCAGGGGTTTTTTCGGGAAAAGTAGCCTTTTTCCGAAAAAACTTCACCTGCGTCTAGACTGCAGCCACGTTCTTTCGAAATTAAATCGAAAGAACGCGGCTTTTCTTTCGACGGCGGTAAACCTCATTTCACGAGGAAGAACGCCTTCTTTCGAAAGTGCTTCTTTCGAAAGAAGGCGTTCTTGAATGTAAATAGGGCTTCTTCGAAAGAGAGCATCCAGACTCACTGGGTGCTTTCTTTCGAAAAAGCAGCTTGCTCTTTCGAAAGTTCCGCGTGCAGTCTAGACGCTCTCTTTCGAAAGAGGCTCTTTCGAAAGAGGCTTGCAGTCTAGACATAGCCTAAGTGACTACAGAGCAGTACCTGTGATTGGAGGTGGGTGCTTGGGCTAGTCAGTATCCTGGACAGTGGTCAGGATGGTGTGCCCAAAATGAGTACCCTGAGAGAGATAAGTATCAAGGGCATAACATATGGCAAATGTATGAACGTATGGACCACATAGCGGATTTGCAGATGTCCATAAGAGGTATCTTGTTGAGGGAGGCTTCTACAGCCTCCAAAGCCCTTGTAGAGTACACACATAGTTGCAATAGAGGGTCTTGGTTGAAGACGGAATAGGCCAAATGGATGCAGTCCACTATCAATCTAGACAGCCTCTGGGTGGAAATTGGCAAGGCCAAGGATCTCTCTGTAGTGGATATGAACAGTCTAGGTGTTTTGCAGGTTTTGCTCATCCTGTCCAGGTAAAAGGCAATTGCTCTGTGTACATCAAGAGTGTGCCATGTAGCCTCTTGAGCATCAACATGAGGCTTTGGGAAGACGACAGGTAGGATTACGGGTTCATTGCAGTGAAACAAGGGGGTTACTTTCAGTACAAACTTTGGATGAGGATGAAGGGCAGCTTTATCTTTATGGAATACTGTGGGGAGGGGAGGTTGCCATAAGTGCACCAATTTCACTTACTCTCCTGGCAGATGTGACGGGACTGAGTATTAGTTTCCAATGCCCTCTGCCTTTTCCTGAAAGTGACATGTGCTGTAATGATCTTGGAACGAGGAGACCACCAAACTAAAATGGTCAGAGTCATTCACTGTAAAACACTACATTAGTGACACTTGCCATTTTTCTTCCCCCTTTGGGCTTTTCCATAGCATGAGTCAGGAACTACTCTTAATACAATCTGTGATACAGCTATTGCTGAAAGGCTAGTACTTAAAGAGGAGAAATAGAACATGTGAAGGTCATTCAAATAAATTTGCCTTGTGGCAAAAAACAACTCTCTCTCCTCCCTTCTTTTCTCCTTTCATTTCTCACTCCCCCCCCCCCACCTTCAAATAGCACAAACAGTTCAAGAATACACACACATAATATAATATCTTCATTATACAGGATTCCGGGAATACGACGAGCATTTCAGATATTGCTAGGCTTCGAACACACTATCCCCACAAGAGAGGATTTCTTTTTTTTTTTTTTTTTAAAAAACAACATGAATGGAAAATGATTTTTAAAATAATTTATTTTAAACAATCCCTTTGAAAACAGAGAAGGCCACAGTAAGGGCATGTCTACACAACACGCTTATTTCAAAATAAGCTATTCTGGAAAGTTTTTTCTAAAAAGGTTATTTTGAAATAGCACATCTACACTACAAGAAAGCGTCAAAATTAGTCAGAGACAGGTTTCCCTAATGTGGATGTGCTACCTCAAATTAGAGCCCCAGGAGGCACTGTGGAGTAATTACTATGAATGGCCCTGAGGGAGGAGCTATTTTGAAATAGCAGCAGTGGATTATCCACACTACCGCTATTCCAAAATAGCTATTTCAGAATAAGCATTATTTCCCATGGAATGAGGGTTCACAGACTTCAAAATGAGCTGCCCATTATTTTTAAATAATTGTGCTGTGTAGACACACCCTAATTGGCAAAATCATCAGTGACTATTTTGTATATGAACAAAACCCCTCTGTTCTATGTAATCAAAAATGAATATAGGCTGGACCTCCCTGGTCCAGCACCCTTGGGACCTGACCATTTCCTGTTAAGGGATTTTGTGGGATCAGGCGAGGTCATATCTGCCTCCCTGCTACTGCCTCCCCCCCCACCACCAGCCCTGGAGCGGCCGCTGACCCCATGGTCTTCCCCCTTCCCTGCCAGCCTGACTGCCCTGCCAGTTCCCCCCACCTCCCTGCTAAGCCAGGCAGCCCAGCTCCCTGTGCACTGGGCTCCTGGCAGTGCTGGGCAGCCCTGCTGCAGCATGCCGGGCTCCTGGACATGGTAGGCAGCCACGCTGGGTTGTACCTAGCAGCCCAGCTGTGGCATACCAAGTGGCCCAGCTGTAGGAAGCCTCACCGCCAGCCTTCCACTGGGACTCTCTGGTCCTGGAACATCTGTGGTCCTACCAGACCACGGATGTTACCAGACTACGGACTCCCAGTTAACAGAAGTTCCACCTGTAATAACTGGGGCCCCCTCATCCTTCAACAATTGCCTTGGGGAACACTCCAAATAAAAGGCAGATCTTCGCTCTCTGGGTGCATCTACACTGCACTCGGAGATCAAAACAAGATACGCAATTTGAGCTATGCATATTGTGTAGCTTATTTTGAGTTAATTTCAAAATACCTTATTTCAGAATTTGGCACTGTCTACACAGCACTTAATTTGAAATAAATCACTAATTCCAAAATGTCCCTTACTCCTCGTGGAATCATGTCACAATAGTGATCCCGTTATATTTTGAAATAACAGGAGCTCTCAAAAGACATGGAGTGTAGATGTAGCCACACAGAGCTCATTGCAGGATCAAAGCCAAAAAAAAAAAAAAAGTAACTACATTGTCACATTCCCTCATTTCCCATTCCACAAAATCAGCAATAGCAAACAGATGACATGACATTGGCTGGTAAATAAAATGCCTATCGGCAATCTCTATCATTAGTATACGTTGACAGGTAATTCACTTTTCACTTTTGTTTTCAGCCACACACTCCCCACCTCCAAATTGATTGTGGTGGGAGAATATTTCAGAAATCATATCATATTCAAGGGAACAAGAAGTAACCCTCAGTTTTGGAATGAATTATTTTATTACATGGCATTGCAGTGCAATGGTAGAATTTAACAATGTGTTTACCAAAGAAGAGGAAAGTAGATGCCAAATACCAGGTATTTAGCAAAGAGTGGACTTCAAAATACATTTTTACTGATGTGCCAGGGAAAGCTGTGTGCTTACATTGCAAGGAAAGCAAAGAGTAAGTTAGAAAAGCACAAGAGATGGTTGCTGGAATGCAAAAAGACCAAAGGGTTTTCACAAAACTATCTGCAGCATAAGATGGAATTACAAGAACAAGTTACATGATTGCACACAAAAATGCCAACAAAACAGCAAACCATTCTCTGGGGGGGGGGAGAATTTATCAAGGAATGTTTGATCGGCTCTGCTGCAGAATTGTGCCCAGACAAGAAAAAACAGCTGAAAAACACTTCACTGTCAAGGCAAACTGTGGTGAGATGTATAGAAAAATTCTCAGAGAACCTGGTCCAACAGTTGAAAAGTAAGGTCAATAATTTTTCATACTTTGACGTCACAACTTTCATCGAGTGCCAGAAAAAAGATGGCCCACTTGGTGGGTTTTATTCAAGGCATTACCATAATTTTTAAGCTCACAGAAGAACTGGAATTAATACAATCAAATAAAAGCTACAAGTACTGGAAAAGATCTATTAGAGGCGGTAAACAATAGCATCTCAAAATTGGGATTGGAATGGAAGAAATTGGGGAGCATGACCTGTGATGGAAGCCCTAATCTGACAGACAAAAATGTTGGCTCGTGAAACAAAATATACAGCCAAGTGCCAGAAATAAACCCAAAGCAGAAAATAATTTTTCTACATTGCATTATTTACCAGGAGACCCTCTGCAAAAGTGTTCTGGAATTAATCAATGTCATGGACACAGTTACAAAACTGGTCAACTTTATTAGAGAAAGAGCATTAAAATCACAGGCAATTTGTCTCTCTGCTGGAAGAACCTGAGTCAGAGCACAGGGATGTCCAGTACCATAAAAATGTTAGATGGCTTAGTTTGGGCAAAGTTCTGAAAAAAGAGTGTGGGATCTAAAAGCAGAGATGGATTTGTTTCTGAAAATTAAAGGAAAAGATGCGAGTTTCCCTCAATTGAATGATGTGAATTGACTCTCTGATTTTACATTTGCCATTGATACTATGGGTCACATGAACGTGAATGAACTGAATTCAAAACTGCAAAATAAAGGGCTTTTTGCTCATGACGTATTCCCTTATCAATTCTTTCATGACAAAGTTGCTCCTTTCCTCCCATTACATTGGAAACAATTTCCCGCACTTCTCCACTTTGCCACAGATTACAATATCTGACCAGAACCTGCAAGAGACACGTCATTACTGCTCTCTTTGCATGCTGAATTTTCTCAATGCTTCATGGGTTTGAGAATGATAGAAAATGACATGGCTTTGTTCTCCTCCCTTTTCACGTATGAGGTGGGCAACACTCAAAGTGACCTCAAAATTAAGCTGTTGATTTGCAGTGATGCCTTGCTTTCAGAGCAATTCAAACCAATGCCCTTTCTGGGGTTTTACACATCTCTCAATGAACAGAACTTTCTGAAGATCAAGGATCAACTTATGTCTGCGAGCAGACATTTTCTGTGATGAAATTCAATAAAAATCAAAGAACAGATCTGCGATCACCGATAACCACTTTGCAGTAGCACTCTGCATTGCAATATCAAAAATGACACCTGACTTCACATCCTTTGTTTATGCCCATCATAAACTTTCTCGTTCACACAGAGTTGCAAGTTTTGTTTTACAGTTAATTTTAATAATGAACGTAAGTTGAATGTAATTCAGGTGGTCAATATCCCAGATGTGGCTTGCCCAATGGTGCTTTATTTATCTGCACCTCGCAGATATGGTTGTTTAAAGTTACCACTGGTTCCCAATCACCATTCACAACCAATGGGAGCCGCAGGAGGTGGTGTCCTAATCCAGTGGTGCTTAACCTTTTTAAATTCGCGACCCCCAAGGAATTTTTGGGTTGAGGGGAAAAAAATGGGATTTTTGTTGCACGCACGTCAGACACTGAGCCAGGAAAACAAAATAGCAGCCCGCAACCTCCCCAGTAAGACAGCCGCCATCCCCGAGAGTTAATGTTAATGTTATTATTACAGATTTTACAAGTATATTATAAACCATTTTGTGAACACATTTCCTTCTAAGATAATCTTTGGATAATGTAATATTCAGTTAGCTGTTATTAAACTTTTATTACAGTGCTGAGTAAAGAACATAGTGAAGTCTTTTTACAATAGGTGGTGACATGATTTCATGAATAAGAAATGTGCAGCCCTCAACGGATTATAAAAATTCGTGGCAGGCCCCCCCAATAAAAATTATTGCCCACCTCCTCAGCCTTCTCTCTTTCTCTCACAAACACACACACCCATAATTACCATTATTGGAAAAGGAATATTTTATTGATATTAAATAGGTAAAAACAAAGATTCACTATAACAAATCATATTTACAGTATGACGCTAGAAAGAAAGGAAACAGATTTTCTCAGAGCTATGTGTATTCAACACATCCCTCAAGATGTGCTGAATACAGATAGAAATAGCACCCGTATTTTCCATTGCGTTACCCAGATATTCCTTTGTTACACAACAAATGGGGAGAGTGAATATCAGAAGCCCTTGCATCTTCCTCACATCAGCCTGTTCAGACATCTATATCACAAACCCCCTTCAATGACCTGCCAATGACCTCTGGTTTGACCTGTAGCATGTGGGCTGCTCCATTTAAATGAAGGTGTCATTTCAGTTTTATGGAAGTGACATCCATTTAGTGGATTTCATGCCATTTCCCCTTGAGAGTTCACAATTAGTTGCAGTAGCTTGAGTTATTTCCTTCCAATAATGGCCGATGCTCATGACAACACACAGTAGACCTTGAACAAGATACTCCATGATTAAAATCTGATGAACAACAGGCTTGGCAGAATTTGTTATATATAATTTTGATTAATACCAGTTTATTTTAAAGGATCTCCCCCCCCCACCCCGCCACTTAATTTAAATGTTCATAGTTGCACAAAATTATGTGTTTTAATTTTTTTTAATTTTTATCAATTTACATTTTAATTGTTTTGATAAGATATTATGGAGTTAGACCATTACTTACTGGCATCAGATGCTGAGATTCCAAAAGTTAAAGCTTTATGACCTATACCACACAAACTGTCAATATCACATGTCAAAACATACAAAGTAAATATCCTTAAATCAAACGCTAATAAGTCCTCAAGCAGCATTTTTCTTACTTTGCCCATCTGTAAATTTTGGTTATCACTGAGTCATGGTGTGTACACAATGAAATCCATGTTTATTGACATTTACCAATAAAAAATTAATCCTTCCAATGACTTATGCAGCATTTTTCATCCTCAATGTATTTTATAAATTAATTTCAGAACATCCAAAGAGATGTTACATGAATTATGAAGATGAAGGATTAATTATTTTCATTTTACAGACAGGGAAACAGAAGGATGAAGGTTAAATAACTTGAGCAGGAAGAAGTAACAACAGTATGGCTGGGACTGGGATTTGAGTTCCTGGCTCCAACTTTTGGACTCAGATCACAATGCCACATCTCCATTCTACTCTCCATCTTTCTTGGAAAAATATGATCATGGTATGTAAGGAAAGCTTTTGGGAATTTTTCAACAACAAACTTTTGTTGGAAAATGCCAAATGTATCAAAAACAAAATATTTCACACAGTTAATGGTCACTTTCAATTATTTTTTAATTGGAAAAAAAATAAAATTGAGGAAGTCTTTCTAAAAATATACATTTAGTTTTCCAGTTCACAATGACTCTGCTTTGAAATCTGAGCTCATAGTAAAATAAAATAAATGGCCAAAACTACGAGAAAATGGTTTGGGATCAATCAAAGCAGTTTTTAAAAATTGTTATTACAGGTTCATCTTTTTTTGAGATTCTTTCTATCCTGATTTGGGATTGGAAAAATATTGAAAACTTTTGCATGGCAGGAAAAGCACTCTATATGACAACTCCTTTTCTCAGAGAAAGGTATGTGTATATGTGGGGGGAGGAAGGAAGGGGGAGCGGGAATTAAAAGGACAGATACACAGCTAGTCCTGCCTTAAATATAAGAAGGATCAGGTTTACATTTTCAGTCAGAAGGCCTCCAGAAAATGTTCTTCTCCAGTGCTGCATAAATACAGACTTTGATTTAGAGTTTGCTTTTAACTGTACCCTATGCATAAGACAATGGAGCAAACAACTAAAGAATCCATTTGCAGACATCTTGAAGATATTAAAAAATAGTAAATAACAGTCAGAATGGATTTTGTAAAGAACAAATTGTGTCAAACCAGCCTGATGGATTTATTTTATAGAATAACAAGCCTTTGTGGATAAAGAATGTGGTATATCTATAATTTAAAGTATTTGATACAGTGACCTGCTCAATAATACACTAGAGAAATACAACCTAGATGGAGCAACTATTAGTTAGGTTCATAACTGGTTGGGTAGCCATTCCCAGCGAGTAATTATCAATGGTTCACAGACATGCTCAAAGGGCATAACAAGTGAGATTCTACAGAGATCAGTTCTGGGACCAGTTTTATTCAATAGTTTCATTAAGGATTTAGATAATGGCATAGAATATTTAGAGGAACATCTCATTTTTAAGTGGCAGAAAAGCATTGGTTGTAAACCAGAGATTTTGTTATTTTATCCCCACACCTTTCCTTCATTCTTTTGGGGGTGATATTTCTTTGTTCCTGAAAAGAAAAACCCAGGAAAAAGGTTTTGAAAACTTTTCACCAATGAGAAGGAAAGAACTGAAGAGACAGGTTTGAAAAAATTACTTAGTGACTGGTTAAGGAAGCCAAGGGGAAAATCCAAGGACTTTTAAATAAACCCTATACTTTTGTAATCGCTTTCTTCCAATCATAGCAGAGAGCAACCTACCCTGGGTCAGTGTCCCGCCTCCATGTCTGATCCATTGAAAAGGTGAATCTGTTCTAGTTCTAAGGTACAAAACCTAACTCTTGTTAAAGATTCATACTGACAGCTCTGCATTTACCCAGTTCATTCCATGCAGCATCAGTCAACATGCTGGTTATTATTGTAAGATCATTTTACAAATATTAATTTTGAGGCTAGTAAGTATTTGATCAAAAAGCAAACTGAGACAGAAAGCTTAAATGATTTGTCGATGAGTGCACAGCAAGCCAGCAGCAACACTAAAAACAGACTTTTTAGTCCTGTGCATTACCCAGGCTCACCAACAAGAGGGTCAGGAGGTTAATGGGAACAATTGTCCCGGGAACCAGCCCTTTAAAAGGGCCCGAGGCAGGGGTTGAGAACCTCAGGGTGGAGAACCTCAGGCCGAGGGCTGGGTGCAGCTCCTGGCTTGCTTGGATCCACCCCCCACCCCCAAGTTTTAGGGCGCCTGAAGAATTGGGGAGCCTGCGCTGGTACTTCAGCCCTGCTGCTGGAGCACACAAAATTGACTAGATAGGGCCCCCTAGGCTCTGGTGCAAGGGGAATATGGAGAGTGTCTTTCTGCTTCTCAGTTGGCAACCACAGCACCCACCCCAAAAAAAAATGATTTCACAAATTTCCAATCCTAGTAGTTTCTTAAAGGGAAACACTCACATCTCTTAGCTAAAGTGAATGAGTGAACTGTAACACAAGACTGTCTGTTAATGAGCTCATCTTGCCAACTAAGGGTAGCACACCTATAAACGTTGCTAAAAGGGTTACCTAATAACAAGAACTTTAAGTCTGTTTTATTCACAATGTACATTTTAAAAAATACTTGATGACTAACAAAACTTACACAATCAAACCTTAAAACTAGAAGGTCTAAATATTAGGATTATGCTAACAAAACAATGCTTGTTTGCTTTCCTAGGTCTTTCAGTCAAAAGGAAAACAGTCAACCAAAGGGAAAATTAATTGTACACCTGCTCTTTGCTGTCCAGTGTAAGACTCCAGCTTCTTGAATTGAAGAAATGGCCCTAACTAAAACAGATCTGTGCAAGGATTTGAACACTATTACATAGAAGAGCTTACAGATGCCTGATATAGCTATGTAGAAGCTTACTTTATATCACAGTGCCAATCCTATGAGTTTATGAAAAGGAGACAGAAGTATCAATTAGGCTAAAGACTATCCTTGTATATAGGGTTTCAATTTTATGGTATAATCGGTGGAAAACATTCCTCAGAGGTTGCAAAATGCAGTACTCGATTCTTTATGAACCCCCCCTATGGCATTTTACCTTAGATTCTAGCACTGTGATACCATCTATCATGAAAACAGAGCATTTTTGGTAATTTCATTTTAGTTGAGGCCTGAGAAAGCCATCAATTTTATACAGATTTTTATTAATAACCCAGCTTCAGAAGCATTAGTATTTAAGAGTGGAACATCATTCTGTGTTGACTATCACCACATACTTACAGTAAGAGCTACCAGAATCTGCTAATGAAATCAGGCTTATGTCTGTTTACAAATATGGTGTGCGAATGGCTCTCAAAAGATTAATGACCTGCCACTTTATTTAAGAAATACACTCAGCTTTTGTAAACTCACTTAAAATATGAACCTAAGTATGTGCTTTTAACAAATTGTCTCACCCAATGATGCTAAGAGAGGCAGAAGACACTTGCTTATACTTGCTGTTTTTGGATACTAAAGGTAATTTAATTGTGGAAAATAGCTAAAGAATCAAATGATAAGAGAACACTATCTGCTTATTTATTAGGACCCCAATGATGTAATATGGGCAGACCCTCACAAAACCCAACACACCACACACAAAACACATCAGGTTCACCTGAATGGACTCAGCGACAAAATTAAGTCTAGCTAGGTCTCTTTTTAAGGGAAAAAAGAGTTAAACAGAGAAGTTCATATGCATACACAGGTCTCTAGGCTAGGACGACATTTTCAAAAGTGCCTAAAGTAATACAAAGGAATTTCTTTAAAAAATCCCACATCTTGGGTCTCTTTCTCTCTTCAGATTTTGTAGAATTCCTTTGCAGGGTTGAATATGTGCTTTAGTTCATAATACTATTACCCAGAAATCTTGAGGCCTACACACACTTACCAGTAAGGTAAGGTACTGGTGCCAGATTTCAAATATGAATGGAGGCCATCCCTTCCTTTTGACCACAAAAAATAATTGTACTCTTATACACACACTGTTTGTAGCAGAAGATAAAAGAGCTGCCTCAGCTCACTCTGACCACAAAGGTACTGCTTGTATGACAAAGGCTGCTGTCTGTATGTGCGTGAGTGAAGCACACTGGGGAAATGGACTGAGTCTTTAAATCAAGATTGAGTGTCTTTCTAAAATATAAGCTGTAGTTTAATTAGAATTTATGGTTTTTATTTAGGAATTTCTGGGTGAAATTATATGACCTCGGCTATACAGCAAATTAGACTGGATGATCCCTTCTGGTTTTAAAATCTAATGAGACATATGCTCTGTGTCTCCAAATCAAGACAATGACAATACATTTTAGTCAACACAAAAAGAAAATAAAGTCCATTCCCTTACTCCAATAGCATTTAGAAACTATCCTAGGCTGTGTCCAGACTCAGGGGTTTTTTCGGGAAAAGTAGCCTTTTTCCGAAAAAACTTCAACTGCGTCTAGACTGCAGCCGCGTTCTTTCTAAATTAAATCGAAAGAACACGGCTTTTCTTTCGACGGCGGCAAACCTCATTTCACGAGGAAGAACGCCTTCTTTCGAAAGTGCTTCTTTCGAAAGAAGGCGTTCTTGAATGTAAATAGGGCTTCCTCGAAAGAGAGCATCCAGACTCACTGGGTGCTTTCTTTCGAAAAAGCGGCTTGCTCTTTCGAAAGTTCTGCGTGCAGTCTAGACGCTCTCTTTCAAAAGAGGCTCTTTCGAAAGTATCTTTTGAAAGAGCCTCTTTCGAAAGAGGCTTGCAGTCTAGACATAGCCCTAGAGAATCACAGAAATTGAGAGGGATTGGGACAATAGAGGAAATATTTTTAAGACATCTAATGTATCTCCTCCAACCACTAATGCAAAATTACTCCCTACAGTACATTTTCTAGTATTTGCCCAGTCTAGTTTTAAATGTCTCCAGAAAATGACTGAATAAAAAATAAGTTAGAAAACCATTTTCCCTATTTGCGACCATTCTTCATATATGAAAGTAAACAATCTGACGGGCTGGCGTGGATTTTGCTTACTATCTACAATATGAGAGAGAGTCTGTGTGTCTGTCTAAGAACTCCTCCTAAACGGTTAGAGCCAGGACCAAATTTGGAATGTAGCTTCCTCTTATAACTTAAAGCAAGGTCAGGGTTTGGTTGTGCAAAGACAATGGAATGAACCAGGAATAGGGTTATTTCTCATAAAACAGAAAGGGAAGGGTCTTCTAGCAAGGACAGTTATATAATGGGGGACAGCAAGGGGACAGAGATAAGGTCCAGGATAGCTATATCTCCACTGGGGTGGAAAAAGAGGCAGCTAGGTACATATTTCAAAGAGCGTGGCTATCTGTGCCTGCTGCAGCAGGTGACCGAGGGCTCGGTTTGTCTTCTCTGCCCTCCTCTCTCCTGTGGAAACCTGGATACTGAGCCCCTGAATCCACAGCCCCAATCCGACCAATGATTTAAATGAAGAAAAACAAAAATTATTCCAGGTAAGGACCAGAGCAATGCTAGATAAATCCTCCAGTAAGAAATAATCCTTGCATTTTATGCAACACATTTAGGTTCACAATATTAACAACACTGTAACTGGATGACAAGCAAAATGTTGCATAAAAATTTCAGAGGGATAGCCATGTTAGTCTGTAGCTGAAAACATTTACAAAACAAGTCGTCCTGCAGTACCTTAGAGACTAACAAAAAATGTAGATTGGATCATGAGCTTTCGTGGGTACAACCCACTTCTTTACATGGATACAAGTTATTTATCCAAGCAAAAATTATTTTCATCCAGAACAGGAATTGCAACCAAATTTACGAAACAATGAAACTATTTTGTTATATGGTATTTAAACAAAATATCATTTATAGACAAAAAGGAAAAAATGCTATGATCTAGCTCCTAATACATGAATACATGAAACAAGATCAGAAAGTATTTCCCATTTAGAAATAAAATCTTCTTGAGAGCATTAATAGTAATATTGCATGCCCTCCCACAGGTTCTCTTATGCATTAACAAAAAGGAGGATAACCAAGACTTCTTAAAAAAACGAAAAAGAATAACCATTATTTTAATATGTGAAGGATACAGACATTATTTTGCTGCTTTGTATCTTCACACCCTCTGAAGGAATTTCATTTAAGCTATTCTCAGTATTTACTGTAGTTTAATTAAATTATAGAAATGTCATTCAGAGAAATCCACTTAGGCTGGGTGTGGATATTGAATTTAATCTAAAAATCATTACATAAGCCTGAATTTTGTCATATTCAATGGAACTGAAGAGGAAGAAAGAAGGTTTTCATTCAGAGCTGAGAGAGTCAAAGGAGACACAAAATTGCCCTACCCAGCTCTTCTCAAACTCAGTCTCCTCCTTTATTCCAGATTTAGGTGTTATCTACAATAGCTTGTGAAATTCCCCCTTGTTCTCACAGACATCCAACACTGCCATCAGACATGAATTCAAAGAATCAAGCTTCAAGAGACAACTCCATCATAACACTTTTGTAAGTATTAAAATTTCAGCATAATTTCCCTTTGAATGCTCTAAATTGACATATATTGAATTGCATGTAATACAAATTGAGAAAGATCATTTGCTGTTTTAGAAAGAAGTTTTTATCATTATACATCTGCCATCATACACCTGAATTGAAATATTTTGTAATTTATGAATTGAGTGTCCCTCTGTAAGAAAGATGCTATGTTACTTTTATTACCAATGGCTGGGCTTCAGTTCTACTAAAAGTCTTCTAATGATTTCTGGCTTCCTTAAAGACACAGTAATGAACCAGAACTAAAAGGTGGGTAGCAAATGGTCAACGTTCAGATTACAGGAAACCCCCAAGCTGGGGCCCTCCACACATACAACTATTTTTTAAACTATTTTTAAAGTGCAGCAGGGGCCGAAAACTCCTGACTTACATCCTTGGCCCGCATTTATGATGGCACATGACACCTATCGTCAATGAGAGTTTGAGTTACGATGCCTCCTACTTGCAACACTTCCCCAGGAACCAATCGTGTCACAAGTCGGGGGTCACCTGTAATATGAATATATTGTATGAAGCTAAAAATAATAATTTTTACCAATTTCTCCACATCATACAGTGCCACCCTAACTTCTGCACTGCTGTTGATAGCAGTGCTACCTTTAGAGCTGGACACATGACCAGCCACCAGTAGTTTCTTCCCTGCTGTTGCCCAGCTCTGAAGACAGTGAAGAAATAAAGGTGGCAACATTACAAGGCCTACAATCGCCTTGCAGTCCCTTTAGGGTAGGGCCTCCAGTTTGCGAAACACTGTACACTTTCAGTCCAGAATAGAGTATAGGGCAAAAGTACAAAAAATACCAGACTTTGTGAGAGATCAGATTTCTTGGTCTGTGATACATTTTTACAGGGCTCTTCCTATAGCAGATGGAAAGTTTAAATCAACAAAGCAACAAGGAGAACAGAAGAGAGAAAAGTCTACCTATCAATCCTCTTTGACTTGGGTGTCTGGAATAATCCTTTGAGGGCCAGTTCCAACAACTCTGGACCTGGCTACAAAGCTTTTCAGTTTTACACCCATAAGGCTCAAAAGTCAATGTATAACTATCTTCACTCTATCTTACCTCAGGCAACTCTACCAAATCAGCTAGGGGTAGGGCTGAAATCTCATAGACCCGAAAGAACATATGTCCTTGACTAATGTGTCAAGAAGTAAATGTGTATTTGTCCTCTCAAAGATTTCAAGAAATCTCCACAAAGACTCAAAAATCAGCCTGTTCACCAAACCAGGTGGCACTGACACCGATATAAACATCTTAGTAGCCATCACTCCTACTTGGTGGGATCTAGTAAGATGGGGAAGCCCTGTAGCTGCAGGTTTGTCAGAATTATGTGAAGCAGCCCTAGCTACAGCCAGCGTAGCATACTGAGAACTTAACTAGGTCTCGGAGACCTGAGTATTCTTTTCTCTGCCACTGAGCAGCAGGATGACCTTGCAATAGTTACTTGATCTCCCTGTTCCATAGTTTCCCCGTTTGTAAGAAGGGGATATCAGTACTGACCTTCTTGGTAAAGTCGTTCCACATGTCCTGATGAAAAGCAGGAGTATATAAAAAGCTACATTATTATCATTATCATTCATCACCATCAGCTCATCATTCCTCCATTAATTCAGCTGGGTCCCAATGAATTCCTAACAGATGTAAAAGAGTTGGAAATATTTCAGTGGTACAGTTTTTGGGAAGAACCACACACCTATCACACTGGTCTTGGGTGAACATGTTTAGGGTTGGGACACTGCTTGTGGTGCAATAAAGAAAGTCAAAGCTGTCAGCTCACTTTCCTTCAGCAACAGCCAAGTCTTTCTGCTTTTCAAAATAAGACTCAGAAGCTTTGAGTTTCTTACTCCAAGTCTATCTGTATTTGAATCTCGCCTCAGTAAATATATGATTTTAACTTAAATTTCTTTAACACACAAATATTTCCTTTTCTAGAGAAAAGTTGTAAATTTTTTCTATTAGAAAATGGTCAATTTCCACTAATCATAGATGTCCATGTCCACTGGGTATTTGGGTCCAAATTTTCTCCTGTTACACTTCTGAAAACTTATTGACATCTGTAAGATTGCAGAAGAGAATTTAGACCATTGGTTCTATTTATCCCAGATGCCACAATTTTCAGCAGACTAGATCAATAGAGAACAAAAACTGGATTAGAGTGTTCATATGTGACTTCAAATATCAAGAAATATGAACACACAAGATACATTTGTGAGGGATACATTAATAAAATAGGTTTCCAGTAACTGTTGCTGGCTTGAAGAACTGACACTTTGTCTTCTTCTATATTACCACAAAGTGTGTCTTCTTATTTAACATGCAATATATGCGGTGACCTAATTTAACAGTACAACACTTGATGAAAGAGAAAGGAGAGCTGTAAACCCAAATGGGCATATCATCATTACATTCCAACTGCACAGACAGGTTCAATGGTTCCGTCCCTATTAGTCCTGCTTCTCACTAGCAAAACTCAAGTATCAGAGGGGTAGTCTGGATCCGCAAAAGTGACAAGGAGTCCTGGAGTCATCATCTGAAGAAGTGGGTCTTTGCCCACGAATGCTTATGCTCCAATAAATCTGTTAGTCTATAAGGTGCTACAGGACTCCTTATAAACTAGCAAAACTGCATCAATAATTTTCTGAAGTAGCAAATAGGACTGTTAAGGATTTTACTTTAAAAAACCAGTGAGTTCTCTGGGAAACTGTTCTTTGGGGTCTAAGGAGTTTTATACCGAAAAAGGGAGTTTTGAAAATATATTTCTAACACAATTAACAAGCATTGTTCATTCCCAGAAAAGGCCTGTTGCCTAGTGTTTAGCTCACAGGACTGGCATACAAGAGTTCAAAGTCCAGCTCTGCACTGATTAATTGTGTCATTTTACCCTCTTTCTGTCATTTTCTCTATTTACTATAGACTATATCAAACACACCCCTACCACAAAATGACATCGTGGGGATTAAATATCTGCACTGAGTGTTCTGAATAAGCATTAACATTATTCCTCAACTTATTCTTTGTTACTGAAAACTTGAGTGGCAATAAAGGTCAAACTTAGCAATGACATCTGCAGTAACACTGCAGATAAGCTTTGGTTCAGCTCATTTATCTTCATAACAAGAACAAACCCTAGTCATACTAGTAGACTAAAAGAAAAAAAATGAAGGTTACATACAGTGCTTATTATTTCAAATGAACAAATTCTGAGTACTGTCTGCTCACCTATTACATTTTACTCGGGGTAACCATAAAAGCAAAAGATAAACATAACATTTACCATAATTAGAATTTTGCTCACTGAAGCACTGTTCTTCTAGTATTCAGGATTTCATTGCATCGGATAGATCAACTATAAATAATCTCTTCTTAGAGCTATGTGGACTAGGGCTACAAAAAGGTAAAGGGTTGAGATTGGGGGAAATCTAGTCATTTATTTTTTCCTTTAAACAAAAATGTTTTCCATAACCATCACCAAAAAGAATGGCAATTGCAATGAGTAAAACACATGTGTATGGAGCTACAGTTTGTATATTTTGTTCCAGAAAATCATGCCAAGTATAATGGCAGCGCCACCCTGCATTCAGCTTGCGTCATTTGAAATAAAAGGAGCCCTTTTAGGAGATCTTTCTTACAGGAAGTGTTAAAAAAATCTGGCACAATTAAATCTGCTGTTTTCAAAAAGCAAAATCGTTTTGTTCTTCATGTTTGGGAAGGGCAAAAAGCGTGAACTGGACCCGCTGATCTGCCAGTCACTGTGTTAGCATTTTTGTTTCAAAGCCTGCAACCCTAATCTCAAGAAAAGTGCTGTTTAAGGGCCAAATCATCCCCTATATGAGCACATCCCACATAAAGGTCAGTCAAAATCATAAATCCATATGCCAGACATTGAATCATTTCAGGGGGCAGGAGGGTGGCTTCTACCCCACAGAATGGACAGGTCAGTCAGTCTTTGAGAGCTACCAGATACCCAGTGCCAAAGACACAGCCTACCATCCAACTTACTTGCTCTCCTGTCCATCAAGGATGTACTTGTGTAAGGTAAAGGGGACATGGTCTTTTCCCCTTGTTTGAGACATGCTAAATTGTTCAAATTAGATTTTGTTGGTAATATAAAGGAACAAACAGGATTTTAATTTATGAAGCATCAGTTCATATGCTACTACCCCATGTATTTACATAAAGTTGAGACATAAATGGTCACTATTTCCTTTGTACATAGTACGAAGAACCAAGTTACATGTTCTATGAACCCTCTTTTACAAAAATGAGGCATCTTCTGAAAGAAAATAAATTATGAAATTTGAATGCCATATATTTCTTTTAGGCTTGCAAACATTCACTTACTGGCAAATATGTCACACACAAAAATTCACTTACATTTTAGGAAAAGAGATGCGTGTTCTCTTCACTAGAAAAAGGTGTTATTTTTAATTTAAATACTAAATTATCCATCTAGATCTATTGATTTCAAGGGACAGAGGAAAAAAAACCCCACCAAGGGCTGAATGGATTGCTATTTTCTGCTACCTCAAGGAGGAAACACCTTCCCCCCTCCCCCCCTCTTGATTTAAATAAACTTTATTGTTTTGAAGAACAAATAGGAAAGAGAATGAAAAAGAAAAATACAGTGCTATTTTCTGAAATCTTTATCTCACAAAGGGCACAGAGACGTGATCAACTAGATTAAAAGAATGTGTTATAACCAACTTCAATCCATCACTATATGACTTTGTGCTGTTTCATGTTTAAGCATGAAAATTCATCTCTCAGGGTTGTAAATGATAAGGATTTATATTTAATTTGAGCTCTCAAGTGCAGTGGCATTATATTGCATAACTCTGCTGCATCAACCACTTTTAACACGGATGGAGAGGACTCAAGCTGGGGACATTTAAAATGGATGCACATTCTTCAGGTTTTCTGGTATGAGCGCATGTTTGCTTATCTGCCAGGCTACCAAAAGTATGACTGCACCAAAGTCATATGCTCATTTCAGTGAGTGCCAGAGAACAAGGGCCTGCTGAACACACACAAGACAGCTTGCTTGAAAGAAGATCTTCCTGAATAATAAGCAAGGAAGAGTGTGTGACTCACGCTTAATCACAAACAAGGCCAAATTCAATCAAATAAGGGACCCAGTGCAAAGGCATTCTATTAGGTTTCCCAGTTGCAGTTCTAGAATTCCACATGAACCTATCATCCTACCTGCCGCTCCTTTCTTTCCTAGTTGGAAAGGTTCTCGCAACCCTCAGGCAGGCAGAGGAGTGAGAAAAGGGCTCTAGTGGCTGGAGTGGTGATCGAAGCCAGACATAGGGCTAAGGCAGGGGTTCTCAAACTTGTGATACTGCGACCTCCCTCTCAGTTGCTGCAACCAGCCACTCAGCTGCTTGCGACCCCCCTCTAAATTCTTTGCGATCCCCCTCTAAGTTGCTCGTGACACTCCAGGGGGTCAGGACCCACAGTTTGGGAAATGCTGGGTTAAGGGAAGAGCTGAAACTGGGATCTGGGGCAGATAGCCAGGAGCCCGTTTAACAATGTAACCAATGGAATTTCCATCAGTAACACACAGTTAATTTTTTTTGTTAACATTTTTCACATCCCTAACATGTCTCTAAATAGGCACAACAGCCCTTATTGCAAACAGCATATCTCTCGTCACCTCTAGTCATTCTAACACTTCCATATGCTTTTTCTCTGCATTATTCTTACCAGCCTCAGTGCTAGAAATAAAATGTGCACAATACAGAATGAAGAAAATGTGATCTTTATTAACTGGGAAGAAGTGCAGCCTTCTTTAATACAGTCATTCCAGGAAGACCTCCCTCATGAAAGAAGAGCCATGAAGTATTATAGTTGAACAAGCTGCATAAACAAGACCATCGATGTCTCTGATGCTACCAGATTTTTTTCCTTCTCTTCACAGTGATGCAGATGGAGCAGCTTTACTGGACACTGGATTTACCACAGGAGAATGGATTTGGGGCATTAATGTCTGGACCAAACCCAAATCCAAAACCAAAAGACCCAAATTAATTCTTCAGTTTATTCTGTCACACTCTGTCAAACCACAGAGCTCTTGCTTCCTGGAGTCCTTTACCAAAAAACCCCTTTCGGAGGGATGAGTGAAAGGGGGACGGTTTCCACAGGAGAGAACAGCATAATGTAGTCAGCAGGGCCCTGGACTTGGACTCAGGATACTTGGATTCTCTGTCTGGTTGAGGTGCTAACCAACTGTGAACTCTGGTTAAGGCCACAGCAGATTATCGTCTCACCCAGGCATAGAACTTCTCAGTGCCTCTGTTTCCCCTCCCACTGTCTTGTTCATTTAGATTCCACATTGTTCTGGACAGAGGCTCTCTCATTATGTGATTACTGTCCAATCCATTATTTGTATGATAGGAGCACCTGCTGGTCCAGATTTCAGTCAGTCACCTCCTATCATACAATAATGTGTTCTGTTCTTGTATATGCCACTTGTTTGACATCCATGCTTAGCTGATTACAATAAGGAAATTTGATGGAGGTTTTTGTGGATTTAATATGAACAAAATTCCCATCACCTTGAATTCCATAACCAGGATTATTTCTCTGACTTCATTCCAAGAGATTTAGATGGATTGTTCTGGAGAAGACCAAATGAGAGTTTTCTAGTTATAGATTATAAAGGCCAGAAAGAACCATGCTGTGCATCTCCACTGACCACATCAAATAATTTCTGCACATCCTCTATAGCTTCTAAGTAAGGTACATACTCTCTTTTTGCAAGGTACCATGGCATGACTTAAAGACTGCAAGTGATGGTGAATTCATCACAACCCTTATAAATTGTTCCAATGGTTGATTACTTTCAGTGTTAAAAGTTTGCACCATCTCTAGTCCAAATCCAACTAGCTTTAGCTTCCAATCACTGGTGTTTGTTATACCTTTTTCTACTGAAAGAAAATCTCTTTCCCATCTAGGTATTTGAAAATTAATCTGCTCCCACACACTCCACTCCCCTAATAACTGCTTTGGAGATTTCAGACAACCTTCCCAAGAAGGGAGGAACAAAGGTTCATATATTTATGTATATGTCTAGAAAAGCACTTGGGGAAATATTTTTTACAGGAATAAAGAAAGGAATCAGACATCTTAAATAATGAGCAAAAGAATAAGATCACTTTAAATTAAGCAAAATACAGAAAAAATATGAGTTATAATTAGGAACAAACATTTAATTTCCATAACTAAGATTTCTATGCTACTTGGAGATGTTCCTACTAAAGCTGCACAGAACAGATTAAAAAAATGTAGTCATAAAGATGTGTAAAACCGCGCCCCACTCCCCCCAGCTCTGGTTTTCACCACTCTCTTTCATTACCTGTTAATATTTAGTTACCCCCACAGCCTACTTGTGCCATGAAATGAAACTGCTGAATGCTATTTCTCTGAATTCAGAGGCCATAATCTTCTACCCTTAACCCAACTTTATCCAAGGCATATTATACAGCCTCCAACTGGATTTGCTAGTTGAAAATCTCAAAAGATGGATCATGTATCAGCATCCCTTGACACCACTAAAAAGATGTTCAGTTAATCACGTGCTCTACTACACCTGGCAGAGTTAACTCTGCTAACATTCATTTTCCTAGCATACCACCAAAGTTAAAGAAAAAATGTTTGGACTTCTTGTTTTCTTCATAGTCTCATCACGAATAGGAATCTTATTAATCCAGCTGTCCTGGTTAAATTTCCCTTGGACTGATGCATTCTGTCTACTAAAATTCCTCTGTAATTTCTATTGGATACATTACTCTGCGCTTCCTGTCCTAAAATGTTATGCTGTGTTGCCATTGCTAAACAGCCTCACCTTCCAATTCGTGAGCAGGGGGATGTGAACATGATTGTATGTTCTATTCAAATGAGAGAACAATATCGGTGAAGCACTATAAGAGCCTTCTGGAGGAGGAAGACACTATAAAATGCAAGCAATTATTTCCAAGCACGCTTGAGGCTCTGACCCTAACCATTTAGTGGTGAACAGAAATGAGAAACTTTATTATGCACTATCATGCAGGAGAATTTTGACTATAAACAGGTTCATGTGACTTCCATACATTATAGTAAAACCTCAGCAAGATTTGTTTATATAAATATAACCACTACACAACTTTCTCTTGTGAAGAAACGCACAGCCACAAAGGATCTACCAGCTCAAGTGCACTTGTAGTACAGGGCAATAAACAGTCGTCTACAATGACCAGGCTCTGATGTTTATTTTGCCATGCTGGCATCCCAACTCAAGAAAGAAATAGTCATTAATATACCAGACTTTAAGGAAAAAAGAAAATCATAACATTACCCTCCCTCTCTTTAAGGAACTCCCTTTTCTTTTTGCTGTGGAGGCAAATGAAGGTGTAAAGAATAAAAGAAGAAGCAGACTCTGTGCACGGATATTCAGTTAGGAGACGGTTTAAAGTTGAAATCAGAAAAAGAGAAAGATCATACATTCACTTTCTCCAGAGGTGCAGAAGGGCAAGTGCTTGATAAGGGGTGATGCTCCGTTTTCACAGATTAACAGGAGTATAGTAACTATGCTGCAGAGGATGAAAGAGGAAGCTAAACAGGAAGGAATCTGCTTAATTTAGGATGCTATTCTGGATGGTAGTAACTTTAGCACAAGCCACTACTGTTGATAATCCTAAGTGTTCAAAAAGCATATGTCAGGACTCAAGGTCACAAGGCTGGCTTAATCACGTGATTTTAAAAATTAATAAATGCTGGATCTTTTTATTTGCCTTCTGGTTTTTCAGGCGCTCTCTGCAACCATGGGAGCTAGAAACTTTTCTAAATGATAGCTGAGATTCTCATGCAGTGACCTGTTTCCAGGACCCTGGAGTTTCAAATAACATGCAAGGCTGGATCACTTTGCATAAGCTGCAAGTTAGTGATATAGCTCCTAAATCAGTGCTGCAGGGCGGCTAGGCTCTGAATTATTCCTCTCTGACAACATGATGGTAAGTTTGCGTTGAACATCTCTGAAAAACAGACCAGAGGCCACTAAAAGCATAATCCATTATTTTTATTAATAAAAACAGTTCTCGTTTAAATATGTGCCTGGAATAAACAAGTTCTCCTAGCCTCCCTTATATTAATTCCACACACCAGTACTAACAACTAACTGGAAATACAAATCCATACAAGACAGCACCAACATTCCTTTGCTGCATGCTCACATACTACAAAGATTCTGGCCCTTTTTTGATTAGCCAATGTATAAGATTACTCAGTAAAAGGCTACTTTCCTGGATGTGCTACATCCCTAGAGAGAACCACCAAAACTAGGGCTGGAAGGAGTCAGCAAGCCCAGCCCCCTTGTGCTGAGGCAGGTCCAAGTAAACCCTGCCCATTCTGACAGCTGTTTGTCCAATCTCCAGTTATGGGGATTCTTATTAACTTACTTGATGCTTAATTATCCTTATAGTTTGAAAACTTTTGCCTAATATCTAACCTAAATTTCCCCTACTGCAGATTTCGCTGATGACCTCTTATTCTAATGTCAATGAACACAGAGTAAAATTGATCACCCTGCTCTTGGTAACAAATCTTCAAATATATTAAGGGTCGTTACCAGCTAAACCTGCCTACTTTTCCTTTTTATTAACCTTTTCTCATAGGTGAAGTTTTCTAAACATTTTCTCATTTTGGTGTCTCTTCGAAACTGGACTCTCGCCAGTTTATAAACATCCTTCCTAAAGTGCGGCATCCAGAACCCGACACAGTACTCCAGTGGAGGCCTCATCCTGCTCTACTCAGCATGATAATTACCGCCTATGAGTTAATTATGTATTCCTGTTACTGCACCCCAGAATGATATTAGCTTTTTTCAACTGCATCATATTCAATTTCTGAGCCACGACAACCCCCGGATTTATTTCAGCAGTATTAGCTCCTGAATAATTATTCCTCATTTTGTAATTGTTCGTTGGATTTTTCTTCTTAATTAAAGTATTTTGTACTTGCTTTTATTGAATTTAATCTTGTTGATTTTAGGTGAATTCTCTAATGTGAAAAGGCTGTTCTGAATTCCAATCCTGTCCTTCAAACTGCTTGCAGCGCTTCCCATCTTGGAATCATCTGCAGATTTTATAAGCACACTCCCCACTACAATTATTCAAGTAATTAATGAAAATCTTTAGTAACAGTAGACCGAAGACTAACTCCTGCAGGAACTCAGTACAGAACTCCTGCCAATTTGTTAGTGAACCCTTGATAACTATTGTTAGAGTGTGATCTTTAAAATATGTACCCATCATATGGTAATTCCATCTACGCCACATTTCCCCACTTTGTATATAAAAACGTCACGTGGGACTTTGTCAAAAACCTTACTAAAAATCAAACTACATCACAAACAGGAAAGAAGGAGCACAGCAAATGCTGAGAAGCTACAAAATATAAAGATGAATGCAAACAATGACTACCTTAATTTCAACTGAAAAGTAGTAGTTGTAGTCCATCCTCCAGATAACTATTTTGCCTAAGCTTCATATTTAAAGTATCAAAATTATGCCCATGAATCAAAGATAGCACAACTCTAAATATTCTATTGATGAAATTTTTTAAAAAAGTGAATTATTCTGATTCCACATGGATAAATTCAAAATTATTAGTAGATTTGCCCATTCTGAACATAAAAAATGAGCAGTCCAGATCTGGCAGTATTTACAGATACTTTCATCATGCAAGTTCTTGCATTTTCTAACTAATGTGATCAGTGTTATATTACGAACACTTCCAACCATGCTGCTTGCCAGTTTCTTTGTGAGTAAAGTAGAACATCAATAATTAAGGATTTTAGGAAACCTATTTAAACTGAAATACAAATTTAATTGATTTAAAACTAAGAAAGAGGAAGTAACATCACTATATGTAAAGCAATAAAAACTAAAAAAAATGCATTTACAGTATACAGACAATTTTACAAATTATATTACTGAATCTAATAGGTCTGGGGCCAAATAAATTGTCCATAGAAATATAAATTCCAAAAAATCAAGTTAAACTGATAAAATGCATAATTTTGTCAATAATGATTCTATTTAAATTACTGTGCCTCAATTTATTACACTATATCAAGATTAAAGACCAAAGCTAACATTTAAAATGATCTCATCATGAACAGTAATGAAGCTTAGATACTTGATGTGCAACAGAAAATCTGATGGGTTAAAAAACAAATCTAATTTCCAAGTAAGCAGGAGTCAAGTGACCCATTCCTTATCCCACTGCAGTTAGTAACAGTGCTCTTAGGCTCAATAGGATACTGCATCTAGTTCTGGTATCCACAGTTCAGAACCAATGTTCATAAATTAGAGAGGTTTCTAAGATGAACCACAGGAACAATTAAAGGGTTAGTGAAAAATTCAAGAAGAGCTTGAACTATTTAGCTTAAAGCAGAGGTGGGGAACCCTTTTTTGGAGTTGGGGGCCACTGACTCACAGGAAAATCAGTCAGGGGTAACATGCAAGTGAGAAGCAAAAAAACCCAAAACCTCACAAACGTGGCCCCCAATTGATAATCAGAAAGACAGAAAGAAAGAGAGACCTTACTCAGGTAACTCAGGGCACCAGAGTTACCCTTGCCCTGTGGTAGGACAGGTGCCAAGGCTGAGGGCTTCCCACCAGATTAACTCTTGTGGGGAGCCTGGGCTAGTAGGGTATGTCTACACTAGCCACCCTAGTTCGAACTAGGGTGGCTAATGTAGTCATTCAAATTTGCAAATGAAGCCCGGGATTAAAATATCCAGGGCTTTATTTGCATGTTCCCGGGAGCCACAATTTTTAAATGCCTGGTAGTTCGGACTCTCTGCCCGCGGCTTCACGCGATACAGGATAGGTTTAGTTCGAACTACCCAGCCTGTGCTGCGTGTAGCCATGGGCAGGAAGTCCAAACTACCGGGCATTTAAAAATGGCAGCCCCTGGGAACATGCAAATAAAGCCCGGGATATTTTAATCCCGGGCTTCATTTGCAAGTTTGAATGACTACATTAGCCACCCTAGTTCGAACTAGGGTGGCTAGTGTAGACATACCCGTAGATATTGTGGGGCCCCACTAGGCTCAGGGGCGGGGCCAAAAATGAAGGGTTCATTGTGTGGGAGGGAGCGGCTGGGGATTGGGATTGGGGTGGGAGAGCAGGATCTGGGTGGGAGGAAGGATGCAGGAGCAGGCTTGGTGTGGGGGTGGGGGTCTGGAAGGAGGTACGTTGCAGGAGCGGGTGGGGGATGCAGGGTCTTGGTGGGGTAGATTGAGGCCCTTACCTGGCACAGCTCTTGGGGCCCAAGTTGTTCCATGTCACCCTGTACTGGCAGGCTTCACCTTCTGCCACTCCCATTGACTGGGATTCCCAGCCAATAGGAGCAATGGGGGTGGAGCCTGCAAGCCAGTACAGTGGACAGAGCTCTCCCACGCTACCCTTCTTGATGCAGAATCACATCTTCCCCTACCAACCAGAACCCATAGGCCAGATGTTACCTACAGCTTGCCTTGATCCAGCTGTGGCTTGGGCTCGCCCCATACTCCACAGCTGCCACATGGGGAGGTGCTGAGGTTCAGTGCCCCACTCCCTCCTCCCCCGCTATGTGTCTGGCACACCTGTGCCAAATCTCTGCTACTGGCAGTGGGAACCTCATGGGCCAGATCAAGGCAAGCCACCAGCTGCATCCAGTCCATAGGATGCCCATTGCTGGCAGACAAAGTCATAGTCTGTAAGTATCTACATGGGGAACAAATAGAATAAGTACTCTTCAGTCTAGCAGAGAAAACCATAACATGATCCAACAGCTGGACTCGGAAGCTAGACAAATTCAGAATTTTACACCTTATTTCCAGTCTAACAGTGAGATTGGAACAGCTTACCAAGAATTGTGGTGGATTTTCTATCACTGACAATTTTTTAAATCAAGATAGAATGCTTTTCTAAAGAATATGCTCCAAGAATTATTTTGGGGGAAGTTCTGTGATTTGTGTTACATAGGCAGTCAGACTCGATTATTACAATGGCCCCTTCTGGCCTTGGAATCTGCACATTTCTTGGCAATGACTATTCATGTATAGATTTGCACTGAATACTGTGTCAGGGAAAACTGTGAAGACACACAATATTCCCCCATGAAGGAAACCAAAACTCAGAACATATTCTGAAAGCTGTATTGAAAAATAGATTTTCAAATTACTTTAATTAAAAGGCTTTCATTGTCATATTTGTGAATTATTTTGTTCACATAAAAATTTGATGAAAAATGTTGATGGATAACAAAGATCTTGATATAAAATCAATAAGTCAAAATGATAAACAAGTACATTACCCACTCACCTTTTTCAGACTCAGAGGCCTGAGTTTAAAATATTTGGAGCAAGGTAACAAGGTAATAAAAATAATGCTAAATAACATTACAGAACAAAAAGAATAACATTAAAAATAGCTAAACATATAAACTGTTTATTTCAAACATAAAAGCTCATCAATGGCTCATCCAACAAACCAAACAAACCATGAATTGCCTGGTAATATAAATGACCTGATAGTACTGCAGTAAAAGACTGCTATTGAGGGCCACTGGTATGACAGGTACCTAATGCACATGGTACTAGCTTCAAATCAATGCATTAAAAAGAGAGCCAAAAGGTAAAAAACTCCAAAAAGGTTTGAAACACATCACAATTCATTTTGTTCCTTCAAGTATTTTAAAATCCATCAGGAATGCTTATCAGATACAATTTTGCTATGAAAACAATGGAAAACAAAGTTAGCAAAAACTTTTACATATGCACTCCCTGCATATTTAACAAGTTTCTCATTTTGACCTTTTTTGGTTAACATCTGGTGAAGTCTGGAATACAGAAAGTAAACGTGAGGGACTGCAATAATCACAATTATTTCGTTCACAGATGTTTTCTATTTACAAAGCATAGGCTTAATCATTCGACCAGAAAAGCCCAAATATGACTAGCCAAGAAGTAAAAACCATTTTGCTATTTTACTTGCTGTTGTAGAACATTACTGTAAGCAATACTTCATTACAGTTTGTTTTCTTAGCCCACTTATCTGTAGGGTACAATTCACCCCTATGTCAAGACTCCAAATAATACTTAATACTCATGTAAACTGGTTGAATTTCACCCCTACTGAAAATAGAGGACCAGATGCTTGGGTGAGGTAAGTCAACATAGCCTCATTGGGGTCAAGAGAGTGACACTGTTTCTCTCATTCAGAATGTCTGTATCGTTTAGCTCTACACAAAGGAACCGTTTCTTTGCGCATATTTATGTGCTAAACTTGTGCACGCTGAAATTAAACTGCATTCAAACACAAAGACGATACCAGCTAAAAAATAACTCTTCCTTCCCCACCCCCATCTATGCAGGCCTCACTTTTCTGACAGCAGGATTTGATATTTTAATAGCTTGTTATTTCCTTAACTAAAAGCATAAAATGTAATTTCCATTTAATATATATTTATGCATCTGTGACAGGGCACTTGTCTTGCACTGGCCTTTAAGGACAAAAACCCAGCCCTGAGTGAGGGCTGAGAGTGAAGCCCCAGCCGAGGCAGTTGTGGCTAATGAGGGCCTAGCTAGGGGTTATATAAAGAAGGGCTCCTGGAAAGAGAGGAGAACTTACTGCTGCTCTGGATAGAGAGCAGAAGGGACCTGGCTGCCAGGCGAGCAGAGCAGGGGAAGCTCTGGCCAAGCAAGCTCCCAGTCTGCAGGGTCTTAAGCAAGACCTGAGGCTACTAGGGCTGCAGAGAGACAACCATGGTAGGCAAGGGCAGCAGGTCAACACCCCTTTTCCCATGATGAGTGGCCATTACAAGACTGCAGTTTGTCCCTGAGGCAGGGGCTAGATGAAGACTGGCAGTGGATCACTGAGGCAAGGTGGATACAGGGGAATTGGGTGCCCCTGGGGAGGGGAGGACCATGGTGTGCAAAGCTCAATAAACACTTACCCCTGGAAGGGGGCTCAGATACTGGAGTGGGCACTGCTGGAGGGCAGTGTCCTGAAGAGGATGGCGTGGTCCAAGAACGACACAGGTCTGGACTAGAGAGGGAAGTGAGAACACGGGGAGACACCAGCTAGAGGAAGGCATCCAGTGAGTCGGTGAGCTAATTCCCAGGGCTACCAGCTGGAGATGCCATGGTGGTGAATTGGCCCCATGATAGCACTCAAGAACACTTCCTAAAATTCACATTTAAAAAAAAAGGGGGGGGAGGGGAGACTGTCTATCACAGTAAAATCTGAAGTCTAGGGCTATGTCTACACTGGCATGATCTTGCGCAAGAACTCTTTTGCAAAAGAGTGCTTGTGCAAAAGCTCTTCCCGAAGAGAGCATCTATACTGGCATGTGCATTTGCACAAGAGATGTGCTTTTGCGCAAGAGCATCCATGCCATTGTAGATGCTCTCTTACACAAGAAAGCTCTGATGGCCATTTTAACCATAGGGCTTTCTTGCACAAGAAATCACGTTGCCTGTCTACACTGGCCTCTGGCACAAGAGCAGTTGCGCAAGAGGGCTTATTCCTGAGCGGGAGCATCAGAGTTCTTGCGCAAGAAGCACTGATTTCATACATTAGAATGGCAGTGTACGTGCGCAAGAATTCGCAGCCAGTGTAGACAGGCAGCAAGTTTTTGTGCAAAAGCGATTGCTTTTGCACAAGATCACGCCAATGTAGACACAGCCTAGGTGACCTGATAGTAAGTGTTCCACAAGTTTTCCTTTTAATCTTCCTTTCCCACCCTCAACTCCATCTTTGTCTCCATGAATACATAAACTACAGGCTCACCATAAATAAAAGTTTTGTTGTCTCCTGCTGGCATTACAGAAGTAATTATTTCTAAGTGCACCAGAAGATCATTTAAGACATAGGACTACAACATCACCATCACAATGTTATTTCTAGCTGATGAAATTAAGAGAGAAAACATATTTTTACCAAAATAGAAAGAAGCAATAGACATAAGTAGCCAAGCTCCTAAGAGGGCAATACAATCAAGACAAACAAAAATAGAGTGACAAACATTTGTCTACATTCAAAAAAAAAAACCACACACACACCTTTTCATCTACATGGGTATTACACCAAAGATCTCTATCCCGATAGCAAATGATGTAATGATACACTGCACACTAGCAAGGATCGAGACAAGCGGTTTAGCAAGGAACATATTAAATTATATCAAATCCATGACAGTCTTAATAACAAAATTGACAAAAATGTTAACTATGATTTTAAAAATACCACTTACACTTTAAATCTTGCCTTATGTACAGACAACATTGGGTTCTCTAAAATTGTGTGTTGTGGAGCAGTGCTTGATGATGTCTCCTATTTTAAGGGTTCTGATTTATAGTAATACTGAGGACTAGCATGGCAACTTAGCACAGCAGATGCATCTGTAAAGCTTGCTTCCTTCCTACCAGCAGGTATTAAGTTTATTGATTAAGTGGGCACATAGTATCATTCACACAGCTCTCCACACAGAAATCTGAAGCCACTGAACAAGCATAGCATGGCCATTAGCTGTACCAGCTTTCCTCAAACTGACCTGTAGGTCCATTGAGTCAAAGCTCATTCAATCCTTAGCCTCTCCACTAAGATTGCCAACATTGCCTGTAAGGAGGGTGTTTTTGGTGTCAGGGACGTGGATCTAGTTGGAATGAAAGTGTGACACCTCCCCCCAACTCATTTCACACATACAACCAAATGGAAGTGGCTAAAAGCTATCTACCAATCATTGCAGATGTGAACTGCTGGAATAAAGATATGCATCTTGATCTCAGCTCTCTCAAACTATCTTTTCCAAATATAGAAACTTACTATGACTAAGTGAAGAACAAGTTGATTTTGCTATTTAGGTCATGGTTTGTTAACCTATTAGAGCAGATCATTTAACATTTATGCTCATATGGTATTTTCAAGTGTCAAATTTGTTTACAAAATGATAACTGCTGCACAGATTATCTGGATTCTTGTAAACTATTTACATCAAAATGCAGAACCATGAAAAAGTAAAGCTCAGGAAAATATTATTTCAATATATCTCGTTAAATTCTCTGCACTACCACTTTTATTGTATCCATTTTGGGTTCTGTCTTTTGCCCCACATTAGGGACTTAAACTGAGATGTGTCTATTATAAAATATGTCTCACAAGGAGACCTGTAATGCTGGACCATGGAATAATTTCTGTGAGCCATATTTTGCACTCAAATATGTAAGCGCTACTGTGTTTTATTGCCAGTGTGCTATTCTGAGCACCTAATGGAGCCCTTATTTAAAAAAATCTAATCTGCTCATACCAAGAGTAGAAAATGGGGCCCCGAACATTTAGGTTCATGAAATAAACCTCAGGAATGAAAACAGAACAGTTTTCCCACTATGATCTATTTTAATAGCTGATCAGAAATAATAAAACAATAGTTTGCACTTCTAGAGCCCATCTCAAAGCAATTCACTAATGTTAGATTTATACCACACCAGTCTTTTCCAGATTCAGTGTCAACTACTTGAGCTGGTTTTGTGTTAGGTTGATTTTAAAAAAAAAAAAACTGCCCACATGATGCATTTTAGTTTCTTTTGGGCCAGGGTGTGTTCACTGTGGATTGAGTTTAGTGTTAGAGTCAAGCCCATTACATCCAAAGTATTTCCAATCAATTTATGCAAAATATGTGCCCTGATCATCAGTTTCAAATATGTGCCTCAGCTGCTAAAGGTCAAAGTAAAAGTTAGAAAGGTTTGATTTTGTTCCTCTTTCCATAGTTTGTGTCTGGAAATTGCTGCACTGTTAGGGTGTGGGGGACACAGGAGTTTGTTAAATTATGACATCACTGACGTTGCTACATTTAAAGGGGTATCCAAAGGATAACATTTCCCTACACCCCCCCCCCCATTTACAGGGACGATGGAGAAGAGTAGGGGGTGCACAACATTGACAGTGCTGGGGATAATGTTTTGATAAAACCACAGAAACACAGTCAACATTTTGCTTTTATTTCCATTACCATGCTATGTTATGCTGTGTGGCACAGGAAAGATGATGGGTCTCCCCAAGGCTTACAGCTGAGATATGCCTGAAGCATTAAGGGACGGATAGGGGAGATGTTGAAATGTAAATGATGTAAGGTAGTTTGTATCTTACTGCATTATGTTTTATAGGCACATGATATCTCACTGCATTGCAAGGCACCCTGTGAACTCTGGTGGATGTTTATGCACATGGATCTTGACCATTTCCCTTGTCAGTCTTTTTTTGGGGGGGAGGGGGGAACCCACCCCCCACCCCCATTTATCCCCTCATTTCTCTCTCACAAATGGCCTGTGAAGGTCCAGCAGCAGCAGGGGTCATCACCTGCCCCAGCCGGCTTCCTGCCCACAAAGGGACCACACGGCCAAGAACCAGGCTCCCATCAAATAAAGCAGCGAGGACAGCAATGAATTCGGTGGGAGCTTCTGCAATGCAGAATCCCTTCCAGGAGCTCACTGTTGAACGGGGGGGAGGGGGGGGGTACTGCCTGCGTTTCCACGGGCAAGGATTTACACAAGGTTAGGAGGGAGGCGGCTTGGCCCGATGGCTGCTTCCAACTGGAACTTCCCTGGCGTGGCCGGCTCTGACAGCTCCGGGCCGGGCTGCTGCACGCCGGGGATGATTTCGGAGCAAGCACCTGTCCCATCCCCGCTGCTGCAGTGACACTCGCCCGCACTCCCCGCCCCGCCCCTGCCATGCTCAGCACCCGCCGGGCGGGGGGAGGGGGGAAGCCGCCTCTTACCTGCTCTGGCTGCGCCTCCTGCCCGCCGATCACCCGAGCTCCATTCTCCTCCACCGGCGGCGGGGCTGGGGAGGAACCGGATCCCTGGAGCCCGCTCCCCCAGCTGCCGCCTTCAGTCACCGGGGAGCAGCTGCGCCTCCCTGCTCGCCCTGCAAAAGGAGAAAGGCAGAAACCCGCCGCCTGCCGCGGCCGCCTCCTCCCCGTGAAGTCACCGGCTGCACCGCCCGCCCCTCCGCGCCCTGCAGAAGCCGGAGCCGCGAGGGGGCGGAGCGCGCCGCCCCGGCCAGGGGGACGTGCCGGGCTGCTTGAGTGGCACACGCGGGGCCGGCCGGCCGCGGACTCCGAGCCCGGCTGGGGGCGGCAGCGGCTGCTGCTCCGGGCGCTTGGAGAGCGGAGCCGAGCTAGCGGGTGCCCCGGAGAGGAGCCCTGCGCCCGCCCTCGGGGCCCGGCCCTGCCCTTGGAAAGTCCCGGGCCCCATGCACCCGCCGCCAGCAGCGGGATCCCAGCCGGGGCTGGAGCTGGGCGGTCACCGCCTGGCTCTCATGCACTGGGCCGGGCGCAGCCTCGCTTCTCCCCTGCCCCTGGCTCGGGCGGGACACGCTCTGGGCCGTGTGAGCAGCTCCCCGCCTCCTGGGGCGCTTTGGGGATCCCCCCGCATTCGCTTTGGGCTGCGGGGTTCACAGCGCCCGGGTAATGGCTCGGAGACGCCGCTGCCCGCGGAGGGAACCCCTCCAAGCCGGTGCTCTAGTGGCCGGGGGGAGCTCGCTTTGCTCCGCCTTTGGCCCTGCGGTGAAGAACAGAGCCGAGTCCCGCTGCTCACCTTGGGCACGCACCTTCCTACTCAGCCCGCCAAGGGGAGCGAGGCAGGAGCAACCCCGCAGGACTTGTTCCGCGTGGAGGTTAAAGACTCATTGTGGAGGGAAAGGGCGGTCTGGTGATCCTTAACAAGACTGGTCAGCAGCACTCGTTCCTCAGCTGAAATAGCAACTCCCCTGCCGCTGATGTGCAATCAATAGCAAAAGCAGAGGTTCTGTAGAAGGGATTCAGGCGATCCAAAGGGCCCTGCGATATTTCACCTCATTAGTGCACAGCTAGGAAACACACACACCTGGATTCCGCGGGGGAAAGGTTGGCAGGACCTCCCTGTTTGCAGAACACAGCAATGAAGTTTAGAGGAGGGTTGAAAGTAGCACGTGGAAGAACCAGAATTGTGTGTCCACTTTATCCCCACTTATGTTTTCTTAATACGTTAAAACTCCCTGCTGGAACCTTAGCAACACTCGCTTTTTTCTAAAGCGCATGCTGCAAGCAGTTGGCATGAACACAAGAGTCTCCCTTTTCTCCAAACCCCTCATTCAATTCCCTCCCCCCCCTGCAAACACAAGAACTGCTAGTAGGGCTCCCAAATGATGGTTCCGAAAACTGACCGAAGGGATCTTGATCTAATATTCTTGGGGATGCGGGGGAGTGAGAGGTGCTGTCCAGAAGCACTGCCCAATTACCCATCTTCCAAGGGTGTAAAAGGGAGGAGCAGAACTCATGAGCTCTCTTCTTTTGACAGTACACAGTCCAGCTCTTAAAGGACACCATAGCAGTGGGGAGGAGGGTGGATCATGGCATACACATGGACAACGCACCTCAAAGAGCCACCCTTATTGTAAGGGAAGTAACTACTCATTCAAGTGACTGTCAATATGTATTCCACTCGTGATGACTCAGGCTGTTACCTAATGAGAGGAGGTGGGTTATCTAAATATAGATTGCAATGCAGCTTGCCAAAATTGTCAGCTACTCTAGCTGCTTCTCAGAGAACAGTGGTCTGTGAAAACATGAACAGAAACTGCTTTGTACATTTCAGAGATGGGGATTTTTCTGAAAGGAACCACAGAGTCCAGAGCTTTTGCGGAGCAGCCTTAAAATTAGATCAGGAGGTTCTAATATAGCTAATTGGTAGCACAATTTAATGCAATCCAAGATACATTTAGATAATCACCAAGAACAAATGGCCTTGCTTTTCATTCTTTCAGCAAAGGCTACAAATAATCTAGAGATGACTCTGAATCTGCTAGACCTACTGAAGTAGACAGAAGAGTGTATAGAGGAGAATCCTTCAGTGAATCATAGAAAGAACCTCCAGAGATCATCTAATCCAGTCCCCAGCACTCATGGTAGAGCTAAATATTTTGAAACAATTTCTGACAGGTGTTTATCTAACCTGCTATTAAAAGTCTCCAGTAATAGGGATTCCATAGCCTCCTTAGGCAATTCATTCAAGTGGTTAACTAGTCTGACAGGAAGTTTTTCCTAATGTCCAGCCTTGACTGTCCTTGCTGCAATTTAAGTCCACTTCTTTCTTCTTTGTACTACCCTCAGAGGTTAGAGAACACTTTTTCCTTCTACCTCCTTGTAACTAACTTTTAGGTATTTGAATGTGAGGTGTCATCTGTTTTAAAATTTTAAAGGTCACAACCCTCCAAGGCAGAAATGGGCAGATACACAGCCCACAACCTGGACACAATTCGCCAGGGTTACCCCTTGGTGAGCTGCCAAACACTTGATTTATTTGCATGTCTGCAGATATGGCCCCTCGCAGTGCCTGTTGGCCACGAGTTGCCGTTCCTGGCCAATGGAAGCTGCAGGAAGAAGCACAGTACTGGGACATAGTTTCCCACAGCCCCTATTGTCCTGAAATGGAAAGCAAGATGACAGTGTCAAGATACTATAAATATAGATTCAAAGATTCATTCTCTCTGGGACTGTTAGCAGGAAGTGTACCAGATCCAAAGCAGAGATCCCCAGAGAGAATCTGGGTACCCTGAAAGATCTTTGGGGAAAATGCCACAATTTGAAATGACAGACTGAATCCTATTGCTATATTTACCTGCTTTAACCTCTCAGTAACTCCTTTCCTTTGCCAATAAACCTATAGAATTGACTGCGAGCATTGTCTTTGGTGTAAAATCTAGATTACTCATTGATCTGGAATAAGTATGTTAAGACTAGGAGAAATCTGATGTGATGTGCTATTACGTTTAAGTGACCTTTTGTCACAAAGTCTAGTTTGTCTAGCTGGCAAGATAGGCTAGAGAGTCTATGGAGACTGTTTGGCTATGTCTACACTGGCGGGTACTTGCGCAAGAACATCTTGCACAAGGGTTCTTGTGCAAGAAGTCTTGCGGAAGAACACGTCCACACTGCCATGTGCGAGATGTGCTTTTGCGTAACAGCATCCATAGCAGTGTGCATGCTCTCTTGTGCAAGAAAGCTCGGCTGGCCATTTTAGCCATAGGGGTTTCTTGCGCAAGAAACTTCTGCCACGTGTCCACACTGCCCTCTTGTGCAAGAGGGCTTACACTTGTTAGAAAAGAGCGCAGCTCTTGTGCAAGAAGCCCTCTCTTACTACGCTTTACTGTAAATCTTCTTGCGCAAGAGCGGGTGGGCAGTGTGAATGCTCTGTGGAAGAACAGCCGTTCTTGTGCAAGAACACACCAGTGTAGACATAGCCTTTGTGACTCCATAGTGACACTGTTAAACTGATCCAGGAGTTTACATTTGTTACTGGCTTGGTGAAATTAATTTTTCTCCCTCCTCCTTGTAACACTGTTTTAGGTACAGAACCAACTCAAGGCAGACGCCCTCAAACTGATGATTTAGTCTAAAATTATTCTCCTTAACCTCTGATGATAGGACAAGAAGCAATGGTCTTAATTGTAGCAAGAGAGGTTTAGATGGGACATTAGGAAAAACTTCCTAACTGCCACTGTGATTAAGCACTGGAAAAAATTGCCTAGAGAAGTTGTGGAATCTCCATCATTGTAGATATTTAAGAGCAGGTTAGATAAACATCTGTTAGGGTTGATGTAAATTATGCTTGCTCCTGCCATGAATGCAGGGAACTGGACTTGATGACCTTTCAAGGTCCCTTCCAGTTCTAGTCTTCTATAATTCGATGGCTCAGTACAGTAAGTGCCTACTTCAGACCACATGGCAACACCCATCTCATTGTCCCTACAGTAGTAACTAAGGCATCTATTGCAAGGAGGTTTGCTCCACTAGATGCCCAACTTTCACCGGAGGAGAGACTGCTCCTTAGAAATGTATAGTAATTTATCCACAACGTCCAAAACCTTACACCAACTGAGAATCCTATTTGGAGAAGAGTGCCTGATAATTAGGCTGGCTGAGGAGTATGCATTAGAGCAGCAGTAACCACAAAGAGGAAAGCTGGTATTGTCTATGCACTTCCTTAAATGTGCAACAATAATTAGGTTGGTGCTGATAGACTAGCCAGCCATTCTGCAAGAGTCCTCTGGTAATGAGGGGTGTGTGATGGGGTGCTTCCCATAGTGCGGACAAAGTCACTGACACTCACCTCTTTGTTTTCTGGAGTTTCTCACCACCCTGTTCTGCTAGGCTAGCTCACCTGCTCTCCCCCAGCTAAAGGACAGAGCTGAGAGCACCGCCTCTCCCCTGCAAGGAGCAACTGAAACTCTTCAGGTCTGAGGAAAATGCAGTTTTCCACTCTGCAAACCACTCTGCAAATGGGATCAGACCCCAAATACATTATTTAGGTAAGCCCCCTTTAACAATGAAAGGAGGCTGTATACACTGATTGTTTCTCCAGATAATAATTGTTTACACTGGGGTAGATAGTAAACAAAAGGAGAAGCAGTAGGATTTAAGTGGTTGCAAGTGAAAACAGGCAGTGAATTACCAATGTTAAACAACAAAAAACACACAGCTAATTCTGTTTCTCAACCTTTTTTTTTTATAAAGCACCCCTTTTAAAAAAAATATAAGTACCACCAGTACCTACAGTTTTCAGACACAATTTTTTTTCTACCATTGCAACACGTTTGTTTAAACAATGTTATAGTAGCCAGGCAGGCAATGACATTTTTTAAACAAATTTTAAACAAATTTATTTTAAACAAATTTAAAACAAAAATTCAGTTTTCTCCAAATTTCAGTTGTGTTGACGTATCCCCCAGACTTATCTCAAGTACCCCTAAGGGTACTCGTACCACTGGTTGAGAAACACTATTCTGACACACGCTCAAGCTTATTACAAACACATTCTAAAACTGTTTTTTATTCCAGCAAAACCTCCAAACCAGGGAAGTTCCTTTTTCCCCTTAACTTCTACACTGGCGCGTTCTCACTCAAAAACTCTTTTGAGGAAGAGTTCTTCTGCAAAAACTCTTCCAGAGGAGAACATCTACACTGGCATGTGCTTTTCTGCAAGAGATGTGCTTTTGCGCAAGAGCATCCATTCCAGTGTAGACGCTCTCTTGCACAAGAAAGCTCTGATGGCCATTTTAACCATAGGGCTTTAATGCGCAAGAAATTCATGTTGCCTGTCTACACTGGCCTCTTGTGCAAGAACAGTTGCGCAAAAGAGCTTATTCCTGAGCGGGAGCGTCAGAGTTCTGGCGCAAGAAGCCCTGATTTCATACATTAGAACGTCAGTGTCCTTGTGCAAGAACACACGGCCAGTGTAGACAGGCAGCAAGTTTTTGCACAAGATCGGCCACTTTTGCACAAGATTGCGCCAGTGTAGACACAGCCCTGGGATCTTTCGTTCATTCTCTTGGGAGTGGCATGCTAGCCAAAGACAAAGGGACAGCTAGCTTCCCATTGCTTTATAGATTCCACTTCGGGTGGGAACTTGGCGTTCTCTCCCTCCCCTACCTTCTATGCAAAATTACCTGGTCAGACCCTACCAGTTGGGATGGTCACAGTGTTCCCTCTAAGCTTTCCCCGCCGCCCCCCCCCCCCCAGCATAGTTTCACAGGTGATTAATCAGCCCTGCCCAGTCAGTCAGCTCTGAGCCCCTAACGGGGCTGGGCTGATTAATCATCTCTGAAGTTGTGCTGCCTGGCAGCATAGAAGAAACACTGATGGTCACATGACTTAAGACCAACCACTGCTTAGACTAAAAGGACAAAAGAGGCTGTTCACAGGTAATCACCCAGACATTGAGGGAAACGCGCTTGTTGGTGTTCATTTGCACATCGAAAACCAGAAACCATTCCATGCTCAAGGGGCGGCCAACCCGTTGGAGATGTAGTGGTGGATACAGTGCGAAGAGCCACGTACTGGAGGGAGGGAGGTGTGTGTGGAGCTGTTGGCCAAAAAAAAAAAAAAGAAGCCACACGGGGGGAAAACAAGTGCCAGTACGCTGTCCCAGGGCATACCATCACAAAAAACGGGGAAGGGGTGAGAGGGGCAAGCTCTGAGAGGGAATTTGGGTTCAGGAGGAAGTAGAGAAGAGGATACTGGCTCAGAGAGGGGGCTCCAGGCTGGTGAGGGCTGGGGTCAGGTGGAGGGTTGGGGTGCTCAGCCAGCCGCAGGCTTGTGGCTGTGAGGGTGCAGGAGTTTAAATAAACATGGCCGCCGCTTTTTTTCCGGCTTGGGGAAAAGCCGGAAAAGAGCGTTCAGACTGGTGCGATCCTCTGGAATAAAGCCCTATTCCGGAGGATCTCTTATTCCTACTTGAAAGTTCAATAAAAAAGTAGGAATAAGAGATCCTCCAGAAAAGGGCTTTATTCCGGAGGATCGCGCCAGTCTAGACGCTCTTTTCCGGCTCTTCCCCAAGCCGGAAAAAAAGCGGCGGCCATGTTTATTTAAATCCCCCGTGCATTTCCCTATTCTGACTTGCCTGCTTTGCATGCCTCTTCCGGAGAAGGGGCCAGTCTAGACGTAGCCTGTCAGAAGAATAATAGACTGGGGAGTTCTGCCTGCTCTGGTCAGAGAATGAACACTTCTTTGTGAGTGAAGCAGACATGAGAGGAGTCTTTTTTTTTTAAATGAGATTTTTTTTCCATGAGAAAGAATATTCACTGTGTGCTGATCTTCTAGCACAGTTTGGTACTGAGATAGGTGGTTGCAAAAAGCAAGGGCTCAGGAAATGTGGACCCCATTCAATCCCCTGCCAGCAATGTAGTTGGTCCTGGTTTAATCAGAACTCTTCAGTGCCAGTGTAGATGGTACCACACTGATACTGAAGGAAGCATTGTCTGTGCCAAAAGCCCTATGGCTAGGACCACAACTTCAGTGCAGATGGCTGCTCTCTCACCAGTATCAAGTTTGGGTCCTGGATTAGTTTAGGGTGCCAGAGAGACCATGGTCAGGTCTTGTGCTCTAATAAATGAGACTGAGTGAGGAGATCTCTGCCCCTTTCTTAGAAGGTCCCTCAGATGGTGACCTCTGATGCTCTCTGCTGGAGCAACGAGGAGTCTGACCCCCAGCAGAGGAGAGTGTGGGGGCAGGATCCGTGACAAAATGAAGAAGATGCATTGGGAGCTGGTGGTAGCAGGGCACTTTTGAAAGAAGCTTATTTTGATGTGGATGGGTCTTATTTGCTCAGCTCAGAGGCAGGTCTCATTGATTTGTCTAAGAAAAGTCAATTTTGAGACTTCATTGTGAGTTCATTTTGAAAACAAAAGAGCATTTGCTCGTGAAATACCCTTCACTTAAACAAAAGCATTTAGAGTTAGCTTGAGCAGAGCTAGGACAAGTATATCAACTTAGGCTGGGAGGCAGGTTTCCAGCTGTACGAGAGCCAAGAGATCGAGTCTTCTCCAAGCAAGGGGACTTTCAGTCAGCCAGGGAGATGGAACACCTGGTCCTAGGTAATAGGAAATGGACCAAAGTTTTAGCCCTAAGGAAACGTAATACAAGAAAACCTATAGATTTAATTAAAAAATAACTATAAAAAAAACTAGCTACCGTAGTGCACTTGTGCAAGGACTCTTCTATCTCAGCCATGGACACTAAGAAAGAATTAAGAGGCGGTTGGTCCCACTCTGAAAAGAGGAAGCGGGGAGAGAAGGGCAAGTAGGGTATAGCTGAAGGCAAACAGATTCTGCTGTCCAAAAGACTCTGATCTCCAGCACATGTGCACTAACTAAAAGCAGAATACCCAGAGACAATCTTCAGTGAAGAACAAAGAGGCTTTCTCATGCCAGGTGATCGTTGGCAAATGGCAGCATTCTGGCAAAGAGCTGGTATAGTCAACTGATGTACAGGCAGTCCCCGGGTTACGTACAAGATAGGGACAGGTTTGTTCTTAAGTTGAATTTGTATGTAAGTCGGAACTGGTACATATTGTAGGGGAAACTCTAGCCAAACATTTCTCAAGAGCTCAGTTTTATTCTCCCACACCTCACTTCCCTCAGTCCTTTATTCTCAAGCTGAGGTGTCTGCTGAGAAAAGCCACTCCACGTCTCCCCGGTCTGCTGGGGGGGGGGGGGGGGTGGCGCTAGCTTCGCATCTCCCTGGTCTGCTGGGGGGAAGCAGCTAGTGTGGGGTTGCCTCACCCCGTTTGTAAGTAGGGATCCGATGTAAGTCGGATCCATGTAACCCGGGGACTGCCTGTAGATATTTTCATTTAAATTCATCAGTTGATGGAATGCTGAAATAGTGACAAAATAAGTAGAGGCTAGGAAGGTCTGTGTGTGGGGATAGATTGAAAGGACTGTAATTGTTTGGAGAGGCAACAATGAGTGGTTATGAAAGATATAAAAAACGAATTACACAGAGAAGGTAAATCAGGTGTTCCTATTACTCGTAATACAAAGGGACAGGGAATTAATGAATAGCATCCTTTAAAACGATAAAAGGATTTTGAAATACAATGCATTGATTAGCTCACGGACCTAAACAAAAAATCACAATATATCTGAGGCCAAGAGCTTATTAGATTCAAGAAAAAGTTTAGACCTTGGTACTATTATTCAAAGAAACGTAAAGAAGTTAGGTGCCCCACTCCCACCGAACTTAATTATAAACTAACATTGAGTAACCAATAGTTCACATAAAGGTTTATAACAAATATAAATGATGGGAAAACACTATGTACAGTTCAAAAATTGGGCAGGGTGTGCAGCCCACGCTGCCCCAGGCGAGACCTAGGGAGAAGTAGCAGCTGCATCCACCCCCTCCTCTCAGCCCCATCTTGTCCAACTCCCTGACTTGGCTCCTGCCCGCCCACTTCCTGCCCTGAGCCCTTCCTCACCCCCAACCCTGACTTCCTCACCCCTTCACATTCCCAACCCGCAGCCCTGAGCTCCTCTTCAACTCCTAACCCTGATTCATGCAACCCCTCCTAGGGATGCTAGATATTGTGTAATTGAATAGTCATATAACTGCATAAAATATGATCATATTCACGACTATTTGACAGTCCCAGGGGGCAGAGCTGACAGCCACTGTGCTCCAGCCTCACTCCTGGGGAGCCGCCTGCTACCCTGTGCTGCTGCCTCTATCAGAAGCAGCAATGCGGGGTGGCAGGTTGGAGCTGGTCCACAAGGGGGGCCAGTTTAAAAACCAGCTCCTCTTGAGGACCAGCTGCCTGCCGTCCTGCGCTGCTATCTACGGACAGGGGCTGCTGCTGCAAAGCAGCCTCTGCCTGCTGTGGACCCAGGGTGCTTTGGGGGCAGGTGGGCTCATGGGAGCCAATACACGCGGGAAGCTGGCTCGAAAGTTCTAAAATCTGTTTTGTCAATTGTATATGTGTTCACATTTTTGTGGTTGTATCACTTTGGTATATATGGTTGTGCCAATTTTCTTCCACAATTTGATCTGAGGAAGTGGGTCTGGCCCACGAAAGTTCATCACCTATTAAACCATCTTGTTAGTCTTTAAAGTGCTGCATAGTCCTGTCTTTTGTTCCAATCCGCAATGGTTGGATATTGTTTTAAGTCAGACATTAACATGTATATAAATGCATGCAGGCATGGTGAAGTGTATCAGTATTATAATCCATATTTGTTACATCATTGAAATGTCAGCTACTGGGATGGGAAGCAATACTTTCCCCCAAATTAGTATTGCTGTAATGTTAAAAAAAGCAAAGTATGTTTCAAATTCTGCATAATGTTAAAGTTAAATACTCTGATACAGACCTTGTTTGCTTTGGCAAAAGGAGTTGAACTTGTACAAAATAAGGGAGATCACACCAATGCAGAGATAAGGCCTTTCGTCTAATGAGGCAATAGATGGCCTTTAAGACTAATATACACTAAGAATCTATTTTGTAATTCATTTTTCCTTTTGCTTCCAGACAAATGCTTTGAACCACTGGTATGTGGGAACAGACTTCTAGCACTCGTAACAGGAGAAAACCATTCCTTTGCTTATAATTTACAACTCATCCGCATTTATGAGTTTTTTTTCTGGAGCGGCTATTTTCCAAGTTTCCAAGAGGATAAGACACACTGTAGAAGTAGCAAAAACGATTAGCTGAAAATTTCCCAAGTGGAATGTTCTTTTGTAGTGAATGCTCTGTGAAAAGATTGTGAAATCTATTGAAGATTCTAAATCTTAAATAGAAAACATTTTATACCATCACACAACTTTATTATAGGAACTATATCTGTGACCCCCTTTATGTGCTACTTAATTAGAATACAACCAGATACTTCTGTAAATAATTGAGGGATTAGTTTTCTTTCTAGGTTCATTACATGTGAATACATTGTGAAGAATTCTAGCAACTGAGATTAGTTTCAATATATGTTACACACAATATATATGATGCGTCTATAATTATGAATACAAAATAACTTCAGAAGGAATCAATGATCTAAAAAGTTGGAGTTTTAGAATATAACAAAGGCTAATCAACTTCATGGTGTTAAAACTTGCAATACTTCAAGAACGTTTGGAAATTATTTTTAGAGACATTTATTTGGGGCTAGATTCTTCCATTCTTTACTCACAATAGATAATATCTTACTGTGTGATTAGATCTATTGATTTCAGTGGGACTACTTGTGAAACTCATAATGAATAAGTATCAGAATCTTGTGTTCAGAAAAATTATGGACTTGTGGGCCTGGCTTCCCTGTCCTGAAAGCTAGTGAGAATTTTTTTTTAACAAAAATCTCAAGAGAAATTTTGCTTGACCAGGATAGCCCCAATCCGGGAACAGATAGCTGCTTTGCCTGGGCACTGACCTTATTCACTTGTTCAAGCTAATGAGAGAGATGAGGTAAGTGAGATAATATGTTTATTGGACCAACTTTGGATGGTTAAGGAGACAAGCTTTTGTGCTGCCACAAAGTCCTTCAAATCTGTAACAAAAAACAGGACTGTGTAGCACTTTAAAGACTAACAAGATGGTTTATTAGGTGATGAGCTTTCGTGGACAAGACCCACTTCCTCAGATCAAATAGTGGAAGAAAACAGTCACAACCATATATACCAAAGGATACAATTAAAAAAATGAACACATATGAAAAGGACAAATCACATTTCAGAACAGAAGGGGGATGGAGGAGGGAGGAAAGCGGGGAGGTAAATGTCTGTGAGCTAATGATATTTGAGGTCATAATCGGGTGACATTTGTACCACTATTCTTCAAATCTGTGTATGCTTGAAAGCATGTCTCCTTCAGCAGCAGAAGTTGGGCCAACAGGTGATATTATCTCACTTAACATCCTGGGACCAACATAGCTACAACACTGTGAAAGCCAATGTTCATTCACTTTATTTTCCACTGCATCTATCTGTATTATGGGGTCAATATCTGATTGCTTCCCTGTTCATATCATTCTGATGTAGGCAATTATTTAGGGACAAGTCTTATTGTTTATGGTGTATTAGTTTATTAATTTTTTGCTGCCTATTCAGACTTATTAGTGAACTACATTTTAGAGTCACAGAGGGGTAGCTGTCTTAGTCTGTAACTGAAAAAACTTCTTTACAAAAATGAATAGTCCTGCAGCCCCGTAGAGCAGGGCTACTCAACACGTGGCCTGGCCCACGGTGCGGTTTGGGTTTACATGGGGCTCAACATGCGGCTTGCAGGTGGGATCCTTTGAACATGGCCTCCACTAAGAACATGCTCCACAGTGGTGAGGTGTCTCCTAGGCGGGGTGAGTGATGAAAGACACAAGCGGACAGGCTGGCTGGAACAGATGGGTACAGGGTTGGTGTTTTTAGCCCCCAGGGAGCAGGTGCCGGGGCATAGTGGGAAGTGCTGGCTGCTTAGCCTTGTGGGCAGAGCCTGAGAGGTGCTCACTGGCTCACACTGGCCATGTTTGGGTCTGGCACCACTGCCAGGCAGCCCTGCTTCCATCCACACAGAGCAACAGACTCCCATGTGGGGATGTCAGCTCTGCTGGGAATCCAGGACGGGGCTCCCGGGCACCTGTCCCTTTTTGCCTCTCATGTTCAGCCTGACTCACCCAACTCCCCGCTCACCACAGGTTGGAGTGCTCTGGCTTGGAAACTTTTCTTTTTACAGTAAAATCACTCCAAGAAATGCACAACCTGAAGCTTCAAGCTAAACACCCAAAAAACTGGGATACAATTTTCTTTTTAATAAAAAGCATTAAAAATGGCAACAGAGAATAGATGCTTGTTGGATGAACATAGAGTTTTCAACCCTGTTTGGGAGATAGAATTTGCTTTTGCAGAGATAAATGGAAAACCAGCGTGTCTTTTTTGTCAAAAGACTATTGCTGCATTAAACAAATCTGCAACTGCACCATGAATTTTGTCACCCTGAGTTCAAAGACTTGTATTCACTTGACATCAATTTAAGAGAAACTGAGATACGTTCCTTATTGGAAGGTTACCGCACTCAACAAGATACGTTCCATTTGCAAGTTAAAGATAGCGATGCCATTACAGAAGCCTTCTTCAAAATGGCTTGGCACGTAGCTAAATCAAGACGACCTTTTACTGAAGGTGAATTGATGAAGCAGTGCTTCTTGGACTGCAGCAAATCACTTTTTTGCAGAATTTAAAAACAAAGAGGATATAGTTAAATATCAAAACTGCATCTTATTCAACTGTAGCAAGATGAATTGAAAGCATTTTGGGCAATCTGTTTTCTAAATTGCTAAAAGACATTGAAAGCACTGAGTATTTCAGTCTGGCAATGGACAAATCTACTGACCGTTCAGACATATCTCAGCTCATAATCTGGGTGCGTTTTTTCAATGGCAAAAAGTATGTCAAAGAAATGCTTACTTTGCTACCTTTGACAGGTCAAACCAGGGGAGAGGACATTTATTCTGTGCTGATGGCATTTTTTGAAGGACCAGGAAAATGCATTGATTTGAAGAAGCTTACTTCAGTAACAACTTATGGCACTTCCTACATGGTTAGAAAAGAGAAGGGGATGATTTCTTTGCTGAAGAAAAATCCAGTTTCCAGATTTTTTTTTCATATCATTGCATTCTGCACCAAGAACAATTATGCAGCAAACTGAAGAGAGGATTTTTCAAGAGCCCAATGGATAGTGTAACAAAAATTGTCAGCTTCATTGTTGCAAATGCCTTGAAACATAGACAATTTTGAGCTTTAGTTGAGGACTATGACGGTACGGTGACTTGGCAATGCTTGCGGAAGTTAGATGGCTGAGTCAAGGCAAAGTATTAGATCGGTTTATGGATCTACTGCCTGCTGTACGAGTGTTTTTGGAAGCAAAGGATCACCAGGATTTACTGTCGTGTTTAGACAAAGACATTCCTGCTAAACATGGCTTTTCTCACTGATATGACACACCGCTTAAAGGCACTCAATCTTAAACTTCAAGGCAAAGAAAAAAACCTGTCTTCTCAGATGTGTCTGTACATGAAACAAAACTGGCCCTTTTTGCAGTTCAGCTTTGTGAGAAAGACTTAACTCACTTTCCCATCCTTACCTCGCAAGTAACACAGCTGAGTGAACATGCACCTTTTTTGCCTGTTTTTTTTTACAGAATACATCTCAGAGCTGAAAACTGAATTTTGTTCTCATTTTCTAGATGTCAAATCCCCGAAGACAGTTCTTGAATGTACTGAAAATCCATTTTCAGTTGTGGTAAAGGCAGTCTGACCTTCAGGAGTGAGATTTGGTGATGAGAGGGCCACATTTGAAGAAGCGATGATAGAAATGCAAAACAATAGTATTCTAAAAGCTAGGCATAAGGAAAAGGATACTGACACATTTTGGATGTACAGGAAGTCATGTACCCTGCATTACTGAAATTTGCCAAAAAAGTACTAGCTTACTTTGGGTCTACATATGTTTGTGAAAGTTCATTCTCCTCCATGGGAATCATCAAGTCAAAACTGTGCACCTCTTTTACTGACAGACATCTGACTGACTGTCTCCATGCTGTGCCATTGGGAATACAAGCCTGATGTGAAACAGCTGGTGAAAAGTTTGCAGACACAATCTTCACATTGATTGTACTTACAATCCAGTACATTCCGGTACTGTATTGGTAGTTTTTTGTTTGATTTGTTAAAATTATGAAGCCAAAACAAAAAAGTTGTGTGTTTTAGTCGTTAAATTCCTGGACGGTCATTGCTCATTAAAAGTGCTGTCATATGGGTGGAAATCGGGTAGATATTGCATTTTATTAATATCAGCAGAGCTGACTTAAATGGGGCCTGCGTGTTGTGTGGTTTTGCTATAATCTTTGTATTCATGCTAGTCAGTGTGAAAGAAGCTATTTGCATATATAATTGCATGTATATGTAACCACACTTAAGTTGTGGCCCTCTGCATGTGCTGTGAGTATCATTGTGGCCCCCGGGCGTCTAACGTTGAATAGCCTGCCTTAGAAACTAATAAAAAATGTAAATGGTATCATGAGCTTTTGTGGGCTGTGCCCATGAAAGCTCATGATACCATCTACATTTTTTGTTAGTCTCTAAGGGTGTGTCTAGACTACCTAGTTTTGTCGACAAAAGTGGACTTTTGTCGACAAAACTATACCAGCGTCTACACTACCGCTGAGTTCTGTCGACATAACGTCGACAGACCTCAGCAGTTTTGTCAACGCTGGTATACCTCATTTTACGAGGCATAACACCTTCTGTCGACAGAACTCTGTCGACAGAAGGTGTTATTGCCTGTAACGTTGCGTCCAGACTACGGAGTTCTGTCGACAAAGCAGCTTGCTTTGTCGACAGAACTCAATGTGTCTGGACGCTCTTTGTCGACGGAAGTTTTGTCGACAGTATCTGTCGACAAAACTTCCGTCGACAAAACGCGGTAGTCTAGACGTACCCTAAGGTACTGCAGGACTATTCGTTGTTTAAGTGTTTCCACATTTTAGAGTTTTGATGGACTTGGAGCTAAAAGGGGAGAACTCCAATGACTTAGGCAGTCTATTATGCAATGAAACAGTACATTTTCCCTGACTCATGGCACATACTGTTAAGTCTTTTGTTTTTTATAGCAATCAATGCTGAAAGACTGCCTTTGAACAGTTCAGCTTCTTTGATTTCATAAAAGGTAGGATAATAAAGTCCTATCTAAACTTTTCATCCTCATATAATATGGATGATTAAAAAGAGTAAAATTAAGTGCAAAAACGGATGCCTAAATATTAAGTTTCCAACACTAAGGAGAAAAAAAAACAAAATAAAATTGAGCGTTGTTCCCAGCTCAGTAAAATGGAGATGTACAGATGCCTACCACAGCTGTACTTCTTAGGACGTGTACATTTTCAGTATAATTATGTTAGAGCTAGGAAAATACTGCAAAGAATTTGTACATTTTAAAAAAAATTAATTTGCTTTGACAATTTCCTTACACCCTTCAATTTCTGCAAGTATTCCAGCAAATGAGAGCACTGTCAGGCATCTTCACTGAAGCTGTCATTGGAAGCAGGTGTTACAGAAAACCAATTGCACTGCAAACTTGAGTTCAGCGGGGCTGACAGGATTGCCAGGCCCTGGGTGAAGTGGGAGGGGAGGGAGGTGGAGCTGGCTCCAAGCCCTAAAATGGACAGGGTTTCAGATGGAAGGGTTGTGGGGCTAGGGCAGCCAGCCCTCAGTACTGCCCCGAGTGTAGAGCATCTCCCCCTTGCTGGCCCTCAGAGCCATCTGGAGCACATGGCATGGGAATCCCAAGCCATTTATAATTGCCAGGCCCTGGTGCGACTGTCTCCTTTACACAAACACCTGCTTTGAGTCTAAGAATTATACTTATTCAGCCGGGGAACAGACGCTTATCATGGAACTTATATATGAAATATCCAAATCTCTGGTAATTGCTCACCAAATAGGACACGAACCAGGAATGTTCAGTCACCTGATTTTCCTCTGCATCAGTATAAACATGACAAACATACTGAGGGGAGTCACCATCGCTTTGTACAGAAAGGTGAGAGTAGTCAAAATATGTGCTAGCAATCATTAGCCCAGCTCTAAAAACATCTGGGAACACTCTCAAAGGCACAAAAATTAAGTGAGTTGCACGACTCCTATTTGACATCTGTGGAAACACAATTTGGTTGTGAGACTTGCCTGAAGGATCGCTGTCGTTCAGATCAGACTGAGCAGGAGGTATGTTCTTCTATTCCTTATTCTGACACGAACTGTATGAATTTGGGCTAATCATGTAACCCCTGGAAAAAATGGGAATAGTGACATTTACCTACTTTAGCTAATCCAAACTTAGCGAGTGCTACATGATACTTAAAATTGTATGTACTCTTGGATGTTGATGGAGCTGAATATTTTCTCTGCCACAATCATAAAATGCATCGTCCCCCCAGGCTTTCTTTGAGCACTGAGGAAGATCTGCCTGAAGTGCATCATGTCATACTATGAACCTGGTCCTGACACCAGCCAGAAATACAAAGACATCTGGGCTACATTGCCATTGTAGGCTATGTCTACACTGGCGCGATCTTGCGCCAGAGCTATGCAAATGAGGCTAAGCATGGAATATCGCCGCACCTCATTTGCATATTTAATGAGCTGCCATTTTGTGGAAGAGGCTCTTGCGCAAGAAGGAGCTGTCTACACTGCCCCTTCTTGCGCAAGAAAAACCCTCTTGAGCAATGCCGTTATGCTGATTATTTTCAGGCATAAGGGCAAAGCGCAAGAGGGTTTTTCTTACACAAGAAGGGACAGAGTAGACAGCTCCTTCTTGCACAAGAGCCTCTTCCGCAAAAATGGCGGCTCATTAGATATGCAAATGAGGCTCGGCGATATTCCACGCTTAGCCTCATTTGCATAGCTCTGGCACAAGACCGTGCCAGTGTAGACATAGCCCTAGTGTTTGGAAGTTACTTGCTGAACCTTTCTGTAATGCAAACAGGGGGTCCTGTTAAAGCTGCATTTCAACTAAAGTAACAATGCAAATATGCTTTAATGTTTTTACCACATCAGTCAATAAAAAATATTAGGAGAAATACCCTGTGAAGGATTGACTCACAGAGATGCCCTTGAGACTTTCACCTGATGGGCTGATCGTACTACTGAGCCTCCCTGCCTGCCCTCTGGGGTACTCTACCATCCTGTCCTACTGAGCTAGAAACTCTGGCTTCCCCTAGCCTGGCCCAGAAAATCTGGGGGAGAAAAGCGTGAGGAGAGAGCAAGACCAATCCAAAGGCAGGAATAGTAAGTAGAGGAACCCTGGGGTTAGCTCAGGCAGGAGTGGGATGTTTCTTTGGGGGTTTGACAAATGGGCTAAACTATCTAACTCTGTGAGCCAAACTTCAGTGTTCAGCTTATAAACTAGACCATGAACCAAACAATACAAGGCTTGTTTAGGTCAGCTTCCCTCCCCCACCCCCAAGCTAGGTAGTTCAGATGGGTAACCTTTTACACCTGTGGTATCATAGTGGAGATAAGAAAAACCATCAGTACAAGCCTTGATTTAGTGAATACAAATGGGCTGTGTCACCCGATGTACCTGTGGAAGCCATTTACAGTGATGAATTGCAAACTTTCTAGAGTTTTGGCTATGCCCCAGGAGCCAACATATGCTATTCCATCTACTTCATTTTTTTCAATGGGCCTTTTGTTCAAAATATAAACATAGTTTATTGCATCATTTCAGGAAATACCAAACCTATATACTTCTAGCTAGTAGCCCCAAACTTCTTTTTGGTTTAACTTACATTCCTTAGGGAAGTATATACACCATGCGTCTACCTTTTAGAGACTAAAAATGTTGCATAGTCCCTGATTTTTTTAACTGAACAGCCAGACTACATTTTAAGAATGTTTTAATAAATGCATCTCCATTCCCAAAAGACATGGTGAAGTTAAGCTCTTACATTTCAGAGCATATCAATAAGGTTGAGCACTGGAAACAGCCTTAGAGTTGATTAAATGAAAGACCGATTTGCTGCTTTGTTCAAATGCTTCTTGGTTGCTCACTAATTCTGCCCATGGAGTTGTGGGCTATTATCCATCTAAAAGCATCCACAGTGTGTTTCAAGCTAAAGGTTCACCCAGGACTAATTGCTTTTTGTGTGTCAGTCTAATCTCCCATGCACTGTGCATCACTCTGTATCTTGAAGAGCTACAAATACTGTGTGCTTCAGCCAAATCCTGAAAGCCTCCATTTTTATATAGGGGATGTTTGCCTGAAAGAGGACTATGTTCAGTGGGGTGGGAATGTTACCTAGATAAAAGCTCAGATAACTCCAGGATTTGGCCTTTGACTAGACAGGACAAGTGACAACTCTCTGTGGGAGTGTATTCCTGTACCTTACTTTTCACACCCAAGGAGTGATTAAGTGGTTTCAGTAAGACTGTGCAATGACACTGGCCCATTGTAGTCACATTTGTTACAGAAAGTGTGAGTAGAAATCTGGTTATGAATTAGGTCAGATGCTGTTCTTAAATATAAGACATCTTACATCTGCCTTTCCTCTGCTTCAGCTATGTCCAGCCGGGAGAACACCAGAAGGGTCCAGGGCAACAGGAAAGGACACTGATACTTCCCTACTCCTGTAGCATACTGGCCAGACACAGAAGCACACATGGTCTAACCTGCTGGAGCCACTAAAGAATGCTCACTCCCCAAAAGCAGAGCAGGGAGGGGAAACTATTAGGGAGTAAGATGCATGGCCAATGAGAATCAAAGTCAGAATGAACATATTATATGTATTTAAAACAGAGTAGAACTGCATCATTGACTGCTATGGTAACACAGTGCTACACTGACAGACAAAGAATGTTCTTATGATTATGGCCCTAGATCAAGACCCAGGAAATCTGGATTCTTTTCCTGTCTCTGTTAGGGTATGTCTACACAGTAGCACATAGCTTGAAATAAGCTACGGAATTTGAGCTACGCAAATTGCATAGCTTGTTTCAAGATAGCCTATTTTGAAATCTGATGCTAATTTTGAAGTAGAGAGCTATTCCAATGAGTCCCTTAATCCTTGTGCAATGAGGTTTACAGGTCATCAGCAGAACAAGCCCATTATTTCAAAATAACGGGCTTGCTGTTAAGACGTGCAGAATGTTATTTCGGGATAAAGAACATTATCCCGAAATAGCACTGCTGTGTAGACGTACCCTTACAGACACAAACATGTGCATGCTTGGACAAGTCACTTAATCTGTCTGTGCCTCAGTTTACCATTTGTATACTGAATGGGGCATGCGCTTCTCATTTATATAATGAATGGGGGTTTTGCTTCCTTACCTGCAGTTTTGTAGGAGAGACAAAGTAAGATAGTGATAACCGTCCCAGGACATGTCACAAAGGAACGCACAGCAAAAGGATCCCCAGTTGGCAATAAAGTGGTATAGGTGCCACCTGAGAAATCCTTATGTCAGTGCTTCACAGTCCAAGTCACATCAGCTGTCTCAGTTCTTCCCTCAGGCTACGGCTATACTACGAGCCTCTTCCGCAAGAGGAAATGCAAATATAGCACTCATTTGCATTTGTTGCACTCTCATTTGCATTTCCTCCTCAGAACCCTTTTGCGGAAGAGGTTTTTGCGCAAAAAAGCGCTGTGTAGACGGCTCCTTTTTGCACAAGAGCCATGTTTGTAGGATAGAGCTCTCAGTGGTATAAATAATGGTTATACTTATGGCAATGGACTGGTATACACACAATAAAAATGATAGGCCTAATCCCGAGCCTATTGAAATCAATGGGAAAACACTCTATTGACATCAGTGGGGCAGGATAAAGCTCTAAATTGGGCAATTCCTGGCCAATGGGAGCTGCGAGGGGCAATGCCAGCAGGCAAGGGTGAATGGGGACAGAACTTCCAAGTGCTTCTGGCTCCAGCCAGGGAGGGGAGGAATGGCAGCATGTGGAGATACCTCCACCTCCCTGCCAGGAAGGGTTCGCTGGGAACACAGGAGCTATAGGGGCAGGGTCCCCATTGGCCACTTCTTATTTACAGTCATATGAAAGTGAGAACAGGCACTCAGGTGGCACTTTTGTAGCTGGCATTGTAAGGTGTTGACATGTGTGATGGGGCAGTCCCGCCGCGCACTCCAGCCCCAGGAAGTCACCTGGCTCAGGGGGCGGGGAGGGCCGTGCCCACGCAGCCCTACTGGGCATGCTCCCAGGAATAAAGGACTGCAGCCCTATTCAGATGGGGCGGACAGCCGACGGGGCAGGAGCTCGGGCCCAACCCCCAGAGCCACCGACCCGTCAGCCAGAGAGGGAGTCGCAGGCCTGGTGCTGCAGGGCCCAAGCAGGGCTCGGCCCCAACGTCGGAGCCGCCAGCCAGCCACCCGGGAGCCAGGCGTCGGACCCGCCACTGAGACCCCAGACGCCGAGTCGGAAGGGGCTACAGACGCCTGGCTAATGCCAACGGGCGGCACGCTGCCGAGCCGGGGGAGGGGGAGGAAGGGAGCCAGAGAGGGGAGGAACCCCCGCCGAGGGCCCTGGGTCGGGGCCCGGTGGAGAGGGAGGGCCCAGGCCCCCCTACCCTTCCCTCACTGACCCCCGGTGAGAAGGGGTTCACGTAAAGGACTAGGCCTCAGGGTCTGCATGCTATCAGACTAGGCTAGCGGGCCATAGTCCCCCTAAGAGAGGGGCAGCATACTTTCAGACTAGGCCAGTGGTCCGTAGTCCCCCTAAGAGAGGGGCAGCGTACTTTCAGACTGGGCCCATGGACCAGAGTCCCCCTAAGAGAGGGGCAGTATACTTTCAGACTGGGCCCGTGGGCCAGAGTTCCCCTAAGGGAGGGGCAGTATACTTTCAGACTGGGCCAGTGGTCCGTAGTCCCCCTAAGAGAGGGGCAGCGTACTTTGAAATGAGACCAAAGGAGTCCGAACTATACCCCGGAGATGGGCGGCCCACCCCGAGGGAGGAGCGGCTCCCCGACAACATGCCACATATGCTAAAATATTCTTATGCCCCTTCATGCTTCAGCCACCATTCCAGAGGACATGCTTCCATCCTAATCATACTTGTTAAAATATGCTAATTAAATGTGTGACTGGTTTCCTTGGAGGAGAACTGTGTGTCTCATACTCTGTTTTACTCACATTCTGCCATATATTTCATATGATAGCCATCTTGATGGAGATGACCCAACACATATTTGTTTTAAAAATGCTTTTGCTATAGACTTGACAAAACACAAGTCAGGTATCAATGCAAGATTTCTAAAGATAGCTATAGCACTGGACCTAAGGTTTAAGACTCAAGTGCCATCCAGAATATGAGAGGGATGAGGTGTGGACAGGGCTGGCTTTAGGAAGTGTAGGGCCAGGATTTTTTGTTGAGGGGAGAAAAAAAAACAGCACACACAAAAAGAGTCACAGCTCCATTTAAATACTCAGAAGACAGGACAGAGTCCCACCTTCACCATGCTCCTCCTCCGGCCCAACGCCCCCTCCCGCAGCGCGCCCGGCACGCCAGCACACTTCTGGCTTTAGGGCGCGGGCGAATCGGCCTAAAGCTGGCTCTGGGTATGGAGCATGCTTTCAGAATCTTAAAAAAGCAACACTGCTGTGGAAGCTACAGAACCCAAACCACCAAAAAATAAAATAAACCATCTGCTGGTACTTATCTGATCCAGATGATGAAAATGAACACGCACGAGTCCCCATTGCTTTGGATCATTATCAAGCAGAATCCATCATCAGCATGGATGCATGTCCTCTGGAATGGTGGCTGAAGCATGAAGGGACTTCTGAATCTTAATATCTTGTGATGCCAACTACAATAGGAACATGCAAACACCTGTTTTCACTTTCAAGTTACACTGAACAAGAAGCGGGCAGAATTTTATCTTGCAAATTGTAACCAAACTTGTTTCTGAGTGATTAAATGAACAGGTAGGAGGACTGAGAGAACCTGTAAGCATTAAAGTTTTAGCATTATATTTTAATGCAGTTTTTGTTACATAATCCTAGTTCAATTTTCATAGTAGAGAGATTATATTCACTTGTATTTGTGTGAGGTGAACTGAAAGATACTATTTTTTTACAATGTAAATATTTGAAATGAAAAAATATCAAGTGAGCACTATGCAGTTTGTATTATGTTGTAATTGAAATCAATATATTTGAAAATGCAGAAAACATCCAAAATATTTAAAATAAATAGAATTCCATTAACAGCAGGATTAATCATGATTTTTAAATCTCTTGCCCGCCCCAATTAAAATATTACCATGTAGATCATTATTGCTACCACTATTATATAATATTGCAACAAATCTTGTCCAAAGTAGGTCATGTAAGAGGTTAGGGAAAAGTTCTGATTTGCTGAACATGATGCTATTTGAATGCATATACTGATTTTGTATCTGTAGTTATGAATATTGACTGTGTACCCACTCCTATGGTAATGCCTCCTGAGTGATTTGCATCCAATCTGGTCAGCACATTGTGAATCAAGTATTCACCTTCATGGCTCAACACACATAATGAGTCATGCAAGAAGCCTATTCATACTAGACATGGGTAATGGGCCTCTACCATGACTTAGCAAAATATGCATGGGCATGTGATGAGACCATGTGACATCAAACTCCATTTTGTTACCTGTAATTTTCCATAAGCTGTGAAGAAGGCTTTGTTAGAAATAATGGATTTCCTTCCACATTGCAGAAATGACAGACAGCTCTGGGAACCTCTCCCATTTCCCCTCTTTCCTGCTCAAACCTCTGGACTGGTGCTTATACTAATAAGAGCATTCTAACAAAAGGACTGAGGACTTTCCAAGTAATTTGGAAGCAGCTAGGGACTTAAGTCATGGAGGTTAGGTCCATCAATGGTTATTAGCCAGGGTGGGTAGGAATGGTGTTCCTAGCCTCTGTTTGTCAGAGGCTGGAAATGGGTAACAGGAGAGAGATCACTTGATTACCTGTTCCATTCATTCTCTCTGGGGGACCTGGCATTCACCACTGTCAGAAGACAGGATACTGGGCTAGATGAACTTTTGGTCTGACTCAGTATGGCTGTTCTTATGTTTATTCCATCACTGCCACAGGCCTGATCCAAAAGGCTTGCAATTAATGTTTTTTTATCCCTTTAACCAAGTTTATAGCTTTCTTGTAATACATAAACTGTTATACATTAGCTACTAAAGGACTGACATCAGTGAGATTTTTTTTATAAAATTGGATGTATATTTGCCTGGGGATGTGGCTAGACCTTTGGGATCAGCAGAACCCTTGGGTTGATTAATTTAGTTTTAAATAACCACTTGTCACTATGTCTAGTGGGTTTGGTGGTAATACAAGAACTGGAATGCCTAAGGAGACTACTTTTCTGACTTCTTGTTAACCAGGGTGGTGCGAAAGTGCTTGCTGTTGTATGATGGTCTGTTTTTTTCTTGTGGGAGATTAACTACCAGCTTTGAGCTGTGACTGCCCGATTACTCATAAGTTTTTCCTGAAGTTGGTATTCTCAGTTGTAACTCCCTGAAGCATGGTGACAGTACCTCTGGTATCAGCTATCCATGAAGGAGGACTGACTACATTCCATTACATCTGAGTAGCTAGCACATAGGAATTCAGAGTGAGGGTTCATTGTTGCTTAAAAAAACCCAGGTATTGTCTGTCTTTCTCTTTCAATATCAAAATAAGCAAGCTTTATTTTCTCTTTAAGTGCTTCCCCATATAGTTATCCCTCTTTTTGGAGGGGGAGGCAAAATAAAGATATGATTCATACCAGGCCTGATTTAAGGTCCATTACATCCCTGACTGCTGTGGAAGTGGAATTGGAACCACCATACACTAAAATTCTCATGTCCCATCAAGGTCTTTAAAATGTCTCCTACAATTATGCCAAATGCAGCACTCAGACCTACATTTTTGCATGATAGACGGAAAGTAAAGATACTGGTAATCAAATTATCTAAGAAGCACTTAATGAATGTATAATGTTAGTACTCGGAATAGAAGCATTCATTTATGTTGCTTTGATGCCTATAATTAAGTGCAAATTGTTTCTTCTGCATATATACAGATGTAGTAGATGAATAAAGTGGAATATCACCTCCCAGAGCATAGAACTATACCACCTCAAGCCTCTTTTAGGGTGACTTAATTAGAACTGCCATTGACTTTACTCAATTCATCAGAAAGAACATCAGGCATCACTTGAGTGAGGGCTAGTCTACACTGGAAGTGCTATAGTGGCATAGCCATCACCACCATAGAGTGGGGCAAAGCTTATTTACACCATGAGCAACCTAAATTACACTGATGTAAGTGTTAGCATGTCTAAGCCATTACCCAATCATTCAGAAGGTTTTGGCCACTAACAAGATGGATCAGAGTGAGAAACATCAATTGTTAGTCTTCTTTGAGTTGTGACCATTTATCGTTCCGAACTATCCTTCGCATTTTTTGTAGCTTGCTTTTGCTTCTTTCTTGAAAATCGATTAGAAGCTGCTTGTTGGTAGTGCACACAACAGACCAATCTCTATCACTGACCTGTTTTCCCTTCACTCTGCACTTAGAGTGACTCCTGTTAGGCATCTACAGATGGATTAGACATCCAGGTACTAATGCAGAGACTTAAAGAAAGTTCCCCACACTAATCTTTGGGAGTTAGGTTTTTTTTTAAATTAATTATATATTTAATTAGTTTCTTTAAAGAGAACCTCAATCACCAGCTTAACAAACCTCTTATTGGGAAAGCAGGACTAAATGAATTTACCATGATTTCAAATGTAAACAGCAAATCAGGCCCAAATTGCTAGAATAAGTTTACTAACAACTGTGTCAGCTTGTGCTAAAGAGTTTTGTAAGGCTGTGTGTATCTGGAGTGAATTGTGCTTGTGTACATAAGAATGACCATATTGGATCAGACCAAAGGTCCATCTAGACCAGTATCTTGTCTTCCAACAGAGGCCAATGCCAGATGCCCCAGAGGGAGTGAGCAGAACAGGGAATCTTCACGCAGTCCCTCTCCCATCACCCATTCCCAGCCTCTGGCAGAGGCCAGGGACACCATTTCTACCCATCCTGGCTAATAGCCATTGATGGATCTAACCTCCATGAATTTATCTAATTCTTTCTTGAACTCTGTTAAAAGCCTGGTCTTTACAACCTCCTCTGGCAAGGAATTCCACAGGTTGATTGTGGAAATTAAATGTAATGTTGATAAATGTAAAATAATGCACATTGGAAAAAATAATCCCAACTATCTATACAATGAAGAAAAACCTTCCATTTGCTGGTTTTAAACCTGCTGCCTATGGATTTCATTTGATGACCCCTAGTTCTTGTGTTATGGGAACAAGTAAATAACTTTCTTTTTCAATTTTTTCACACCAGTCATGATTTTAGAGACCTCTATCATATCTTAGTCTCCTCTTTTCTAAGCTGAGAAGTCCCAGTCTTTTTACTCTTCATATGGCACCCATTACAAACCTCTAATCATTTTTGTCGCTCCTTTCCGAACCTTTTCCAATATCTTTTTTGAGATCAGGTGACCACATCTGTATGCAGATGTGGGCATACCATGGTTTTATATAGAGACAATAAGATGTTCTCTGTTTTATTCTCTATCCCTTTCTTAATGATACCTAACATTCATTTTCATTTTTAACTGCTGCTGCACACTGAGTGGATGTTTTCAGAGAACTATCCACAATGACTCCAAGCTCTCTCTTCAGTAGTTGTAGCTAAATTAATCCCCATTATATTGTATAGATAGTTGGGATTATTTTTTTCCAATGTGCATTATTTTACATTTATCAACATTACATTTAATTTGCCATTTTGTTGCCCACTTAGGTTGGTGAGATCTTTTTGAAGCTCTTCACCATCTGCTTTGGTCTTAACTATCTTGAGCAGTTTGGTATCACTTGCAAATTTTGCCTCCTCACTGTTTACCCCTTTCTCCAGATAATTTATGAATAGGATTGATCCCAGTACAGAACCTTGGGAGACACCAGTAATTACCTCTCTCCACTCGGAAAACTAACCATTTATTCCTACTCTATGTTTCTTGTTTTTTAACCACTTATCAGTCCATGAAAGAATCTTCCCTCTTATCCCATGACCACTTACTTTAAGAGCCTTTGGTGAGAGACCTTGTCAAAGGATTTTTGGAGATAAGTAGGCTATATTTACTGGTTCCTCCTTGTGCACATGTTTGTTGACTCCCTCGAGGAACTCTAGTAAAATAGTAAGGCATAATTTCCCTTTATGGAAACTATGTTAATTTCCTCCCAACAAATTATGTTCATCAATGTGTCTGACAATTTTATTCTTTGCTATAGTTTCAACTAATTTGCCCAGTATTGACATTAGATTTACTAGTCTGTAATTGCCAGAATCACCGCTAGAGCCTCTTTTAAATATTGGCATCATGTTGGCGATCTTCCAGTCATTAGGTACAGAAGCTGATTTAAAGGATAAGTTACAAACCATAGTTAATAGTTCTGCAATTTCACATTTGAATTCTTTCAGAACTCTTGGGTGAATGCCATCTGGTCCTGGTAACTTGTTATTGTTAAGTTTATCAATTTGTTCCAAAACCTCCTCTAATGATACCTCAATCTGGGATAATTCCTCAGATTTGTCACCTAAAAAGAAAGGCTCACTAGGATTTAATTTCCACTTTTTAAACAATGCCTTTTTATCTCTCACTTTGTGGAGGGAGGAAAGGTGTTAAACCAGGGTGGCACTTTTTGGTTCTCTTACTGTGTGTTTTTTTTTTAATTTGGGGTATACATTTAAGTTGGGTTTCTATTATGTTGTCTTTGAAAAGTTTCCATGCTGCTTGCAAGGATTTTCCTTTTGTCACTGTACCTTTTAATTTCTGTTTAACTAACCTCCTCATTTTCGTGTAGTTCCTCTTTCTGAAATTAAATGTCACAGTGTTGGGCTGGTGAGATTTTTTCCCACTACAGGGATGCTAAATTTTATTACATTATGGTTACTAATTCCAAGACACCCAGTTATATTTACCCCTTGAAACAGATCCGCTTCAGACTAAATCAAGAATTGCCTCTCCCCTTTTGGGTTCCAGAACCAGTTGCTCCAAGAAGCAGTCATTTCAGTTATCAAAAGATTTTATCTCTGCATCTTGTCCTGAGGTGTCATGTACCCAGTCAACTTGGGGATAATGGAAATCCCCCAATATTGCGTTTTTTATTTTGATAGCCTCTCTAATCTCCCTTAGCATTTCATAATCACAATCACTATCCTGGTCAAGTGGTTGATAATATATCCCTAATGCTATATTCTTATTATTAGAGCATGGAATTACTACCCACAGAGATTCTATGGAATATTTTGGTTTATTTTAGATTTTTACTTCATTTGATTTGACATTCTTTCATGTATAGTGCCATTCCCCCACCAGCATGACCTGTTCTGTCCTTCTGATATATTTTATACCTGGTATGACTGTGTCCCCATTGATTGTCAGCATTCCACCAACAGTGTAGGGAAGTTTCCAAGGTTTTGGAGTTTAGTTGGAAAAGCTCCAACATAAAATTAACCTAAACACACCCCAGTACAAAAACAAAATCATTCTTTTTCTTCCAGAAAGTCAGAATCAGTGATCTTATTTAAATTTGCTTCCTATATTATGCCATACATTTCTGTAATAAATATCATTTAGTAATTCCTAAAAAATCTTTAGCTAGATGTTTCAAAGAGAAAGTCCACTAAGGAAAAAAATAGATATTGAAATTCTTGCAAATAAATAAGAATTAAGAAGGGTTTCTATCAGATGGAATTCATTATAGCAGGAGTTCAAGGGGAGAGCCGCAAAAATGAGACACTTTGGAATGGAAATACAACTATTTTCTTTTCTTTACTCTGAAAGCTGCATTCTGAAGATTCACATGGAATTCATTATTTTCCCTCCTTAGTACAAATCACAAAGGGAACATCTACAGAGCAGGGATAAAGCCAAAATAAGCTACACAATTTGAGCTATGTCAATTGCATAGCTTAAGTCAAAATAGCTCATTTCAGCTTTTGGTGCTGCCTACAGAGCAGGAAGTCAGAGAGCACTCTTCCTCCGCCTTCCCTTACTCCTTGTAAAATGAGGGTTACAGGAGTTGGAGTAAGAAGTCCTCCAGCTCACCATTATTTTGACATTATGTCAAAATAACTCTTGTAGTGTAGATGCAAACTATGTTAACTCACACTTTGGCTATGTCTATACAGCGGCATTATTTTGGAATAACTGATGTTATTCCGAAATAACAAACAGAGAAATGCTAAATGGTCACAATAAAGCTTGAATATTATACAAACCATACAAGTCTGAGTTTCAGGCTAACTTGAATAGCTTTCTGATTTACAGAAAACAGTAAAACATTTGCAGTTTTGCATCGTGTAGACAAAGCCAGATGAGACCCTACTGTGGTTAACTTTAAAATACAGTCTACTCATACACCAAATCAAACCCAAACTCAAGGTAAGAGAGCACATAGTGAACCTCATGTGAGCTTCCCAGAGCTGCAAGGACTAGGGATGTTAAATTGGAAGTAACTGACTCATTGAATAGCTGATGGGCTCCACACAGCGCTTTAGCCTTTGAAGTGTTGCTACATTTCAAAGGCCAAAGCATTGCATGGAGTCCAGAGTCAGCTGGGGACTGATCCCGGGTCCCAGGTGGTGATGCCACTTCAAAATTCTGCAGGGAGCCCAGCATCAGGCTCCTCACGTCAGAAGTCAGCTGGGGACTCCCCCACTGACCCCGGGCTCCTTGTGGCGCTGCCACTTTGAAATGCCGTGTGCAGCCTGGGGACACCCCAGCTGGCCCCGGGCTGCCCATGGCGTTTCAAAGTGGCAGTGCTGCATGGAGTGTGGGGTCTGGCTCCAGGCTCCAAGTGGTGCTGGCACTTTGAAGTATCCCCTCCTTTTCCCCCCCTTGCTACATCTTTCTGATAGAAGCATGGGGGGAGGGGGGGGAAGTGACTAGTGGACCGGCTATCCGATAAGCGACTAGTCTTTCACATCCTAGCAAGGACAAGAAGCATAACAAGATCTGCTTGGAGCATTTATCATAAATGTGGTAATCATGATCAGAAGACTAAAATATACATTGTACCTTTTTCACCACAACCTGCACTACAAAGGCTGAGACATGAATTGTTGCATTAGGAAAGTTTGAAAGGTTATACCCTATAGAGTCTATATTTAGTAGGCAGTTTGATTGGCTGGCCTTTTTTCCTGGCAGGTTAATGATGTTGTGAAGAGTGGAAAATTAGAGAGGCCATAAAACACACAATAGGCCATTATAAAGCTCAAAAATGGTACATTTTTCTATCACCGTTCATGATCTATACCGGTTTTATAGCAACTGTAGTCTTGTTCTCAAATCAAAGTTTATAATGAGATTTCACAAAGTGAATCAATTTCTCTGACAATCACTGCAAAAAACAAGAGATCAATATGGAAAAAAATCAGAACTGGAATAAGCATGCACAGTGTCTTACAAATTGTGTCCCCTTACTACTTGTTGGATTTGGTGCAGCCTGGACAAAAATATCCTTCATAGCATGATACCTTACAAGTATGCACACACTCAATGTTGGGAGAGCCATGCAGTCTTGCTGGGATCCCTAGCACCAACACATCCATTTCACCCTGCGTTTGAACCTTTAAATCAAAGCCAAAATGCTAGCAAACAATATTTTTATACTTGACCGTTTTCTTCTAAACTATATTAGAGTTTGTACATATGAATTTGCCTGAAGGAGTAGAAAAATAATTAAACATTTCTTAGACAGGAAGTCAGACAGACAATATTTTAAAATAATTTCCAAATTGCTAGAGAATACTGAATTAAGATAAATGCCTACTGAAATCAGTGAGGGCTACAGGTCTGATTCATATACCATTGTTATGCTTTTATGCATAAGCCTGGTTTATTAAACTAGTAGGGTTTTTGTTTAGTCTTGTACATTTTTACTAAATCACTGTTTACTGTATATTTGAGAGAGTTTGAGAGTCTGTTTATTCAAGAACTCCTCCTAAATGGTCAGAGCTAGGATCACCAAATTCGATATGCAGCTACCTATTGCCATAACTTAAAACAAAGTAAGAATTTGGTTGTGACCGGAAAATGGGATGTGCCTGGAATGGGATTGCTTCTCATAAAACCACACAGAAGATTGACAGAATTATCAGGCAATAAAAGGGGCTGTCAGGGGGGCACACACATCTCTGGACTATCTTGCCCTGAGCCTACCACCCCCTAGGTATCCTTTACAGAGTGGGGGGTGGCTAAAGCTCCCCCTCAATTCTTATGGGAACATTGATGATTGATCCCCTTCATCAGGGAGCAAGTGGAAAGTGCATAGTTAGCTGCATTCCTCTTGCTGGCTGGGAAGTGCTGGGGTAGATGAATCTCGACCTGCCTGAGCTAGGGAACATGCACTCCTCCCCCACCTGTGCCTGCTGGAGCTATAACAGCCATGGAGGGGTACTTTTCACCTGTCCCAACGTGCTGCAGTGAGAGGGATGAAGCAGACCTCTCTCCCCGGGGTAGCCTGTATACTGAACCCCTTACCTCCAGCCCCACTCCAGCCCCACTCCAGAGCAAATGAAACATAAATTTTCATTTTATTTACCAAAAAATAATTAAGGACCTGAGCAACGCTGGCTACATCTTCTAGTTTAGTTATTAATTCTGCTGCTATTGTGGGGGTGGTAATGGCTACAGTGAGTTATGTGCAAAGGTGGGGGTGGTACTAGCAGTAGCAGCAGTAAGTTGGATGCTTTCACTGATTATGTATTGTAGCATTTAATAACACCGATTACTCAGAAGTAAAGCACAAACAAATCAGGCCAGCTGATTTGCCTACTCTACAGATCACCAGAAGGTTCTCTTTGGACACACTTTGGTTACAGCTGCCAGAGACTTCTAAGGGAGGTGGTGCTTTCTAGTGACTCCCTTGCTATTGTCTGTGGGAGGGAAGGGGTAATGATTCATATGGCAACACCCATCCTCACTCTTAATGCATCCTATACTCAGCACAACAGGAAGCAGGATAGCCATACTTTGAGATTTTCTCTTGCATGTTGACCATGAAGGGTCTTTAATACTAGGGTGATTAGAGAAGTATAAGAACATATATAGGACAGAATCATATGTTAGATTGCTCAACCGTAGCAGACAAGGAAATAAAGTATTAAGTAATACTGGGTTTATTGCAGTATGCTCCAATAGTTTTATATTCTCATCTACAAGTTACTGGCAATGTATTTGTATTGTGATACAATGAATATGTCCCTTGAGAAGTCTACTATTGTACTCTGTCTGCTGAGCTAAGCAAAGTTACCCTGTTTAATCCACAGAGATGTTAGTAAACATGGAATAATTCACCTCTTCCCCCATCTGTATTTAAGATGCAAATAGAAAGAGCTTCATTGATGTGTGCATGGAGGTTGCATATACAAAATACTCCAGATAAAGGGTAAGATTTTTTTCAGGAGTGCCTGAGAGATTTAGACACACAAGTCAATGAGAAGTGCTCCTAAGTCATGCAGAAAAATCTTACTCCAGAAAAGGAAAGCAGATCCAAAACAAATTCAGCCTCCTCCACAAAACCAGTGAAGACAATTATTTCCTGGTATTATACATAAAAAGATGTGGGGAACAGATCATATAGTAAATGTCCTGAGATACGGAGCAGGGAGATGAAAGGTTTTAATATTTGTTTGTGTAATTGGAAATATCAGCCAAACACTACAAGACTAAACCTCAGAAATTCAAGCTCTCCACCCATATCACTATCAGCTGAAGCCACTGGGAAGGTGCATAGCCACTTAACCATACGAGAGAAAATAATGTGGGCTCAGATAACACTCCTCCTCCCCCCTCCAAAAAAAGATCCTTCCCAGAATTCTGTTTAAAAGCAAGAGATTTCTTTATGATGTATAACCACAGTCCCAGATGGAAGAGGTCACCCTTGTAATGCATCTTGTCAAACTTAGTTGGAACTAATCGCATTGGATTGCATCTTGTGTTTCAAGTAATGCTTTCCTACAATGAAACAGAGAGCCCTGGGGTAGTCAAATGCTTACCTTATCAGCAATAGGGTTGATTCTCTTTGCTTCCAACAGCATCTTCACTGCCAGACAGAATATTTGGATTTTTCTCCCTGCTCTATAGAGATGGTCCTGAACCAAAATAGTCTCAGTCCAGAATCCTCCTCAACTTGGAAGCGAGAGCTTGCATTTTAACTTTGCAGCACAAGCCTCTCTCCTCTTAATCAAGTACCAGAAGCTGTTCCAGGTCACAGAACCAGTCTGTTATTTATTTCAGAGGGAAAACACCCATTATTTCCTTTTACAGTGGATTTGGGCAACATGTACACTCTAAGGCTATGATATTGACAGGTTACATTACAGCTCCAGGCACCAAGACCCCCCTGCGTTGGTCAGTGGAAAAGCTACTTTACGGACCAAAAAATATGAATCGCCCCTGTACAGCAAGGGTGGAAAAGAAGGGTGGAAGGAGTAAACGCACATAGGAAATGGGCCTATCATTTTCAAGTATCTGGGGGGAGGAGGTGGTAGGGAGTTGCACAATAAGGAAAGATGAATGTAGAAGAAAATTGTGCCCAGCCTGTGAGAGGGAATGGAAAGGGAGCAGAGTGGGGCTACGGATACACTGCTCGCTTTGCTGGAAGAGGCAATGCAAATGAAGCGCAGATTAGCATTTTCTCGCACTTCATTTGCATAATCTCTTCCGGTCCATTTTTGCACAAGAGGTTTTTGCGTAAAACCAAGCAGAGTGGACATTTCCTTTTTGCGCACAACCCCCCTTTTTGTGCAAGATCCTTATGCCTCTCCTACGGGTTGCGCACAGCTGCTATAGTTGGTATAAATTATGTGTCCTAATTATGTATCCATATAAAAAACCTATACCAAGGGAACATTATGGGTGAAAAGTCAAGCATGGTAAAGTTATGGAGAGAAGATTAGAGAGGTAATTTCTAAGGGTACATCTACACAGCAGAGTTATTTTGGAATAACATCCGTTATTCTGAAATAGTGTTATGTGCTGTTTCCACAAGAAGCCAGTTATTTTGAAATAAATTAGAAGTAACGGGCTTCTTATTCCAACTTCCTGTAAATCTCATTGTATGAGGATTAAGGAAGTCAGCAATTTATTTTGAAATAAGTGCTATGTAGGCAGTGCCATATTTTGAAATAAACTACACAATTTGCATAGCTCAAATTGCGTAGCTTATTTAGAGGCATGCACTGTGTAGACGTATCCTAAGTCAGAAGCAAACAGGGAGGTTCTAATGGGAAGCATTAGGCAACTAACACTACCACTCTACCTATAATCATGGAGTGCACACAGTTTGGATGAAGTTCAGTGCTATACCTGTTCATTCTGGAAACAGAGGAGTAGATTTAAATGGCATGCCCTGACAAGGATATGTTTGGCTGATCTCTTCTGTAAAACCCATTTTTAATGTAAGTGTTATTTCAGCAGCAGCCAGCAACAGAAGAACAAGAAAGAAGTCTAGGACTGGAAAAGAAATTAACAGCAATTAAAGAACTTACTCCTGGAGTCAATCATTCCCATTATCTACGCAACTGGGATTAAGTATTGCACACAGGCTAGGAAAGGGTGAAGTCCTGGACATGAGTGAACCATTTTGGGGGAGTGTCCTAAGAAATGTTTTTTAAAGTCTTCAGTCTTTACTTCTGAGATGCTTCTCTGCAATTCCCTGCATCATCAACTTATCTGGAAACAGAAAAGCCCAAATACCACAAGAGAGACTTTCCAGTGAGCCTTTGACACATTTCCTTGAAGTGACAAGAGCTTCATGGATAGTTCACCCGTTGAGGCTATGTCTACAGTACAGGGTTTAGGGAATGCATCTGCTCTTCCACTTTTTTTTTTTTTTTTGCTTTTCTGAAAGAGCAGGTTTTTCCAAAATTTGGCCCAGTGTAGATGGGCCTCCTGAAAAAACTATCGGAAAAAGGTACACAAATTGTGGAGAGCAATTTGTGTACCTCTTTCTGATAAATCACTGTAGTCTAGACATAGCCTAAGTGAAAGAGAGTTTCCTACTTAACTGCCTAGTGAGTTTTCTACTGAAAGGAGGAAGATGACAAGAAGCATAAGGAGCAGGTTTGGGAAGCAATTTCATTCAAAGTCTGTAGTTATATTCATAAATGAGAAATGCAGCCTAGAGGATTTAAGAGTCTGAAGCAGAAATCTGACTATTAATGAAAAGTGCCCCTGTTCAACTATGCGTTCATTTTTATTTCCCTTTGTAGAGTTTACTTTGAAAGTGCTGGAGGCTCATGTGGGGCTTGTGATGTTTCTTGTCATACCTGTGATGAAAACAGAATGAATGAAGTGCCTATCATGTGCGGAAGGCTTGTACCTCAAGAACAGTCAGTGTCTGCTTAATTGCCATCAGAGGCAGCAGCTACCTGCCAGCCCACTGTGATAGCTGCTCTGATTAAAAAAGCTGCAACGTTATTTCCATTTTTTGGATCTGTCTTCGTGCCTCATTGCGGATTCTCACAAACAAGACGTGTTCACTTGCCCATTCCGATCCCACTCACATTTCCGCCGTAAAACTCAAGCCTCTGAGTGTTCACAGCAGCTCGCACAGAAGGGGAATAAGCAGGGCTGAGGCCAATTCAGTTTCAAATCCGAAGGAATATTCAGGAAAAGGCCTTGCTTTTCTGGTCGTGCCCAAGGTAAATCTGAGCATTTAATAAAAACAATTCTAGTCTTGTGTTTCAAGCCTCTCCCCAGCTAATACAAATGTCACTGAACATATAATACAGTGGAAGATTAGTTTTTAATATCCCTGTTTAGCCAATAACGTTTGAATAGTATCTCTGTCGTAGGACAGTGCATTGCATTAACAATTCTTCCATCATCAACCATTGTGGTTCTGAAACACTGTCAGGGGCAGACTCACCACTACAGCACCTCCTTCCGGTAGCACTGGGAATTCGCTCACATGCCCGCAGGGTGTCTTCCCTCCACGTGCTCCCTTCCAGACCCACATCACTTCCAGACCACAGCATTCTCTTCAGGACACTGCCCCCTGGCAGTGCCCACTCCAGTGTCTCTCCACCCCTTCCAGGCCGGGGCGGGGGGAGGAGTGAGGGCGAATTTATCAGTCTCTGCACTCCAGGGTCCTCCCCTCCCAGGAACACCCAGTTCTCCCGCCGCCCCCAGGGAACACTCCGTTCCCCTGTTCTCTCCTTGCCTCAGTGCCCCACTGCCAGTCTTCATCTAGGCCCTGTCTGAGGGACAAACTGCATCGGTAATGGCCACTCATCATTGGCAAGGGGGTGTGGACCTGCAGCCTTTGCCTATCCTGGCTGCCTCTCTGCAGCCCTAGTAGCCGCAGGCCTTGCTTCAGGCTAATGTTGCCAGGTGTCCGGTATTCTACCAGGCAGTCCGCTATTTGCGCTCTTTGTCCAGTAAAAAAAAAAATCAGAGAATACCAGACATGTGCAATATCTGGTATTCTCTGATTTTTCCGGCTGCGCACCGGACGGAAGCCTGGCATGGGCAGGGGGAGTGGCTGGAAGGTGGGTCCACGATTGGCACTGGGAGCCTGTGATTGCGCAGAAGCCTGGTGGGGCCTTTTTTTGGGAGACCATCTGGCAACCCTACTTCAGGCCCTGCAACCTGGGAGCTTGCCTGGCCAGAGCGTCCCCAGCCCTGCCTGCCTTCCTCAGCACTGCTCTGCCTTCAGAACATCCCCTGCGTCCCAGGCAACCAGGTCCCTCCTGCTCTCCAGCCAAAGCAAGAGTAACGCCTCCCCGTCTCTCAAGCAACCCTTCTTTATAGAGCCCCAGCTGGGCCCTAATTAGCAATAACAGCCTCAGCTGGGGTTTCACTCTCAGCCCTCCCTCAGGGCTGGGTTTTTGTCCTTAAAGGCCAGTGCAAGGCAAGTGCCCTGTCACAAGCGCCAATGTTAATGGAATAGCTCACTTACTTGCTTAACTAATTCTTTAAAACTCCCGAATGGAGAGGAGTGAATAATTGATTTTCTGCCTTAGTGGCCAAAACCAGGAGTGTGAGTGTTTTACCTTTTGGATGCTTAACGAGGTAGAGTCCAGTGTGGATACAAATGTCTACCTACATCTGTGGATAGACATCGATACCCGCTGATCCATAGGGCTCTACTTCCAGGAAGCACTGCAGTCAATGGAGAGAAACATGGTCCCACGGCTGCTCCTGGAAGCCAGTGCCCCACACGGACAGCTCTTCCCAGCAGCGCAGCTCTGCTACCAGTGGGGCTGTAAAACCCCACACAGGAGATGCCTATGGGGGCAGGGCTGGGAGTGGTACAGGTACACTGCCATGTCCCTCTTCATTGGCCGCACTGTCTCCTGGGGATAAAGCCCTGCAGATCAGTAGATACCAATGTCTGTCCATGTCTATCCTCCTCCACAGGTACACATTTGTGTCCACACAGGGCCGTATAATGGACCATGGCTCACCATTTCAGCACCTCCTGCTGGCCATCCTGGGAATTAGCTCTGTCCAACATGGCACCTTTCTCTTGTTCTTGTCCACTCTAATTTCTGCTTCCCTCTGGGACCCACGTTACTTCCTAGTTCCTAGCATCCTCTTCTGGACACAGCCTTTCATCTGTGCCCCGCTTGGTTTTGGTTCCTCCCCCGTTCCCTCTTCTGGTGGACAGACAGTCCTCTGTCCAACCACCTACCTTGGCGGGAAAATGCAGTCTCCAGTTTAGCACTTCTTCAGTGGCAGGCTGTACTTCATATACGGGCAACTCCCCTCAGTGGCAAGTGGGTGAAAATAGCACATTCCCAGCCTTTTGTATCAGGACCCTCAGGCTGGCAGACTTCAGGCTGGAGCTCTCTATTGCTCCCCCGACTTTGCCCAGCACTGCTCTATCTCTGCCAGTCCTTCTTCCTTGCACTCCAGGGAGAGACTGACTCTGTAGTGTTGTGCAACCCTTCTTACTGTTGGTTCTCGGTTTGGTAAAATGGCAGGAGTGCCAGAGGCTTAAGGCCAAATACCTGGTGAAAGTACCCGAATGATGGCCAGGCAACAAGTTTTACCAAAGAAAGAATGATTTATTAAACTGAACAACTTAAAATGAGCAGTTACCCAATATTTGCCACAAAACAATTGAACCACAGCAATTTTTAAAACTCTACCTAAGTTACAGCTAAGTGAAATATATACACAGCTCAAAAACTGTTTCTTTAATACTGACAATAGTAAAGGTAAAAGTTACCACTAAGCAATATCGTTTCCAACCTGTCTCTTTTAAACCACTTAGCAAACAGTGAGGGTAAATTAAATACTTACGAACTCAGCAACAACAACAGCACAAAGACATACAAGGAATCAGAGCATGCTTGAGATTCTAGTACAACCCTTTTCAGATTCTAGTACAACCCTTTTCAGATTCTAGTACAACCCTTTTCAGATTCGGTGGGTGGGAGGCGGCCTTTGGGTGATCAGTCCTAAGCCAGACTCAGATTCAGTCTTCCAATATTCCAGAGTCCTCCCCAGCTTAGGGCTCAGGGTTTTTTATGTTATTGCCTATTACCATATTTGGTATTGTTTGTGCTCTGGGAGTGGCATGGGTGTGGTCTGGGTGCGGTGTGATGCCCATATATGGCGTTGAGTGCTGGACTCTGACAAGCTCCATTTTATTGGTAGATAAGCCTTGTTGCTATCCATGTGACCTGGTGAGGTTGCTGAGGTAGATCTCGGCTATGCAGCCAGGCCTGGCCAAGAGAACCCATACTTGACACTTATATGGTCCTTCTTGGCCCTGACTGGCTCTCTACAAGTTCTGCTCCCATTAACTGACTTTTGCACAGCCCCATGAAGACTGCTGAACCCTCCATCTACCTGTACACCACAGAAGGCTTTCTTGATTTTGAAACAAAACAGTGTTTCAAAACAAAGTCAAAATGAAATCTTTTGAAAAGTGTTGAACCAGTTGTTTTAAACTTTGGATTTTTTTCAAAACTATTCATTGAATAGTTTCAGAATTACAACAGTTTGATTACACAACTGCATTTTTTCAAAGGAAATAGGATTTTCTTTAAAAACTGATCAGTGCTACCTCAGAAACTTTCACCATAACTGTGTCCATCCCTTCCAAAATGCAAAAAAAAACCAAAATCAAACATGCCCCAACTTCAACCAGAGCAGAAAGAAGAGCCAAAAGCTCTACAAAGTATAATAGTGACTTTGCTGTGCAAATATAATAACCTGGGAGACTAGATTTGATAGTTTTTTTGTAATGGTTTCCATCAAGATAAACAAATACAGTCAAGACAAGTAAAATGACTTTAGGAGGCATAGTACGAGGCATTAAATTGTTTGAATTCTAGTCCCTGGATTCATTAATCAGTGGCCCAGTTCTTAGAGTTAAGGGTTAAGAGTCAGCTTCTCATATTTCATTACCTCAACATGCAAAATGGCTCAGCATACTGTATTTACAATTACATTTTGTAAAAATAAAAGTATCAGTACATTCTTATGTACTAGATTTCAGGCAGATGGGAAGAAGAGATCCCGGAAAATAGAGTTTGTACTGAAAGTGTTGCCATATGCTATTGTAATTGCCTAAAAATCAAGCAACGAGGAAAAAAAACAAGCTTCGGGGTTGGGTTGAAAGTTTTCAGACAGAACCTTATGCATCTCCCATGATGATAATTATAGAAAACTGCCTGCCATGTCCCACAGGCATTTATTTTCCTTTTGATCTGGGAATTCTTCTCTGACACAAACTACATACAGTAAATTCTTCCTTGGTACAGTGAAATGGCTTCTCATAGACAGAATTGAAAGATTTTTATAGCAGTTAATTGAAACCCACCATGCAAACACCCATCATTATTAGCTGCACTCTTGGTCTGACGGCTCCCTGTACTACAACAAGCAAGTGATTTAGTAATAAATAATTGCTCAGGAAAAATGGAACCTTTACCAACTTATACTAATGCCTAGTTCAAACTCACTTCCTTTCGTTGCCTTAAATCTCCTCTCCTTCCATAAGCAACTAATGGTTGTTCAATAATAAACTTAATAACTTAACATGCTATGGAACCCAGCAGTACCAGACACTGGAACTTTGCTTTGAACTAGATATACAGAGCTCTTAAAGGGCCAATAACCTCTTCACTTCCTCTGTTTGTGAAGTCAAAGTAGAGCACGTGGGGGGTGGGAAATAGGGTCCATGCATACACAGACCTAGAGCTAGGGAAATACTGTCAAGCTGGAGGACTTCTTACTCCAACTCCTGTAACCCTCATTGTATGAGGAGTAAGGGAAGTCGGAGGAAGAGTGCTTTATTTCGAAATGAGTGCTGTGTAGACACTCCCTATTTCGAAATAAGATAAACAATTGGTGTAACTCAATTTGTGTAGCTTATTTTGAGTTAAGCCAATCAGTGTAGATGCACCTTAAGGCTTCATTTCCCTTTGGGGAGAATGTATAAGTTTTTGGTTTTTGCTGTTAATTGGAATAGAGCCAGATTTCACAGTATCTGAGGCTTCAGCAAACAGATTTAGCTTTCTTTAAAAAGCAACTCATTTGAGTTGTTTTTATTCTTTTGCTTGTTGCTTTAAACTTTTGCTGCATTGAACTGCAGATAAAATTTGCCACTTCACAGGGGCCCTGTCCCTGTGTCGGGGATTGGGGTCTCTTCCCAGAGGCAACACTCACTTAGTCCACAGCAAGCCTCATCATCGAGAGCGGCTCACTTATTCCCTGTCCTGTCATCAATCTCCCCTCAGTACTCCCCACCACTCCCATCAGGGCCGGATGGAGGCATGGGTGAGCCGGGCAGCTGCCCAGGGCGCCAACCGATGAATGGCGCCTGAAGGCAGCTGTAAGGGGCACTGTCTAGGAAGGAGCAAGAGGAACAATCAGCGGCTGATTCCAGGAAGCCGGGGACAGAACAACTCTGCCTCGGACTTACTGTAGTCAGCCGCTGGTCAGTTTCAGCAGCGGCTGAATCAGGACTCCTGGGGCAGAGTAGCTGGGGTGCTGCCGGGTTGGTCCAGTAGCGCCGAGGAGCAGTGCTGCGGGACCAACCCAGCAGCGCCCCAGCTGCTCTACCCCAGACGTCGTGGGCAGAAAAGCCTGGTCTGCTGGGGGGAGGGGGCACTAGCTGCGCCCCCCTCCCCCACAGCAGACCAGGGAGACATGGAGCAAAGCCGCAGAGGACGCCCGCAGCGGGACAGCCCAGGCGCACCGTGGCTGTCCCGCTGTGGGCGTCCTCCGAGGCTTTGCTCCCCGTCTCCCTGGTCTGACCAGCAGACCAAGGAGATGGGGAGCAGCTTTTCTCGCCCCGGAGAACGCAGGCGGTGGGACCGTGGCTCATCTGGGCGTCCTGCCGCTCCTGTCCTCCGGGGCGAGAAAAGCCCCGTTCGTAACTGCGGATCCGACGTAAGTGGGATCTGCGTAACTCCGGGACTGCCTGTAATAGCGTAGCAGTGCTCTTAGAGAGGGGATTTAGAGAAGCTAGCATGTCCTGCAAGTGACTTCAGAACTATAGACTATGGCTGTGCTTACTGAATAGCATAGGCGACTCCTGGTAGCACCCAGGAGGCATACTGCTCCCTGTGCTCCTGACAAAATTTTGATGGCTTAAGGCCGTGTCTACATTACATAGAAGATCACTACTGATGCAGTCGATCTTCTGGAGTTTGATTTAGCGAGTAGTTTGGTTTTGACCTGTGAAAGCTGAGTTTGGTTTAGCAAATCCTAAGTGGAAATCCATCAATTTAATGAAGAAACTCGCACAGATACAGAAATCATCTTCCTTTTCAGTGCAAACAGATGGACATCATACCAATGAACAGAAGGTGAAAAATCCATTACAATCAACATAGTTTGTGAACTATAGTGAGAGATTGTGCCACCGAGGAACCATCTAATCAGCATTCTATACAGCAAACAGGAGAAGGTCAAGAATGAGCACTCAAAACTGGAGATGCATGAAACCAATCTTTTACACAAACTTCCACATCCCTGGACTTTATAAAAACCAAGATAAACCACTCCCACTATACATCTGACAAAGTGATTTTGAGACACGAAAGCTTATGTCCAAATAAAACTGTTAGTGCCACAGGACTCCTCTTGTTTTTATTTTTGCAGAAGTACCATGAAAGGAGACTGGGCCCAAGCCATGAGGCTTTGTAAATCACAATCAACGCTCCATTTTATTTTAGGATCTAGCGCTCTGGTGCTTACAGAAATTAGGCTGTCACTAGAACAGCATTACAGACACTCACTAAAGAGTCCAGCAAAATGGAATAAAAGAAAAATCACAAAGTAGACTTACTTTAAAGAACATTTGCATTCTGACATCAGAGATAGGGTAGTTTACAGTCATGTGTTTTGTTTAACTCCTGCTGCACAAAACTGAACTGTCATTCAAGTTGGAAAACCTTTGGGTGCTATGCAGTGTTATTTCTGAGTCTTCAGCTTGACCAGAATTACTAGATTGATGCATCCTAAACCAGTGACATTCACTGTTATTTGCTCAGGACAGCATAGATTGTCATGGCTGTTTTAGACCATTACCATACTGAAAGCAAGACACTATGCCATCTGAAGAGCATTCTAGTTCTATCATATTCTTTAGCAAGAAAGTGGACTAACTCTAAATCAAAGAAAATTCTGCTGTATCAGGGACCCTCACAGCACCAAATGTTGGCGCACAATTGCATTGTGAGGTTAGTGGGATTTGCCCACAAATCTGCAGGCAGAATTTGCCCTGCTATCTTCACTCTAGAAAAGCTTTTAAGGGGGGAGAAGAGTTGGTAAGAACTTAAATCCTGCAATTCATCATAAATTAGACACCAAGAGAGCACTTTCAAAGTACATTTTTGCCTCCCCATATCACATTAGGTTGTGCCATTGGGTTGACTCTGTAGTTGGATTTGGGTAGAACCAATGCATTTGGAATTGTGTCTTTTCAGTGCTGCATAGTCTCAGCTCAAGTTACTTGCAAATATTTTTCCAATATTTAATCATGGTCTTCAGAAACTTTAAAATCAGGAGTATTTTCCAATCAGATGAATACCATAATTTGTGACTCAGCTTGTCCTAGAGAAAAGGGTAATTTTCCTCCTACTACCTTATGGAAAAATATTAGCAATGAGAATTTCCAAGATGAAACATTTCTAATAAAGCTATTTAGCATATTAATTGTCACTATCTTGTCGATACCTGCCTAAAAGGATGCCCTACAGGAACATATAATTGAGCTAAAAAAGGCTAATAGCACTCAGCTTGGATACTGCTTCTTGAAGTATAGCTAAGAAGGTTTCACATGCTTCAGAGTGTCTCCTTAAAAACTGTATCACATGTATTTCCAGCTTCTACAGGACTCCAGCATCTCTGCCTTCTCCATTATCCTGCAGCGGATACTTTGGCACAGAGCGTTATCATAATCTTTCAGACTATATTGCAGCGTGGGCATTCCTTTGGTTTATACTTCACTGCATTCACATGTTAAGGGAAGTCTGTGCCTGTACTTGGCAAAAATACATCTTGTTTGTTTTACAAAATGATGGACTAAAACTTCCCTTCAGCTTTTAAATGCTATGGGATGAAAGGCGCACACATACTGAAGGAAGGTGATGAAAAGTGACCAGCAAATTATTTGCCCCCAAACCTAGAAAATGAGAGATTTGTGGGTTCATGGGTGAAGAAGGGCATGCAAGAATGTCAGGGGTGCAAACCTGCACTCTTCCCAGCTGTCTCCTACAGCTAGGGTTGACAGATGGTTTCCCAAAAAATACCAAACCAACCAACCAAAAAAAAAAAAACCCACACATGCCGGGAAAAAATTTGTTGAGCAAAAAAAATAAAGGAAAGTGATGGAACTGACCATGGCCAAAATGCAGTCGCGGCTCCTTTAATTGCCAGGACGCTCCCCAACCACTCCACCCACCCCCATCATGCGCATGTCCCAAGCGGGCTTCCGTAGGGTGCGGAGCCAGCCCCAGAAAAAACAGAAAATACCAGACATTTTAGATGTCCGGTATTTTTTTAATTCTTTTACTGGACAGAAAGCAGAAATACCGGCAAGAAGGTTCAATACCGGACACCTGACAACCCTACCTACACCCCACGGGAACATTCTTACTAGAGTTAATGCTGATCTTGTAGATGGAGGTTGTACATCTTCTGAAGGAACCCTGCTTCCATAGAACAGGCATGATCCAGGGCTTAGTATGTGCTAGGGCCTGCCAGGGCTAAACTCCAGCACATCTGAGCTTGCTATGTTAGGGTGCGTCTACGCTGCACTGTTATTTCAAAACAACAATGTGCGCATCCACACAACCATGCTGTTATTTCAAAGTAATTTTGAAATAACGGACGGCGTATTCTGAAATCTGTAAACCTCATTCTACGGGAAACCACACCTATTCCAAAAAAGCTATTTCGAAATAAGGCATGTGTAGACACTCCACTGCTGCTATTTTGAAATAGCCCTTCATCAGGGTCATTCTAAGTTATTACTCCCCAGTGCCTCCTGGGGCTCTAAATTGAGGTAGCACATCCACATTAGGGAAGCCTGCTTTGGACTAATTTTGAGGCTTCCCTGAAGCGTAGACATGCTCTTTCGAAATAAGCATGCAGTGTAGACGTACCCTAGTTATGGAAATAAAAATATTGCTTGAGCCTCAGCACTTCCTTCATTATAAATTAACGCAATCCCAAGAAAGTAGCACAGGGGAGTATCTTGTGACCTCTTGGGTTATTCCAATTTAGAGGGCCATCACCCCCTATTCCTCTAGGGGGATAAATACTCCTCTCTCTTGCCTCCTGATGTGATAGACTCAAAACTGTGTCTGAACCTTGAGTCCCCACATCGACTTGCCCCTTCCAATTATACCCATTCTATTCAGAAAACCAGTGCACTTGCCCTGTAAGCATGGAAATTAAAGAATTAAACAGAAAAAGGCAACGTGAAAAAGCTCAAATCTCGAATGAACTCCACCCTTTATGCCTGAAAGCAAGGTCTCGCCATCTGTGAGAAACACTATAAAACATACCGTAGAGATTCTTGTTCTGATTTCCATAATAGATTTACAGGTGCTTATCAATTAGGTCATTGGAAGCCACTCAACATCTCTCAGGATCAGTCCATATATAGATTTAGATGCTTAAATATGGATTTAGGATCCTGAAACAGCATATCTTTAGAGTAAGCTATTAACAATCCGATAATAGCTGCGGGTGTAGGGATGGGCCTGATCGTTGAGAGTACTTGCGGCCAGGGTTTCTCGGCAAACAGTGCTAAGAGAAGACATGCTGAGGTTGAGTTCATGACTCACCGGGAGTACTGGTTTTATTGGTATGAATGTGTCCCTAGCCTCTGTTTGCCAGAGCCTGGGAATGGATCACTTGAAGATTACCTGTTCAGTTCATTCCCTCTAGGGCACCTGGCATTGGATGCTGTCAGAAGACAGGATATAAGGCTAGATAGACCTTTAGTCTGACCCAGTTTGGCCGTTCTTATGTTCTTTGCTCAGATTTGTACATTTTGACCTCAGTTTACAACAGTCAGTCATCACAAAACTATCCAGCAACTCCTTTTTACACCTAAAAATCGAAAAAAAATTCTAATTAGCTTTAAAAGCTAAGAATGCTAAATCAAATACACATCTCACTGTAGGCATATGACTTAGTATGGCTTCATTTTTACTCTCACTTACACTGGTTGAACTCCACTGGCGTCTGCAATTTCTTTTAATTTACACTGGTGACTGAGAAGATAACCAGGTCCTTAGTGCGTCTGTACAGGGCATGCCATTCCCCCACCCCTCCCCTTTTGTATTACATGCTGTTGCCAGTGGCCAGATCATAGAGCAGTTTTGTACCAATGGGTTCCTATCACAGCTGACTTTCAGTGAAGTTCTCTTTTACTGTGCAGTTTTCAAGCTACTTTGAAGACTTGCCAACGTCTCAGGGAGTCTGACCACCTGTATTCCTAAATTATGGAATAAAACTAAAAGCTTTACTAGGCCAGATATTCTGCTGGTTTTGATAGATATAGTCATATCCCTGTTACAGGAACTAGAAAAAAACGACATCATGACCAATCACCACAGCTTTTAGACCATTGAAATTAGAAGAATTGATAAAGCTAGCATTTTCTTAACAGTTAAAACAGTTTTCACTGTTCAGGCATGATTTGTTTGACAAAGGAATCACTGAAAAGTCATTGCCCACCACTACTTCACCTATTAGAAAATATCTCCTGAACAGACAGGTGATGTTGCTGTGGGATCTCACCAGTAGGGGCCACAGAAGCATGTTTACTTTTGAAAATAGAAGAGCTAACCCACAGAATTCGAGACACAATCTGGCTACTCAAGGCCATTGGAATGGCAACATTGCTACTCACATGACATTTGTTTTAAGATTTTATCATAAATTCCATAATCTAGCTTCACCAGTTGGGTTGGTTGAATAGCAAAAATAAAATAAAATAAAATGAAATTAAGACCAGGATTTCGGCATTGAAAAATCTAATTTCAATGAGATTTGGCTGCTTACCTCTTTTGGGCCATTTTGAAATCCCGAGCCTCCTTGAATATATTTGAAATGTTATACCAGTATTCAGCCATCTATAAGCAAGTAATCTATAAAAAGAGGGTTTTATTAAACCAGCCATTCCATGAATACCAGGGACATTAGGCAAATAATTCATTTACATGATACTATTTAACATCTTCAAGATGTTTTCAAGTCAAGGCCTGGTGAAATGCATCCTGGAGTAGTCAAGAAGCTGACTGAGGAGATATCTGAGCCAGTTGCTAGTAACTAGTGAAAACGAGATAAGAGTCTCCACTGAAAGAAGAAACAATAACTATTAGGAACTCTTGAAAAGCAGTGAATTCAGGCTGCATAAAGGCTAACAAGCAATGTCAAAGTCTACACTGCCACCAGAAGGGGATCAACAAGCAATCACTATTCCACATTTATATAGACATATTTTTTGTCCTTGAATTGCATTAGTCATAATGCTGTTGCCCAAACAACAAAAACACACTGCTCAGGCTATTGTGGATAGTCTACTGCCTCCTGGTAGTTGTAGGGATTAGCTCAGGCAGGCAGACGTCCCTTCCAGCAGTTATCCCTCAGCAGTTTCTTCTCTGCTGCCCTTCTCATCCTCTGGAGCTGCAGTTGTTCCCACTGTGACCTAACCCTCTGGTCACTATGGTGGTTTCCTTTGGGGAGCAAGAAGAGCAGAGCATATTAAAGTCCCTGCTTTCAATCGTCAGTTTTCTGATACTCTGTCTCATCCTGTTACACCCACAGTGACTGGCAGAGGAATTTAGACCCACCCTCTACTCCAGCTCAGGAACCCGCTACACAGTAAGGTCCATTCTCTACTCGTTACTTCATTTCACTGGACCACTTCTATACCTCTGGTCCGCCCTTCTGGGTTTGGGAGTCTCTTCATTCCCTCCTCCCAAGGAAAAACTTTTAGCCGTTTGTCACTGCACAGAGTCCATAGAATCCTTCCCATCAGTCCCCCTTGATTCTAATTTCCTTTCTATTGTAGAGGCCTCACCTGTCCCTCACAAGTGAACTTCTCTCTATTTACCTGCGTTCAGTATAAAGCTCACCTATTTACAGCCTAATTAGCTGATTAGGTCCACCTGTCCTAATTCAACTCATGCAGGGCCTGTGTTAGGCACATGCCCTAACCCAGAAAGATTGGTAGTGGCAGAAACTCAGAAATAATTAACACAAAGTGTGAGTTAGTGAGGTACCACACTGCAAATTCTATCAAAGCTACATTGATCTCAGGGGAAAGAGAAAAATTTGACCAAGCTCTTTACACATATCTAACAAGAAAAACCCATTATGAAGCCTCATCATAGATTAGCATTCAAATGTAGTTAGCAAACCTTAGGACAAATTGTAGTAGCTTTTGTATGGCAAGAGTGGATGGAGATACTATGCAGATAAGGCAACAAAAGGAAAACCATTTTAGAGAACAAAACTGAATTCAAAAAGTGGCCATAAAATAAGCTCAGGGAAGCTATTTTCCAGAAGAGCATATTAATGTAAGAATACTAAAGCAAAATTGTTTCTTTAGTCAGACTAAACCAGATATAATCTGTCTTTGAATACACACACACAGGAAAGTTATCTAGCATGCTGATTATTTTTTAAACGTGGTTTTCCAGATGATGTAATGGGCTTCACTGGCCTTTTTTCTAATTCAGATTTGGAGTTAGTACTGCCATCCTCAAGATCAGCTTAGTCAGATTTTTATGTGGTGCTGAATCCTCTGCTTATTTCTGCTAGATGAATTTCCCTTCAATGGCTGCTAAACTTTCAAACATGGCAAAGTAGAGTGGAAGTAAGATGGCAAGACCTCAAATGGATCTTGTGTTTTTAACCCCTAACTTCTGGTTTAGCCATTTTTCCTTCTCCAGGATCTTTTTTTTTTTTAAATATTGCAGCAAGATTCACAATCTACAGTCTAGTTTTTATCTTGCTATGGAGAGCTTCACTGACCTACCTTGGGAGGACACTTACGTATCCTCTCTTATAGGAGTAAGGATTGTTTTTTCATTATGTTGGTCAATGAGTCTCCATACCTTCCCCGTGCTAGTGAGCTATGACTCACTCAGAAGTTGGTTCCCACCCTCTAGTTTGGAGGGGGCTGCATTTCACTGTTGTAAGTACATAAGATCTGTATTCTGTGGAAATCCTATAGACATCTAAGATACACATGACATTTCAGCATGTTAATGAAACAAATATTAATTGGAAATCTCTGGCCAGGGCATAATTAGTACTAGTACCTAATTGTGGTAATTTCACATGGGGTGTGTCTAAACTACATGGCTCCATCAATGGAGCCATGTAGATTAGGCTGATCGGCAAAGGGAAATGAAGCCGCAATTTAAATAATCGTGGCTTTATTTAAATTTAAATGGCTGCCGTGCTGAGCCGACAAACAGCTGATTAGCTGTTTGTCGGCTCAGCGCGCTAGTCTGGATGCTCCCGTGCCGACCTGAAAGCCCTTTATCAACCTCCGCGTTATGCCTCGTAGGAGAAGGTTTACTAGGGAGGTCGATAAAGGGCTTTCATGTTGGCAGGGCTTTCATGTTGGCAGAGGAGCATCCAGACTGCCCCGATATGCCAACTAACAGCTGATCGGCAGAGCGGGGCAGCCATTTAAATTTAAATGAAGCCGCGATTATTTAAATCGCGGCTTCATTTTCCTTTGCTGAACAAACAAATCTACATGGCTCCGTCGATGGAGCCATGTAGTTTAGACGTACTCCTAGTGATGTCACAGTAAAAGCCTTTGATAATAAGTATTACAATGGGGATAACCTATGTGACAATGTCAGTACTGGCATGGCCCAGGCTCCCAACCTTCCCTGGAACATCCTTCTAATACGGTCCCAGGTTACCAGCACCAGTCATGGAACTAATCATGCAGGGAAAAGTCCAGAACACTTAATCCAGGGGAACCATATATGGAAACAGTCATCCACACAGCAAAGGTTGTAAATGTAACAAAACCATCCCATAAAGCATAAGTAACCCAAAATCATCTTGTACATGTAGTCTGTTGTCCAGGGTGGTGAATTCTCATAACTTGAGAAGACTACTGTACATTATTATACACTTTCTCTTGCAATATGTGGTGGCCAAACACCTGGTTTGGCTAAAAATGTTGATAACTTTTTGACTGGTGGGAAAGAACAACCTTTCCAGGGGAAGATAGTCAGAGATGACAAGAAATGAGTGGGCACTAAGTACGTCTAGACTACATGCCTCTGTTGCCAGAGGCATGTAGATTAGGCTACCAGGCATAGGAAAATGAAGCGGCGATTTAAATAATCGCCACTTCATTTAAATTTACATGGCTGCCGTGCTGAGCCGACAAACAGCTGATCAGCTGTTTTTCGGCTCAGTGCGGTAGTCTGGACGCTTGGGTGTCGACATCAAAGGCATATGTCGACCACCCAGGTATACCTCATCCCAGGAGTTATACCTGGGTGGTCGACAAATGCCTTTGATGTCGACACCCGTGCGTCCAGACTACCGCGCTGAGCCGACAAACAGCTGATCAGCTGTTTGTCGGCTCAGCACGGCAGCCATGTAAATTTAAATGAAGCGGCGATTATTTAAATCACCGCTTCATTTTCCTATGCCTGGTAGCCTAATCTACATGCCTCTGGTGACAGAGGCATGTAGTCTAGACATACCCTATGTCTGAAGCATGTCTACGCTACAAGCTAAAGGTGTGATTCCCCTGCTTGTGTTTGCATATAAACTCATACTAGCTCTCAACAAGCTACTGAGAGTATAAATAGTATAGCTATGGCAGCGGAAGTGGGGAGGAAGGAAAACAAAAAGTAGCCACTTCTAACATGCATTCTTAGCTTTTTGCTCAATGGGCATTTTTCTGAGTAGGGAGGATCTGTTGCTGCTTGCATTGAAACCAGTGTATATGAATGGGGGCAGGGGTTGAAAAAGCCATATCAATGTTTGAAAAACCACGAGGAAAGACTAACAGATTTATTTGGGCATGAATTTTCCTGGATAAAACCCACTCCATCAGATGCATAGTTGGGGTGGGTTTTACCCAGGAAAACTTATGCCCAAATAAATCTGTTACTCTTTAAGATGCCAACAGGATGACTGCTTGTTTTTGCATATATAGACTAACATGGCTACTTCTGAGACAGATATTTGAACCCACTAAACAGAGTGAGAAAGCCCAACAATCAGTTCATCTAGGACCTCATGAAGTGCTAGGTGTTTCTGAACTACACTCCAAAAATAAGACTGAGGTAGGCATTGTGTTACCTGCCATTTAGCAAATGTATTCACTAACAATAGAGAAATCAGATATAGGAGCAGGTGAAAAGCTGAAATAAAAGTGGTTCAACTGAAAAGCCTGGATTTGTTACATTACTAGTAAAATTAGCTTTTGCTATTAACACTATGTAGAAACAGTGAATTTTTTTCAACTCTTTAACAAATATCTAGATATTTATGTTGGGCTCAGTTCTGGTGCTCCAGCAGGAGTGGTATCATGGCGACTACTAGTAAAAATGAATAAAGAATCAGGCTCTTTATATTTTACATAGGCTCATATGTTTTATTTCCGAGGTCCATCAATAAGATTTCCTTCAGGAGGAAATTTCAGACTTTTCATTCTGACTGGTTATCCTCTTACCAGATCTTCAGGATAGTTAGTGTAATTCCAGTATCACATGAGGTGGGAACTGGAACCCGTCTCGGTCCTAAAAAGCCAGATGTGCTGATTTTGATTTTCTTGAGTATCACTGAGATATCTTGAGTCACCATCATGGGCATAATAATAGGCATCCAATTTTCTTCTCTACTCTGCAGTATCAGGGAAATGTGGCTGAGCCATTTATTTTAATTCTACATGAAATCAGAAGTTGTGTATTTAATTTTCACTCTCTAGCTACCCAAATGATAACTTCAGGTTGCATTTCTCTCTACCACTAGATGGTGCAGAAACTTAAATAATTATCAAGTTTCTGTAGCAAAAGCCATGGACTGAAGGAAATACAGTAGGTGAGGCAAAAAAGAAAGAAAACAAGCATTAGGGAATTCACTCAGTGAGAAAACCCATCTGAAACCCTCTTTTTCCAGGATTACTAACACAGATTAGCTGCATTTGTGGCAACAATCATGGATTAAATGGAATAATCCAGGAAATGGGTAAAATAAAATGTCTCAAAGGTACAAGAATCACAATTCCCAATCCTGAGGAATGGATAGCAACTAAATTTCTCATAAATTGTGAAGGAGGGGGAGTCGAAATTGGATTTGCTTGGCCAATGGGAGACTACGGGATCATTGCAACAGGAGAGGGTACTGGCCTTGGATTCAAGATTCAGGAAATGCAAGCTGTAACATGGGGTTAATCTCACTGCCCTACCTTACTGGGTGGTGCAAGGATAAAAACACTAACAATTGTGAGGGGTTCCCTACTTGGCATGAGGGGTATTTATAATTCACTCTCCTTTGGTCTAAAATAACCTGAATTGGTGTCCCTTTTCGGCCTTGGCTTCCTAGTTTCAGGCTTTTGGGGAGGTGAGGTGACAAAGGCTTTCTAAAGAGGATGCCATGTTATAGCTTCAATTTTTATTTACTTGTTAGTGATGTCTGGTTTTGTAGGTGAAAGGAGATTGCTGGATTTATTATTCTTAGCATGGTGCTTACATTTTTAAAGCAAAAAAAAGCACCTAATACTTTTCATTAGGAACCACCAGAACTAAAATTAATGACTCCCTCAGCCCTTCTAGCACAGAAACATCTATTGGCATTGTGACCCTGCAGATGAAGGTGTAATATCAGCCTGAGGAAACATGTTGTGCTAGTTTTGATCAAGTATGCGAATAATACAGCTTGGCTGTGTCTAGACTGGCAAGTTTTTCTGCAAAAGCAGCTGCTTTTGCAGAAAAGCTTGCCAGCTGTCTACACTGGCCGCTTGAATTTCCACAAGAACACGGATGATTTCATGTAAGATTCAGTGTTCTTGTGGAAATACTATGCTGCTCCCATTCGGGCAAAAGCCCTCTTGCACAAAAGCATTTGCGCAAGAGGGCCAGTGTAGACAACGCGGTATTGTTTTGCACAAAAAAGCCCTGATCGCGAAAATGGCGATCGGGGCTTTCTTGTGCAAAACCACGTCTAGATTGGCACGGATGCTTTTCTGCAAAAAGTGCTTTTGTGGAAAAGCGTCCGTGCTAATCTAGACGCTCTTTCGCAAATACTTTTAACAGAAAAACTTTTCCGTTAAAAGCATTTGCGGAAAATCATGCCAGTCTAGATGCAGCCCTTGTGTACAGAGGCAGGGTGGTAGTAGGGGCTAGCTGTCATGGGTATAATCCTACCCCATACCTTAGTTACATACTCAGGTGACATCTCTTAAGTCTCTTGTGCTCATGAGAAGTAGAACTAGTATTATCCTGACACACACTATGGTCACAAGAAAAGGAAGTTTTAGGCTGTGTCCACAGTACTAAAAAAAAAAAAAAGTTATTCAACACCTGTTAGAAACAAACACGTCTTAGTGCAAACAAGGAAATTTGCAATTTAACACACGTTGACTGGCATGGATCACCGTAGGTAAACTTTTGTGCAATAAATAGAAAATAAAAGGAACCGTGCACCAATCCATTTCATTTATTGTGTGCACACTGAGACAGGGATGCAAATAATATTATCAAGCACCTAAGCATGAACAAAGGAGGAAGTATATTTGGGAAGCAGTACAAATATTAAATGAACTAAAATAAGCCTTTGGGAAATTTATGTGGCTAGAATAGTACTGGGACATCCTGTTTCACCCATTATCAAGGTCATGAAGTACATGGTTCTTGTACAGAGCTCCTGCATTTTGAGCTGTGGCACCTCTGCCTGCCACGTATGGGGTTGATACACCACATCACCCAGCAGTCAGGATTCACGTGTTCATTTTTTTGATTGTATCACTTTGGTATATATGGTTGTGCCAATTTTCTTCCACATTGATCCGAGGAAGTGGGTCTGGCCCACGAAAGCTCATCACCTAATAAACCATCTTGTTAGTCTTTAAAGTGCTACATAGTCCTGTCTTTTGTTTCACCCTGTTAAGCAGGCAATTTCAGCCATGGTGGTCCCATCCCCCTGATGGGGTCACTTTGGGCTCTGGGTGGCCAGACAAACCAGCAGCCTCCTGGCTGGGATGGCAGGAGCACTTGGGGAATTACCCACAGCCAAGACAAAACAGCAAGTAGGCTGCAGCCCTGGGTGGGACAAGGTAAGCAAACACACAGGCCTTAATTCCTTCTGGGCTGGGGCGTAGAGCAGACAGCCTCCTCAGCACATAGGGGCTTCCTCTGCAGTCTCCAGTCAGCAAGTTGCCTGGTGTGTAGTTTGGGTCTTCAGGCGGTAGTGCCAGGAGATACACTGTGGATTCCTATCAAGGTATGTCCTTCCTCCTCCATCACCCACCTCAGCTCACTGCCTTCTTTTCTCTGGGTTCTTCACCTGGAGCATGCGCATGGTCTCCTGAGCCTGCAATGAGGTTGGTACGCCCTGTCACAGTACTACATAAAAATCTCACGTTCAGTGCCTTTCGAAAGGATTCCAACCCGCTTCCTAAATTAAGTCCATGCAGCCTCACTGCAATTCAGCCACTTTTGGCAGATAGAATCCATATCAGTGTCTATACCCGGCAACTCAGAATTTAGCATCTGAAGTGTCCAAGATTAATTGTATTGTCAAAGGAGAAACCAGTACGGTCTCCTTGAGAGCTGGGTGAAATCTTTTGGACAATATTTTTTCCAGTGGACCAAAAAAAAAAAAAAAAGTAGATTTGGATCAACTTAAACATTTTGCAAATTTGCTGAACTGTTTGCATAAAAAAAACTAACAAAATCTGGAAAAAAGCTGAAGTGTTTTAACATTTGAGTCACACTGACTATTTCAGAACTTCCTGTATTTGATAAATCACTTTAAAAGGCCCCCAAATAAAAACAAAACATTGTTTGACTCAAAATGTTTTTTTTTACTTTTCGGTTTGACAGAAACGTTTTTTAAAAAATTACTTTTTGTCCCAAACAAACTAAGTTTCTAATTTTTTAGCATTGCCCGTGAACCAAAAAAATCATTTTTGCGGTGATCTCTCCTCCTTCCCCCTTAGCACAATGACTGGTGCTCAACTGCAAGACTGCACCCTTTAAACTCAGTCCATGGCACTGCTCAGCACCGGGATTATCTGTCCTCCTTGGAGGTGGAAGACCTGATTCCTTAGAAGCTGCCCCGGATTGTCACTTCTCATTCTAATGACACTTAAGATAGCACAGTTACAGACACAACTCCAGCTTCATCCTATCAAACAACACTAAGGCTATGTCTAGACTGCAAGCTTCTTTCGAAAGAGCCTCTTTCGAAAGAGAGCGTCTAGGCTGCACGCGGAACTTTCGAAAAAGCGGCTTGCTTTTTCGAAAGAAAGCACCCAGTGAGTCTGGATGCTCTCTTTCGAAGAAGCCCTATTTACATTCAAGAACGCCTTCTTTCGAAAGAGGAACTTTCGAAAGAAGGCGTTCTTCCTCGTGCAATGAGGTTTACCGCCGTTGAAAGAAAAGCCACGTTCTTTCGATTTAATTTTGAAAGAACGCGGCTGCAGTCTAGACGCAGGTGAAGTTTTTTTTCGAAAAAAGGCTACTTTTCCCGAAAAAAACCCCTGAGTCTAGACACAGCCTTATTGAAAGCATATGTTTAGAGAACTGGGGTGCATGGACAGATTTGGCTGATTGTTACCTTTGGAAATTAAACACACATAGGCCACTCCATTTGATACAGAGCAGACTAAACAAACCTATGAAATGGACATGTGCCATTTTGTATAAAGTTGCCTTCACACAACTTAAATAGAAGGTTTACTATGTTTAAAAAGATTTTTAAAATTCATCTTTAATGATTAGCAAGTATCTTGCCAGAGAGCTTAATCCTGACACATATGATCACACCGTTAATAGACTTCAGCACCATGACTGGCTGATGAAGGAAGTCCCACTTCAGTTCTGGTTTTAGAAAATAACCCAATTATCTGTGGTGATCTGCTCTGAGTCACGCCCACCAGAGATGTCTGCAATTGTTCACAACACATGGAGAAAAACTAATTCACCCCTGATTTCACAAATGGGCCTGTCAGAAGTGTGGTTTGGGTGAAAGAGCAGCTATCAGTGCATTCTGCAGAGCTAAATATAGCTCACGTCCCGCTTAGCCACTTCTCCTTCCACATGGATCTACTGTAGTTTTCTGCGTGGATCTACTCCCCTGTGTGATGCACAGCTGAAAAGTGAAACATGGGTCTAAACTACCAATAAATGTTTTTCAGCAGGCCTCCCACCTATTGGGGGACTTTATCCTATGTTCACAAAAACATGCATTTTCCTATTGTTTAATCTGGACCAAAATCCTGAATCCAAACAAACAGGAGGTGGCCTTTAGTAAAGGCTTTGGCATAGACATGATCCCTGCCACTATAGAATCAGAGCATTTCACAATTCCCCTACCTCACAGGTGTGTTGTGAGGAAAGAGCCCCATTTACAGAAATAAGGCACAGGGAGATTAAAGTCTACACTGCATTTTAAGAATAGTGGCAGTGAATCCCGTTTGATTTTGCTGAGAATGCAATCTGTGGGGGGGAGGGGAGAGGGAAAATTAGGCATGCGAATGCTTCCTGGGCCAGGACCAGTATTAGGGGTGTGTCTAGATGACAGGGTTTTGTTAAGAAAAGTGGACTTGTCAACAAAACTATACCTACGTCTAGACTACCGCTATGTCGACAGAACGCAGCAGTTTTGTCGATGGCGGTAAGCCTCATTTTACGAGGAATAATGCCTTTTGTCGACAGTTCTGTCGACTGAAGGCGTTATTGCATCTACACTGTCCTTTGCGTCTACGCTCTCATGTCAACAAAGCGGCTTGCTTTGTCGACAGAACTGGATGTAGTCTAGACGCTCTTAGGTCGACAGAGGCTTTGTCGACAGTATCTGTTGACAAAGCCTTGAGTCTAGACGTACCCCTAGAAGCCAGAAGAGCAGAGAAATTAGAGGAAGACTGGTGTGGGATGAGGGGAGAGGAGATTGTGGGAAAGGAGATAAGTGGGAGGGGAGGAGAGGGGAGAAAGATTGGAGGTTCAGGTGAGGAAGGCATAGCACCACCCAGGTCTTCTAGTGCATCCCTCAGCCCCCTGCAATCCTCATGCCTGCACGCTGCTGTTCCTCCAGGACTCCCCAACTCTGCACTTCAGCTTGCACACAATGGCTAGCACTAGCAGGCACCGAGACAAAAGGAGAAAATAGCTCCAAGTGCTACAATAATTTATTCAAATTTCTCCCTGCAGGAGCAAACACTGCACTTCAAACCCTCCAGTTTCTTAAATCTCTTGATGATGCCTCCCAAACACAGCAAAAGACAGGATTTTGCTGGCAATTCCAGTCACCATGGTTTCAGGGGAGTGAAGTTTTTCCAAATTAAAAATTAAGAACTACCTATAGCCAACTATGTCTCAAGAGAGATGGGTGCACTTGTCATTCTGTGCATGAAGAAGGAGGTAGCATGAAACCTGGATTACCATAATCTGAGAGCAGAGTTTACTGCAAGGAAGTCCCGGAAAGGGGATTTCAGAATGTAAGTGGTGTGACACTGATCATGATCAGTGAGGGTTTTTTTAAGTTATACAAAAGATAATATACCAACATTACAACAATATACCAGTGTTCTAATTATACAGCTGGGCATCAACTATTTAACCTGCAGCCAGCAGCTGCTCTTGAAGTTCAATGTAACCAGATTACATGTGTATAAAAATGTTAAGGGGTGGGACATACAAGTGACTTGCCCTGTGCCACCCACACCCTCGAGGGTCAGCCTTGGTTCCTGTTTATGGTGGAAGTTTCTAGTCATATCTTCATTGCCAGTTTTAGAGAGGGTACAGATCTGTGTGTTCATTTACAACATGATCTTAAAATATTAGCCTCATTTAAAACTCCAATTATTACTTGGAGATCTGTGGTGGAGGTAGTGGAAGTATGACCTCTATCAAGATTTACATTATAATAAAATATTTTAGGCCAAAATCATTAATTAGTTGGAATAAAATTAGACAACATCGCTTGGAAAAAACAAAAGCTTTTCCCTAATTTAAACATGAATTTTATTACATGGGAAAAATCTCTTAAAATATTTTAACTTCCAGACTAAGTCTGAATGAGGTTTGGAAAATTATTATGACAGCTATCTGTGCATTTATATTGTGACAATCATCATGGTATATAAAGTTGTACCTAAATGAATGAGGGTAAAGCTGAACAGAAAATGGGGGGTTCCCCCTGCGGAAAATTTTACATACAAAATCCATTCTCCCCCAAACTTTATTTTTCAGCCAAGAATGGACAATCCCCCCCTCCCCCCCAAATAAAAAAAAGTGGTTTTTTTTAAATGAAAATAACCAGAAGTTGTAAGTAAATAGGCACTTTCCATGGACATTTTAATTTACTTGAAAATCCAATTTTATACCAAAAGTTAAACAATTAATTTTGACTGGCCATACATGCAACCCTGAGAACTTGGTGCTATACAAAGAAAAGGGCTCCATGAATTGTTGCACTCTGTAATGCTCAGTAAATGCACATGTAAGAAAGCATTTGTAAAATAGGAAAATTCTAGGTCTCAAAAATGTTTACTGAGGCTATGTCTACACTGCAATGCTATTTCAGGATACCAGAGTATCCTGAAATAGCTATCCCGTGTCTTAACAGCAAGCCTGTTCTTTTGGGCTCGCTATTCCATGAGGAGTAAGGGATGTTTTAAAATAGTTGGTTATTTCAAAATTTGGCACTACGAAGACAGCACCAAATTACAAAATAAGCTATTTTGAAATAAGATTGAAATAAGATATGCAATTTGTGTAGTGCAAATTGTGTATTATTTCAAACTACAGTGCAGTGTAGATGTAGCCTGAATTCTCAGTTATTGACACTGTCTGAAACAGAACAGTAAGGATGATATTAACATTAATGACTGTTTATTAGCTTACCTAATGAGCATCTACCCTAGTAGACCACCATCATTGCAACTGGCCTTCTTTCTTGTTGCTAGCCTCAGGAGGTAGACTAAGGACTCAATTAATTCTGGAGAACTATTTACCTTCTTAAACCTATGAGTGGGCCTCTTTCATACAGGGATGAGGCAGATGGGTAGGACAGTATGAGGTAGCTATGCTGCTAGCCATATCGATTCATTAGATAAACAAAAGTTAAAATGTTTATTGTGCTGTCTGCCTAGCACCTGCCAAAGACCATTAATCTTTTAATCTATACTGTGTAATGATTTGCAATTCTGTGGAGGGTAACAAAGGCTGATTCAGAGAGTGAGTAAAGAAATCAGATACTCAATATATTTGGCTTTAACTGGAAAACTTCTGTCAAAAGTAATTTAAACCTGATATGGGCCTTGTGAACACCAGACACCAGCCAAGAAAGAACTATTACACAAAGAGACCAAGCCAAGTTATATATGACACTATATATGGCAAAAATAAACACGATGAAACAGACAAATACCAGTTAAGCCATGCAAAAATTAATCCAAGAAATTCAATTATGCAGTGAGAAGAGATACTTAAGACAGGAATACCACATCAAGGATGTCAAGTTAATAGATGGCATCCTGATCCAGGTTACTTACTCAGAAGCACATCGGCTGTGTCTAGACTGGCAAGTTTTTCCGGAAAAATCACCTACTTTTCCGGAAAAACTTGCCAGCTGTCTCCACTGGCCACTTGAATTTCCGGAAAAGCACCGACGATCTCATGTAAAGTCATCAGTGCTTTTCCGGAAATATTATGCTGCTCCCATTCGGGCAAAAGTCTTTTTCCCAAAAGTCTTTTGCCCAAAAAGGGCCAGTGTAGACAGCATAGTACTGTTTTCCGCAGAAAAGCCCCAATCGTGAAAAAGGCGATCAGGGCTTTTTTGCGGAAAACCGCGTCTAGATTGGCCATGGACGCTTTTCCGCAAAAAGTGCTTTTTCAGAAAAGCGTCCTGCCAATCTAGACACGCTTTTCCGAAAATGCTTTTAACGGAAAACTTTTCCGGAAAATCATGCCAGTGTAGACGTAGCCATCATGTATCAAAGAAGGTGGGACATCTAGAATGCTATATACAGTTCAGGCACTGCAGTAGGAGTCAAAAGAAACAAAATGTAAGGGAATCCAGCCAATAAAAGAAAGAAACAAGAGGCTGATCAGAATTGCTCATGAGTAAGAGATAGGAACAGTGTATTCTACATAACTAAGGGAAACACTAAACATCTCTACAAATATTTAGGGGAGTTCTGATGAATGTGATATGGCTTGTGATGACAGGCTTGTCACTATTTTTAATAGAGTGTAGTTTTAAACTAATTGAGGAAGAAAATGAAAGGAGACGTCTAAAGAGGGTGGAATGTTAAAACTAATATACATTATGTTTCATGAAGTGTCACTGTCATGAGTGTCTACTTTACTCAATTATCTGGAAATAAGATCAGATATGATAGGACTAGGCTGCTCTGAATGCAAGCTAGACATTGTGGCTATGTCTACATTGGCATGATCTTGCACAAATACTCTTTTAACACAGGAACTCTTGCGTTAAAGTATTTACACTGGCATGTGCCTTTGTGCAAGAGATGCGCTTTTGCACAAGAGCATCCATGCCAGTGTAGACGCTCTCTTGCACAAGAAAACTCTAATGGCCATTTTAACCATCGGGCTTTCTTGCGCAAGAAATTCATGTTGCCTGTCTACACTGGTCTCTTGTAGAAGAACAGTTGCACAAGAGGGCTTATTCCTGAGCAGGAGCATCACAGTTCTCATGCAAGGCCTGATTTCATACATTAGAACATCAGTGTTCCTGCACAAGAACTCACGGCCAGTGTAGACAGGCAGCAAGTTTTGGTGCAAAAGCAGCTGCTTTTGCACAAGATCATGCCAATGTAGACAGACCCTGTGTGTGAGTAACAGCACCATTCCCTGCCACAAACGCCTCCTGCAGTCACTTGGGAATTAGCTCATTTCAGCCCCAGAGCGCCCCCTTTTGGCCAGTGTCACACCTGGTATTGCCTGTTAATGTCTCCACCTCTTTATGTTAGGACCCACATCCCCCCCAGACTATGGCACCATCCCATCTGAGTACTGCCCTGCCACAGGGCCCCCACACTCTGGGGACCTCCCCCTCAGAGAGCCCCCAACCCCTTACACTCACCTTGCCTCAGCAACCCACTGTCAGTCATCATCATCAAGGGCAAACTGCAGTCTGAAATGGCCACTCATCTTTGGCAAGAGTGTGTGGACCTGCTGCCTTCCGCTATCCTGGCTGTGACCCTTAGTACTCTCAGGCCTTACTTCAGGCACTGCAGCCTGGGAGCTTACCAGGCCAGAGCTTCTGCAGCGCTGTCTGCCTTTTTCCAGCCCTGCTTAAAGTCAGGAAGCCTCCTGCTTCCCTGGCAACCAGGTCCCTCCTGCTCCACAGCTGGAGCAGAGTGAGTCTGACTCTACCCCTCAAGGAGCCTTTATTTATACAGCCCCAGCTGAGCCCTAATTGACTGTCTCTGCCTCAGCTGCTGGCTCCACCACTCCAGCCCTCTCCCAGGGCTGGGTTTTAACCCTTAAGGGGCCAGTGCCGAGCAGACACCCCGTCACAGTGAGTTACTTGTGAATGGCCATGCTCACACAGCCATTGTGTTTATATAAACAGTCAGGAATATATAGCATTATGACCAACAAAGAGTATATGATTATTGACAGTAATTGCTTCTAGCGTTACTGAAAAATTAAATATCTATGCATTTCCTTGATTTTCTAAAGCTTGCAAGTAAATTATGTCTATAAATTATTGTTATGAGTCTCACCGCTGACTATCAAGTCTGTGTGGCACACCTTGGCCTCGCTGTTGGCCTCACGACAGCCCCCTACAGCTCAGCCAAGGGTCAGAGCACCAGGCAGTGGGGGAACAGAAAGAGTTTTAAGTCACAGTTTGAGGCACAGCCCTGGGTCAGGATAACAAGCAATGGGGGGACAGTAGTTTAAAGCTCCGGACGGGTTCCAGCCGGGCAAAAGTCAGGTCTCCTCAGTCCAGGAGAGCTGACGAGTGCAGGGGTTTTTGCCCCACAGGAGGAACCGGCTACCCAACAGGAGGGATGGTGGGGGGAGCGGGGAGGGCACAGGCCCACCCACTCCACTACGTCCTGGTTCAGGGCCCTGATAGTGGCGGCCTGACAGCCACTAAGTTGGCAGGGATCCGGGCCATTACATGCCGACGAGGTCGAGGGTCAGCGGGGGCCCAGGCCTACCAGACTCCAGTGCTGCTCCAGAGAGTCCTCGGGCAACAGAGGGGCTGGCAGGGTGTCCATGGGCCAGCCCAGTCATTGGTGCTCGGTGAGGGTCCCAGAGCAGGAGCTGGCATGGGGTCAGGCAGTGGCCAGTATCTCAGCAGTCTGGCCAGGGCTCTGAGGCTGGCAGGGGTCCTGGTTGCCCAACCCAGTCCTCTGGCCAGGGGCAGTGCGGCTGAGCCCTTTGCTGCAGGAGCTGGGGCCAGGCACCTGCTCGGGTCAGCTGCCCAGCTCTGATTGAGGCCGTGGCTCTTATAGTCCTAGACTCGCCCTCTGGCTTCCTGTGGGTGGGGTTAGGAGCAGCTGGGCCTGCCCACAAAGGCGGTCTTAGAAGGCGCTTCTTCTTCTTCTGTGGCAGTGGGCGGCCATGTTGTTGTCTCGGGCTCATTACGGGGACCCATGTTTTAGAGCAGCCGCTCCCAAACTGTGGGCCGGGACCAGGGCTGGTCTTAGGGGCCATGACCCCATTTTAATGGGGTCGCTACAGCTGGCCCTAAGACTTGCTAGGACCCATGCCAAAGCCCAAGTTCCACCACCTGGGCGGCGTGCCCATGTTACAGCCCACCCCCCAGGAAGCGTTGATAATGCTGCTAGACAATACTGACCTCGTATGGTTCAGCAAATTCTCTGGCTGGGCACCAGTCAGGTCCCCAGAGTGCCAGACTAGAGACGTTCAACCTGTACTATCTCATCACAGATGAGGATCTGAGGAAGTGGGTCTGGCTCATGAAAGCTCATTATCTAATAAACCATCTTGTTAGTCTTTAAAGTGCTACATTGTCCTGTCTTTTATCTCATCACAGGCAGATAACAAATTACTCATTTCTTCTTTTAACAACCTTGTCAGAGAGACAGCATGGCTAAATTCCATTGCAAACATCCCGTTTGTACATCGGTTTTAGTGAAAAGGAAACCGGATTTAATTCCTTCCCCGAATACACGTGCACAGCTGCACCTGTCATGCCAGGCATAAAGAAATAAATATTACAAGTAGAATGGAGTAAAGGGGCAATGGGCCCAGCCCAAACTCGTACTATGTTTGTCTAGTACTCTAAACCCATTGGAAATTTTTGTAACCAGTCCACAGATCTGGGATTGTGTTCATGGGAAGGCAAGCCCCAGCCCTTCCCCTTCCACCTGAGGCCCTGCCCCTGGAGCCAAGCCCTTCCCACCCCCAGCCTGATACTTCCTGGCCACGTAGAAAGCCAGAGCTGCTGTGCTAGTGCTCCATCTCCAACCTTACCTGGCAGCTGGGGGAGCAGGGCTGCCACACTGCGGCCCCATCTTTCCCTGACAGCTGGGCTACCGAGCCAAGCTACCATGCCATGGCTCTCGCCCCAACCTTCCCTGGCAGCCAGGGGAGCCAGGCTGCTATGCTGCGGCCCTGGACTTCCCTGGTGGTGGCCCCAGCCTTGGGTGATCAGGAGTGTAGACAGTTTTGGTAAGGCTGTGACTTCCTCTGCCTACATTACCGACCACCCATGCTTGTTCTTCTCCTTTGCCCCATCCTAGTTTCACTGTCTTAACAGTCCGTACCAATTCCAATTGTCTTTAGTGCCCTCCAATATTACTGCTCTACTCTTGCCTGTTCATGAGTTTATTTTATTGTATGTATTGTAAATCTTGCCTATTACTATCAGTACCTGCTCCTGGAAAGGTAGGTGACAGGGTCACTGTGGTTATACGAGGAGAGATTAATAGACTGGGACTTTTCAGCTTGAAAAAGAGATGACAAAGGAGGGGGATATGGCACAGTCTATAAAATCTTGACTGGTGTGGAGAAAGTAAATAAGGAACTGTTATCTACGGCTCCTCACAAAAAGAATTACAGGTCACCAAATTAAATTAATAGGCAGCAGGAACAAACAAACCTAAAGGATGCGCATATTGCTAACTGTTTTGATAGCTTAACTCTCAAACTCCCTCTGAAAAATCTGCATGTCTCAGTGGAGCTACCATTATGAATGCTTCAAATGGCTTTCAATTCAATTCAAGATACAATTTTCAGGAGAATTTCAATTTACAGGAAAAATTCATTTAAGTGCCAGGTAACCATGATTAAAATGATGTATTGTTTGGCATTTATTCCATTTGAGTTGTGTGTTTATGCATGTTCTAAAACGTACAGGATTTTGGCTCACTTCTCTGTCTGTTTTTGGATTGGGTCATTGTAAACAATAAACTGATTCACTGCTGACATGACAAGAACACAATTGTTTGAAACAGATTACTGACATGACCTGAAAATAATGGTGTGTAACTAGAATGCGTGAACAACAAAATGATCTCAGAATGCATGACTGGCTAGCAGGTAGCAACCTATGAAACTCTGCCTCTGGTAACTGGACTGTATATATTTTATTGTGAAGATAGAAGTTAACATTCTAAATTTGCTAGTTTGAATTTCAGTTTGATTGGACCCCAAAACTCAAAGGGAAACCTTAGCTATTTTGAAGTACATAATATATTTTTCTTACTCCAAGAGAAGACTGAGTGAGAGCTCTCCTGAGGTAAAAAATACCCCAAAGACTAGGGGTGTGTCTACACTGCACCGTTTTTTCGAGATAACTAGTGTTATTTCAAAATAACAATGCGAGAGTCTACACGGCCATTCCATTATTTCAAAATGTGTAGACATACCCTGAGTGCAGATAACTAGCATAATTACCAAGTGATTTATCCATACAGAATTACAGAGAGCAGGATTTGCTAATCATTGCAATCCTGACATAAACAAAACATAAGTGTTGCTGGGAGATTAATGTACATTCCAATTACTGTACTCCTCGGAGATCCTGCACAAGAAGTCCTACCCAAGGCCTAGCTAACCCCTCCTAAAGGCTAAGGAGATAGCACCAATGAATGCAATGGCTCTAGAGTGATGTGGGACAATGACATGGATAATTAATTTGGTTCAGGAAGATAAATATTATATTATCCAGTATCCAGAGCAAGCCTAAAAATAAATTAGGTTCTTGTGGAAGTCTTCTCAGTTGCTTCCTAAGGGAACATTGCACCTGTCTTATTGGAGGCAGGTAATGATTATATTAAAGTTGAAGGAGTATGGATTGGATGAATGGAGTAGAAAGCTGGCTAGATCTCGCCTATGGGGTCAACGGGTAGTGATCAACAGCTCAATGTCTAGTTGGCAGCCAGTATCAAGCAGAGTGCCCCTTGTGTCAGTTCTGGGGCTGTTTTTGTTCAACATCTTCATTAATGATCTGGATGATAGGATAGATTACACCCTCAGCACGTTCGCAGATGACTAAAATGGGGGGAGAGGTAGGGATCAGGTTCACAATGATATACACCAGTGGTCACCAACCAGTAGATTGGGATCTACTGGTAGATCTTCGAGCCTCTGACAGGTGATCCTGACTGGTTTAGCCAGAAAGCTGTCAAGTGCTGGCACTTCAGTTGCTCCTCCAGCCAATGTCAGACTGCTCCTGCCCTCTGCCTTGGAGCTGCCTGTTGGGAGCCTCCTGCTTGCTGTGCAGGGTGTGGGAGGGAGAAAAGGGGGCACTGATGTCAGGGTGTCCCTCCTCCCCCCATTCTCTAGAGAGAAGGGAATGGATGGGGCTTGGCAAGGCAAATTTCTGTCACACACACAGTGTGGCTATGTCTACACTGCGCTGTTTTGCGCAGGAAATATGCAAATGCAGCGAAGCATGGAATATTGCCGCACCTCATTTGCATAATTAATGAGCGGCCGCTTTTTGTGCAAGAGATTTTGCGCAAAAAGGAGCTGTCTACACTGCTCCTTTTTGCACAAAAGCCTCTTGTGCAAAAAGTGGCCGCTCATTAATTATCCAAATGAGATGCGGCGTTAAGCAATGCTTTGCCTCATTTGCATATTTCTTGCACAAAACAGAGACACGCACTGTCCTTCACTTGCATCTCCCAACCCAACAGAAACATGGGGGGTTGTTGTTACTTCTGTTACTGCTTGCAACGTGGGTTATTTTTGGTTTCTGACTGGATGTGCATTGCATCATTTTCATTTCTCTCTTACGCTTAAATTTAATTCTTTGAGAAGTGAGTTCTAAAATGCCGAACCTGTCGTGGCTGGAGTAATTATCCCCATGGTAATTGCTGCTCCTGGAAGTGGCTGGCATGTCCCTGTAGCCCCTGAGAAAGGCAGAGCAGGGGGTCTCCACATGCTGACCTTGCCTGCAGACACCATTCCTGCAGCTCCCATTGATCAGTAATGGGGAACATTGGCCAGTCGAAGCTGTGGGCTCAGTGCCTGTAGACGAGGGGCAGCACATGGCACCATGGAGCCATTGCTGTACATGCCAGCTGCTTTCAGGACTGGTGCAGAGCTAGGGCAGGAGTAAGCCTGACTTAACCCCACTGCTCCACCATCCGGATGCTGTTTCAGTTAAATGGTGCCCAGCCAGAGCCTGCTTCCTGAACGACTATCCCAACTCTGAATGTCCTCCTGCACCCAATCTCCTGCCCCAGTCGTGAGTCCCCCTACACCCAAACTCCTTCCCAGAGCTTGCACTCTGAAACCCCTCCTAGACCGCAATCCCCCACCTTGGACTAAGCCCAGAGCCCTTCTCATACTCTAAACCTCTTGGCCCAAGACCAGAGCCTGTATCCCAATCCTTTACCACAGCTTGGTGAAAGTGAGTGAAGTTCAGGGAGGAAGGGGGATGGAGCAAGCAGGGTGAGGCCTCAAAGAAGGAGCTGGAAGAAAACAGGGCAAGGGCACTTGGGCTTGAGGTAGATCTTACATTGCACTTAAATTGCAAAAGTGATCTTGTGGTTAAAAAGGTTGGAGACCACTGATGTACACAAAGCGGAGGATTGGGCCTGTTATGAACAGGAGAAGAGCTGACCAGCACCTACTTACTACGGACTTAATTCAGGTACCTAGCAAAGGGAGAACCAACCCAGATAGAGGATTGAAATTTGAATTGGATATAGGTTCCCTGCCTGCTTTCTTTGCGTGGGAGCATTAAACCAGGCGTTGAGAGAGACAGAATTATTTAAACTCAGATAGGACTGCCATGTCCCCCCTCTCCCATGGAATTCAGCACATGGGAGCAGACTGAACAAAGAGAAAATTAAAAGTGAGTAGCAGGGAAGTGTGAGCCCAGTCGTGTTCAGGGTAGTTTTTATTTATTTTGTGGCTTGGTTTGAACTGCTCTGTGTGAATGTACGCCTCCCCTCCCCATTTGCTGAGACCTTTCATGGGCACAACCCACTTTAGCTCATGATACCATCTACATGTTGTGTTAGTCTTTAAAGTGCTACTAGACTATTTGTTGTTTTTTAACTTTTTCCTGTTAGGCTTTGTCTTCACCGCAAGTTTTTTCGGCAGAATATATGCTAATGAGGAGTTCATTAGCATAAGTCAGGACTTCATTAGCATATTTTCTGCCGTTTCTTTTTGCGCAAGGGGTTTTAGCACAAAAAGAAGCCGTGTGGACTTTTTTTTGCACAAAACCCCCCGTTTTGCGCAAGATCCTTAGGCCTATCCCTCTGGATCCTATGGATAACGTGCAGGGACATGAAGTAGTCTGTCCAGAGGTGTACCAGACATCAAAATAGTTGCAGATTATTTTCACTTTATCTTTCCATGAAAGAGAACCATGAAGGAGAAATGTATACAGTAGATTTTAAAGAAAAAAAATCTGTTGAAGGAGGGGAATGGATGATATGTCAAAATAAGTAACACAGAACTAGAAAAACTCTGAATATTCTTTTGCACAAAGTCTAAAGCAAAGGCAGATTTGGTAGCAAAAGTGCAGTAGCATTCATATATGCCTTGGCCATCCTCTGATGAAGGCTCTTTGCAGAGTAGAGCCAATTGATATAAAACTGGAGGTACTGGCACAGCAATTCAGCATCTTCAAAGTGAGATGTAAGTGGCTTGAGCCAGCAGTCCTGGTGTGATAACCCCCACTCTTCCCTCATGTCAAAAGCAAGAAGGATTGGTAGGATTCATTCCTGCTTGTAAAAAAGTCTCATGAAATCTCTGGAAAAATCCTAAGCACATTCAAACAAGATGATCTGCTCTGATGAACAAAGGCAAAGGCAAAGCACTTCGTGCCTGAGCATGAGAGACTTGAACAGGATGTTCTTAGTAGCAACATCCTGAACTATAGAACTTTATAGAAAGATCAGACTACCCTGGCCACGTACAGACTTGATGGACGAGGCCTGCCATGGAAAACCAGGAAAAGAGGAGATAAAATAGGAAACAAGGAAAATCCCATCAATGGCAGAGGAGGATATTTGAGCTTAGTTTTGCTAATTTAACTGTTCTTCTGAGTTTTGACATCACAGTGGCAGACATTTTTACACACACCTGCAATAGATAGACTGGACAGATTGAGAGTCACCTATGTTTCTCCCTGAAAAAAACCATTAAAATGGGATACTCCTTTACACAGCCCCCTTTTTCCTTATTTCTTATGATTTTTTGTTCTTGTTACTGTTGTTCCGATGCGGTCTCACACAGTAAAGGCTGCTTTGTACTTTAGTAACCTCTTGTCCTTTAAAAGTCCTTTCAATAGATTAATTAATCAATAACTCTGGTTATGAAAACAGCCTGGGAAAATTAGCCTGGGAAAATCCAAGTCACTCTTGCTAGTTGTCTACGTTTATGGAACTTTTCTTCCATTTGCAATGCTGTATCGTGCTACTTCTTTTTCAGTGAAAAGAAGTCACAATCTCTTGAACTATTTTGTTTGATTGAGTAGTACTTTTTTTAAAAAATACAAAATTTTCCCCAAGGTGCAGTCAGACTATGTCTAGACTGCAAGCCTCTTTCGAAAGAGGCTCTTTCGAAAGATACTTTCGAAAGAGCCTCTTTTGAAAGAGAGCGTCTAGACTGCACGTTGAACTTTCAAAAAAGCGGCTTGCTTTTTCGAAAGAAAGCATCCAGTGAGTCTGGATGCTCTCTTTCGAAGAAGCCCTATTTACATTGAAGAACAAAGAGGAACTTTCGAAAGAAGGCGTTCTTCCTCGTGAAATGAGGTTTACCGCCATCGAAAGAAAAGCCGCGTTTTTCGATTTAATTTCGAAAGAACGCGGCTTGAGTCTGGACGCAGGTGAGGTTTTTTCGAAAAAAGGCTACTTTGTTTGAAAAAACCCCTGAGTCTGGACACAGCCTCAGTGCTGGACGTTTCAGTCACACACACCACCAGCTGAAAATTGGCTTGAAAGAATTATGTGCATAATTCAAAAGAATTATAATTGTGGGCCTGATTTACTCTGCACATGCATCACCACACTGACCACTGAGATGGTGGTATAAGGTCTAGTCCAGGGGTCTTAAACTCCCTGCCCACAGAGAGTGGCAGGTGCAATCATTGCTACCGTGTGATGCCAAACATACCTGATGAGCCCCAAAGCTGTGTGCTTGGGGAATGAGGTGCCCTGGCAGGGAGAGAGCAGGGTGATGTCAGGAAAAGGCAGGGCTAGGGGCCTGGTAACAAAGAACCCCCCACATTCCCCCAGACCACCGGGAGTCCTGGCCCAATCATTCAATTTCTCTGGCCAGGTGTTTGAGACACCTGGTCTAACCTGTGCATCAGTCCTGCCTTTCACTCCCCAGTTACTCTGTGCAGAGGGACAAACTCCTGATCCTACATTCCCCCAAACCATTTGCCCTGTCGTATCTAGCTCTCTCCCTGGCCTGAACATTTAGAAGAATTAAGTTTGTTGCCTTTTACACCGTAGCCTGCTATTTTATGTGGGGTTATTCCCTTCAATGCATGCCCTGAATTGGTTTATAGTAAAAATAAATATTTATTTAACAAAAGGTCATAGGATTTAGAGATACCACAGATGAGGAATAGGGAAATAAAGTTTTACAAGCAAATAGACTAAAACCTGATCTAACAAGTTACAGGAAGTTCTCAACTTTATGATATTTTACACCCAACCAAATCACAGAAACATAGAGCTGGAAGAGACCTCAGGAGTACATCAAGTCCATGGGCTTAAAGTGCAGCAAGGGAGGTTTAGGTTGGACATTACGAAAAAATTCCTAACTGTCAGGGTGGTCAAATATTGGAATAAATTGCCAAGGGAGGTGGTGGAATCTCCCTCTCTGGAGATATTTAAGAACAGGTTAGATAGACATCTGTCAGGGATGGTGTAGATGGAGCTTGGTCCTGCCTTGAGGGCGGGGGGCTGGACTCGATGACCTCTCGAGGTCCCTTACAGTCCTATTATTCTATGATTCTAAGTCCAGCCCCCTGCCCAACGCAGGACCAATCCCAACTAAATCAACCCAGTCAAGGCTTTGTTAAGCCGAGACTTAAAAACCTCTAGGGATGGAGATTCCACCACCTCCCTAGGGAACCCATTCCAGGACTTCACCACCCTTCTAGTGAAAAAGTTTTCCCTAATATCCAACCTAACCTCCCCCACTGTAACTTGAGACCATTGCTCCTTGTTCTGCCATCCGTCACCACTGAGAACAGCCTTTCTCCAGCCTCTTTGGAACCTCCCTTCAGGAAATTAAAGGCTACTATCAAATCCCCCCCTTACTCTTCTTCTGCAGACTTAACAAACCCAAATCCTTCAGTCTCTCCTCATAGGTCTTGTGCTCCAGCCCCCTAATTATTTTGGTCGCCCTCCACTGGACCCTCTTCAATGGATCCACATCCTTTTTGTAGTGGGGGGAGAGGAGGCGGGGGCCAGAACTGGACACAATACAGTCCAAATGGCACTCATGACCTTTCTGATCTGATGCCCTGATTTGGTTTACAATCTTGGTTACAGTTTTACGATGCTTGTGGCCTCAGTTATGACATTTTGACTTCTGATGCCATTTTCATGAACCAACTATGAGAAATGCCTGTGGAGTCTTATCCAAAGAAGTATTCTTCACTAAATGTCTTTTTAAACATGGCTGACAAAGTTCTCTGCCAGGGCTCTTCACAGACTGAGTGCTCTGTTTCTTTGTCCCTTTGACTGAACAATGCCAAAATGTCTCCCTCCACCACCACTGGCATCTTCCCGAAGTTTAGTGACCCAGCTTCAGATACAGAAAAGCTTTCTGGGGGTGCAGACTCCGTGCCCTAAGGCGATTGTTAAAGGTCATCCTCCCTCCCTTTCTCTGATGGCTGTGTTTACCTTGCATGCCCATGGTTTTTAATTGTCTGGCTGATCACAAGCACACACGTTCTTTATTTAAGGCAGATTAGGTTTATTTATTACTTGCAAAAACACATTAATGATACAATTCTAATATGTCTATGACTTTCTACACATCCTGTATCACACACCACACACTGATTTTCAGGCCCTGCGTGCTACTAGGTTGCACACAATACCTTATATGGCACTTTTTAGATAGGGAGTGTGACCAATGTGTGAGGCACCAGGCCTGACAAGAGTTACTGACAGAGCAGTGAACCACCAATGAGCCACAATAAGCTTAAGAACAAAAAATGTCTTTCCCAACTTATCAAGCATCTTGTCTGCCTCGTCTTGCAGTCCAGCACTGGGGGACTTCACAGAGAATATTTCCAAGAGCATGCCCACAGAGATGAATGTAGCTGCACAGTGGCATTAGGGACTAGATTCCTGCCTCGCCACCCAACTGAGCCAGAGTGGGGAGTAGCAGACGGCCTGGAGACTTAGCTCTGCTGTCAATGTGACAGTCAGCACACTATCGATAAGGAAGTAGGTGCATCAGGGCTGGGATTCCTGGAACAAGTGGCAAAGGGGATCTTCACAGCATAGTGAACTCAAGTTAAGTAGCGTTTTCAGATCAAGCTGGCCTGGAGGGCTACTGAAAACCTTCAAGCTCTGTTACCAGTCCTCTGAGCCCCTATTCAATCTCTACTTTTTCATTTTATTCTTCCCCAATAGAATCTAAAGCATTTTAGGTACCTAAATAAATATTTTAGAAAGTATTAGGAGGGCTAAAAGGATTTGATCTACAGCAAAAGTAAATGTTGGAGTGAGCCTGAACTAAGACAGGCATTTGGTGCGTGAATCCAAGAGGAAAAAAAACCACGAGAGACAGTTCTGCTTTTGAATGGCAACAAAACTGATCTGCCATTCGAAGGCTGTAATTGTTTCTTTTTAGAAAATCCAAAAAGTAGAAATTATAATTGTCAGCTCTTAAGAAAATATGAAAACTTCGAAAAACATGATAAACTTTATATAGAAAGAATAAATGTAACTGCATTGAAGGTGTAAGCTAGTTGTGAATTTATCACCGTTCATGGCTACAATTTACTATAATGTTTGAAAGGAAAGCATACAGTGAGATGATGCAAGATGTCTCTAATCTGCATGTTCTTTGAGCTGAACCCAAACCTCAGTCAATACCACTCCTTTTGCTTTATTTGCCCATTCCTGCCTTTATGCTACATTCCTTGGCACTCCCCATGGTTCCTCTCTCTCAGTTACCTCTCTGCTTTTCCTTCAAACTACACAGGGTCAGGTCCAAACTCAGGTTTCGTTGAAACTGAATAGTACTTATTTAATTCAGCGGAAAGGGTATTAGCCATTGAGATTAGGGAAAGCCATATCCTGTCCTCAGAAAAACTGCCCCTTTCCTACAAGCCCTGTGTGCATTCATGTTCAGTGCTAGTTCTGGGGACTCGCTTGTGCAGCACCTGAGCACACCATTAGAAGGTAATCAACTGGTATCCTTGTCTGCCACCCTTAACCTCATTTTATTTGCTTATCTCAGATAAAAGAAAAAATCCTGACATAAAAGCAATATGGTATTTACACAAGGCCTCAGATAAAATGCAGAGCACTTCCTGAGGAGTTCTAGCATTGCTACTTCCTGAGGAGGCCTGGCTTCTCTTTTTTTTTTTTAATTCTGCCCAATATGTATAAATTTTCTAAATTAAGTCCATCACTAATTTATGTCAATTCTAAAAGATCTACCAGGCATTGCTCGGTTCCTTAACTCAATTAATTTTGGTTTTTCTTCATTTAAATTATTGCTCTGGGGTGGGGCTAAAGATGAAGGGCTCAATAGGCAGGTTGCCCCAGGCAGAGAGGACAACCACTGTTCTCTCTGACCCCTGCAGCTTGGGGCCAGGTGAGAAACACCTGTCCATGGCCACTGTGGGTCCAGCAGGCACAGCTGGGGGAGGGCTTTTTTCATTTGTATTCTTCCCTAATAGAATTTAAAGCAGGGAAGGATCAAAACAGTGATTACCTCTAGTGCAGAATGAATAATCGGGCTCAAACTAAAGAAAGCCAGGGAACAGGATAGCCTGGCCCAGAATGCAGGCATCATCGTTTGACGTTCATACTATAGAAAGCAAAATGAAAAGCAGAAAGAAAAGCCCCCGGCTTACAGGCCAGAAGTGTGAGAAACATGAAGTGGTTGTGCCCTGATGCTACAGCCCCTCTAGGGATAAAAAGCAGACTTCTCACAATGACTGAGTATGAAGACTTCCACTGAAGAGAAGATTTCCACAATGGGAGTCTAACAGGTCCAAAGACTCTCACTGCACAAACACTGCAGAGGCACTCCCAGCAACTATGCAATTCAATCCACAACCAGTTTGATTCTAGTTGCACTATGGAACAAGCTACCATATTATATAATCAGTGCCTCTGATGAGCAGCATTATGATAGGGAAGAAATGTACATCATTACAAAAAAACAATTCTGAGGCCAGTGGGCAAACACAGGCTGTTAATGAGAAACCCATTGAACAAGAGATTATTAGTCACGCATAGTAGTTGACACACAGGAGTACCTCCTCTGATGGTTCCCTCCCATGCTTCATGAAGTTTGCCTTATGACTATAAATCTGTATATCTCAAAGATACTGTGAACAAAATACCTACCAATTTTAATGTTACAGTCTGCTAGATCTATGTATCCTATTTTGGTGCATGTGTTGTTCTTGTATGGAGAGTTAGAAATACAAAGGTATGAGACTGTTCATAGTTTTAAATGTGCTAATGAGAGTCATTACTAATGTCCCAGAAGCCTTAATGATTCGGTGATCAACTTAATGACTTGTAAACAGCCTTGTTTGTCCCAAAAGTCACAGGTGATAAGACATGTGACCATACCACATGGTATTGGGATTCCATTTTGATCCAGGTAGTTTTCCATGGAAAGGGGAATGGAGAACAAGATTCCTGATTGGGAAGAAGTCTTTGGCGGACTTGGAAGAGAACTGGAGACCCAGGTCAGAGAAGAAGATCATCTTTGGCCTGAAAATTATGCCTAGAACAAGAACACCTCTTTGAAGGGTACGAATTTGCTTGCAATAAGTTTTTTAGTGACTTGGATCTAGCTATGTGTTCTCTTTTCATTTCAATTTAGTAACTTACATTGATCTGTCTGCTTTTACTTGCAACCATGCAAATTCTATTGTTTATACTTAATAAAAACACTTTACTACCAGGCCCAGTGTAAATAATTGTTACCTTGGGGAGTGGGGGACATCCAGTGTTCCTGTCTCCCTTTCACTGATAAAGAGGGTGAACATCCTCATGAGCTTTCTCTGCGTAAAACTTTTACTCCGAGAAAGACATATTCATGTGGGGGTTTGATCCCTTTGGAGGATTGGTTTCCTGGGTGCTGTGCCCTAGAACTGCCTTGCTTGGGGGAGACCAGAGAATCTGGCCCAGCAAGACATGGTGGTGGAGAGTCAAGAGAGAGCAAAAAAGATGCATGTCCATGACAATCAGCATGCTGGGGAACAATCTCAAGGGGTCTTCTGTGATTGCCCCTCATCACACCACCTACTGCTACACAGCAGGGCATGGGAGCCCGGGACTTAACCATAATGAAACACCAGAATACCTTCAATACAATAGAAAAGGGGGCACTAGGCTGGGGGCAGGATGCAGCATTCCAGCAGAAGACAAGGATATGGACATCTGAAGGGAAAGCTGACGTTAGAAAATCCTTCTCCACATACTGGCGTATTGTGTTAGCCTTACAGGGAGCCAGTAGGGTTGGTGGAGCTATTGAAGAAAGGAACTGTCAAGCTTTTAAAACGAGGCATCGCTGCACCCACTCAAACTAGTGCACCATGGAGAAAACTGTCAGGTAAACTGGCAATTGGCATTGACCCCAAACTCTTGAACAGAGCAATGAAAAATAAGTCCCCATTCATTACCACTATCTGAGCACATACTCCTGATGAGGAGAGGCTGAAGGATTTGGACTTATTTAGTCTATAAAAGGTAGTGGCCAGACCAAAGGATGTGAAGGGAGGCCAACCAGTTTTCCAGCTTACGCACCCTGTCAGAACCCCGTGAACCTATGAGACAGTAACACAGTACGATTGCTGTCCCTGGGTTCTCTCACCAGTCCCATGCTGCATTTCACAGTAAATAGAACTACATGAGGTACCAGTCCAAAAGTACCACAACTCTGTAGAGCAGCCACAGCCCTAGTGTGATTCTTCAGCCCAATGCACTTGCTAGCAGAGCCGGATACGGGAATGGGATATGCTCAGATAGCAAAGGAGCTGCTGGCTGTGCCCTTTGGTATGGAACAGTTAATCTTTGGGGACATATAGTCTGATCATAAGCCGTTAGAAAGTCCCATGAAGTCACTGAGCACACTCACACAACTACAATGCACATTATTGAGACTGCAGTGGTATGGTATGAGGAGAAGGTCTGGGTGCGAGCTATGCTGAGTAAGACATACCTCCCACAGTCAGGGACAGATTAAAGGGGGGGTTAGCCAGGCAGCTGCCCGGGGCACCAACCTATGGGGGGTGCCTGACTGAGGTGGTAAGGGGTGCAGCGCCCCTCACCACTTCAATCGGGTGCCCCCAATAGGTTGGTGCTTGGGGGCGGGGCCGCTTCACCCCTTACCATGTCAATCAGGCGCCACGCACCTAGGGGCAGGGCTGGTAATGTGCCGCGCACCCGCTGCCCAGGGCGTAAGTATGGCTCGGTCCAGCACTGCCCACAGTGGAATGCAGATGGCTACATAAAGCATGGAAAAAGAGAGATGGTGGCATGTTGATCAGGAGTGAAAGTAAGTACTGGGACTCACCAGAACATAGCCTCGGGTGGCGTGGGTCCTGGGCAAGATGGGAGGGGCAGCTCCAGGCATCCAGCAGGGCCTCAGGGTTCCCCTTCTTGGCTGCTGCTGCGGCAGTGGCAGTCAGAAGCCTTAGGGCTCCTGTGACGATTTGAAGGACGTGGGGCTGAGCTGCTGCTGCTGCTGCTGCTACAGTAACAAAAGCTTGTAGCCCTGGGTCCTTCTAACTCACCAGGCAATAGAGCAGCTTTCCCTTTTGACCCCAGGGCCACCAACATGGGGAACGAAACAGGCTGGTACCAGCATCTGCTTCTGGCTGGCATGCTGTATCAGCCTACTTCACCTCTGATGTTGACAGACTGCCTTTACTTCTCTGTTGGAGGGCTTGGGGGCAGACCTACAAAGCACTAAACAGGATAGGAAGCCAGGTGCAGAAGATAATTGCTATTCTAGGGCTGGTCAGATTACAAGGAGCAAGTGAGAGTGATTACCACTCATGAGCAGGGTTTGCAAAATGAGATTTCTGTTTAAAGGAAACGAGCAGTAATCCCAACAGATTGAAGAGTTGACATCATGCCTGGGTACATGGGGATACAGTCATACCTAAGGTGAGCCAGGAGCGTATCTCCATGAATGGCATCTGACAGCAAACTGCTCAACAGAAGCAGACTCTACAGCCTTGTGAAATCCTTACCCTGATGAAAGACTGGAACAACCTCTTCACTTTAAATGACAAGCGCTGCATCATCCTAGTCAATTACTGCTCCACTTTCTGGAAGACAGACTATCTAAAGGACATGAGCAGGAACTGAGATCAAGAAACTGAAGGAGCATTTTGCAAGACTTGGCATACCTGACATGCTCTGTTCAGACAATAGAGCACAGTACACGGCAGCAGAAATAAAATAACTCAGTGACAAGTGGATATTGAACACATCTGTGTCTAGTTACCCACAAAACAAAAGGAAGGCAGTGATGGCAATAAATACAGGCAAGAGATTAAATGGAAAAGGCAAAACAGATGGGAAAGGACCCCTAACCTGGCAGGGTTGAACTATTGCAACACACCCTCCTAGGGTATGTCTACACTACAGCACTAATTCAAACTAACTTAATTCGAATTAGTTAATTAGAAATAAGTTAATTTGAATTAGTGTATCCAGACCTAAAAACTTATTTGAATTAGCGTTTTGCTAATTTGAAATAGCATGTCCACATTGAGTGGACCCTGAACCGGCAGGGCATCAGGTTAGGACTTAGAGCGTGGAGCTGCTGCCTCAGGCTAGTCGAGGGCTGTGCTTAAAGGGAACCCGACCCCCCACCCCCGACAGACAGTTCTCAGGGGTTCCCCGCTTGCTTGACTAACTCGATGAGGGACAGCAAAGCAGTCCTGGCTTGGAGTACCCTGAGTGCCCCCACTCGGCACATCACAGCACTCAGCCATCAGCCCGAGCTCCTGCCCCGTTGGCTGCCCGCCCCAACTGAATAGGGCTGCAGTCCTTTATTCCTGGGAGCATGCCCAGTAGGAACTGGAGGGAGCAGCCCAGGTTAAAGAAGGGAAGCGCTTAGAGGCACCAGAAGTCATTCTGTACATGGTTAGAATGTGAGCTACAGTTGTGGCATTTCTGTATATCATTTTCTGTATGAAGAGCCAGCCTGGTTTGACACCTGTGCTAGCCTTTCTTGTGTCAGGTACGAAGTTAGATCTCAAGCGAAACAGATGTCCAGAAAAATGTTTGTTCTTCCTAGTTTGATCATTATCTTACTGCTGAGAGATTGTTGTTCTGTGGCAAGTTCAGTGTGTGAAGTGATATCGACAACCTGTGCTGTAGTTTATCTGGTACCCCGTGTTATGGGAGGTTTGGGCTCCCGCGAGTTAGAATGCTGATGGACATTGTGGATATTAACGTAATGTATTGTCAGAAAGCTCAGAAGGTGCAAACACGCTTTGTAAGAGAACAACTTCGCCATCGCAGATGGACTCATCACTCAGACCAAGCCGGGAGAGAGGAAGGTGGGAAGAGAAGAGGCCTGAGAAGTTGAGGGCGCTCTCTGAAAGTTGCAGGGAGAGAGGGAAAGTAGAGCGGGCAAAGAGGAAGGGTGCCAGAGAGGCAGCGGGAGAATCCCAGGACCCTAGAACTGGAAGGCACCTCAAGAGGTCATCAAATCCAGGCTCCTGCCCTCAGGGCAGGACCAAGCATCATCCCTGACATACTCTTAACTATCTAAAGAGCTGGAGATTCCACAACCTCCCTAGGCAACTTATTCCAGTGTTCAACCCCCCCGAATATTAGGAAGTTTTTCCTGCTGTCCAACCTACTTGTGGGGGGAGGAGTTCTTGCGTTATTCTAAGCAAGGCAATAGCCTAGGAAACGGAATGAGGGAGAATCCGGGGCGACTCCTGAAGGAGACACGAGAGAAGCGGACCCCTTTGATGCTCTGGTCCAGCCTGGGAGGCTCTTCGCAGTGCTGAGAGCCCGGGCGTGGAGGCTGTATCTCCTCTCGCTGTGCAGCGCACGGACACGGCAACCCACGCTCTCCGGGGCAAGCCAGGCAAGGGCAGTGGGAGGAAGGGTTCGACATTTCCGCTTGACGCTTCATCTTTTGCACTTTGGCCTCCGTGCTCAGCATTTCCACACCCAGGGGGTGGGGGTGGGGGTGGGGGTGGGGGGAGACCCAACCTGGTGACTAAGCCGCTGTCCCGCCTCCTTACGGAGCTCAGGTAACACTTCACAAAAGGAAGACAAGGGCAGGGACCGCGGCTCACTCACCTGCTCCCGGGGGACACTCGCCCAGAGCGGCTACCAACATCGTGTGGCACTTCGGCATCCCCCAGACCCTGCCGCCAGGAGCGGGGTGACTCAGGGAGCGGATGCTTCGCTGAGAAGACACTTCCAGTCAGTTGCGAAGATTCCCCTTTGTTCCCCCAAGATGCTTCGGGGTCCGTGTCCCATCCAGCGCCTGCTGCTCCTGGGCTTTCTGATGCTGTTTGCCACGCTGGTGCTGAAATATTCCTCCTGGGAATGCAGCTTCAGCGACCTGGGCAAAGACGCGCTGCATCTCAAAAGCCAGCGCTGCAAGGACCAGCTCTACCGGGCGCTCAAGCTGCCCCCCAGGGGCCAGATCAACTGCTCCCGGATCGTCAGGGGGGACGCGGAGGCGGTGCAGGCGGTTCTTTTGAGCAGGCTGGAGAAGACACGCCGGCCAGAGCCGCTCGGCCCCCGGGATTACCTGAACCTGACTCGGGACTGCGCGCTCTTCAGAGCCGGGCGGAGGTTTCTCGGGTCCCCCCTGAGCCAGGAGGAGGAGGATTTCCCGATCGCCTACTCCATGGTGGTGCACGACAAGGTCGAGATGTTCGAGAGGCTGCTGCGCTCCATCTACGCGCCCCAGAACATCTACTGCGTCCACGTGGACCTCAAGTCCCCCGACGAGTTCAGGGAGGCCGTGCGGCGCATCGCCTCCTGCTTCCACAACGTCTTTTTGGCCAGCAGGACGGAGCGAGTGGTGTACGCGTCCTGGGCCAGGGTGCAGGCGGACCTGAACTGCATGGAGGAGCTGCTCCGGAGCCCCGTGCCCTGGCGCTACCTCCTCAACACCTGCGGCACCGACTTCCCCCTCAAGACCAACGCCGAGATCGTGCGGACCCTCAAGTTTCTCAACGGGAAAAATAACATGGAGTCCGAGAAACCCTCGTCGGTCAAGAGGGCGCGCTGGAAATACAGCCACCGCGTGGGGGACTCGGTGGTGCGCACCGACAGGGAGAAGGGCCCCCCGCCCCACGGCGCCCCCATGTTCACGGGCAGCGCCTACGTGGTGGTCACCAGGGGCTTTGTGCGAGCCCTCTTTGAAAACCCCGCGGCGCAGCAGCTGCTGGAGTGGTCCAAGGACACCTACAGCCCCGACGAGCACGTGTGGGCCACCCTGCACCGCATGCCGGGCATGCCGGGCTCCGTCCCCTACAACGACAAGTATGAGGTGTCCGATGTCAACGCCGTGGCCAGACTGGTGAAGTGGGAATACCTGGAGGGGGATGTCAGCAGGGGGGCGCCCTACCCGCCCTGCACGGGGGCCCACCGCCGCGCCGTCTGTGTGTACGGGGTGGGGGACCTCCACTGGATGCTGCAGACCCATCACCTGCTCGCCAACAAGTTTGACCCCAGTGTCGATGACAGCGCAATCCAGTGCCTGGAGGAGCATCTGCGGCACAAGGCCCTGTATGGAGAGGGGCTGTGAGGACGCAAGGCCAGAGAGCCTGGCTCTACAGGGGAGCTTGCCTCCGCGTACAGGACTCGTCCCGGAGACTAGCCACAGGAGTTTTTCTATGGTAAAAAAAAAATCTTGACTACAGGGAAGCCTCTCCGAGAGAGTCCGGGCAACTCCCTAGACTCTGCTCCAGCCAGAGCAGAAAGCCCCCTGTGAGTGAGTCCTCTCCTTAGCAGGGTTGCTTTGGCCTTTTCATTTGAAAGCAAGGGAAAGGAATGTGCTAATCAGGTGCAAAGTCTCCAGAAGTTGCTTCCTCCGTGGCAGTCTGGAAACATCACTCTTCTGTGGTTTACCCAGGCCCCTAGAAAATAAGGAGACTGCCACTGTAGAGCAGGAAAGAAGCTTTCACCTGGTATCCAGCCGCATTCATTGTCTTGTTAAAGTTTTTCTTCTGGGGGAACTGCCTTATTCTCACTACGAGGTTGGTGTACATCATACTTAGGATCTGCTTATTCTCAAATCCAAGCTGCAGGGAGTTAGCACTCCCTACCACAGTGGTCTCCAATATGGTGCCCACGGGCGCCATGGTGCCCGCCGGGGCATTTATGTGTGCCCACCTATTGATTAGGGCCAGCCTGAGTCATTCTTGTGCCTCGGACGCCTAGCACCTGCACAGCCCCGGGCGCCAGGCAGCCCCAAAAGGTTGGGGACCATTGCCCTACCAGGACATGCTGGCTAGAGGGAGGATTTTTACAGAAAATGTTAACTGTAGAAACCTGTGGCTTTAAATGATGCTGTTTGGACTCATACAGGTATGTAATAGGAACAGCAATTCAGGAGTATTCAGACTTTCTCTGATAAAGGGATTGATGTGGAATCTGTACATAAGTATCATTTTCAAATTGGTTAAAATGGTTGGCCACCCGTTTTGGGGAAAGAGCCCTATATTTTTTTAAAAAGTCACAAAAAATTGCAACTTTTTTTCTGCTTCGTAGTGAATGCTTGGAAGAACTAGTGATAGAAATGTAGCCGTGTTAGTCTGGGGTAGCTGAAGCAAAATGCAGGACAATGTAGCACTTTAAAGACTAACAAGATGGTTTATTAGATGATGAGCTTTCATGGGGCAGACCCACTTCCTCAGATCTGTATACATGATTTCCTGGTACATCTGGATGCAGTAGTGGCCCAAAAGATAAAATCTCTTGGGGAATATTATAAGCTTTATCATTGTTTGAACCAAGCATTTTCATTTTGGTTAAAAAGCACAGATCCAGACAGAAAATGTACTGTAAGTCCACATTTTATTCTTGCTTCCATTTAACTTCTACTTTGTTTCCCTCTCTTTTCATTCTGTTTTACTAATGTTTTGTATACATATCCATTTCAAGGTTTCCTTGTATTTCTTTTTGCAGTGTTATCCACAATTATATGCCTTGTGTGATTGCATAAACTAGTTTCTCTTATCCTGGTTCTGCCTTGTCAGTTGCTTATATTTAGAAATAAGAGGTGGACAAGCAAATGTAAACTATTGCAAAAGTTTCCCCCTTCTATAGATTATAAAGAAAACCAGAGTGGAATCCAGGTTCAAAGAATTCAGACTGGTTCCTATAAGAGCACAAGCTACTTCATATACTTCACTTTCTTTGCCTCAACTGTATGCCAGAGGTGGCTTTTCACATCCTTTCTTGCTAACTCATTTGTATTGACCCCAGCTGTGCCTTTTACTACCTCAACTAGTTTGGCTAATTTATTTAAATTTAAATAATTGAGTTTTATTTTATTGTATGTAATTGTATTTCTTGGAGTAAAAAACCCAATAAAAATATAAAACCTGTGTTCCTTGAGTATTTTATGACATAAAAGTTGAGAATACATAAGTCCGGGAGAATGGAGATTCTGATTTTACTCACCTTCTGCATGACCAAAGCCATTTAACGTCTGTGCCTCAGTTTCTTTGTCTGCAAAACTGGGACAATAAACCTTAACTCTAGTGATATTGTGAGGCTAAGTTCAGTGAGATGCTTCGATAAAAAGAGCCATAAGTGAAAATTATTGTTACAAATAACCCTGTGATCCAGTCAGAATTCAGATAAGCAAGATTTCCATGGAAAGCAGGATGTTTGCCCCTCAATCTTAGTCTAATAAGCACAGCTCCTTTCCCTGTGTGCTTTCTTGAGCCTTACCTCACTTGTCTTTGTGCTATTATTCTAAAGCATATATTTCACTAGCACAGCATTACAGTACTGTGGCTGCTAGAAGACACCACTTTTACTCTAAGGCTACATCTAGACAGGCATGATTTTCCGGAAATGCTTTTAATGGAAAAGTTTTCCATGAAAAGCATTTTCGGAAAAGAGCATCAAGATTGGCATGGACACTTTTCTGCAAAAGCCCTTTTTACAGAAAAGCGTCTGTGCCAATCTAGACGCGCTTTTCCGCAAAAAATCCCCGATCGCCATTTTCGCGCTTGAGGCTTTTTTGTGGAAAACAAATCTGAGCTGTCTACACTTGCCCTTTTGCACAAAACTTTTGCCCGAACGGGAGCAGCATAGTATTTCGGTAAACAGCACTGATTTCTTACAGTAGGAAGTCAGTGCTTTTGCGGAAATTCAAGCGGCCAGTGTAGACAGCTGGCAAGTTTTTCTAGAAAAGCGGCTGATTTTCCGGAAAAACTGGCCAGTCTAGACACAGCCTAAGTGTTGCCTAAGGCAACTCCATGGCAGCAAGGTGGAGAGATTTCAATCAGGCTGATAAATTATCATTTCAATCACTTGAATTGTAGGCAATTGTAACTTTAGATTAAATGTTTCCTGAACTCATTTATAAATCCTGTTTTTTACAATGCCACTGCTAGAAGGGAATCTGAACCTTACAAAAATGCTATGAGCAGCACAGAAAACCACCACCATTAAGGCCCTGATCTCACAAACACCTAATCAAGTGACTTTATTCACGCAGCTAAAGCTATTCACTTCAGTGGGACTACTCATGTGCTTAAAGTTAGGCATGGGCATAAATGTTTGATGCATCAGTGGCTAAAGTTGTATTTCTATTAAATACTTCCTAGTGGCATAAACCGTGTCACTTATGTACCACACTGCCTCCTTTTCAATAATAAAAAGCTATGGGAAATTTTCAATGGGTTAAGCAAATGTATTGTGAACTTTTCATATTCATAGAGTAAATTTTTAAAATAAGAATCTTAAAGTTAAGTGCCTAAATCTGAGTTTAAGAGCTGAAGGGTGAGATTTTAAAATGATCTAAAATGACTATTGACTGCCAGAGGAGGCTGTGAAGGCTAGGACTATAATAGAGTTTAAAGAGAAGCTAGATAATTTCATGGAGGTTAGGTACATAAAAGGCTATTAGCCAGGGGATAAAATGGTGTCCTTGGCTCTGTTTGTCAGAGGCTGGAGAGAGATGGCAGGAGACAAATCGCTTGATCATTGTCTTCCGTCCACCCTCTCTGGGGCACCTGGTGCTGGCCACTGTCGGCAGACAGGATACTGGGCTAGAAGGACCTTTGGTCTGACCCAGTACGGCCGTTCTTATGTTCTTATGTTCTAGAGTGATAGACATGCATAGCCTGGTCAAAATATATCTGCCTTCTTGTCTTGTGAAGGGTCACTGTTTCTAAGAGTCACAATGGTTGCAATTTTGTATGTGAGCTTGACGTGTTCTCATAGAAGGATATTGATAAGACCCTAAACTTTTGTCAAGACCTATGACCATTTTAAACCCAATTCATTTATTTATCATGGAGAAAAAAAATCTGTATAAAATGTATTAATATTTTGTGTGAGAGAGAAACACAAGATATCCAGCTTAGCTATTTATGACTGAAAAATAAAAAGTTGGAAAGAAATTTTAAAATTTGCTTTTAATGTTAAAAAATTCATTGTCTAAATAAAATCTTATTGTTAAACAATGTTTATCACCCTTTAATCAGTGGCCTTTCAAATTGAAATATTTATTTCCCCCTACAGCCACAGAGATTTTTTGTTATTTTGTTTTGTTTTCTGCCAAATTAAGGCTTTTTTGTTGGACTCTTTGATTTCCCCCAGATAGTTTTGGAGGGATCAGGCTGATCACTAGCTCTTTATGTACCAATCATCAGTAGAAACTATGATTATTCAGTTTCCAAGATATTTGTCAATTAAGTTGTCACCTCAACTCTGTCCAAAGGCTACACTGGAAAATAAGCATCTGGCCTTCAGGCTTTGGGAAGAGTGGAAATTTAGGGCTCGTCTACTGTACAAACAAACCACAACCAAGCCATGTTTTTCTCTGCCTGTCATGGAAACAGGCCTAGAATAACTTTATGCAACCTTAGGTCCTTTGAACCATGTCAGACCAGTTTCGGTTTCTTGAGAGTGAAGAAGCTTCAAAAAATTTCTTTCTTGCATCATTTCAGTACTGATGTCTTACCTGCTGGAAACATTTCTTACCTTACCTGTTTAGCCAGAAATACAATCTCTAGCAAACCCAGAGAGATATTCCTTACAATACAATAGTCTTTGAGCATTTCATGAGTCTATCGCATTCCAAGTGTCCCATACACTCCCAGATTGTTATAGTAATTATAATCCATTTGTAATCATTCTATAAACATTTTGCCAGTTTGTCAGTTTTGCCTCCCCTTATGAGAGTTATACACTTTCCTTGGAGAATCAATTTGTATTGGTTACAGCACTTGGAATAGTATGCTAGAGATTTCTTTCAGACCAGAATTTGATGCAGTAGACAGCAGGAATAATGTGATTGTTTGAAGACCCTAAACCCGTGGTCCCCAACGCAGTGCCCACGGGCACCATGCAGGGGCGGATATAGGGCAGGGCGAACGGGGCGGCTGCCCTGGGCCCCGCGCTTCAGAAAGCCCCGCGCATGCGCCATGGCAAAGGGGAGGCCCCGCGGAATTATGCTGCCCGGAGCCCCGCAAAACGGTCATCTGCCCCTGGCGCCATGACACCCGCCGGGGCATTTATGTGTGCCCGCCGAGTGACCAGGGCCAGCCCGAGCCATTCTTGCACCCCAAGCCCCGTGCGCAGCAGGGCTTGATTGAGCCATTCCTGCGCTCTGGGCTGCGGGTGTGTGACGCATGTGCAGCTTCACCCTCAGGCGTGCTGCACACCTTACAGCTGCAATCGGGCGCGCGGTGCTGAGCAGCCCCTGGCCCTGGGCGCGTGATACCTGATGGCAGCTTTAAGGGGTGCTGTGCAGCCGGGCGCACGGCGCTCCTTACCGCTGCCATCAGGTGCCCCCCATAGGTTGGTGCCCCGGGCAGCTGCCTGGCTAGCCCTCCACTTAATCTGGCTCTGCATGCGGTGCATATGGGGCCCCACCCCAGACGCGTGGTGCATGCGCCACCCCGCTCCCTGCATGTATGGCGCGTGAGTGGCCCCGCCCCCGGGCGCCCGGCAGCCCCAAAAGGTTGGGGACCACTGCCCTAAACGCTTGTGTTAGTTCTTGTCCAGGTTCAAAGCCAATCTTTCTGAAGTTTGCAAAAGATCAGATTAATTTTTTCTTTTGTCCATCACTGACCCTTCTCCCCCATCTCTGCTTGTGCAGCAGAAACACTAAAATACCATGGAGTTTCTTTTAGATCATGTCTGTCCTGATCAATACCAGGAAGTGTGAAATATCATGTCTACAAAACCTCTTTTAGGCCACAGAAGTTCAGATAAGCCAGCCACCAGGCACTGACACTGGGGTTGTAAAACTTTATAGTGCAATCTAGGTCTAGAGTGACTTAGTAGAGCCATTTTTTTTCTTCCTCACCTCCACAAAACACTGCCAATAACTGAGGAAGAGATTTAGCTTAATCCACCCTGAGAAAGCTGAGAAATAGACTTTCCACATTAATTCAGTGACGTTGTATTACATGACAGCATAAGCAACACACACCACTCAGGTTCAGATTAGAACCTAGACCTGAGGTGTTAAAATAAGAAATTTGTTTACCCAGGATGTCTCAAAGAAATAACTTAAGTCCAGAGGTACCTAACAGCAATGATTGCTTATGTGAATGCTGTATCTAATTGGAGGATATAAAGTCCTTTGCTGTGCCGACTTTTATGATGTCTTCTATGGACTCTAATGTCTGTCATTTACAGAAGCCGTTTGCCATTCTCATATCTGAGGTCCTCATGGAGGAATAAGAGGAAGAAGCATCCAGTTCCTGTTTGGCCATGACTCATTATTAGGGGTCAAAGAGGAGTAGCTTTGCTGCTAATTTCTTTCTAACTTAACGAATATGTCTGCACTTTCACCCTCTTTTGAGAAAGGGATGCAAATGAAGACATTCGAAATTGCAAATGAAGCCGGGATTTAAAAATCCCACACCTCATTTGCATAATCATGTTATGGCGCTATTTTGAAATACAAAACGCAGTGTAGATGCGGTTATTTCGGGAGAGCACCCTTCTTCCAAAATAACCCTTAACAGCATCTGCACCACGTTTTGTAGTTTGAAATAGCGCCATAACGCAATTATGCAAATGAGGCACAGGATATTTAAATCCCGGCTTCATTTGTAATTTTGAATGTCTTCATTTGCATCCCTCTCTCGAAAAAGGGTGCAAGTGTAGACATACCCTCAGCCACATGCATTCCTGTCAGAGATGAATTAGTTTCTTATGGAAGGATAAGGTACTTGCTCTGAATATAATGGGCAGCGACCACAGACACCAGCAGGGAATGTTAGCAAAGCTTCTACAGTTATTCTGTGTGTCTCCCAACTCAGAGACTAGTCAGCAAAGGTGCCTTTGTTTTCCGAGAACTGTATGTGAGAGAAATATGGCAAGAGAAAAGGAGTATCAAATTAGAATGTATTAAGGGGGAGCTAAGTTAAGTAAGAAGCCACAAACAGAACCAGCAGCCAGACACACAACAGACTCCAGGGAAAATCTGCAGAATTAGGGTTGAGGCAGATGTGGGCAAATTATGTGGAGATATCTTTTCTCATCTGACTATAGCAGTGGTTCCTAGCTATGGGAGAAGGGCTGGAGGGACAACTCAAGCAAGTTGGAAGCACACTTCCTTTAAACACTCTGGAGAGCTGATGGGTTGAGAGCAAAAAGAAACAACATCAAATATCTTTCCCTTCTAAGGCCCTGCCGTGAAGAGAAGATTCATTTCTGATACCGTTCCAAAATAAGGCGTGGAGGAAATACCTGTTCTCCTGCAGCAAAGTAACTACTCGCTTTCTAACATCAAGCTAAATTATACCCTTCAGGGAGGTTTATATGACTAATCCGCCCTGGGAGGGAAACAGCTGCCGGCTGTCAAAAAGGCTGGTTAGCTTTCTTACAAGGAACACTTGGAAGGTCACCCAGAATCTTTAGCAGATCGCAGAGACGCTGGGCTTGTCAGGAGGGGGCGGAGGGGGGGGGGAGTTTAACCCTTTCCTCATCAGAACCTGTGTGTGGATCTTTTACCCTGTCACACCAACTCTCAATCACATAACTGTCTCCTCCCTACCCGTGGATCGCGGGGCTGTCCGCGGGAGTGCACGGGGCCGAGGGTGCCCCGTCACAGGATCAAATAGTGGAAGTGGGTCTGGCCCACGAAAGCTCATCACCTAATAAACCATCTTGTTAGTCTTTAAAGTGCCGCATAGTCCTGTCTTTTGTTTCAGCTACCCCAGACTAACACGGCTACATCTCTATCATTATTCTTCTGTTTGGGTGAGTCTACACAGCACCCTTAGCTTAAAATAAGCTACGCAATTTGCACCATGCAAATTGCGTAGCTTATTTTGAGTGTATTTCAAAATAACTTATGTCGTAATTTGGCACTGTCTACACAGTGCCAAATTTTGAAATAACTTGCTATTCTGAAATGCCCCTTAACCCTCGTGGAGTGAGGGTTACCAGGACGTCAGAATAAGCTGCCCATTATTTCAAAATCTATTTTGAAATAACAGGCTGCTTCAATAGATGTGGAATAGCTATTTTGGGATACTTCCGATATCCCAAAATAGCTCAGCAGTGTAGATGTACCCTTTATGAGCATACTCCCGGTCCCAAAGCAAAGCTGGGAGCAGCACAGGCTCTATTGTAGTTAAAGCACATGCCCTAGCCCCGGACACTGTGCTTAAACATACCTCAAGTATGAAATTCAGAGGTTCAAACATCAGGGTAGAGGGGGTGGGCTATGACACCCCTAGTTCCTCCTAAATCGCACCCCTGAAAGCCTGCTACTGCAATGCAGTATGCTATGACTTGGTGCAATAAATAGGTGCAGCAGATGCATTACGTGTTGGAAAGCTCTGTTCTCATTTGAGCAATACATTGGAATGGTAATATTAGGAGATTGACAGGCTCTCATACATTATGTCTGAACAATTATCAAAGTGGCTAAGCCAATTAGAACGCATATGAGGGACTCAGGAGCTAGAATTTTCTTGGTGCAGACACTTGAAAAGAGTAGGGGTTTCACAAGAAAAATGGCAGGCTGCATGCAGGGGCCAACAGATCTTTGCTCGTGCTGGATACCTTCTCCTAAAGAGCTCCCAACTAAAAGTCAAATTAGCTTTAAAGGAGATTGGAAGACTTCACTCTCAGATGGCCTATGTGTGTGAGTTCATGGGTTTCACAAAGGCTACGTCTAGACTGCAGGCTTCTTTCGAAAGAGCCTCTTTCGAAAGATCGCGTCTAGACTGCAGGCGGATCTTTCGAAAGAGAAATCCGCTTTTTCGAAAGAGAGCACCCAGCGAGTCTGGATGCTCTCTTTCGAAGACGGCCTCTTTACATTGAAGAACGCCTTCTTTCGAAAGAGGAACTTTCGAAGGAAGGCGTTCTTCCTCGTGAAACGAGGTTTACCGCCATCGAAAGAAAAGCCGCGTTCTTTCGAAATAATTTCGAAAGAACGCGGCTTGAGTCTGGACGCAGGGGAAGTTTTTTCGGGAAAAGGTTACTTTTCCCGAAAAAACCCCTGAGTCTGGACACGGCCAAAGTGTGCTATGCTGTCTCAGTTTTCAAGCGTTACCCACTGTATTTTCACCATGTACTCACATATAAAGCAAGTGTTGCCTGTGTGGACAAAGAGTTCAAATGTTGAACTAGTTTATTTTCAGTAGAGCTTACAGCAGTCTTCTCTTAGTTCAACTACAGCTGCCATGTGTCAACTTCAAAGCTCTAGGACAAGGAAGGGGAGTAGTCAGTGTGTCAGTTCTTTGTCTGCATCAAATGTCTGCTCCCAACCGGACCCTCAGTCCATTCTTGATGAGCATTGTCTGTCCTGGCCTCCACTCCTCCTGCCCCGTGCAGGTTCCAGATGGAGTGGCTGGGAATCGGTAGAGAAGGGAGGCAGGTTTCGATCTAGATGAGGACTTGCAGCAGGAAGTAGGCAGAGTGTGACAGTACTTGTTCCATGCTACAGTCTGGCTCTGACTCCCATTCCCAGAGGCCAGAACCACTCCCGCTTCCTGTCTTGCCCAGTCCTCATAATAATTATTCTTTCCCAGGTACCATTCACATGGGGATTTGCCAGTTTCCTAAGGATTAAAATGCTGTGAGCATAAATCTTTTTTTTTTTAACTAGTGAATGCTTGGCAGTGGCTGGAAACACAATAAATAATTGATCATCTGAGGGGGGATGAACATGAACGGCCAGTCTTGACCTATTAGAACGAGGTATTTGCCATCCTGCAGTGGGAAAACATACACGTTAAAAGTAGCCAAGTTTAGCCTCTTTTTTTATATTTGTTGGGTGGTGGAGCACTTCCTCCTTTGGCCTGGGAATAGAGCCAGAACCTGTTTGTTCACATCATATTTTTGTGTAAGCTCTAAATGTGAAACATAGTAGGCCAGAGTCTAGTAATGAAATATTTTCCCTTGGACACCAGGAAGCCAAGATCTAAAATCCTGATCCCACAAGAAGCTGTGGGTAGACAATCACCAACACCTAAATGGAAGTAAGAGTAGAGGAATAGGGTCTCCGTTTGCAGCAGTGAATTCAGCAAATTTAACTTCTTCAAGTCTCAAATGAAGCAAACGTGACAAGAAAGCCATAGGCTGAAATATGTCCCGGTTAGCCATGTGAGGCATCACACTGCCTCCTTCTTTATGCAAAAGTGAGCTCGCAAGAATAGTCATGGCAAGTACACTAACAGGTGAGAGGGCAGCTTATGTGGTGGTAAATTCATATGAATTTTAGTCCACTAGATGCTCAGAAATTCATCCGTCCACCCCCACCAACTCATCCCTCCATCCTAGCTCTAATCAAAAATCTTCATCTAGTCAGTTGTAGTTTGAGCTAATAAATCCATCATGCAAGCTATTTCAACCAACAAAGACTGAGGGTTTAAAAAATGGCAGAACCACCTGTAAATAAGAACCTGCTCTTTTGGGTGTTGCTGTTTATTTTTTTCCCTCTCCAATTGCCCTTAATTTTTTTCAAAATTGATTTTGGCAGAAATGATTTAGAATAGACCTAGCTAAAACCAAGGAAGATACATACTCACTTTCCCCAGTAGTAGGTCCAACTCCAGTAAAGCAGTAGTGGTTTTATTCAATCTTCACTTGATTCCATTTCATGTAACTTTTACAGGCAATGTCTTGCTGTAACTTAATTACTAATATAATTTAATAGCGTGCTCTAATTTAATTAATGTATCCCCCAGCACTATTTTTGAATTTTTCTTCTTTTTTTTGGCGCATATTTTCTTCTTTGTACCTGGAAAAATCGCTATCAAAGAGATTATGAAGACATTAGGCACCATGGCTGAATCAGTAGCTGATTCCCTGTGAAATTACCTGCTCTTACACCATTGAAGAAATGTGTCTGACCCTCCATGAGTCACGGGAAGGGAAATGCTCCTGAGAGAGGCATGTGCATACATTCCACCGACAGTGAAGGACGAATCATGCTCTCCCAAGTGATCATACGGGGAATGACAGACATGCATGTAAGCATTAGTCACTGTCTTTTTTTCTTTGACTATACATGACTGAATGAAGTGCATTAAGACAGAGGCGTAGTGAAAGGGGGGGGCAGCTGCCCCTGGGTGCCACGCTATGGGGGCACCGGGCTGGGGTGGGAGCGAAGTGAAGCACACGCAGCTCTGGCCCATGTGACGCTTTTGAACAGAGACCCGGGAGCTACGTGCTCTTGGCTCTACACACTCGGGCGGAGGCAGCAGGGTTGGGCAGCAGGAGCGGCCACTTTAAAGGTTAGATTTTCTTACCTGGCTGTCCCTTCCTCCGGTGCCTGGCTCTTTGGGGGGGGAGGGGGAGGATTTGATGGGGGGGTGCTCCCAGTGCAGGGGGGGCCTGGTTCAGGGGGAGGGGTGAGAGAATTGAGATGAGGGTGCTGGGTGGGGAGCCTGGCTCAGGGGGAGGTGTGAGTGTATTGGGATGGAGGGTTGGGGGGTGGCTCTGGGAGAGGGGTGCATGCATTGGGATGGAGGGTCCAGGGGGTGGAGCTGGCTCTGGGGTAGGGGTGAGGTGAGTGCATTGGGATGGGGGGATGCTGGGGAGGGGCTGGCTCTGGGGGAGGGGTGAGTGCATTGGGGTTACTTATAATTTTTTTAAAATAAAAGATACTTTATAACAAAAGGGAAAACTTAAAAAATAATAGTCTGGTACCATTTTAAAAACTAACAAACATATAGATCAGGCATATCAGGCATGCCACGCAAATGAAAACTGATAGCTTTCAGGGACACCAAAGAAAATGTACTTCTTTTGGATAGTTGTAATTCTTTATTATTATAGAGTATGTTTTAGGTCTATTTTATAATATTTTTTCAGGTCTTGTTTGTTACCTACCAGCCCGGTGCTCTTGGGAGTCAGGGAGTGACATTCATGGAAAACCATCCTCCCTGCTTTCTCCTCGGCCTCTGCTAGAATCAGACAAAACAATTAAAAGGCATCCACCACTTGTTGAATCAAGGAAGATTTTGTTACCACCCTTCCACATCAAGCTGGGTCTGATGAAGAACTTTGTCAAGGCCATGGACAAAACACAAGCAGCTTTCAAGAAGTGTTGTTGCAGAGCGAATGGGGAAGCCAAACAATACTTCTTGAGGAAGAGTGAGCAAAAGAGAAAGAAAGAGAGAGAGAAGCAACCAGCTTAACAATGAAAGTGATTTATTTCTGAGTAGTGAATAGATATCAAACAGTTACAATATTAAATCTAACAGTTACATTTCTATCAATATTAAATCTAAATTGAAACTGATTACAAATGTTAGGTAACCATAGAACAGTTTACATAGGGCAGGATCAGGAGGCTATGCTTAGAGAGAGAGTTGATGGGAGAGAGACACAGAGAGAGAGAGAGAAGAGACCTCACCACTCTGTGCAGCTTGCACTGATTGGGGGTCCCTGATGATGATAGTAGCCGGGGGGTCCAGAGGGCAGGAGACAAGCAGAACAGAGCCCCCAGCAGACAGGAGATGAAGTCTCAATGGAACTGATGCAGTTTAAATCCAGGTATCTGAACAGTTTCCTCCCAGGCTCCAATGACTGTCAGAGTGGCCAATCTATCTTGATGTAGTGGGAATCTCTTGCACGACTATCCCATTCGCAGAGAAAACAGCAGTAGTTTATGTATCCAGTCTGCAGACCAAGCAAGAGAGCAACAATCTTCAAATCACCACAAAGCTGCCACTGATGTTGGTCATAGTTTATGCACCTCAAAAGTTGTTTCATGTTGTCATAGGTTTCCTTCATATGGACTGCATGACCAACTGGAATTGATGGCAAAACATTGCCACTATGCAGCAAAACAGCTTTAAGACTCGTCTTCGATGAATCAATGAACAGTCTCCACTCATCTGGATCGTGAACGATATTGAGGGCTGCCATCACACCATCGATGTTGTTGCAGGCTACAAGATCACCTTCCACGAAGAAGAATGGGACAAGATCCTTTTGACGGTCACGGAACATGGAAACCCTAACATCACCTGCCAGGAGATTCCACTGCTGTAGTCTGGAGCCCAACAGCTCTGCCTTACTCTTGGGTAGTTCCAAATCCCTGACAAGGTCATTCAGTTCACCTTGTGTTATGAGGTGTGGTTCAGAGGAGGAGGATGGGAGAAAATGTGGGTCCTGTGACATTGATGGTTCAGGACCAGAAGTTTCATCCTCTTCCTCTTCCTCTTCCTCATCAGACTCAAGTGAGAATGATTCTGGTGCCTCAGGAACCGGCAGTCCTTCTCCGTGGGGTACTGGGCGTACAGCTGATGGAATGTTTGGATAATGCACAGTCCACTTTTTCTTCTCTGACATACCTTTCCCAACTGGAGGCACCATGCAGAAGTAACAGTTGCTGGTATGATCTGTTGGCTCTCTCCAAATCATTGGCACTGCAAAAGACATAGATTTCCTTTTCCTGTTCAACCACTGGCGAAGATTTGTTGCACAAGTGTTGCAGCATGTGTGTGGGGCCCACCTCTTGTCCTGATCTCCAATTTTGCAGCCAAAATAAAGGTGATAGGCTTTCTTAACATAGTGGTTTACAATTTATGATTAAAACTCTATCTACACAATATACATAGACGTAAAATGTAAAAACTTAAATATCTTGGAAACAGGAGTCAATCAGTTCTTTTAATTGTCAAATTTGAATTCAGCACATCAAAATACATAATAAATAGCACATTTTATCTCTGAAGCAGACAACTTCTAAAAAATTGTAGACCAGTTTAGCCAGCTTGGATCATGCTTTGTGAAGCAAGACATGTAATCCCTTTAAATCACAGCTATACAGACATGAAAAACGAGGTAGGCTCTAGCTGTAGCCTGTCAGAACTGCTCCATGGGGGTTAGTCTTTCACTCACTTTCTTCACTTTTATTTTCTTCTTGCTTCTTTCAAGGGGCAGCTTCCATTACACTGGGTGTTGTGGGAATAGGGAAGCCTGGAATGTTTACCAAATCTTGATAGCAAAGGGTAAAGTGGTGCAAGTCACACTGAAGATGGATGGGACTTAGAAGCATAGAACCTAGGGCTGGAAGAGACCTCAGGAGGTCATCGAGTCCATCCCACTGTCCAAAGCAGGACCAATCCCAACTAAACCATCCCAGCCAGGGCTTTGTCAAGCCGGGACTCTAGGGATGGAGATTCCACCACCTCCCTAGGTAACCTTGTGAGGATTGGTTGTTTTGCTAGAATAGTAGGGTGGCTAAATCAAATAGTTCATTGGAAAATGTGATAGCAAGTCCTTTCCAAGTTTGTTATTAATATGAATTTTTAGCACATTTATGAGCACATATTTTAAACCAGTTCTTGTCATGCACTTGTCCTCAATAGTAGGTTTAGTATGTTCATGGAAAACACCATCTCACAGCACCTAATTCAACTGGGTAGTGCATGATTATTTTAAAACCTCATCATTGTGCTGTTCCCCTCTCACTCCATTTGAGAGGGCATTCTCTTTATCACTTCAGTGTCCCAGATATATGTTTTGAAACAGCTCAGGGACTGGGGCCAAAGTTCTTAGATGGCCTCTAATTTTACATACTGACAAGCCATGTTCCTTTAAAGCCAAGTGCTTGGGCAGCCACCCAGGAAAGATTCAAATGCCACCCAGTTGATTGGCAGAACATCCACAGCTGGCAACATGTGTTTCTACTGGTGGTGCACATCTGCACATGCCTCAGCGAACATAAAACTTATTCCAACCATGGATAGAAAAAATCAGAGGGAACACTTCCCATGAGTACATGCAATCACATGCAATCACTCGCATTTGCAAAAATTGAGTGAAATGCTGTTTCTTATAGGAGCGAGCAGACAAATATTCACACGAGTCTGAAATAAATTGGTCTCCTAAAGATCTAGTGCTAGCCAGTTGTATTGGCCCTGCCATTTCTGCCACTAAGAAGCCTTTCCAAATGAAAGCCAGTATATTTGCTTTTCCCCAACAATAGATATGGTTAAGCCTGGTTAAGGCATTCTTGGCTAAAGAAATGAGCAACTAAAGCTTAGATGAGAATGAAGACATCTCAAAGCAAGGTCATGTTTCAGTCCATGCTAGTCTCAAATTTACTTTTTATTTTCAGTTGGATGGGAGTTAAGAATGAAAATTTTTTTGTCCTCATGAGATCTTAGTTACCCTGTAATATTTTTACAGAGTAGCGAAGGTCCCCATTTAACCTGTGCACACAGAAAAACATCATATAACCAGTTATTACATTGATATGAAAAATTTTTATTACCTTGTAGATCAATGGTTTCTCCTTAACATGCTACTATTAGACTTTTCTGCAGTTCTCAGACACAGAGATTGCCTGTGAAATTTACTGTATGGCCCCTACTGCCAAGATCCACATCAGAAAATAGGTTTGTCTTGTATATTGTATTTAGGTCAAAGGAAGAGACACAGAGCATTTCAATTTACCAAGCGCAAGTCAATTAAGAACTTCAATCATCTGTGAAATGAATTAGTTACTTTCGTCTTGACCTGCAATATTCTATACTACAGAGCTTTAAAACATTCCTATGCCAAACTAATCATTGCTGGTGCATACCTAGTGTCCCCCAAACAAACAAAGGCAACTTGAAACACACTAATCTGGGTTCGAAACTGAGTCATAACTTGGCTGGATACATAGAAAGGGCTCTTCATTAACTTAGGAATATCAATGGACAAGTACACTAGAAAGACCTTACAAAAATCATGCACATGATGACAACCTAGAATTTATTTGGAGTTGTAAGTAAAATACTTAAGATTGTTCCCCAATCACTTCTTCACATCTCTTGATGTAGAGGTATCTGGCTTTTTACAAACATTACTGATATAGCATTTATAATACGTGGCTTTCAATTTTCTCCATTAAAATCTTTTGATTTTCACACACTGGATGTGAGTTTTGTCTATATGTGGTCCACCTAGATTGTAAACTCTTCATTGCAGCGATGTGTCATATCATATCGTGAATGTGCCAACACAGTCTGGGTGTTATGCAAGTAGCATATTTTAAATGTAAGCACTCAAGAAATTGCTCCAAGTGGATTGTGACTTAACATGTTTGATTATAAAATTGTCCTAGTTTAGTTAGGTGTGGTATCGAGGCCTGGAAACAATTCTACAGGGCAATTAACTGGCACAAATATTTGCACTACAAACTGTCTCCAGCCTAAAAATTATCTATTACAAATTGAAAAGTGCTTTTTAAGAGTTTCTCAAGCCGATCATAAGTAATTAAGCTTCAGAGGGGTAGCTGAGTTAGTCTGTACAGGATAAAAAACAACAAATAGTCTGGTAGCGCTTTAAAGACTAACAAAACATGTAGATGGAAGCATGAGCTTTCGTGGGCACAGACCACCACTTCAGTTAAGAAAGAGCCTGGGAAATGTTGAAGAATTGTCACGTATATTAGGATTCATATTTTTATTTTTGGGAAGCAGTGATCAACGCCAGTCACCAGGAAGTTGGAAAGCTCACGTCCTAGAGAGGATTCAGTATTAACCCACAAGGATAATTCCAGCATTCAAAAATTTAAATCACTGAACATGGTTTGAGGAATTGCAGCCTTTGAGAAGCCTTAACCAGAGATTTTAAAATGAGGTGATAGCATTACCACAAAAGAAAATGTTCATAGTGATTTCAAAACTGGGGAACATAATTAAAAATTAAGAACTAGAAGTATTTAGGGACCCTAAGCAGAAATGTTTAAGAAAGGGCAGCTAGCATATGAAAGAAAATGCTTGTGAAGAGGAATGACCCACAGCATAGTTCCAGGAGCAATTCCAAATTAAATCACTCCTTTCATTCCTATCGGTCGTTTTAAATAGAAGCTGCATGTTCATACTGTTAGCACACACTATGTCAACGTGTCACTGATGTACAGTGGCACTATTTAATAAATCCTCCTGAATGAAAGAAGCAGCACTGATGTTTATAGCATTCAGAAGCATTGAAAAATACAACACACCAATTCCAGTGAACAAGTGTGTAGGGGAGAATTAGTACAGGGAGCTCTTAGGATTCCCATTGACTTCAACAAGTACAGACTATGCAATCAAGAACCATTTTGCAGCTCCAAAAGGAGAATTCATTCTCCTTGTACCACATATGTATTCGTGCCATGCTAAACATTCTAAAACAACAGAGGTGAGGTGAGCCGAGCCCCATCCACCCTGTTTTAATTAGCACTGATGTTACAAGCCTATCTCAGCATCCCTGCCTTTCTTTCACTTCAGGCATCTGAGGAAGTGCATTGTATCTCACAAAAGCTTATACCTTAATACATTTGCTAATCTTTCAAGTACTACCAGACTCCTTGTTGTTTTTACCCAACCCAAACTGTTTTACAAGCTAAGCAACCTCTTTGCTTGGGTCAATCCTTCTCCCTGTTCAATCTTAGATGTTTTCAATAGGCATCTTAGGTGGTTAAGAGGGGGAGTCTCCTGGCAACTGCCCAATTTGGCTATTCCCACCCCTTATATCCATTTTCTCTAAGGCAGAAATTCTTTGTGTTCAGTTCAAACTTCTCACCTCAAGTGGAAAAAGTACAAGATCCAAAATAGGCTTCAGGTGGCCTGGCCGCACCTTTCTAGGACCAGTCATGGTTTGGGCTTACAAAGACTATTCACAGGTAGTTGGTTTGAGTACTGAGTTGTTAACATCCTAAAGTATCCCTCATGCCTCCCATTAGCACATTTAGAATTAAGAGCAGGTTCACACTTAACATTTCTGACTTCACATACAAGAATGTGACATGCACAAAAATAGGATATACATTCAGCAGATTGTAACTTTAAAATCGACATGCTAAATGATGCACTTTGCATAAAGCATTGACTTATGCATATTCATAAGCCAATTTTTATAAAGCAATTTTTATATGAGGAGGCCCTGTGACGTGTCCTATAGGGGAGTAGGAAGTGTAATAATATGTCTTGGCAAATTGTTGCAACCTCACTATGCAAATAAGTCTAAAATAGACAAATTTCAAACACCTATTTTGCAAGGTGAAGTTACAATATGTAGAAAGAAAGTAGAGGGACTCTAGCTGTGGATATTTCACATATAGACTTGAAAGTAATGGGTTTCAAAACAGCGAAGCCTTTAAGTTAACACAGAAAACACTAAGGCAAACAAGAATTTGTTCAAGGTTAGGGGGTTGTCTGTAGGCGAGGATTGGCCTTTCCCCCAAGGACTGTGAGAGTGAGGGGTCATTTTCCAGGCTAGGTTGATTGATGATAATGCATTGGAGGGGTTTACGTTGTGGGCTGTAGGTGATGACAAGTGGAATTCTGTTGTTTTCTCTTTTGGGCCTGTCTTGAAGTAGCTCATGTCTGGGTACCCTTTTGGCTCTGTCAATCTGTTTTTTCACTTCTCCAGGTGGGTATTTCAGTTTTAAGACTGCTCTATATAGATTCTTTAGGTGTTTGTGTTTATCTGTAGGATTGGAGCAAATCCAGTGCTAATTGTTCTTAGGGCGAGGCTGTATGCAAGCTAGAGGCATGAAGGTAAGTGTAGGTTGGATCAACAAATTCTTTCCGGTAATCACACAACACACCTCCCTCATAATCATCAAGGAACCCACCCTGCAATGAGCCCCCATGCCAACTCTGCCCACACATCTACACAAGCGATTTCATCACTGGACCCAACCACTGGACAATTTCTATGAGACAGAATGAATGGACAGAAATCAGATATTCAAAAGACCACACGCAGAAACTGGTTGGAGAAACTTTAACCTGCCCTTTGGTATATATGGTCATGCCAATTCTCTTTCAGAATTTGGTCTGAGGACGTGGGTCTGGCCCACGAAAGCTCATCACCTAATAAACCAGCCTGTTAGTCTTTAAAGTGCTGCATAGTCCTCTCTTTTGTTTCAGCAAGATCAGACTAACACTCTCTCTATTACTATTTAACCTGCCCCGGCACTCATTAATGGATCTCCAAATCATTGTTGTTTCAGGCCAATGCAATAAGCCCGTGGTCACCAACCAGTCGATCGCGATCTACCGGTAGATCTCAGGGGCTCTAACAGTAGCTCTTGAGCCCTCTCTGAACTGCGCGCCTGTGCAGGACATTTACATTAGATTTCCTTATTTGAGGAGCAGCTACTCACCGAGCAACAACACAGGTGAGTAGCTGCGAGGAATGGTGGGAGCTGGGAGGTCGGGAGGGCTGAAACACCCCAACCAGCTGACTGTGGCTTTCAGCTGAAAGAGGCTGCCCCGCGCTTCAGCTGATCGGCGGCTTCCCCTCTGCGCCTGCCCACGTGGAGCTTGGTGCACCCTGGCTGAGCGCCATGGCCAGCTGGCCGGGCAGCCGCTTCTCTTCCCTCCAGCCCGGCTGCCCTGCACTCAGCCCAGGGAGGCTGTATCTAGCTCCAGCTGTGCTGAAGCAAGCTTCCCAGGCTGAGCGCAGGATCACAGATGCCCATCTGATGGACTGTATATGATCAGCAATCTCAGACTACAACCCAGACTTCAAGACACTGGCAGATACTGTTCAGTCAAAGGTGTAACACTGAGACTTTGTTATTGGAAGAAGAAATATATACTTATCAATACGTGATTTTAGATTTACAAAATAGCAGAGAACAAAATGTCTAATTGTAAATGCTTCATTTGACATTTAAATAGCATGAATTAAAAACAGACCATTTATTTCATAACTATAAACATGTGATTTTAATTTTATATATTGCATAATTTTAAAAAAAGTGTTTAACAGAGTGTATAAGGGCTGAAGATAGCAAGTGATGGACAGGAGAATAGAGAGGGTGGGGCTTCAAGGAAGGGGTGGGGCTTCAAGGAAGGGGCGGGGGGTAGATGGTATCTACCTGTTCTGAGACTTAAAAAGTGATCTTGGGTGTAAAAAGGTTGGAGATCACTGCCATAAGCCAAATACACAGGGAATGGTTGGAACTTAACTTCATTTACAAGTTAGAGAGTCTTATCAGAATGGAAGGAAAAGGGATATCAGCTGGCTCCCACACTACCTTCCACATCCTAATGACTTAACCAATCAACCAACCAATGGAGGTGCTAATTGTTCTTATCACCCTTCTGTAACTTGAACAATCTATTCACTCTTTTTTCTCCTTTTTTCTCCCTCTTTTCACACCCTTCCCTTATTTATTCTTGGATCTGGACTTTCAATAGTCCAGTCATCTGAGGAAATGGGTTGTGCCTATGAAAGCTCATGATACCATCTGCATGTTTTGTTAGTCTGTAACAGGAAAACCTTAAAAAACAAGCAAAATGCAGGACAATGTAGCACTTTAAAGACTAACAAGATGGTTTGTTAGATGATGAGCTACTTCCTCAGATCATCTTCCCTTTGATCTGAGGAAGTGGGTCTGTGCCCACGAAAGCTCATCATCTAACAAACCATCTTGTTAGTCTTTAAAGTGCTACATTGTCCTGCATTTTGCTTCAGCTACCCCAGACTAACACGGCTACATTTCTATCACTTAAAAAACAACGAATAGTCTAGTAGCACCTTAAAGACTAAGTCTGCTACCCCTCTGAAGCTTTTAAAACAGTAATTTTGAACCTGTGGTCCATGTACCACAGGGAAACTGCAAAGTATGTTTAAGGAGTCCACCAAGAGCAACTATGTTTTATTAAAACTTAAACATCAACAAATAGTCTGGTAGCACTTTAAAGATGAAGAAAACATGTAGATAATATCATGAGCTTTTGCAGGCACAGCCCACTTCTTCAGATGACTGGAGTGTTGGAAGTCCAGAACCAAGAATAAATAAGGGAAAGAAGGGAGGGGGGACGAGGACATTGGGCAGATAAGTTTCAAAGGGACAGCCGAGCCAGTCTGTAACAGGAAAAACTTAAAAAACAACACACAGTCTATTAGCACCTCAAAGACTAAATAGTTAAAAGAGGCTGATAAGAACCATTAGTTTGCAATAGGAAAGGAAGAATACTAACACCAGATGCTACACAGACATCAAGAACCATGAACACCTTCATTGTTTGGTTGGTTGATAATGTGCGAGCCATCTAATATCGCAATTTAGACCATTTGCATGAGAGTTAAACTTGAGAATGAAGTGGAGTGCCATTCCGTCTCTGTGTATTTGGCTTGTGGAATTGGTCTGAAACAAAACAGCAACTTGTAGATCCCTTAATGAGTGTCCAGGGAGGTTAAAGTGTTCCCCAATAGGTTTTTGTGTGTTGCCTTTTCAGATATCTGATTTCTGTCCATTAATTCTTTCCTGTAGAAACTGTGCAGTTTGGCCAATATAAATTGCAGTGGGGCATTGCTGGCATTTGATGGCATAGACCACATTAGTGGATGTGCAGCTAAATGAGCCTCTGCTTTGGTGGCTGATGTGGGTGAGTCCAGTGATGAAATCGCTTATGTAGATGTGTGGGCAGAGTTGGCACTGGGGTTGATTGCAGGGATTATTTTATTTTTCTTTACTAAGATGCAGAAAGACGATTTTATTAGTCTTTACTAAGGTGCTGCAAGACTATTTGTTGTTTTTCCAGTTACAGACTAACTCAGCTACTCCTCTGAAGAATGAAAATAAAGTTTCAGATTCCCAGAAAAGGCATTCCATTTTTCTGATCAAGAAGTACACAAATACTCTGCACCTCCAGTTTAAAACTAGGGATGTTAAAAATCATGTAATAGGGTAACCAGGTAACCGCTGTGGGCTCTGCAGCAGCTTTATACCGTAGAACTTGCAGCAAAGCCTTCCTGGAAGTAGGGCTACCTGCCTTGCTGGCCTGGTTCCCAGGGAGGAGGCTTTGCTGCCCTGCCTCAGGGAAGTCGCCTCCCCTGGAAGCTGAGTGTAAAAGGAAGTTACTCACTTTGTACAGTAACGACTGTTCTTCATGGTGTGTCCCCCCATGAGTGTTCCACTGTTGGTGATATCGCAATTTAGACCATTTGCATGAGAGTTAAACTTGAGAATGGAGTGGAGTGCCATTCCGTCTCTGTGTATTTGGATTTGTATCCCTGGAGCCGCAGTTTGGAGCTTTTCCCCTAGCAGTTTACTTTGGGTCACGCATGCACAGGAGACAGCTCACGCCATCGGTGGTTTGACAGCTGCCTTGTGCGCGGCCCTTCCCCTCCCTCCCAGTTCCTTAATTGTGCCCAAGTATACGTAACTCTGAGCAGAGGGGAGGAAGGGAGGGTTGTGGAGCACCCACCTGGACACACATCTCAAAGAACAGTCGTTACTGCACGAAGTGAGTAACTTCCTTTTCTTCTTCGGGAGATGTCCCCATGGATGCTCCACTCTTGGTGACTACAAAGCAGTACTCACTATGGATGGTGGGCATCAGAGTTACTGCCTAATGGCAGAGGATAAGATTGCTGTAGCCACTGCTGTATCGCCTGCTAGTAGCAGCATATTGGCATAATGCCTGGGGAAGGTATGTTCAGATGAGCAGGTGGCTGCCTGATAGATGTTGCTCACAGGGACACTGCTGAGGAAAGCAGTCGTTGTTGCCGTGGCACAGGTGGAATGTGCCCTCCACGAAGTTGTTAAAGACATATTACGCAGGTCATGATGGTGGACGATCCAGGACGCTATCAGTTTGGAGCTGCGTCGGTAAGAGACGGGTGTACCCCTGGAATGGTTAGCGACTGAGATAAAAAGGCATGCTGTTATGCGGAAGGCCTGCGTTCTGTCAATGTAGAATGCTAGAGCGCAACAAATGTCCAGCGTATGAAGCAAGGCATCGCGAGGCGACGTAGGCGGCTTTGTGAAAAAAATGGGCAGGACTATAGGCTCATTGATGTGGAATGAGATGGTGACTTTAGGGAGAAAGGAAAGGTGGACCAGCCATTAATGCCCCATCTCACTGACCCTCCTTGCAGCTATCAAAAATAGCACCTTCCTTTTGAGGAATGAAAGTGCACACGTGGCCATAGGCTCGAATGGGGGTCTCTTAAGGCAGTCTAGCACTAGCTTGAGGTCCCACGAGGGTGCAGGTGTGTGACGGACTGGGCCGGGTCTGGGCACTGCTGAGGGAGTCAGCTCAGGGCAAATTGCTCAAAACCAGGGCTACTTACAGTCCTTGACTGGAGACCTTTCCCAAATAGGCCACAAACCAGTCATACAGAATGCTTCAGCTGCCAATCGGGCCAGCAGGAAGCCTCACAAGCAAAACCCCTCAGACACCCCAGCTGTTCCTGTGCCACAATCAGTCCTGGGCCTGACACACAGGTGAGGGGTGTTACCTACCAGCCCTGTGCTTTTGGGGAGCCAGGGAGTGACATTCATGCAAAACCCTTCCCCTCCCCGAGGCCTCTGCTAGAATCAAAGACAAAGAAATGAAAAGGCCGGGGAAGACACACCTAAACTAATGAAAGAAACACCCCAGCCTCATCTGCACTGAAGATAGAACAGAGAGACATCGCCATTAGCATACAGAATGGAGACTAGATCTTCCAAAGCAGGAAATACACTGAATTATGAGACGCTGAAAGCAGAGAAGCACTGCCTGATGGGAAATCTCTGCTCCAGATGCTAATGAACCCAGGCCTGCTCACACCCAAATTAGTCATTTTCAGACCAGTTCTAGTAAGGGATCCTATTGACATCCAAAATACTGAAACTGCCTAGTTGCATTGTGAGCTCCTTCAAGGAACATCACCCATAACCAGGGGTGATCAGTCTCTATTGTCTCGCCTCTGTTTACCCATAAACAAATCCAGTGTCCTTCTCAAACTATTGTCCTGTCCCTATAAAAGCTCCTACCCTTGCCCAAGAAAAACTGTTCAGATACCTGGATTTAAACTGCATCAGTTCCATTGAGTCTTCTTCATCTTCTGTCTGATTGTGCTGGGGGCTCTGCTCTGCTTGTCTCCTGCCCCCAGCTCCCATCACCATCTGGGAACCCCGATCAGTGCAAGCTCCATGGAGTGGTGAGGTCTCTCTCTCTTCCTCCCTCTCACCCCCACCTCTCTCTAAGCATAGCTTCCTGACTCTGCCCTATATAAACTGTTATATGGTTAGCTAGACCTGACATTTGTAATCAGTTTCAATGTAGATTTAATCTTGTAACTGTTAGATGTAATACTGTAATTTTTGGGTGTGTTTGGCTTCCTATATATGTATATATTCACTACCCAGAAATAAGTAACTTTCATTGTTAAGCTGGTTGCTTCTCTCTCTTTTTCTTTCTCTTTCGCTCACTCTTCCTCAAGGGGTGTTGTTCTGGCTTCCCCATTCACTCTGCAATAACGCTTCTTGTACCCAAGCTAAAGATCCCTGTAGTGCCCAAAATCCTGTGGGGTTTGCTCATCGTGTGGTTTACCAGTGAATGACTGTGGTGTGAAAATGGGGATAGGGAGGTGCTGATTCTGGAGGCATATGAGGATGGCAGCTTAAAGTGCTGTTTAATCCAGCTGAGTTCAAGGACGTAGGAGGGATCAGCTTGTGAGTGCTGATTATCCAGTCCTCTCAGGTGTGCTCTGTTAGTGGGTGTGAGTGTCTGTGTGTGTTGCTAAGGTGGGAAAAATCCCGTCCTGAGGAACCTAGTTCCTGCAGGAGAGCTCCAGTGGGAGGGGGAATTGGCAGCAGGGAGAATTCAGCTCCATATGAGAGCACATGTAAGCACAAGCAGCACACTGCTAGAACTGTTAACCTCCCCTCAGCCCCATAAGAGTAACCCTAATAAATGAGCATACTCCAGAGTATTGGGCAAATCTGGTAACAGGGGTTATAGAACCCAATCTCACCAACTCCCAACAGATCCTCCCTGTTCCAAAGAACCAGCCACAGCCCCCGGTCAATTTTTTTTTATCTTACCCAGAAGAGCACGCTGGGCCAATCCTTTAGCATCTAAAGGTTTATTAACAAAAGAAAAAAAAGGTTGAGAGTAAGATTGTTCAGGAGAATACATTCCTTACATCAATTACAAAGTTCTTGATGCAGGTTCTTAGCAGAAATGTTACAAACTGCTATCTTAGAAGTCTCTGGTGTACATCCTATGTCAGGATGTGTCAGCAATCCTTCCTGGCTCTCTGTCCCTCGCAAGGATGCATCTGGGATCAGTAGCAAGATTGAAGACAAGATGGAGACTGCCTCATGGCCCCTTTATATCACCTGCAGGAGAAGAGAGGCAGGGCAGGTGTGTAGAGGAAGGTGTTAGGAGAGGGGAAGCTCACATGATCAGAGTGGGGCTACTGGAGGAGTGGGCACAGGGAGGAGAGAAGGGCTGGTGGAGGGGGGCAGGTTGCAGGAGGGCAGTGAGAAGGGCAGGAGTCAGAGGAGGGTGAGGGGTTGGGGGGGCAGCAGGCACCAGGGGAGCTGACGGAGCAAGGGGAGGAGACATGGCAGCAGAGGGAAAAGGCAGAGGTTTATGAGATATTTATTGATAACTTGGGTGCCACACGCAAACAAGCCACATGAACTCAGAACTGGTGCACAACACAGAATTCATTCTGCTCATGGGAGGAAACTCTTAGAGGGAACACGTCCCCCAGCCCCTCTGCCCCTGAGTTAATGTCACACACATTGGGGTAATGCAACTGCAGGAAAGTTGCACGAGGGGAGTTTGTGTGTGTGTGGGGGGGGAACTGATCCTTATTGGTAGGAGGATGGTGGGAAAAGTCCTTGGGGGGGTCACATGACACCTTTTACTTCTGGTCATGTGTCCATCTTGCCAGGAGAGTATTACCTTCAGAGGTGTGGCCAATGGGAGTCAGGGGGCGTGGTTAACAGGGTCAGGAGTGTGGCTAATGGGGGTCAAAGTACATTTTAAAAAAATTCTTTGGGCCCACAGCCTAATGAAATGTCCTGCGCATGCCTATGTGGTCTGATATTATTGTTTCCCAACAATGTAGAAAGAGACGGAGCCTGTGGTCGAATATTGGTTTCTGGCTTGTTGGCACTGGTTGATATTGGAGATCGGGCAGACTCCCAACCAAGACTTCAAATTTGCTGCTTAGGGGCCTGAGAAGCCGATAAACGTGACTGAAATGGACGCTTCCTCTGGAATCTCTATCTGGGATGGTTATGGTCATAAGATTTATGCTGGGGGCGGCTATAGAAGCTGTCCCTGTTCTTGATGTAAGGGAGGTAGTGTCTGCGACGATATGGAGGGGTGCCCATGCCTAATGTGCGGAGGGTTATTCAGGAGTCCTTACTGTTATGAAGGATCTCATCTGTATCTGCTGCAAAAAGTTTTGACTTGTCAAATGGGAGATCCTGAACGCTAGGCTGAAGCTCCTGAGGCACCCCAGCAGCATGTAGCCGGGAGGGTCTCCTCATGACTACAGATATGGCTGTGGCTCTAGCAACTGCGTCTGCCATATCAATGGTGGATAATAAGGCTGTATTTGCAACGGTGTGGCCCTCCTGAATCACTGCCCTGAGAGTCTGGGGCTTTTGGAGTCTGGCAGGTGTTCAATCAGCTGAGTCAGGTTGGAGTAATTATCAAAATAAAAAAGGCCAAATAGTTTGCTATGTGAAGCTGTGATATGGCTGAAGAGTAGAGCTTTCTGTGAAACAGGTCTAGTTTCTTGTGCTCGTTATCAAAAAGCGTGCCCTTGATCTGAGGGGCTTTAGAGCATTGATTAGCTGCGTCCACGACCAGGGATTTCGGTTGTGGATGAAAGAGAAATTCTAGAGCCTTAGGGGGAACAAACTATTTGTGGTCCGCCTTTTTGCAAGTTGGTTGGATGGAAGCAGGTGTCTACCAGATGTCATCAGGCACCTCCATGATCGCCTCGTCAATTGGCAATGCTATTCACCCCTGGGCAGCTAGGTGTATGTTTTTAAAAAGGTGGTATTGCTTCTCCTGAGAGGTGGCCACCCTCTTGAAAAGCTCTTGAAATTGTTTTAAATCATTGGAGGCATAACCATTGGAATTACAGCTTCCTCTGGGCCAAGGATAAATTGTTTCCCAGAGAGTGATGAGGCACCTTCATAGCGATGTCATTCCCCTAGGATCTGACCTTCCTCCTCCTCCTCAGAGTCAATTGTGGTGGGAATAGTGTGAGATGGTGAGGATGGAGCCAGTTCTAGGATGTGGCATTTATGGGGTGCCCAAGGCTCCCATGGAGCCCAACAGGAAGGGGAGGAGGCAGGTAGTGCCAGTCAGGATACCACAGTGTGTGGCATGGTCTGTAGTGATAGTACTGTCAAGATGCAGTTGTGGGGGGAGAAGAGAATTGTGAAGAGAAAATACCCCTCATGCGGTGATGGACACCTAGCACAGCCCCTGCATAATTGAAGGGAAGGGGGCACCGGGGAAGGCTCCCTCAAAGGGGGAAGGGAGAGTAATGATACATCATTGGTCCCGTGTCAGTAAATTGGGGTTACTGGTGGCTAGGTCAGCATGGTGTGGGCGCACTGATAGCCACCCCCTTGACAGTGCCTTTGAGGCAAGAGAGCCCTGTGAGGATGATGGCCCGTCATCTGGCAGCGCCAGAGTCTTAAGAGACTGTTTGGCAGGCTACTCCTTGCTCCTTCCCAGGGCCGTGCTTATAAGCAGTTGGCAGCGGTGCCCATGTGTGGCAATGCGGTTTGGCACCGAGAGCAAGCGGGCCAGCCACACTGTTCTGGGAGTTGTGGTCACTATGCCCGTGGTGGGTGCTGGCACCACAGTCAAAGAGGTGCTTGGCACATCTCCGCTGGTCCCACGGGGGGACAGACTGCAGCAGTGGTTACATTTCTGAGGGGAGTGTGATTCACCCAGGCAGCCTATGCAGGAGCTATGTCTGTCGAAGTAGGTAGAGGCTCCTTACAGTGCTGACACTTCTTAAAAAGTATCATGCTGAGGAGATAGCAGAAGCCCCTTTACCTGGGACCAGGTAGCTGACAGCTATAATTAGCTCCCCGCTGTTAACAGCTGATAAACAGGAGCCTGTGAACAGTTGATATAGTCCAACCAACTGCTGTTGAGCAGGTCACCAGAGCAGGTCACCAAGCCAACCGTTAATGTTGTGACAGAGTTGGATTACCAATTAAATATACACAAAATACAGCTTCTCCTCGTGTGAGGCCATTTCCAGCCTCTACAAATGAAATGCTACATGAAATCCCATAGAACTCTTAGATGCTAACCCCAAAAGCTAGGAGTAATGTATTTGTGTAATTACATTTTACCACAGAATTCCCCTTTCATTATCAGTTAGATAGGCTATGTCTAGACTGCAGGCTCCTTTCGGAAGAAGCTTTCTGGAAGAGATTTTTCGGAAAAACTTTTCAAAAGAGAATATCCTCACAGCAGAAGTGAATAGAAAAAGGGAGCTGCTTTTTCAAAAGATAGCATCCAATCAATGTGGAGGCGCTCTCGCATTTAAGTTGTGATTACTGTGGAGGGAATGGCTTTTTCCCGGAGGCCTCTTTTTTCGAAAAAAACCCTCTCTCGTCCACAAGCCTTTTTCCTAAAGAGCTCTTCGGAAAAAAATTCTTCCTCATAGAAAGGTTTACCACTGCTGGAAAAACCCTGCGTTCTTTTGACACTGTAGAAAGAATGCAATTGCAGTGTGTCCGTGTAGTTTTTCTGGAAAAACGCCTGTTTTTCCAGAAAAATTGTGCAGTAGACATATCCATACGGTATTCTTTACTTTCTCTTCCAAAACTGTAAATACTATTGTGCACTCAATATTGTTACTAGAAAATAGTTTCCTCTTACTAGATCTCAAATTATTCAAAATTAAAGCATTCCCCCAACCACATGTGAGTGATAATTAATTCAATCTGGATAAGTGGTAAAGGAACTATTCAACATTTTCACTTATTTCTAGTAAACCAGTTACAGCACTGCCACATTCAAATCACAAATAGCATAGGTAGGTTTAAATCCAATTCAGAAAGCCAACTTATAACTGGTCTTTTTTTTTTTCTTGCAGAGAAGTTCTAATTATAACTGTAACACCTAGGTAACACAGAAACTATGGGATATGTTAACTATGGATGTAAAATGTTTAACTGTCTCCAGTTACAATGGATTTAACTAAGGAGAAAGTGGGGTATTTAATATGTGCATATGAAACTATTTCATAGATGGTCCTTTTCAAAAGTGAATTACCAATCAAACTACTGCAGATGTGCAATATGTACATTTTGGTTTCTTCTTGAGCTTTCACATGACTCCACTGCATGCAGAGTAGACGACCACTTTGGCAAAGAAACCTTTTACAGTCTCAGTTTGTAACTTTAGCTAAAAAGGATGGGAATTTGCATTTGGGATAAAGTTTGCTTTCCGCTCATTTTGATTAACAGTCAACAGTAAGGCTGAGCAAGGGAAGAGTGAGGTCAAGGATGCATAGAAAAAGATAGTATATAGTTTGTGTCCAACAGATGCAAACAAAAGTCCCAACCTAAGCCCAAACTGGAGTAAAAAGTTGACATTATCAGTGAAAGCCTGCTCTTCTACCATGTTTTTGTTTGGAATTCTAGCAGAAAAGATGTGCTAGTTAGAGCTATTTAGATAATCTGTACCCTGGTGTGTTACTTCTCAACATATCTGGACAGTTGAAATCCAGGACCACCAGAACACCAAGCTTTAAAAAGTTTTACAAATTCATAGCTGACACTAACAATTTCACTAGAGAGCTGTAATGAAGTTCACTAAGTATTTAGTCATATTCGATCAGCTTGAATAAAATAAATTTGATATATTGTAAACATGCCTAAAATTTCTCATGGGATTGGACTTAATGTGTGTGTTTAATCATTGACGCTAAAATTGTTTAATACACAAGTTAATGCAGGATTTGAAAAGGATGCAAAAATTGACAATGTTACAAATGGAAAGATTTTACTCCAGAAAAAAGTACAGCACAGGCCCTGGCAGTGCAAATGCATAACATTGCTAATGTGCCTCCATCCCATTAATAGCAATAATTTCTAATGGTGACAGTAGGTTAGACTCCAAGTCTATTTAGTCACTAAGCCCCAACAAGTGTCCCAGTTAGTTTCAGTTATGTGGGCCACATTCATATTACTGAACTAGAGTTGTATACCTCTATGTCCTGCTCTTCATCACTACTCCAACAGTGGTTTACCTAAGGCTTAGGGTAATTTTGTGAAGGGGACTGCTTTAACACAACACCTTTCTAATTATCACTCACTTCTCCACAAATTTTAAATAAAAGTTTATTAGAGAAATTACTTTGAACAAAAAAGGCAACAATATTTGTTTTCTCATTTAAAAAAAGTAACATTGTTTTCTTCATGCCCTATAAGGTGAACTGAAGAAATGCTACAGAAAGATATTTCTTTGCACTGCCTTTCTGCGACGCATTCTAGCATGGATTAACTCATGTCTGCATCACTTGAATAAGTTATGAATAGTCCTTTCCCATACTCTGCTCCAGAAAGTGCTGCATATTAACAGAAAATCTTGCACAAATCCCACGTTTCTATTCATTCTGCAGTATTGGAACCAGTATCTAGAAAAGAAAGAGAATGTGTATAAATAGGAGATAATTTTGCAATGTTTTAAGTAAGAGTTAAACAAAAAAACCCCTAATTTTCTCTAGGTGAGTAAATGTTTCCTTGACAACAACTCAAAATAAAACAATTTAGTGTCTGCGTTTTAAGAGCTGAAGTAATATTGTCTGGGTGCAAAACTGTTTCTGTATGTATCCTCCTCCAATGGCAGGAACAGATATGGGTGTTATTTTACTTTGCTAGCTATAATAAAAACTTTGAATGCAAAAATTTGTCTCACCATAGGATTTGCTATTAAGCCTTCATTGTTTAAAATGGAATGAAGTTTGCTCTACATTAGAGCAATACAGGCAGTCCCCAAGTTACGCGGATCCGGGACCCCTCCGCCTCCCCGGCTTTGCTCCCGGTGTCCCTGGTCTGCTGGAGACGGTCCCCAGCAGACCAGGGGCACCGGGAGCAAAGCGGCAGTGGAATCCCGCGCCTCTGAGGCTTTGCCAAAATATAGGCTTTGGTAGAGTCGGGATGATTATGTATTTAATATAAATTTAAGATATCATATAGACACGAGTTCTTTATGAAACTGAGACTTGAATACGCAATAAACACTGTATTCTGTAAGAGAGGCCGCTAGTTATTGCTATTTGCTACTCTTATCACTCTCTTGTTCCTAGGGCCAAGGGACAAATGACAGAGGGGTAGCCGTGTTAAGTCTGAATCTGCAAAAGCGGCTGGCCTGCATATTTATACCTGCTTCTGGAAATTTCCACTACATGCATCTGACGAAGTGGATCTTTGCCCACGAAAGCTTATGCTCCAATACTTCAGTTAGTCTATAAGGTGCCACAGGACTCCGCGCCGCTTTTAAAGGACAAATGAGTAATCTAGCCATTGTCTTCAAGACATGATAATAATGGATAGGAGAATACTTAAAGCTAACTACTTCCTGAAAAATGCTAAAATACTGTAGGTATTTGTTGGCAATTTTATGGTACTCTGGTCTTCAAATCTGGTTCTTGACACGACCCCCCCCCCTTCCCTCCTCTTCACTGGAGTCTAGCTAACCAGACATACTCCTCTGTTTTTCCCCTCTTCCCTGACCTTTGCTTTCTCAGTTACAATTTATGTTAAGCTTTTTATCATGCCTTTGATATGTTATTTTTAGTGCAATGCAATTTCTTGTACTCAAGGCCATCATGAGGCCCAACTTTGCCCAGACAGCATATTGCTTATGAACAGGGCTTGCTGAGCTGCAGCCAGCTCTGCTCGTCAGCCACATTGTTCTGTGCTCTGTACATGCGCAGAACAATCTGCGCATGCGCAGATCGCTCCGCACCAGCTCTTCCAGGGTGTAATCTACTCGCCACGGGCGAGTAGATTACACTATTTGTCGAGCCCTGCTTATGAATAAGTATGTAATCCGTGGAATGTGCGTGAGGTGTGAATGACAAATACCCAATCAAAGGCATTTTAGGATCCCCAGCAGACAAGACTCTTCAAGCAGATAAATTAACTGAAGCAGCCAGAAAACGTCATTCTCTCAGACAATATGTAGTATCACAGCAGAAACTTGGGACCAGCCCAGAGAAGTAAAGCCTCCTGCAGATCCGAAGGGATCTCCCAAGGAACATCATAGTTGAGTCTCCGGGAAGCTGACGCCGGCCAGCACTCCAGCCACCACCAAAATCAAAAGTAATCTACACCGCACTTGCAGCTTGCCTCCAAACTGCCAGCATGACTGTGATGTATGTGCGCGCACGCGAGTATCACTTTACTCTTAAGAATCTGTGCCAATGAACAACCCCAAAAGCAATAGTGCTCCAGTCCACCCTTTGTCCAGGTTTGTTCCTCAACAGGTCTGAGGAAGTGCAACAGTGACAGAAGTAGAAATTATTCAGACATAGGAAGCTTTTTCTTTAACTGCTACAATAAATACAACTCAAGAAAAACAGATGGATCAAGGTGACATGCATGTCCAACATTAAAGACAAGGTACTTGTGTGGAATAATTCAACAATTGTCGAAAACCAATTAGTCTAAAAACCATCACTATAATTGGTCAAGGAGCCCTAAAGCATCAGTTCCATGCTCCAAGAATTTTAAAAGAAGTACTATAAAGGGTTTTCTGTTCTGACCCTCCTCCCCCGGCTTTTAACGTATTAAGGGAATTTTAAGCAACTAAAATCCATCAGCGATAAGCTATAAAAGATTCTTCTTATAGAAGAAACCGTTTCAACAGAACATTTGAGTAAACAAGCCAGATAAGTAGAGATGGAATGTACAAGCTAATGACGTTCTATGGACAATACATACGTGGCAGTCAAATCATGGAGAGCACAAATTATAGGACTTGGTCTGTAATACTGAAGGCAAATCCTGGGGTTCCTCTGTCTCCTAGGATACTGAACTAATGTTTTACCAAAAGATTCCAACAATGCCCTTATTAGTTACTTATTGTTGCTGAACAAACAGTTCCATTTTTCATCTGTTGATCCATTAGTAGCTCCAAAAAGGTTTATATCTTTACTTAAATATCCCATGGCCATATTTTGATAACCAGAAGATTGATATTTGGAAGAAATAGGAATGGTTTCTACTGAAAAAAAAAATCCTATCCTGTTTTTTTTTTTTTTTTTTGTTAGTTCTAAGTCTTAGTAACGAGTGACAAATGAGCCTTAGCAATGTTAATTTCTGGTAGTACTTTCACTTGTCACAAGAACATTTATGTTTGTTCATATACCACAAAAATACAACCCAAGGCAGTCTCAACTAAAATAGCTGCTTTAAATAAGACTTAAATGATTGAGTGGAGAATCACTTGTAACTTGCTCATCTGAATGTACCTAATTTCTGAGTGTGTGCAGGAAGGCCATGCACTCTTGTTTTAGTCTGAGTTTCACAGAATTGCAATCAGAGGTAAAAGACCGCATCAGCTACTAACTGTTTAGGAATTCTGGCTGTATGAAGTGTATTTTGCAATATCATTCAAGTCTCATCTTTACCAACCTAATATGTATATCACAGTTCAGTATTATACTTACTTTTTCCATCACATGCCACAATTTTCACTTTATCCACTTTCACAAGTTCAGTTACCTCTCTAAATTCAACATCGTTCAGTACAAAAGTCCACACATTATCACAGAACCTGTATGTATTCAGAGAGCCCTTAAAAGAAAGATTAAAAAAGTTTAAAAGATCTCCAGCACAGAAACCAATACCTAAAAAATTGCCATCTTCTTTGCAAAATAGTTATTTAATGATAAGATCTAAGTCACACAGATTTAAGTAAAGTAAACTGAAAAAGATTGTGTAGTTTGAGTGCCCCCATGTGGTAAAAATTCTCAGTTTCATGCAAAACCATATGGCTCTCTTTGAGACACCGACTTCCTGAGAAAGCTACAGAACAACAGTGATCTTCCTGAAAAGACCATCTTGGCCACAATGGAAGTAGAAAGTCTTTACAGCAATATTCCACATGAGAATGGAGTACAAGCTATCAGAAACACTAGCCCCTGATGATGACACAGCACACCTGGTGGCTGAGCTAGGTAACTTGGTCCTCACCTCACAACTATTTCCAATTTGGGGACAATTTATACCTTCAAATCAGTAGCACTGCTATGTGTGCCTGTATTGCCCCACAATGTGCAGTAGCCAGAGGGGGCAGGCAGCACTGCAGAGATGGTGCGGGGGAGGAGGAAACCAGCTTTAAATAGGGCTCCACCCAGCACTGGTTCCTGCTCCCCCCCCTTCCAGAGACAGCAATGGGGAGGGATCCCTAGCTTATGAGCTTGTAACTGCAGAAAACTGTAGAGTAGGAGTCGTGTTACAGCACTATCAAATGTTAACAGTTATCCTTGAGACATCAACTAGCTGACATAAAAGGAAAGGGCGCCGAGAGCTGTTTTTCAACTGCTGTAACTAACAGTGCAGGGGTGGGGGAGGCAAACTGAAACACCTTCCAGCTCGAAGTGGATTATATAGAGGGTTTACAGTTAGGTTCGGTGGTTCTCAGCACCTCTACTGCTGTATTTTCTAGATTGTGCTTAAACTTATTTTTCAAATGAGCTAGTGATTTTCTGAAATTTGATGCTGACCCTGCTATCCTCAGGCTGCTGAAAAGTAGAAAAAAAGGCTCCTTACTCTGCAGCCTCAAAATGAGGTCATTCTTCATTATTTTCTCTTTCCCTGGCTTTTATTCTTGGTGGTCTCTCCTCTCACCAAGAATTGCTCTTGTACTTGCTTAAGCTGCTGCAACTCCCTGGTTTTCTCGCAACAGAAGAGTGAAATTCTGCACTAAAATTTGCAAGAGTAACACCAGGCTATTGTGGTATTCACTGAATCACTCATGTTTAATGCACTACTTTATTTCAGCTCACTTCTGTACACTGTTGAGGGAAGTTACAAACTGCCTGCCTCCCAAATACTGAGCTCAACCAAAAAATGAAAACACCCACAATAGAAACCAAAAAGCTGTGTGTGTCATCAATAACTCAGAGCTTACAGTACAAATACCTTACCATTATAGGGAACATTAGCTAGCTGTTCAAGTCATAATTGCAAACTAAGCAAGCTAAGCAAGAAGGGATGCAGGAAACAGAATGGTTGAGCATTACTCCTTGACGTTAATGAAAGCATAAAATTTTAGTCACGAGTCCCACCATATATTTTTCCCTAGCCATTTTTGGCTCTGACTGCAGTTTTACACTAATGATTTAGGAAGCATCCCTTAATTTTTAGGGCATACTGAATATCAGCATCAAATGTTAGGCAGAAAATTCTGCATTTAAACTTTTATTTTTCTTTCATGTAGAGCTGGCAGGATTTTACTTCTCTCCCTTTTCCATCCCCATCAACATTCTGGCTGCTGTATTTCATGAAGATTTCATGGCAGAATTGTCACATCTACAGGAAACTCAAGAAGCCTGCAGGCAGGTAGGCAACCTATTATAATCACATAACCAAGCAGCAATTTCTCTCAATATGTTACCGATAGCACATGCTACACAAAAGTATTTTTTAGAAAAAAATTTAATCCTTAAAAAGGCTTGTTTCTAGCCATCCATCATCATCCTCCTCCTCCTCCTCCTCCTCCTTCATACCCACTGGCATATAGAGCAGCAGCAAAGATCCTCCACTGTCTGCCTGTCTCTGGCCAGCCTCTCAATAGTGCCCCAAGTGTAATTCACGCTCATCATTTCTACTTCAACAGTCTGGCGCCATGCTGTCTTGGGTCGTCCTCGTTTCCGCTTCCCTTCAGGGGTCCAGTATACAGCAATCTGTGTGATGGAGCTTCCATCTTTCCTGAGCACGTGCCCAATCCATCTCCAGCATCTTTTCATAATGATGGTAGCCATGTCATCTTGTTTACACCGCACAAGCAGGTCGTGATTTGAAAATATTCTTGGCCAAAAAATACAGAGGATCCTCTGAAGACTTCTGGTGTGAAAAGACGACAAAGTCTCCATCCATAGCAAACAGAAATAACAAGCCTTAAAGTTTTCAAAGCAGTCTCTAAATATTGATGGAGAGTACTAGTCTGTGAACTTTAGTATTTAGTGAACTTACCCTGAAATTGACTCTGTTCCTGACCCGCTGTGCCAATGCTGAATTTATAGCCTTGTCAAACTGAAGTAGCACTTGAAGAGCAAGCTGAGGGGTGATCTGCTGAGACTATGGTTTAAAAAAAACAAAAACAAATCAAAACCCACAAAATTTGACTGACTTCATAGCAGATTAAAAAAATGCATAGAAATGGATTCGAAGAGCAAAGCTTTCAGGAACCAAATTTCAAGATGCAGACTAGTTTTACCAGTGGCTTTACTGGAAATACATACTTATGACTTTATATTTAATGAGAAAAATGGAGTGAAGTGAATTTGGTTAGTTTTGGCAAGTTTGTGGGAAAGATGTGACCAACATGCAGAGAAACAGCATTTCCCAGAAAACATACAAAAATTCGCATTTTAATTATCTTTGCATCTAGTTTCACCTCAGCAAAAGTGTGTCAGTTCACTCTGGACCCAGGATCTCTTGATTAAGCCAAACCTGACAGAGACAATGCCAGCCTGCAGCACATTTTGCAGCTATACGGCAAAGTTCATTGCAACGAATGCTGAAATTGTTTGAAGCTCTTCATCCCAGCTAGGTTTTACATGCATTATATGAAATTCATTAACAAAGGTTTCTTTAAGTTTGTTATTTGTAGAGCTTTGTGTTCATCAAAGATAGCATAGATGGTTTTCCTTAGTAAATATTTACTAGGGATGACTGGAATAGCAATATCAAATAAGTAGTTTCACACTACAAGTCAGACTTTCATTTACTAGGATTCCCAAAAGTTGGTCACTTGATCTGCATAAGATGCTTTTCTTCAATCCAAGAAACAAGTTTCCTTTCATATTTCCATTGAAGGCTAAACAGCAATTTTAATTTTAACTTCATGACAGTAATCAACTATAAAGAAATTAGTAAGATACGTACTTGTACTGTCTATAGTGAGCAGTTAGCAAAGGTAATAAAAAACTCACTGCTCAGTCATACTTCACACTGACCTGTATAAGCTCATCTAGGCTTTCTTGAAGGCTGTTCCCCAATGTGGTGTTTCTATACAATTGATATGCCATGGTTTACAAAGACAAGATGTATGACTGATCATCCACAGCTATGAAACAGCCAATAGTTTTCACACTTTCATTGAAGACCTAAAAAAATTCAATATGAATTACTGAGCTATGCAAAGCAATTCTGAACATAAAACCACCTCAAAAGCTGCATAGGAAAAGATGATCCGACAATTAATACCAAGCAGAAAGTCTTTGATGTCAAATTGGATATAGCTTAATTCAAATTGGATATAACAAGAATACTTGTTATAAATTGTCCAATCTGTAATACAAAATTTGAAAGACAATATGACTGAGTATACAAATACAAAACGCAATGCCTTTCTTTCACAATGTCTTGCAATATTATTATATCTTATTTTGGATAATCAGCTAATTATATTTCACCAGTTCCTTTACACACATTTTTTCCCAACATCCATTTACATGATCATACAATTCCCACAACCACCTTGAAATTTTCAACAGTCTCAATATGACTTATTGTATATAACATGTTTTGAGCACCTTGCCTCATTGATGATTATCTGCTCAGCTTTGAAATCATTATTAATTACCAACGAAGGATATGAAAATGCTATAATTTAAAGGATCATAAATTACTTTATTTGCTTAATGTTGGACTTAATTATGAGTATTTTTATATAGAAGACTATTCAAAATATTATTTTTTAGAACCTGTGAACAACAGACAGACTGAAATCCAATACTCGCTATAATAGAGTACTGTTGTGGACCAGAATCATCAGAGGAAAACTAAGCATCCTAATGACCCATGCCAACCAAAACAATCAAAATTCTTCCTAACAGCATAGTTAACTGGAGGTTTCTGACCTTCCCTAATAAAGAGCTAACAGCATTAATGTAAGCCACAAAGGTAAGGAAAACTTGCTACAACCTTAACAGATCAGGTTTGTTTTGTTTGTTTCATTAGGTAAATCTCAGTCGCTAGCCCACAGGGGGGCATTCCATAGGGCTGTGTCTAGACTGCAGGATTTTTTCGAAAAAACTTCACCTGCGTCTCAACTACAGCTGCGTTCTTTCCAAATTAAATCTAAAGAACGTGGCTTTTCTTTCGACGGCTGCACTTCTCATTTCACGAGGAATAACGCCTTTTTTCGAAAGTGCTCTTTCGAAAAAAGGCGCTATGTCATGCAAACTGTGCTTTTTCGAAAGAGAGCATCCAGACTGCCTGGGTGCCTTCTTTTGAAAAAGCCGCTTGCTTTTCGAAAGTACTGGTTGCAGTCTAGATGCTGTTTTCCAAAAGAGGCTTGCAGTCTAGACGTAGCCTAGGAGAAAAGAGCAAATCTGGCAAAAGGTTGTTTGGGTGTCGAAGGCGCATGCCTACTTCTTCACAAGCATCTCTCCGTGTACATGTTGTGTTAGTCTTTAAAGCGCTGGCCACTTGGTGGTTTTTAAAGTTTTTCCTGTTACAGACTAACGGGGCTGCCCCTCGGAAGCCTTTGCTCACGGGGGCCTAGAAAGGCCTTGAGAGTCAGCTAAAGCAGCCCCTGCCACGAGGCAAACCGAGGGAGCCCAGACCCCCCTGGAACGTGTTTGTCCAACCGATTTTTAAAAACGGCTACAAGGGGGATTCCAGCCTCCCTGGAGACTCGCGTGTCTCTTGGCCGGCACCATCCCCCTTCCCATTCGGCTGCGCTCCCCGTTGCTCCGGACGAGCCCGCTGCTTCCTCCCGACTTGCAGCGCCCCCCCGCCGAACCCCCTTTCGGAGAAGCCCTCGACGCAGCCGGACTATGAGCCCCCCCCCTCAAGACCCGACGAGCCAGGGTTTTGCCCCCCCCCCGACCACATTTTCCGAGCCGCTGCTGGTTTCCCTTGCCCAGCCCCGGGCCGCCCAGCCCGGCCACATCCCTGCGGAGGCGCCGTGCCCAGCCCGGGCCCCCCCGCCCCGGAACAGGCGCCAGCGAAGAGCAGCGCGCGCCCGCGACCCCGGCCAGGTCCATGGCACAGGCCCTCCCCCCCGGGCGGCGGGACGCACCTGCCGAGGGCAACGCTCGCCCGGGGCGGCCTCTCCCGCGCTAACCGTCCGGAACCGTTGAAGCGAAACTCCCTCCCCCTTCGCCCCCGGAAGCAGAGAGGGGAGAGAACCGGAACCGGAACCTTCGGAAAAAGCGCCCCTTGTGGGCGGCGCCGTTGGGGGGGGGGGGTAGAGCGGCGGTTGCGCATGCGCGGGGCTGGCTGCGAGCCCTAGGGGGTGGCACTTGGCTGCCCCCACCTGGTTTACGGTCTTCCTAGGGCTCCGGGTTAGGAGCCGCTTCCAAGGACGCCCGGGGAGGGTGTGGCTCCGTTCCAGGCTCCGCCCCTCTCGGCGCTGAGAGGCGGGATAGGGCCGCCCGGCCCACGGCGGGATTGCTGCGGGCAGGAACTTACGCTGCGCCCAGGCTCGAGTCGGGCGGGGCTCGCGGCGCGGCAGGACCCAGAGTGAGCCCGTAGCTCAGGGGTGCCCAAACTTTTTTCAAAGAGGGCCAGATTTGATGAAGTGAACATGCGCGAGGGCCGGCCATTGTGCCTGACATTCTTTGAACCATTAACATTAAATGCAAATTAACTATTTTATGCAAAGTTTATTGCAAACGGCATACTTTTCATTTCTTCACATGGATGACCAATCTACACAGGTGTTCAATCACTCTGCCTTTCATATCTGAAGGCCAGATGAAAAAAAAATCCAGGAAGCTGAAATATATGTCAGGAACATTGTAAAGTACATTACATATTATTGGTAATAAAGGTTGTCTGTCAACTTTTAAGTTCAAAAAATATGAACAGGAACATAACACCAAGTATACATGTTGTGTCCAAATATATTTATAACTGATTTAGACCAACTGACATTAACGGAGATTTTACAATGTATTCATCTCAATACATATGGATTCGTTGGGGGCCATAAAAGATAGATATTGCCAAATTACCTGGGGGGCCGTATTAAACCGGAACACGGGCCGCAATTGGCCCGCGGGCCGGACTTTGGACATGCCTGCCGTAGCTGGAAGCTGGTACAAGCTCCCACATTCCAAAGCAAACTTCTAGCTCCTGCTACCATCCCTCTCCCTGTCTTGTTAATCTATAAAGTGCTACTGGACCATGTGTTGTTGTTTAAGTTTATCCTGTACACACTAACTCGGCTACCCCCTGAAGCTTATACCTTGAAATAACTCCAGCAAGTATTTTTCAACTTCCTGTAAAAGTAGCTTATTTTCCTTACTCATCTATGAAGTGCGCAATTATCACTATACATTTTATGTGTATTTCACACTGTTTGAGTGCGCAAAACATTAAAGTGTATTCAAAGGAAAGGGTGGCCTGCTTTAGGCTTTCCAAATTAAAAGCATTCTTCTGTTTTAGCTAGCAAACATTGTAGTGAGATCACTGCCCCACCCACCTTGCTCCCTCTGAGCAGGGAACGCTAACCCCCCACTGCAAGCTGGGAGCAAGCAGTCCAGGCTCACTGCTGCAGCTCTGCATCTTCATTGTAGTAAGAAGAAAAGGTTACTTATCTTTTAACTGTTGTTCTTCGAGATGTGTTACTCATGTCCATTCCGGTTAGGTGCATATATACTCTTGCTGGCCCTCCACCCCCTCAGTTCCTTCTTGCCGGATACTTCCGGACACGGGGAGGTGGGTGGGATGTGGAATGGACATGAGCAACACATCTTGAAGAATAACAGTTACAAAGTAACCTTTTCTTCAAGTGCTTGCTTATGTCCATTCCAGTTAGGTGACTCCCAAGGTTTCTTCAGGAGGTGGGGTTGGCGACCTAAACTGTAATAGACTGCAACACAGCCCTGCCTACTGCTGCATCATCCCTAGCCTGTTGGGCAATAGTGTAGTGAGTCTAAACATGTGACTGCAGGACCAAGTAGCTGCTCTACAGAGGTCAGTGATAGGGACCTGTGCTACAAACGTTGAGGGGCCATGCGCCTTTGTGGAGTGAGTCATGAACAGTGGTGGCTCCCATCCCACCTCCTTGTAATAGGCTCCAATATAGGCAGTTATCCACTTGGACAAGCACTGAGCTGACACAGGAAGACCCCTCGTTCTCTCAGCTATGGAAATGAAGAGTTGTGGTGACCTCCTAACCTCTTTTGTCCTATCAATGTAAAATGCTAGGGCTCTCCTTATGTCCAAGGAGTGTAGAGATCGTTCTCTCGGTGTTGCATGTGGTTTGGGGAAGATGACAAGGAGATAGATATCCTGCAACATGTGAAAATTGACACTACCTTGGGTAGGAACAACGGATGAGGTCTAAGCCTAATCTTGTCCTTGAAAAACACTGTATATAGGGGCTGAGGTGAGGGCCCTAAGTTCTGATACCCTTCTGGCCAACACGAGGGCCATGAAGACCAACCTTCCATGAGAGGTGTTTCAGGGAGCAGGTGGCTATGATTTCAAAAGGAGGGCTCATAAGCCCCATAAGGACCAAATTAAGATCCACGTTGGCAGTGGCTGTCTTACATGTGGGTAAAGCCTGTCTATCCCCTTGAGGAATCATTTAATCAATACGTTTACAAACACGGACCTACCCCCTTCACCGGGGTGGAAGGCTGCTACAGCAGCTAGGTGGACCCGTAAGGATGAAGTTGATAACCCCTCCTGACCAAGGTGGAGGAGATAGTCCAAAATGAGGGGGATACGTGTCTTGAGAGGGTTAACCCCAGCCATGTTCACACACGGGAAGAAACGTTTCCATTTGGCTTCATAAGCTGCTGTGGTTGAAGATTTCCTGCTCTCCACCAGGACCCTCCTAACTTCCTTTGAGCAAAGTTTTTCCTAGCCCGCTAACCACAGAGGTTCCAGGCTGCCACCTGGAGGAATGGAAGGTTTCGGTGGCACAACCTCCCCTCCCCCAGATCTTGTGTGATCAGGTCCAGGACTGGCGGTAGTGCAGGCGCTCCTCCACTACCACAACCAAGAGCTTGGTGTACTAATGCTGGCATGGTCATCCCGGGGCTATTAGGAAGACCGCTGCCGTCCACTTCCTGATCAGCAGAAATACCTTGTGCAGAAGGGGGAAGGGCGGAATCACATACCGAAGGTGCCTGGGCCAATAAGAACATAAGAATGGCCATACTGGATCAGACCAAAGGTCCATCCAGTCCAGTACCCTGTCTGCTGACAGTGGCCAATGCCAGGTATCCCAGAGGGAGTGAATCGAACAGGTAATGATCAAGCCATCTCTCTCCTGCCATCCATCTGCACCCTCTGACAAACAGAGGCTAGGGACATCATTCTTTACCCCTACTGGCAAATAGCCATTAATGGACTTAACCTCCATTAATTTATCTAGTTCTCTTTTAAACCCTGTTATAATTCTAGCCTTCACAACGTCCTCAGGCAAGGAGTTCCACCGATTGATTATGCGCTGTGTGAAGAACTTCCTTTTGTTTTAAACCTGCTACCCATTATTTTCATTTGGTGGGCCTTAGTTCTTATATTATGGGAACAAGTAAATAGCTTTTCCTTATTCACTTTCTCCACACCCCTCGTGATTTTATATACCTATCATATCCCCCTCTTAGTCTCTTTTCCAAGCTGAAACGTCCCAGTCTCTGTAATCTCTCTTCACATGGGACCCATTCCAAACCCCTAATCATTTTTGTTGCCCTTCTCTGAACCTTTTCTAATGCCAGAATATCTTTTTTGAGATGAGGAGACCACATCTGTCCGCATATTCAAGATGTGGGTGTCCCATGGATTTATATATTCTTCATCTTATTCTCTATCCCTTTTTAAATGATACCTAATCTCCTGTTTGCTTTTTTGACTGCCGCTGCACACTGCGTGGACGTCTTCAGAGAACTATCCACGATGACTTCAAGATCTCTTTCCTGATTAGTTGTAGCTAAATTAGCCCCATCATATTATATGTATAGTTGGGGTTATTTTTCCCAATGTGCATTACTTTACATTTATCCACATTAAATTTCATTTACCATTTTGTTGCCCAATCACTTACTTTTGTGAGATCTTTTTGAAGTTCTTCACAGTCTGCTTTGGTCTTACCTACCTGGAGCAGTTTAGTATCATCCGCAAACTTTGCCAGCTCACTCTTTACCCCTTTCTCCAGATCATTTATGAATAAGTTGAATAGGATTGGTCCTAGGACTGACCCTTGGGGAACACCACTAGTTACCCCTCTCCATTCGGAAAATTTGCAATTTATTCCTACCCTTTGTTTCCTGTGTTTTAACCAGTTCTCAGTCCATGAAAGGATCTTCCCTCTTATCCCATGACAACTTAATTTATGTAAGAGCCTTTGGTGAGGGACCTTGTCAAAGGCTCTCTCGAAATCTAAGTACACTACATCTACGAGCCCCCTTGTCCACATGTTTGTTGACCCCTTCAAAGAACTCCAGTAGATTAGTAAGACATGATTTCCCTTTACAGAAACCATGTTGACTTTTGCCCAACAAATTATGTTCTTCTACGTATCTGACAATTTTATTCTTTACTATTGTTTCAACTAATTTGCCCGATACTGACGTTAGACTTACCGGTCTATAATTGCCGGGATCGCCTCTAGAGCCCTTTTTAAATATTGGCATTACATTAGCTATCTTCCAGTCATTGGGAACAGAAGCTGATTTAAAGGATAGGTTACAAACCATAGTTAATAGTTCTGCAATTTCACATTAGAGTTCTTTCAGAACTCTTAGGTGAATGTCATCTGGTCCCGGTGACTTGTTACTGTTAAGTTTAATCAATTAATTCCAGAACTTGCTCTAATGACACTTCAATCTGTGACAAGTCATCAGATTTGTCACCTACAAAGGATGGTTCAGGTTTGGAAATCTCCCTAACATCCTCAGCTGTGAAGACTGAAGCAAAGAATTCATTTAGTTTCTCCACAAAGACTTTATCGTCTTTAAGTGCTCCTTTTGTATCTCGATCGTCCAAGAGCTCCACAAGTTGTTTAGCAGGCTTCCTGCTTCTGATGTATTTAAAAAACATTGTTATTACTTTTTGAGTTTTTGGCTAGCTGTTCTTCAAACTCCTTTTTGGCTTTTCTTATTACATTTTGACACTTAATTTGGCAGTGTTTAATGCTTCTTTCTATTTACCTCACTAGGATTTGACTTCCACTTTTTAAAAGATGCCTTTTTATCTCTCACTGCTTCTTTTACATGGTTAAGCCAAGCCACAGGGGCTCTTTTTTAGTTCTTCTACTATCTTTTTTTAATTTGGGGTATATATTTAAGTTGGGCCTCTATTATGGTGTCTTTGAAAAATTGTTCAAGTAGCTTGCAGGGATTTTACTTTAGTCACTGTACCTTTTAATTTGTTTAACCTCCTCATTTTTGCATAGTTCCCCTTTGTGAAATTAAATGCCAGTGTTGGGCTGCTGAGGTATTCTTCTCACCAGAGGAATGTTAAATGTTATTATATTATGGTCACGATTTCCAAGCGGTCCTCTTATATTTACCTCTTGGACCAGATCCTGTGTGCCACTCAGGACTAAATCGAGAATTGCCTCTCTCCTTGTGGGTTCCTGTACCAGCTGCTCCAAGAAGCAGTCGTTTAAGGTATCAAGAAATGTTGTATCTATCTCGTCCTGAGGTTACTTGTACCCAGTCAATATGGGGATAGTTGAAATCCCCATTATTGAGTTCTTTATTTTGATAGCCTCTCTAATCTCTCTTAGCATTTCATAGTCACTGTTAGTGTCCTGGTCAGGTAGTCGATAATAGATCCCTACTGTTATATTCTTATTAGAGCAGGGAATTACTATCCATAGCGATTCTATGGAACATGTTGATTCATTTAAGATTTTTACTTCATTTGATTCTAAATTTTCTTTCACATAGTGCCACTCCCACACCCGCATGACCTGTTCTGTCCTTCCAATATATTTTGTATCTCAGAATGATTGTCCCCCATTGATTGTCCTCACTCCACCAGGTTTCTGTGATGCATATTATATCAGTATCCTCCTTTAACACCAGGCACTCTAGTTCACTCATCTTATTTTTTAGACTTTAGCATTTGTGTACAAGCCCTTTAAAACCTTGTCACTGTTTATCTGTCTGCCCTTTTCTGATGTGTCAGAGTCTTCATCTGATCTGGCCCATACTTTATCCTCTTCAATCCTCTCCTCCTGACTAAAACCTAGAGAATCTCTATCAATAGACTCTCCTCTAAGAGACATCTCTGTCCAATCCATGTGCTCCTCTGCACCAATCGGCTTTCCCCCATTTCTTAGTTTAAAAACTGCTCTGTGACCTTTTTAATGTTAAGTGCCAGCAGTCTGGATCCACTTTGGTTTAGGTAGAGCCCATCCTTCCTGTATAGGCTCCCCGTATCCCAAAAGTTTCCCCAGTTCCTTATAAAACTAAACCCCTCCTCCCCACACCATTGTCTCTTCCACGCATCGAAACTCTGAAGCTCTGCCTACCTACCTGGCCCTGTGCGTGGAACTGGAAGTATTTCTGAGAATGCCACCATAGAGGTCCTGGATTTTGTTCTCTTTCCTAGCAGCTTAAATTTGGCCTTCAGGACATCTCTGCTACTCTTCCCTATGTCACTGGTACCTACATATACCACGACCACCAGCTCCTTTCCAGCACTACACAACAAAGGTTGTGTCTCTTTTAATCCATAGCTTGTTAAGCAAATTGTCACATTTCTATTCCTTGCTTCCAAATTCTTTTTGAAAATGCACATATCCCTGAAAGGTAAGGCTGAAAATTTTCAAGTTATAATCTGAACTGTGCTATTAACAAGATATCTTTAAAATATTAAAAATCAGCACGACTCAATATTGGTCTCCATCACTTATATACTACCTTGAGATCTGTGATAAGCAGACTTCAGTGAATCATGGAACCAAATTAGCAATCAAAGTTACCCAAAAGCACCACAGTAGTGTCAATCTGTTTAATTATGAATGGATAGTAAATGAAATAGTATGATGAAAGATAGTGTATATAGATATATATATATTCTCATAGCAAAATGATTAACCACATTTTTATCAACTACAATTGATTAACATAACAAAAGCATCTGGATTGTTAATTAAAAACACTGATTTAATTATGTCCTGCAAAAGACATACTGAAGAGCTCCCTGTGGCTAGAGCACCTCAGTCTGAGTATCACTGCTTTAGATCAGTGTTTCTCAACCAGTCATGCGAGTACCCTTAGGGATACTCAAGAGAAGTCTGGGGGACACATCAACACAACTGACATTTGGAGAAAGCTGAATTTTTGGTTTAAGTTTTATAGCGTTGTTTTATTTTTGTACTTTTTACACCCAAAAATTTCATTGCCCACCCAGCTACAATTAAGTTGTTTAAACAAATGTGTTGCAATGGTAGAAAAAAAGGGTGTGTGTCTGAAAACTGTAGGTACTGGGGGTACTTATTTTTTTAAAGAGGTACTTTATAAAAAAGGTTGAGAAACACTGTTTTAGATAATAAGCTGTTTGGTGTAGGGACTTCTGCTTTGCAGACAGGACGTGAAAACATCGAGCTAACACTGTGCTAATCAAGGGGGTTAAATCAAGAGAACTTTCTGACAAGTATATTTCAAAAACATTTATTGAATTTTCCCATTTATCCTGTTATTTTATCAAAATAAAAACAAGGATTCGGAGATTCCAACAAGAGCTAGGTGACATTCAGAAATACAAGCTGTTTGCCCATTCCTTCATGACAACAAATTGTAAAGTTAAAGAAAAGAGGGAAGAACATTGCTTCACTTGAAAAGGGGACAGTCTAAGGGTAGGTGAAAGGAGTACTTTCCTGAAACCAGTTGAAATTAACGGGGCAGAAGAGAAATAATGCAGCTACTTCTGGGACTAGGAATGGTACTCCAGATGAAGATGTTGCTTTAGTAATTAATTGAGAATCTACAAAGTTAGGATTAAATATAGGTGACTCAGTACTTTAGGCAAAGTTACAGCATAAATTTTCAAGTGTCAGAAGCTTGTCACATATGGCTTTGGAAAGGTGACCATTCTTTAAGGATTATAGAGCAGTAGTGCCCAATGGGGATGTTAAAGTGTGGGGTTTTTTTAAACATGTGGTCACTACTTTAAGACATTTTCAAAAAGCGGAATAAATGCTAAACAAAACTCCCAAAGAATGAAAGAGATATTAATCTGAAATTGAGGAAGAGTTATATCCTTGAGTATGAATCTGCTGTTGTGACTCTATAAAGCTTAAAGAGAATAGTTTAAAAATCACATTCTCCCCTCTCCTTTTAGTTTCCTAGAAATCCCATTCAAAACTCATATGCTATTTCTTACTAGGTTTTCCAGCAAACTGGAAGTTAACTGGCCAAAACATTTGGCTAAATGTGAGCTTTCCTAATTTGGGGAGCCAGAACCTTTGACATGATTATATAAACACACACACACACACACACACACACACACACACACAGCCAAATTACACACACACACACACACACACACACACACACACAGCCAAATTTGTCTGATCTAGTCTTAGTGAAAATGAAACTTTTAAAAAGTTTCAGAAATCTGTAGCAAATTTTGAAATTTGCTAACATCACTAATCTTGTAAAGTCTAACACTCAGTTGGCACAGATGGGTTTGCTGACACTTGTTCAATTGTAGTAAGCATCAGGGATTTACTAATTAGCTGTCTAGAATGTATAGTCTGCCATACAGAATTCCACAAAACAAGGTAACATCTCTTTCCCTTGATCACTGAAAACAAAGGGAAATCACAGGCCAAAAATGTCAGGAAGGAGTTTAAGGCTGTGAATACTAGGGATGTTAAAATGCATTTAAGTTTGTAAATGTGTAACCACTGAAATTTACAGCAATTATACATTTACACATGGGGCAGCTTGCGGGAGCTAGCTCTTGTGAAGTTTCCTGCGTCTTCCCCCTGCTTCTGTGTCAGAGGCAGCAGCGTGTGTGTGTATGTGTGTGTGTGGGGGAGGGGGGGGTCATAGGCAGCTCTGCAGGAGGTGGCATGCGCCTCCCATGGCCTTTGAATCAGAGCCAGCCTGGGGAGCAGATGGCTCCACAGGAGCTGGTTCATGTGGGGTGCCAGCTTAAAAGTCAGCTCCCCATGTGCACTGACTGCTGACTGCTCTGGCAGCAGGGGGAAGAAAGGGGTCAGGCAGCTTCACGGGAGCTGATGCTTGGGGGAGCCAATTTAAAAGCTGGCTCCCACCTCCCTGCCCCTGCTACTTTGGATACAGAGACAGCAGGGGCAGGGAGAAGCGTGTGTAACCTTTAGGATTAACCAATGAGCCCAAGCTACATGTTCACATCCCTAGTGAATACAAGATACATTATTTTTTAATTAACACTGCAGGTAAGAGTTTGGACCAGTTAAGTTCCAAGTTTAAAAAAGGAACTTTTTATAAACCCTGGTGCTTCATGATCAAGATTTCAAATGTTGATTGTGTCAGTGCTAAACAGTCTACTCAACATCTTCATACCTCACCACCATTCAATACATTACTACCACTCTTCCAATGGAAAATCAGCTACAAACTTTTCCTTACTATATAGATAAAATTTTTATAAGTGCCCAGATGACATAGGAACCTAAAATCCCATTGATTTTCAATTACTCAACAATTTAGGAGCTGAAGTCACTTTATGCATCCATCACAATTGGTCATCTGCCCAAAAGAGACCACCTATACTTCAACCACATTGACAGCAAAATAAAGTTGCTGACATTTCACCATCACTTGTTTATATTCTAGACATTCATTGAGCATGGCATCCCAAGTTATCCAATGTCGAAGATACTTTCAATGCCTATATGCCTCTTAACAGAGCACAGAAACCACATCATAGAAAAGTATTCCTCCATCTCCTGCTAAAGGAAAAATTCACATTACAAGACAACACACATCCAAGTCTATCAGTAAATCATCAGACATGAAGCAAGTGGGTGGGAATGCTGGTTCAAAAAGTTGAAGTCTTAGTTCTACATCTTTCCTATTATAATTTTCAATAAAGTTTGTCATCTTTTAATTCCATCACTGATAAATGACTTATATAGTCTTTAAAAGTTAAGAATTACTAAAAGTTTAAACCATCAGAATTATTTGACATCAGCTTGCTGTTCTCAGCAAATATTGGTGTTTTGTTGATACAGACAGAGCCAGCTGCTGGAAAATGAGTTGAGACTAGTGTTTAATTTTTAACTGACAGCCTATTAATCATGATTAATCACACAATCATGCTTTCAAACTATGAGACTGCCACCATTTAAATATTTTGGAATGCTTTCTGTAGTTTCAAATATATCAATTTCAAATCAAACTTCAAAGTGTACAGTGCTCATTTATATTTGCGATTACAAATACTCGCATTGTAAAAACAAAAGAAATAATATTTTTCAATTCACCTCATACAAGTACTTTTGTGCAATCTTTTGATCATTAAAGTTGAAGTTAGGGGAGATAATGTTGCCTGACTCTTGTTTACAATATCACCTGAAAGCGAGAACAGGCGTGTTTGCATCAGGGATGTTAGATACAGTGTAATTGAATAGCCATGTAACCGCATGAAATCTTATCTGTTACATGACAGCCAGCCAGTGTGCTCCCAACCCCCACTCCCGGAGAGCCCCGATACCCCACGCTGCTGCCTCTCTATCACAGGCAGCAGTACTGGGTGGCAGGTGGGAGCTGGTCTACAAGGGGAGCCAGTTTAAAAACTGCTCCCTGTGCAGACTAAGGATGTTAAATATCGGTTAGTTTACTAGTCGAGTAGTCGACAGAATTTCCATCAACTGGTCGATAGGCACTTCAACATTCCTCTTTGGTCAGCTTGGGTCTCTCCAGTTGATCGTGGATTCCGTGGAAATGCTGCGTGAAGCCTGGGATCAGCTGGGGAGTCTCCAGCTGAACCTGGGCTCCACGCGATGTTCAAAGGGGAAGCACCGCACATCTGAGCCAGGGTCACTTGTGCAGCACTACAGCTTTGAAGTACTCCCTATTTTTTTTAAACAAGCATCATCATCATCAAAGCATATCCTCTGGAATCATGGCTGAAGCATGAAGGGGCATACATATGTTTAGTATATCTGGCTCATAATGACAGGTACAAAAGTGTTACATGAATGCCTGTTCACTTTCAGGTGAAATTACAAATAAGAAGCAGGGAGCATGCTTCCTTGTGAACAAATGGTTTGTCTTAGCAACTGGCAGCACAAGTAAAACCTGAGTGGACTTGTAGGGTCTTAAGTTTTCTTTTCCTTTCAAATGCAGGTATGTTCAATTAAATTTTTAAATTACAGAAAGATTGCACTACAGTATGCATGTTAGGTGAACTGAAAAATACTGTTTTTAATCATTTTTACAGTGCAATCATTTTTAACAATACAAAGCTTTGTATTGTATAATTGAAATCCATGTATTTGAAAAGGTAGAAAACCTCTAAATTATTTAATACACTTCAATTTGTATTCTATTATAGCATAACAGTAAGATTAAAGACATGATTAATCACAATTTTAATCATGATTAATTTTATTTAATCGCATGAGTTAACTGTGATTAAATCAAGAGTAGTGTTCCCTGTAAGCAGTGCGCTTCTGCATCTACACAGAAGTGATTCAAATGCTGTCCAGCAGTTTATCAGTGCGCCCACGTCTAGGTTTTTAGTTTCTACAGGTGGTGAACTTTTATACATGCCTTAGTGCACATCATTTATTCCACACATGTGGAAAAAAATCCTCACATGGATGGAAATAATTAGAGGGAACATTGATCAATATTAGAGGGAACATTGATCAATATAGTAATATTTATAGCTTACCACTAAAATGCATGATACAACTCCCCCGTCTCTAAGTACTGATGAGTAAAGTCTTTCCTTTTAAATGAAATTTGGCAGTTCAAATTAAACAGACGTTTTTAGCTTTGAAATCCTTACGTGTGTTGGGTATGGGAGATCTGAGTCTTAAAAGTTTCTCATGGCATTTATAAGGCATTTAAGTAGGGATGTAAAAATTTATTTTAAAAGAAGTAACATATAGCAGTTACACAGCTATATGCACTGCAGAGCCTGTTGCTGCCAGCCCCGCTCCCAGGTGGGAGGTTTCGCTATGGGGCTCTGGAGCGGTCTCTGACCCCGCTCCTGGGGAGCCAGTGGTGGGGGACGAGGGGAGGAGGCTGGGCCAGCCACTGACAGGGGCTGCTCTAGCAGGCCCTGCCAGAGCTGAAACATCCCCCTGGCTAGGGTAGGCAGGGAGCTGTTTTAGCCCCCCGGAACTGTTAACGGGTGAAGCTTACCAGTTAAGTGGTTAAGCATTTACATGCCTACATTTAAGTTACTGTGAGAAAATTATTTTATTTGGGTTGTATAAAAAGACCCTTTTTCAGCATCTACTCAAATTTCACTTTCTTTGCATCTCTGCTATCACAAACCAATTAATGCTCCAGTTTAGAGAATCTGTCAGAAAAATAGCAAAGATGAAACCTTTTTAAATGTCAAAAAGCAAGCAAAAAAAAAAAAGCTCCACACACTTCCTTTAATCATCAAGAAGCAGAAGTCCCACCTTTTGCAATTACTGAGCATGTCGACTACAAAATACAGTAGAACCTAGAATTCCACAAAACACGTTCTGTTTGTTTAAGATTATTGTCATCAACTTGTAGGAGGTAAGAGTAAAGGAGAAGCAAGTGTGGGGGGAAAAAAAGGAAGCAATGAAGAAGATGGAGAAAGAATGGAATAAAATGTCTCGTAAAAATTCTACCAACTTGCTTTAAATAGAACAATCTTTAGCTATTGTGTTCACTACTTATAACAAATGACATCTTTCAATAATCTGAGATTGATTTAATTGTGTCATCACAATGCATCAATCCAAGTCAACTGTTGGATCCCACTTCTAAAAGAAATTTCTTTTGGTAGAGAGCATCTTTATCTGAAGAAAAATACTTGAAATGAGAGGATGACCTCTACTTCTTCAGGTAGAGCAGAATATATTCAGCTTAAAGGCTAGAAAAATGAAATCAAAAGATTTCCAGATCTGCATGCCTATACAGACTTTGCACTTGGCCAGTATTGGAATTTTACTCATTTGTTTTGCTAGGCTAGAGAAGTACACAGGTTTCAGCCAATAAGATGAAGTTGACATTATTTGATACATAGAATGAGGAATAGAAGTGACAGCACCAAGCATTTATGTAGCAGTGTTTGTAGATACCAAAGTCCTTTACAACAAAGGTCAATATCTTATCCATTTTACAAGTGGGGAAATGGAGGTAAGTTGAAGTGACTAGCTCAAGGTCACCCATCAGATCCTAGCTTCAGAAGAAAGTATCTTCATATATGTTCTTTGCTTTCGGACCAAGACAGGAGCCTTACAAAAATGCATATAGGGCAACTTGAAGATAAGGTTGCCTATTTAGACAGAAGACACAGCACATTAAATCTACACAAACTGATGATGGAGTCAGATACATATTTTGATTAGGACAGCAGGCCTTGAGAAGGATTCCTTGAAGCATGTGTTAAACAGATCCCTGCAGTTCAGAGGCAGACAGCCCTGATCTTGACATCAGAATTAGCTGATACTGCACCTATCATAGTTGATTAGACATAGTGAGGAGTCTGAAAGGATTGAAAGGATAGTAATCACAGTTGTATGATTAGCCTATGAGTGCTATACCTAACTGAGGTGTAACCATCTTGTTGAAACCTACCTTTTGTAAGTATACTGGATTTATTTTGATTGTGTGTAAGAACTGAGAGATACTACTGATATTTCCAAAAATATACTATTTAGAAAGAATATCAGATGAGGATTTTTGGTTTTGTGATTATGACTAGGGTTGCCAGGTGTCCGGTTTTCGCCTGGACAGTCCGGTATTTGTGGCCTCTGTCCGTTAAAAAACAACAACAAAAAAAACCCAGAAAATACTGGACATGTAAAATACCAGACATTCTTTCCCTGCCATGTCTGGCAGGGGCGGGTGGAGCAAGTAAGCGTGTTGATTTAAAGATGCAGTGACTTTTTTGGGGAGGGGCAGGAGGAGCTCAACAACTTTGGTTAACCCTCCCCCCCTTTTTTTTTGCTCAACTTTTTTCCTTCATGTTCAGGATTTTTTGTGAAAGTATCTGGCAACCCTAATTACGACAAAAGCAGTGAACACTGCAGTAAAAACAGAAGTGAAAATATTTGTTTCAATGTCATTTAAATGTTTATACTTCCAACCTGGATTTATTTCACACACCTGGCAAAATAGACGATTACCAAATAGTAAATTTTAAAAGACTTACATATTTCCTTACATGATATGCCCAGAACATAGTATAATTTAGCTATGCTAATAGAAAAAATCAATTTTTGTGCCCAAGAACACCAAGTGAAAACTTGTGGCTACGTCTTGAATAACCACATGTGGAAAAAGACTCATTGCATTCTTTAAAGTGAATTTAGTGCTTGTGAGAAGCGCCCAATAGCACTGGAGATAGAACATCTCCATCTACAAAGTAAAGGCAGTGCAAGACTATCCACACCTCCTTTCTAGGGTACTTCGATGTTGACCTGAATGGGCAACTTTTATGGCTGAAAGGTCTATGCCCATGCAATTCTTTATGCATCTGCTGAGACTGAACAGAGTTACAGTTAGTGCCAACTGACACTCACCCAAAAGTAACTGGATTGATGTAATTTCACACTGATCACTCACTAGACAGCGATTATCTACTAAGCACCTGAGCAGAATTTAAACTAATCATCTAATGGTGAAAAGTTTGTTATTAGTAACGTGAACTAGTTAGTCTCCAGTGTGGCTTAACTAGGTTAAAAGGTGGTGAACAAGAAGTGAAAGTTCAGAGCTACAATTCTTTTTTTCCCCAAAAATATGGAAGAAACCAAAGCTCAAGCTCATTCTACGAGTGAAAATGAGTTCTACTTGTATTAGACACATGAACAAAAATGGTTATCTTCAGTTGTCTCAAATGTGCACTACATGAACACTGCCATCTAAAAACATTAGGTTTTGAAATCTTTCAGGAAATGTATTTAACTATTTACAGCAAAAAACAGTCATGCACTTTACAAAACAATGACAGCATTTATGGCCTTGTCTACCTGCAAAAGAATTCATTCTGCAGGGACACATAATAAAACATTGTTCAAAAAGTCATAAAAATATATTATCTCTTTCCTTTAACATTTAGGTATATAAATATTGTACTGAACATGCATCATTTAGATAATTGCAAGAATACCTCCTTATAAACATAAGGTTCTTTGACTTTAGCAGTAGAAAATGATTACATGGTAAAGGAGCTATTAGAGTCAAGAATTTCAAACCAATACAGTAGACAACAGTCCCCTGTGTACAAGTTCAGAGATATATCAAGGCACCTTTTATAACATTATATAATAAAGACTAATGAATGCATTGTAAATGAAAAAAATGCATCATTCCACCAGCAGAGTCTTCAGTCTTACTGTTCACTTTTCTGTTCTTGTTTTCCATTAAGCTCTTGGTCAATTCTGTGTAATAAAAAAAAGTTAGCATATAAACCACAAATTGAGTAATCATTTACTTTCTATATTAGATAAAAAGCTGATCTTAATAGGAGAATTAAAGGTTTTATATAGCAAAAGTTTTTAGTAAATATCATTCAACTGTTAAAAACAAACATCAGTGAAGTAGTTCAGTCAAAGCAAAATGTTAAAGATCCACCTTATTATTGCAACCTAAAAATATAGATTTTAAAGGTGTTCAAAAAGTGTTTTCAAGCAGAAACAGATCTGGTATTTGGAAGAAATATTAGGAAAATGAAACAAAATTTCGCATATTGCAAGAAAAGCAGATTGCTCTTTCATTTATTCAAAGTGTCACTAACATGTAAGCCTGTAAGGCATGGAATAAAAAAAGGCCATTTTAAGAACAGAATGCAGTTTATTTTGGAAAAATAAACCATAAACAATTTTTTGGAACATCTGTATTAAATATTAAGCTGAAAGAACAGCGTGAATGTAACAGAACTCACCATTTCCATTACCACATATATTTCTAAAGTTGAACTGAATTGTTTTCTAAACAATTAGTAGAAATAACTTGCACTGTATACAGATCCTTGCTATTTTGAAATATTGTATTCAATTAGTTACTATATAGAGTTAGATGCAAACAATGCATTCCATATTTTTAATTTAGTCTGTGCATATGTACAGTATCACATGCCACTTTAGAGTCACTCAAGTAAAATGCATGCTGTTCAGCTAGGATGAGTATGGTTTAGTCAGTGCACTGAACATGGTTCTGTACAGATTCTAGTCCTGGCTCTGAGCACTGATTCTTTGGGTAAAACATTTAATTTCCATTCCTGTTAGCTTTCACTATGCAAGATGAAGATAATGATTAGTTATGTGGTTTTTGTTTGTTGTTGTGTGTGGGAAAGGGCGAAGGGAAATGCTCCTGACCTACTATGCATCCTCTTGCTTAGATTTCTGCAGTCACCAGTTGATTAAGTCAATGATTTAAGATTTATTTTTAAAGAAATTTCTGGCTTTTATGGCTGATAGGAGAACCTCTTAAATGTTAACTGATACACATGCTGTCCTGCTAAGCATGCGGACAGCTTCAGTTTACTGTTTCTCATGACATTCCCAAAAAGCAGAATGAGGATAAACAGAACTCAGGTAAGTTTCTGCCTAGAGGATTCTAAACAGCAGTTGAGAAACTGACAAGAAAACTGTCAGTTTCACTATGCTGTAGCTAGGGAAAGATAGGAACAGTGAAAGTACTTACAGGAAAGTGACTAAAAAAGGCTTGGGAAAAAGTAGAGTAGCAAAAACACCCTTCTTACTCTCCATCAGCCAAGAGGCTCTGAAGTTGGAGGATGAGAAAGTTCCTTCCAAGCAGCTAAAAAGGACAACAGTTTTTAAATCCATCAGCCAGAGACCCACAAAAGAGAACCATAATGTCCTCTCTGTTCCCCAAAATAGGACAGAGTTATTGGCATCTCATCAGGCCAGTCTACCGACACGTTTGGTGCACGGAGGCATTCATCCTTCATGTTGCCTGAGCTTAGTACACTTAGTTCTCTGGCTAGTAAATACCTAATACTTTTTCTAGTCCAGACACAGCTTTCCTTTGAGCTTTATAGAATCATAGAATTAGAAGGGACCTCGAGAGGTCATCAAGTCCAATCCTGCTCCATCACTGCCCTGTCTATGGAGTAAAAATGCCATGTAGGCACTAAATGCTTTACACTTATTACAAGCAAAATTAAAATCCTGTACTATGAACAAATATTATTCCTTCTAATTTAGTTTTTGGATATATGTGGTTAGTGTCAGTATTTATGCTTGCATTTACAACATTCCTAGCTAGTTTAAGAAGAACCTACCAATTGATTTAGAATTCTAGACCCAAATACTGCAAACACATGCTTAACTTCACATATCAACTCAACTCTTCAGTGAGACTACTTCTGTGCAAAAAATTGTTTGCAGGGCTGGAATCCAATCTGGCTTGTAGCCAATTCTGGGACTCCGTGTCAACCAGGCAAAATTCATCAGGATGTTGACAAATGGGGAACAGGTTAAAACCAAATCTGAACTTCAAATACTCAAACCAAAAGTCAAATGTGTGCGTGCCTAAAGATGGCTGCTCAACACTTCTGAGATGCATGTGTTTTTCCATCTCTGCAGACTAGTAGCTAAATAGTATCAAACCTTTTTTGGTAACTTCTGTTGCAACAATCACCTCTCCAAAGTTAATTTACCTGTACTAAACTGTATGCTAAAATTATTGCAATAAAGGTAGAGATTCCAGAAATAAACCAACATATAAGAAATGATGTATGCATTGCCTAAAATACCCAAAGACATGGAACACAACTTTTGGCTTAATCTAATGGCTCAATTGCTTCAGTTTGGCTAGGTCTACACTGGCCCCTTCTTCAGAAGAGGCATGCTATTTTAGAACTTTGGAATAGGGAAATCTGCGGGGATTTAAATATCCCCCGCGGGATTTAAATAAACATGGCCGTCGCTTTTTTTCCGGCTTGGGGAAAAGCCGGAAAAGAGCGTCCAGACTGGCGCGATCCTCCGGAATAAAGCCCTATTCCGGAGGATCTCTTATTCCTACTTTCAAGTATATATTTTACTTTAGTATATATTTTAGAGATTGCCTGTCTGATCAACTACTCCTAAACAGTAAGAACTAGGATCACCAAATTTGGGGTTATAGCTTCCCCTTATAACTTAAAGCAGTTAAGGGTTTGGTTGTGCCAGGAAAATGGGATATGCCTAGAATGGGATTTGCTTCTCATAAAATTATACAAATGAGACAATCACCAAAACAAGCACAGTACTCAAAATTGAGGCAACTGAGCAAATGTTGAAACAGATGGATCCAAAATGAGCCAGAAAAATAGGATTGCTACTCAATAAACCTTACAGAAAAGAGAAACTGAGAAATCTGGAGTAGTACTCTGTTTTAGCAGAACTAAACCAAAGCTTAAAGTTTGAAATATAGAAGAAAATGTTATTGGAAACCAAACTGACTATAGACTTTTTTTTGTTAAAACAGTAAAAAATGATAAAAGTTTATAGGGATGAAGAAAAACACACTTGATGGAATTCCTGAATTATGGACCCAAGCAGCACCGGGCACATCCCCTCATTTTACATAATCAATTACTTTTTCACGAGGGCTTTTATTGTATATATTTATTGAACTTAATAAACTGAGTAAGGAGGAAGACAGTTCCCTCTCTTTAGCTTTTGCATCACAAATGGTTTAACTGACTAAGACTGTTCTCTGGTGTTGATATAGTTCATGGTGAATTCAGTAAAAAAGGTCCACAGCTCCAATGCTATGGCAGTAATACCAATAATATCTAAGTCAGCCATATTTGCATGCATTTCATATTTTAAGTTACTATTTCAGCTGATTATTCTGTGCCAAAAATGATTTTTTTGGGAAAAAGTCACTTCAGTTAAAGTTTGGTTTGGCTGTTTAAGTATCTAAAACACTGAAATCTGAAGAATATATGGTTTAGAAGCTACACAGCAGTATCTGTGCAGTATGTCACACCACTTCTCAAGGCAATAGCAGAGTAAAGCATGTATATATGATCTCGGATTGTATTTTAATGAGTTGAGTAATTCCCAAAGGAAAAAAATCACTGTACATCAAGTATCAAGGGATATGGCAACTTAAACCACAAGGCTCTACAATGATGTCTAAAGTATTGTTAATTACTGTTTTTACAGTTAACTCCTAAGAATATTATGACACTATATAGGAAAGCACCTATGTTGTCAATAAAGTAACTAAGATCTGTTTTTTCCCCCAATTATACCCCACTATAATCAGATTTTCACATAGCAACACTAGAAAGGGAAAGTACTCTGTTTGTTGTACCTAAGATTTGAAATTTCAAGTGGATATATTCCTTCTCAATGCTCAATTCTATATCCACTGCAACCCATAACAAATGTTTCCTTGGAGTCCAAACACAGTCAAAATATGAGACATTAACAAGGTGTAACAAGTCAGAGTTGCTGTGAGAACTGTAACTGAATTTTCTGGGAGTTGGTACTGTTTTTTTTTTTTTTTTTTTTTTTTTTAAACCTCAGCTACCTTATTGCAGAATTAAAGCTTATTTGTACAGGCTAACAGTTTTAAACTTTTCCACTAGCTTTTTGCTTCAGTTTTTATAAGAGCTAGTAAAAGCCATATGGGAAAAGTTATTTCTGACAAGTTAATTCTCAATGCATTTTATTTTTTCTATCTTCCTATATAATGACATGTTTTATAGAAAGTGACTTCTCCCTAAACAGTTTGTTATGCATATAGCAGTAGGAATGCTCAGAATAAAGTTTAAAGTTAGAAACAGAGTTTTAGTGAGGTTATTGGTAGAAAGACTGAATGGTGATTACTGATATGTTTTAAGTATTTTTATCAGATATAGGAATTGCTTGAATTGTTATAAGCCATTAAGTTTCAGCATACAGAAAATCCAATATTTATTAGCAAGGAATCTAGGCATTGCAAATACAAACAGCATTGAGCAAAATATAAACTAATTTATGGGCTGTGCAAGTTAGGTATCTTGAAATTAGTGAAAACTGAACAAAGCAAGATAGTAATGCTAAATCCTGAAATTTGTAAGAAGCATCTAGAAATTACAGTACATATTTTTAATAATAAACTTAATTTGTTCAAGCTGGTTCAAAAATGCATATGACTTTTTGACTATGTAGCTCAAAGTCAACACATCCCCTTAATAAAAACACCTCTGACGTAATGAAATATTGACAGATTACAAACCCATCCTTGGGTACATTTCTATGTGGAACTCTTACAAGTTACATTTACCATAACATCAAAACTCAAGATAAATGATTAGTGCATGTTTATATTTACAAATGCTTGTTCCTGTCTGCAAGCCAACCAATCTGAAAAGAGTTAGTATGTGCAGTGCAAATGGACTTGTTTAGATGCATCCTTAAATAAGGTGTGTCTGTGTGTATATATATACCTTCTGTGTTTCTTTCTAAACTTTTCTTCTTCATACCTTAGTGGGGAAAAGTTTGATTTCAGTAAGTACAAGATATGAAGGACAATCAAACTCAAAGTTCTTCATGGAAATAGAATATCAAGTCTTGAAACTAGTACAGTTATTTAGAGCATAACGTTAATATATACCTTATAATATTAGCTTAAATTAAAATGCAGAGCTTTCAGAGATTTGGTTGCTATGTGGTAACCATAGTAAATTTAGTCCATTTTGGTCTCATCTCAAAATCCAGAAACTGACACCCCTATTTTTGAAGTACAACTCAAAATGCCATATTCTCCAACACAGCAATGCGCCAAAATGTTCTGGCATATACTTTTGCCCTGAGCTTGGTCTCTGCAGAAGATCAATGCTTGATCAATATTGCAGCAGGCTGCATCAAGGGTGTCTTTTCAACCTTGGGATAACATAAGACTGTTCATGTCACAATCTCTACCTACCACCTCCAAATCCCGTGCTTTGAAGGGAACAGGCCCTATAGAGTATGCCAGATATACAGGCTTGTGCCAATTGTGCATATTCAACAAAAAGCCACATTCTGCATGTTACAAGATGTTCTGTTTTGCAATTTGAACCAGCTGGACATTTATCCTCATGTCAGCCTTTCAACACCAACACATGCCTTGTGACCAACATCATAACCTTACTACTATGGATTCTGTAAGCCAATTGCCTATGAAGTAGTAGATCAACTTCAAAAGGTCACTATTGATTCTTTGGATCCTAAACTGTTGCTCCACATGCATCAGCTCTACTTTGTGAGCCTTGTACTGTTGAGGCTCACAAAGTAACATATAGCCTAGTTTAAAAAAAATTCTACCGTCATACCTCAAGCTTGAAGGCAGATGTGCTCTTGGTGTAATGAACCATATGGTTTAGAATGCATCCTCTTTAACATCTCTTATTTCATCTATCCCCACTTTTAAAAAAAAGCTCTTAAATCTGCTCCTCTCTAAGGACTTTTAGGCTTACATTTATAGTCAAAGGGATTCCTTATTTGTTTGTGATCTATTTGATTGCTTAACCTATTTTGTTTTTGTTCTGTCTGCAACTTCTCAAATACTTTGGTGTGAGTGCTACATTGAAGTACCTGCAAGATGAGCATTTCTCACACTAGCAAGTGAATTTTAATAATTTCAGAGAGGCCTGAGTATCAACTAATCTTTCATTATGATCGGAGCATGAACTAATCTTGTGGAATCATAAGTATAATTGAGCAATTATATAAACCAGAGCTAAGTATTGTTTCACCGCAATGTTTTGAGTACCATTATGCTGGGCACCATGAGAAGCAGAAGTCAACACAATCACAACTCTAAGGGAAAGTCAGGGCAAGAGTACCACTGTTTTGATTAATGCTGATTTACAGACATGTTGAAAAACTGACAAGTTCTCAATTGTGCTCTGCACCAATCACACCTTAGCATGGAAGAATAATAAAACATACTGTTTTATGCATTCTGGTATGCCAACGTATTCCATGGGGATGAGTTCAGTGAGTTCTGCCAGAGTAAAGACATATCTAATTTTTTGGCTGAATTTTGAGCTGCAGAAGAACAAACAAAGAATAATTACGTAATTGTTGAGTACATCTTTAAATATTTAGTATTACTTTCAGAAATGTAAAGTGCTAATACATTTTTACTTTCTTTAAATGAAGTAATTTCCAGAATATTACCTAATAAAAGGTTTTGTGACGGCCAGAAGTGTTCTGATAAACCAAGAAGGATGAACTATTATTAACGATTTCAGGTTTTTCCTTAACCTAAAGAATTCAAGTATTGAACACCAGTGTTAAGGAACAAAATGAATAAAAAATGCATTTTTAATATAAAAGTACAATGGTTCAATTATTGTACAAGTGCTATTTCTCTGTGTCATAAGCTAATGAATAAACTCCAGTTAAAAGAGTCTCTATTGTCAACTCCTTGTCTACTAGAGTTGACTAAAGCAACGTAACCTGGTTTTGGTAATATTTGTCATGAATAGATCATTTGAGAATCAGATTGTGAGGAGACAGAACTAAAAATAAGTTACCCAATTAAGAGATTTTTGCCAAGTGTTACTGGTATGTCTCAAGGATCAATATGGCTAACTCATTCTTCCACACATTTTAACAACCTTTCTCCAAGAGAGGTAAGAGTGAAGTCCTATTGGGAAATAGGTGTCTGGATAGTAAATGAGATAAAGGAAAATAAAGGGAAGATAGTGGAAAAAAGGACTGTTATAACTTATCTGAGACCATTGCCAATGTGTTTTGGGGGAAATGGACTGCTAACAGCAGCTGCCTCAATATTTTTGCATCTTATACCCACCCAGTATTACAGAGTTGCATATCTACCTTTCAGATAAGTTAAATAAGAAATTTCAGATCCATAGAATTCTCCTCCACCCCACTTGTGCAGCCTCCACGGGATAAATGCAATCTAACTGCAAGCTCCACTAATGGGATCTCTTTAGACTTTTACTGTAGACACTCATAGGAAAAGTAGAGCTGGAAAGAAGCTTTTTTTACTGGCTCTTTTTACAGCTGTGCAAGAGATTTGCAAGTACTTTTTCATTCTAAATCAGCTTTTCTTTTACAGTTGATACTGACCTGTTCAAGTGATGTCACAACTTTCCTGCAAGACTATTCAGGAAGGTAACTTTAAATAAGACCATACAATACACTGTGAAGCCCTTATTCAATAGTAATTCACAGGGCAATTTTATGATTAGTGGAAAGAATACTGACAAGCATTTCATTTGAAATTAAACAACACTTTCCAGCAGTATTTCTGCATTGGGGTTTCAGAGCCTAAATCACTCAAAAACGAAACAGGACAATTGTTTCAGGATTCAATTCACAATATGCTAATTAGCAATTTCCACAAATTACAAATAATGAAAGAAAGGTGATGTAAAAAGATGTCTAGATGCTGTAGTAAAATTTAATCTTACCTTCTATCAATTTGCTGGTAACATTTCCTGAGCCAGCCTAAACTTGGCATTTTTCTCCGTGTCGTAGCACCATTTAAGTAAACTATAATATAGTTCTCTGCTACTAACAGTTCTAAAGTGCCAATAACGTATCTGTAACAACAAGTAAGGAGAAAGCTTTAAAATGAAAAACTATAGAGAGATGGTTAATGTGCAAATGAAAAAATATTTTGATAAAGGCTTGAAGTCTACAGGAAAAAAAGTCACAACTAGATTATTTTGGTGTTTCCTCAACATAAAATTTCATGTAAAAAGCAGAGACACCAGTAGCCCTTGATCATCTACTTCATTTATGGACAGTTCTTAATGGCAAAAAGAATACTTACTTAAACAGATTATCCATTAAATATCTGTAGTTAGGCTGACTGCTTTCAGGCATAAAGCAAACAGTAAACACAACAATGGCATTTAACCCATCACCATAATAACCTAGAAGGAAGCAAAACGATTAATACCAATACAGTAAAAATAATGAAGACGTCTAATTATATTAATCAAATCTTAAAGTAGTAAACACTGCACTTACTGTGCTTTCTCCATCATCTACTTCAAAATGCTTTACAGACGAAATAATGGAGGTGCAGAAAGGCTAAAAAGACACCACTGGTTTTAAATAATTTTGAGTATTTTACTTACCGTTACTTGGATAGCTAAAAATTACTATAATGAAAGATGTTCTATAACTTCTATTGGTATGTTTAATTTATGTATTTGACAGCATTTGGAAGTAGTCAGTTTCCCTTCTAATGGATTTTTACATATATATAACAGCGGAAGACCATGACTATAAAACCAAAGTTTATGGAGCTATATACCTATCTCATAGAGCTTGAAGGAACCTTGACAAGTCATTGAACCTAGTTCCCTGCCCTTGTGGCAGTATGAAATACTGATCCTGACAGATTTGCCTCAGATCCCTAGATGGCCCCCTCAAGGACTGAACTCACAACTTTGGATTTAGCAGGCTGATGCTCAAACCACTGAGCTATTCCTCCCCCCCTCCCCCCCCCCCCCCCCAAAAGTTGTTAGGAAGTTTACAAAGGCTGCTGTAGCACCCAAACCTATATTTATTTTTTTTAAAACTACTGTAATACAATTGGCAATCTACATACTGAAACGCCAGTAACTAGTCTGTAACTAGAGCATATGTTCAATCCAGAACAGTTAAACATTTTCCTTGTGTCCTGATGTTTTTAATTTATTTTAACATTTACCACTCATTTGTTGTACCGTTTTAGTTTTCACTAGCTAAAAAAAGGTACAGAATTATCTTTATCAAGACTATGATTGCTTTCTTTTAAGCCAACACCCCAAAATAAAACTGCAATTCATGATGTGGAAGATATGGAGGTTCCTCAATTTTTAAACCTTACTACTTTTGTCTGTCCCCGCCTCCCGACTCTGTTGAGTATCAATTTGTAGGGCCCCTCTCTCAGCTCAGGTCATTAATCCTTACCTCCATGACTGATAACTTTTTTATAGGGTTCAATTGCCTTCATGTCCACCCTGTGATCCTGTTCTCCAATCCTGAACATACGCCAGCGTCGCCCATCATCTCTCTCTTCTGCAGCAGTGTATTCAGGAAGCGAACCTTTTCTAATGACTTCAGTAGTTTTTGGTTTTGGAAGATCATCTGTCAACAGTAAAATATACCTATTATGCATGCTAATGTTCAGTATCACAATCCTAATCAGATTGCAAATTAACCACTTCACTCAGTTTGGATTATTATAATTTTCTATTTCACCAGCCAGAAATAGATGACTTAGTTTTAATCACTAGAAGACACCATATTAGAAGTCAGTCTATACAGTATGCTGATAAATATTAGATTTGACATTTACATGAAGAAACCTCTCCTCTTGGCTGTATTTTATATGGAAGTGACTGACCATTTACATTTTTGGGTATGTAGAGGGCCTTTCTGGGAAAGTACATACACTTTTAAACATTTGTTACCATAAATGCTGCCAAATTAGATATGAAGTGGTTAACTTCAATGATCATGTTTTGTTTGATCAGAGATTTACATGGTGAAGCATAATTTAATACAATGATAATAGCTGGTAAGCAGACATGCAGATAAAGCTGGTAGAAATTAAAGCTAATGCAGATGTTCAAAATAATTGAAATGTATGCTAAGCGCAATCTTCAAAAAGATTTCTTAAATAAAATCATGATTCTTTGAATTTTAGTTGCACAGACCTTACCAAAGGTGAGAAAAACCTACTGCATGTTAGTTGTCTGTTTCCAAGACAAAGCTGTTAATGGAAACTATCCTTCCAGGAAAATGAAGACAGCCGCATTAAAGAAAGAAAAGACAGAAACCCTTTTCAGCATCTTTTTGTAACAATTTAACTGGAATATTTCCTGAATCATGTTTTAAAATTATCCATAAATACCAAACCATATTCCCTAAGACAGTAAAATATGGCAAGCCCACCTCATACTTACATTTATATTTTCTCTATTCACTCACTTCTAATACATTTAGCTTAATTTATTTATGTAAAAGGTTGTTTAAAATATTTCCTAGTCTTTCCTTCCTCCTCTACTCTGTTGCGTATTAAGAATGCTTCTGAATTAAAGTAAGAATGAACTGATTTCTTACAGTACAATATGTAATTGTACATCTACGACATATCTATTAGAATAGCAGCACGCTTCCTTTCAAGAATTATGTATTTAAAATGTGAAGTACATGCTTATAGAAAGAAGAAACATTTTCAGAATACTGAAATATAGTTGTCAACTTTGGTATAAATTGTAAGAGAGTCCCAATGTCGGAAGGATTCTAGACAGATACTCTTTAATTTATCCATAAGGTCTCATTCCTACAGTCTGATGTTTACATGTGGATTTCTGCACCAATGCAAAGCCCCACTGAATTAATGGAGATTAGTACAGGCATAAAGTTTCACCTACAGGAATCAGACTAGGATCAGGAAATTAATTTTTTGCTATTCTGGCCAACAGTCTTTATAAATCCATAGTGCCCATTTTTCACAATTCATTTTTTTCCCTTTAAGTCAGGGGTGGCCAACCAGTTAGAGACGAAGAACCAAAATAGCTGTGGATGGAGCACAAAGCCTCACATTATATATTTATTTTTATATATCTATAGATATAGTACACAAAATGTAGTGATAAAAACAACAATACAGAACATTTCAGACAAAAACCAATAAAAAAAGTCTCTAGTCATTTAAAAAATTCACAGCCAGTCCATAGATCTTCAGAGAACTTGACAAGGAACAAACATCAAATGAAAACAAACAAACAAACCCTTTAAAAATACAGTAATATTCTCTCACTAAAAAAAGCATCCCCACCATGTATTTTAAATTTAACGCTACTGCCCTAATATGTCCTGTAAGTTTTTTAAAATTAAACTGAACTAAGTAGTAAATTAGCACAATTTCAAGTTCCTGTTTCACTCCATCTTGTTGATCTCTGGTAAGGTTTCCTTGTTTCTTTGTTTTTTTTAAAAAAAACTTATGAAGTTTTGGGCTTTTTTTTAATAGTTCTAAAAATTCAGGTCTGTCCCAGACTGCAAATATGAGAGGTTCAAAAACAATAAGGAAGAGACTTATAACTCAGACTAATTGCTTCAGCCTGGCAAACAATAGCCTTTGATTTTTTTTTTTATTTTTTTTTGAAGAAACATTGTAAACCAGGTAGTTGCTGATTCTTTTTTGCCCTGGAATTTAAATATGACATCTGTGGTGGCTGCCTTATACTGAATCCATGAAGACTTGGAGTTTAAGGTGCTTCAGCACCCCCTGCTCTAACCCAATCCTTCTCCTCTCGCCCAGAACGAGGCACCCCCAGCCCCCTGCTCTAACCCAATGGCCCCTCCTCTCCCCCAAAGCCAGGCATTCCTAGCCTTCCTGCTCTAACCCAATCCTCCTCCCTGCCCCCAGAGCCAGGCATCCCCACCCTCTCCCAACTTAATGCCTGGGTCTCACTAGAACCGTCGCCACGTGTGTCTCCATCCAGGCACTGGGATGTGGGCACAGAGCAGCTGGCTGTGAGCAGTCTGGGCATACGGCTCAGAACTATCAAGACCTGCATTGTTTTGAGCAAAGAGCCGCATGTGGCTCGAGAGCCACGGGTTGGCCACCCCTGCTTTAAGTGTCTAATGATTTTTAGTAGCCCGCTTTCCATCTCTGAACTTCTGATTCTTGTAATCTACTAATTCTCATTCTGCACATTTGATTCTTTTAGTCTTCTAGCTCAGCCTCTCACCCAAATGAAATACTATGGACCTGAGCATAACAGACAACATCTACTGAAATATGAGAAGGAAGAAATAAAGGCTTACCTTCCCATTCAAATTCATTACTGTTCTCGGAAGGAGTCTCTACATCATCCAAATCGATCTCCCCACTCTCATCTAAGTCATCAGACAACACAGATTCCTCGCTGTGATCCAGTGTTAAGCTAATATCTGGAGCCATTAATTTCTTCCTAACTTTGTTTCCATTCACTTCTAATGCATTTGGGAGTAAAAGAAAAGCCAGGTTACTTAATTTGTAGATTATGACTATTTGAAAAAACAGTTGCTGCTTAGACAAAAGAAGTCTTATTAATGCTCATCACCTCACAAACAACATTCCAAATACCTCTCCCAAAAATTAATCATCAACAGAACTTTAAGATTACAAAATTCAATGTTTGGAAGTCTAGAATTTCATATGCTAAGGTTATAGAAAGTTCCTTAACTATGCCTACTAGTGTACACATAAGTCTTTCAGTATATGCAGTGATGCTGCAGCTGTTGACATGAGAGAGATAAGGTATATCAGGCAATATCTTTTATTGGTGCAACTTCTGTTGGTGGAAGGTACAAACTTTTGAGCTACATAGAGCTCTTCTGTAGGTCTGAGGAAAGAAGCAAGCCTAATGAGCTCTGTGTAGATCAAAGCTTGTACTTTCCACCAGCCAATAAAAGAGATAACCTCATCTACTCTGATAATATAATCATAATATTTCTCATATTACAATACTTCTTCCCCCCCCCCCCCCCACCTCTTTTTTAAAGCCACAACCACAGACAGAAAAACAACAGTACTCAACACTAGGGGTGTTAATTGCAGTTATCTGGCTAATCGTGTAATCGATGCAATTTGTATAGACTACTCTACAGAATTAGTCAATAAGGACTCCTCTGCAGAGCTGGCTGGAGCCATAAACTCACTCCTGGGTCATGCTGGCTCTGGGAGCCACCCACGCTGCAGCTCTGCATTTCAAATGCAGAGCCGCAGCATCTCGGACCAGCACGATCCAGGACTGCTTGGTCCAAGCTCGTACGGAGTCCAGCAGCCTGTATGTGGTGGAAAGCCCTATCCACCACAACAGGGAGTGCTGTGAGCGGGGGGTTGGAGGGAGGAGGAGCAGCTCCCCACAAAGCTTGGCAGCAGCAGCCTCCCTTATCCCCCTCTCCGTTGCCTCTGATAGATGCAGCAGGAGGGGGGAGGAGGGAGGAGCAGGGCGGCACCACAGAGACGGTGCTGGGGGAAACTAGCTTTTAAGTAGGCTCCCCCCAGCACCGGCTCCTGTCCGCCCTTCCCCCACTGCCTCTCATAGAAGCAGCAAGGGGGGAAGCGAGTCATCGATACTGCTCACTAACACTCCTAAATTCTTAATTGGCCAAGGAATACAGGATACTTAAGAGAATGTATATAATAAACTGTGTTTACATAATACATGACATAAGTGTACAACAGTACTGAAACTGCATATGTGAAAGACTAGTTTAATGTGATCTGTTGTATTAACTGCTATTTTCTTCTATTATATGTAACAAAACGGTTACTATATTAATAGTTAAATACATTTTCACCTTTGAAAAATCTTCATATGAACATAATACAATGGCTAATAGCTCACAGATTAAAGAAAGATGGAAGGTTAGAGACTAGGCAGATGAATGCTTAACTTGCTTCAAAAAGTCAAGAAAAATACTTGCATAACTGACATCCGTTGAAAGCAGGGAATGAAATAAAATAACTGATCCAGCACTAGAAATGCCAATACTAAAGCAGACTGTCATAGTCCAGGAAACCTCAATGTAAGCAGGAAAATGTTAAGAAATAAGCAATGCAAATCAATGTGTGGTTTTTTAAGTAGCTGTATTCCCGCTCTCCTCCGACATCTTCAAATTTAGCATCCAGTGAAGTCAACATTGAAATGAGACTAAGAGGAAGAACAGCTACATTGTGCAGTAGAACCTGATTAGAATTTAAAATTGACAGAGTAGTTCATCTTTATTGGTCTACTACAAATTTAAGAATGGTGGGCCATCATGAACAGCTAAGTGGCCCTCATCTCAGTGGACCACAAGATTGAAATCCAGTAGGCGGCAAACTTCATGTGGCCCACTGGGATTCCACTTGTGGGCATCCCACTTATCCCCTCTCTGCCCCCTGTCCCTAAGCCTCTTGGTCATTGGGGGCACTGTAGCCCTGCACTCATTCACTCTTCTCCCTCCCAGAACTTTTGAAGTGCCATACATTGGCTGATTCACACTTCTCTTTCCCTCCTAGAGCTTGTACACAACTAATCAACAGATTCACAGACTCCAAAAGTGCTAAGAAGAAGAGGAAGGAGAAGAGATGGGACATTCCTCTTTCCCTCCCAGCACTTTTGGAGCACCATGAATCACCTGATTCATGCTCTGTCCCTGCTCCTCCTCCCTCCTTGGCTTGAACCCTGTGAATCAGCTGATCTGTGACACTCAAGCTCAGGGAGGGTGGGAAAGGAGCAGGGATGGAGAGCGAATCAAATGATTCATGGTGCTCCAAAAGTGCTGGGAGGAAGGGGGAAGGAGTAAGTACATGCAGGGCTCCAGTTTGCAAGAGGCACAGGGGAAGAGGGCGGAGTGGAGGTGCACGGGCTGCAGGCAGAATGGGCCATATATGTGGCCTGCAGGTTGCCCACCACTGATCTGAATGGAATAATTCATTTTCAGTGGGTATTAACTGAGCTCTGAGTTTACCGTGGAAGTGAAGACAACACCTTCTAGGCCCAATATGTATTATAGTAAACCCAGACATCTCCAGCAGTTCCCATATTTTCCAGACGGGGATCCATTTTGACAATTCAAGAAGACTTGGTGACCCAAGGCAATTCAAAAACAGGGGGAGGCGGAGGGGCAGAGCCACCGGCGGAGCCACTTGGCGACCCTTTTGAAATGTAATGGCGACCCATATTTGGATCCCGACCCACAGGCTGGGAAACCCTGATCTAGACTAAAAACTTAGATTTTATTCATCAAACACAAATATGAGAGTTCAAGCACTGCTTACGCAAGACTTTCTACTCTGTTAAGAGATTCTTACCATGCTGACCTTGATGTCCAGTTGCAGCTAGTATATCTGCTTCAACATTATCATCCTCTGGTAGGGGCCTGGTCCAGAAAGAGACACTTATTGCAAGAAACACTTGCAAAGAATTCAGTGAAACATCCCGAATTTATAAAGTTTAGACCAACACACATACAGATATACTTTATATAAACAAACAAACAAACAAACAAACTTGTGGGTTTAGAATCGGATTGAACATGTTTGTGGTCTAATCCAAGCTATCAGTCAAGCAGAGCATTACCATGGCTGAACAGTGATTTGTAGTTTTCACATGAGCCTTAACAGACATAAAATCCCAAACCAGTAGTTACTGCCTGTTATTAATGTAAGCCCTGAATTGTTCATATTCTTATAATTAAAATATGATGTTTTAGAAGTTAAGCAAAATCAGAAAAGTAAACATAACTTCTATCTACCTATCTGAGTGCATCTGTCTGTCTGTGAGTTGGTTTGTTCAAGAACTCCTAAACTGTAAGAGCTAGGATCACCAAATTTGGTATGCAGTTCTTCTTACCCTAACTTAAACCAAGGCCAAGGTATGGTTGTGCTCAGAAAACAGGAAGTGCTAGGAATCAGACTGTTTTCCATAAAATGGAAATGGAGGGGGCAGGAAGAGGAGGAATGCAAAAAGGGAGGGGCACAGAATAGGGATGCAATACTGAGAATGGCTACTGGGGGTACCTGTGGTACCAAAAGAGGGGCCAGCAGGGCTGGGGCTCCTCCATCTTGCCTGTCTCCAGACTGAGTAAGTTGCCCCCCTGCCCCAAACCTGGAGCCTGCCCTCCCCCCCATCCCATGAAGAGCCCACAGGCCATGGGGGAGGGGGGAGAAGGGAGAGGCAGGGTCACAGAGGAGCAGCTCCTGGAGCCTGGCTCCTCTCTAGACAGCCTGCAGGCCATGGAGGGTGGGGGAGCAATTCGGGAGACCTCGCTATCAGGTAAGTGCTGCCCTGGCTACCTGGGAGAAAACCCTACCCTTGCAACGCCACCCTCACCATCATGGGTGGCCCCGGTAAACTCCCCCTCCACCTCCCAGCCCTCTGTCCTGAGCCCCCTGCGCTAAGTCCTGCACCTCCAACCTGCCTTAACATCTGCACCCCCTCTTTCTGCTCTAAACCACCCACTCCTGCCCTGCCTCACCCCAAAACTTCACTCCAGCCTTCATTTCTAAAAATTCAAAGATTGAAATGTATTATTTTTCATTTATTCCTCTTCTCCCCCAAATTATTTAAATTAAAGACTCAAGCAACAACGAGTACATCTGCTAGTTTTATTATAAAGCACAAAAGGTGTCTCAGAGCCAAATAGTTTAGGTAGATGGTGCTTTATAAATCTTATATCATGTTAAAACTGCATAAAGTTCTAGTTTCCATAAAAGCAATTTAAAAAATACACTAAGATAATGCAGAAAGTGTTAACTTAATAGTTGAATCACAACTACTAAAAACATGAGACACAAAATTGGAAGCTTCAGTGAAATACAAGATTTCCTTAAGTCTTAGGCCAAGTCTGTACTAAAGCAATTAAAGGGAAAGGAGCCAAGTTGGATGAAGTTTAGATAACAGGTTTATAACAAACACTGCATACATTTTTCCTTCTTGGCAGCTTTAAATATTTACAGTACACATTTCACAAAAATGTACTGACTTACTCTGAAGCACAGCTGAAAGCTTCAAATGAAGTTCTATTACCATATCCAGGATCAAACTCAAAGTTTGACCTGATTTATACTGAAGTCTTTCTTCCTTCCTGCACAATTTATGCAGGTGTTTTTCTGGGGTGTTTTGGAAGCGTTTAATGAATTTTCAAAAGCTTGAAAGTATAAATATCCCAAAATTGATTTTCAACTTAATTGTCAACCAATGCATTTGAACTGGGCATTTTCATCTTTGAAAGCATTAGTAAGAATATGTAACACTTCAGAATTATGCAAAGTTACCTTAAAGCTTTTAGTTATAGTTCTCATTGCATGAGTGTGCGAAGTTCACAGACTAACATTTCTCCTTACTTACAAGTTGCTAAGGCTAAGAGCCCTTCCATACTCACTAAGAGACAAGTTCATACATTAAGGCTAGGACTATACTAAAGGGGAAGGTCAAATCAAAATATGCAACTCTAGCTATGCTAGTTACATATCTAGAGTCAATGTACCTTGATTTGAGTATCCCTGCCATCTCTACAGAAGGAGAGCGAAGGGACAAATGCACTTGTCAGCTTCCCTTACTCCTCGCAGGAGCAGCAGCAGTTGATGGGGGTGCCCTTTGAGTTTGATTTAATAAGTCTTAATTAGACCTGGTAAATCAAGCTGGCAGTGTCTATTTTTCCTAGAGTGTATACATGACCTAAGTTCTGAAACCCTTTAAGCCACACTATAGTAGAATCAGTTCTAAAAAAAATATGTTGCTAGTCAGAGTGAATAGTTCACATTAGAGATTAACATCAGACATAGGGGCGAGTGGACTATATTTCCCAAGAAACATATTTGTGTTTATATGCTGTAGGAGGCTAGATGAATGCCTTGCTGACCCAGGTTGAAGTGCAAAGCATATTGCAGTTGATAGCCTTTGTTTCTGGAGGGGAGTGATTGAAATGATAAACAGTCTCTCACCTTGGAAAATCTTCATCTTGCCACTCTTCCTTAAATTCAACACCTTCCATCCTCAATCGGGTCTCAATAGCTAATATGGACTCCTGGTGAGCCAGAACCTTCTATCTTTGATATAGGGGATTAGATGAGAAGAGCTGTGGACAAGACATTTTAAAACATTTGAAAAAACACATACTGACAAAGCACTAGATCAGTGGTCCTCAACGCAGTGCCCCCGTCTCTCTGACAGAGGAAGCAAGGGGGTGTGGGTGCGACTAGTCGAGTCACTACTTGACTACCCAATAAGCATATGCTCATTGGATAATTGACTAATCAACTAGGGACATGAATGGTTAAACGGTGGGGGATGGAGCAGTTCCCTGCCTTCTTCAGGCAGTTCCAACCCTGCAGGGTAAGCTGTGGGCAGGGACACTCTAGCCAAGCCACCTGCCTCCCCTTTAATTGCGTAACTGGTTAAATTTAAATTTAACCAGTTAACCAAGTAAACTGCAGGACAATGTAGCACTTTAAAGACTTGCCAACAAGGACTTAACAAGTCTTTGAACTTTCTCACCCATTACCAAGACAGTTTCCCCAATTATCACCTCTAATACCATTAACTCACAAACATCCCACTCTCCCTACCTTTAATATCAGCAATTCACAGACACTTACCTTCCTTCCTCCCCCTTCCCACCCCCCTGCATCCCCCTTCTGTTCTGCAATGTGATTTGTCCTTTTCATATTTGTTCATTTTTTATTAATTGTATCCTTTGGTATATAGGATGACCATTTAACAAGTTTGGTCTCTTCTGCAGGATAACCACAAGAAGCTGTTCTCTTCTTTCAACATCTACCTTCTGGGAATAGGGAATTTATCTGCTCACATGATAGGGTGCTACGGTCATAAAAGCTGAAGGGCGTGAAGCAGGAAGACCAGGGGATGCTGACAATACGAAAGAACACACCCCACGCCATTTCAGAGTGCGATTCCTGCCTGTTTCAGCCACACATGCTAAGGAGAGCGGGACTGAGCAGGACTCCTGACTCTGACTCCTAAGTACTGGTCTCCCGGTCGCGGTCCCATCGTTGCTTGCCCGTTTACGTTGGATAGCGCCGCTTCAGACGGCGGTTTCGCGTTGAGCCTGTGAAGGCCGCTTCCCCGGCCAAGCCCTGGCTTCCCGAGACAGCGCCCCACAGAAAGCGCCGAACGCACCGCGGCCAAAGCGCGCTCAAAGCACTGCGGACGTTGCCCAAAGCCGCCCGGCCCCGGCTACCGAGCGGCCGGTTCGACACCGGGCGCCACACACGGCCCGGCCCAGCTCGGGGAGGGGGGTGAACAAGAAACGCCGCCGCCCAACGGTTCCCCAGCGCCCCCGACTCCGTGACGCCCCTCAAGGGGGCACCCCCCTCCACAGAGCCAGCGACTACCGACCCCGCCCGCCCAGCTCCCCCCGGCAGCGGGACATACCTACCGAGACTAGGTCCCTTCAGGAAACTGACAGACACCCCCTCCTCCCGCTCCCGCTCCCGCCCCCGCCCCCGCGCTGACCCGGAACCGGATGGGCAGGGAGAAACCAGAGTCAGGGTCGCAGGAGCCGCGCGTTCCACGACTCCGCCAGGGGCTTTGCAAGTGAGGCGCATGCGTAGTGCGTCCGGCATCCCCCCACCCCAGAGACGCTGGGAAGCTGCTGTGAGCAGCGAGGGCTGCTGCCCGGAGCGGTCAGCGCGCGGGACTGCGCGTGCGCGCTCCGCCCCAGCCTGTCAGGCACCGAACTCCCAGCGCTGGGGGGGGGGGGCACCAGGCTTCCCGGTTCCCAGCCGCGCGCCCCCTCGAAAAAGGCCCGTCCTCAGCGCTCCCAGCCTGGGAACAGTGAGAAGCGGGGCGGGGCGGGGGGACCCCCTTTCGAACGGTCCGAAGACATCGCGCTAGGCAGTGTGGGGGCTGCGCCGCAGGAGCCGTTGGGGGAGCCGGGTCCTGTGCCACTGAACCAGCCCGGCCCTGAGGGCTGAACCACTGCAAGCCAGCGCTGGGCAGCAGCCCCCTGCCCCTGGGCCTGGGCAGGGCCTGCCACAGGGTAGGACGCTAGCGTCAGACTGGCTCCAGTTGTCACAGGTATGTCTGGCCTCAGCTCCCCTCCAAAGCAGGGGCAATAAGGGGCGTAAATACTTTGGAGGAGCTGGATCTCCCTGGGCTACCCAAGCCCCAGGGGGTTTTGTAACACATCTAGGTGTCACATACAATACTTACGTTGGTAAGAAATGATTCCCTAGACGGCACATCAATTTCATAATAAAATTCTAAACATTTACCAAAAAGCATTTTTTTTTAAAGCAGGACATCAATTCTTGTACTTCTAGACACGGGAGGTTCATATATGGCTGTATCGAACAAGACCCACTTCTTGACAAAATCAATTTCCAAGGGATGAAGTGTCCCTGCCTCCCCCTGCAAAAAAAAAAAAAAAAAAAAAAAAAAAGCACTGCAAAAAAGAGTAGTGGTTCATGCGCCAGTCAGGGAATTCACTATTCTGGACAAATCAAATCGGATGTCAAAATGATCAAATGTGTGTCCTAAAAGTTAGGCTCCTAAATAAAGTGTAAATAAGTGACCTAATTTTTTAGAACTGCAGAGTCTCAGACTGTTTCTACATTGGCGCAGTCTTGCGCCAAAGTGGCTGCTTTTGCGCAAGAACATACTGCCTGTCTACATTGGCGGGGAGTTCTTGCGCAAGAACACTGATGTTCTAATGTGTGAAATCAGTGCTTCTTGCGCAAAAACTATGATGCTCCCACTCAGGAATAAGCCCTCTTGTGCAACTGTTCTTGCGCAAGAGGGCAGTGTAGACAGGCAACATGAATTTCTTGCGCAAGAAAGCCCGATGGCTAAAATGGAGTCAGCTCTTGGTCAATTTCAGCAGCGGCTGACTTGGGGACGCCTGGGGCAGAGCAGCTGGGGTGCTGCTGGGTTGGTCCTGCACCGCCGCTCCTCGGCGCTACTGGATCAACCCGGCAGCACCCCAGCTGCTCTGCCTCAGGCGTCCCCAAGTCAGACGTTGCTGATACTGAGTGAGTCAGCCGCTGGTCAATTTCAGCAGCGGTCAATTTCAGCACCGAGGAGCGGCGGTGCGGGACCAACCCAGCAGCACCCCAGCTGCTCTGCCCCAGGCGTCCCCAAGTCATCCGCTGCTGAAATTGACCAAGAGCTGACTCCAGAAAGCCTGAGGCAGAGCAGCTCTGCCTCGGGCTTCCTGGAATCAGCCTCTGGTCAATTTCAGCAGCGGCTGAATCAGGACGCTTGGGGTGCTGCCGGGTTGGTCACGCAGCCCCCAGGGGCAGCGCCCCAGCTGCTCTACCTCCGGCTTCCCCGATTTAGCCACTGGTCAGTTTTAGCAGCGGCTGAATAGGGGAAGCTGGGGGCAGAGCAGCTCCAATGGTCCGGCTGCGGAGCACTTCCGGGTTCCTGATGGTGCCGGACCATCAGGAGTGCCGGACCGTCAGATGCCGGACCAATGGAGTTTAACTGCATATTGCTATGCTTTATAAATCAAAGGAACATGAAGGAGAGGTTAAAGCGACTGGAACTTTTCAGTTTAAAAAAGAGGAGACTGAGGGGGTATATGATAGAGGTCTATAAAATCATGAGTGGTGTGGAGACGGCCGATAAAGAAAAGTTATTTATTAGTTCCCTAAATAGAAGAACTAGAGGACACCAAATGAAATTAATGGGTAGCAGGTTTAAAACTAATAAAAGAAAGTTCTTCTTTACACAGTGTGTAGTCAACCTGTGGAACTCCTTGCCAGAGGAGGCTGTGAAGGCTAGGACTATAACAGAGTTTAAAGAGAAGCTAGATAATTTCATGGAGGTTAGGTTCATAAAAGGCTATTAGCCAGGGGATAAAATGATGTCCTTGGCCTCTGTTTGTCAGAGGCTGGAGAGAGATGGCAGGAGACAAATCACTTGATCATTGTCTTCAGTCCACCCTCTTTGGGGCACCTGGTGCTGGCCACTGTCGGTAGACAGGATACTGGGCTTGAAGGACCTTTGGTCTGACCCAGTACGGCCGTTCTTATGTTCTTATGCACTCAGTGTCTCTAAAATGTAAGTTAACTCACATTCAGAATGCATCTGATGAAGGGGGTTTTATCCATGAAAGCTTATGCCCAAATTAACGTTAGTCTTTGAGGTGCCACAGGACTCCTTGTTGTTTTCACATTTAGAAAGGGCTTTGAGACCTTTGGAGTTGTACCATTTTAGATGGCTAAATAGAACACTTATGTCACTTCTATATTAATTATAAACCTGCAGAGAAATTATATTTTTCTGACCACACACATCACTAGGACTTTCACCTATTACCACATTATCCTTTACCCTTTCAGAAATAGTGATGTCATCTATCTTTCCCATCAGAGAGTTTGAGGTAGTCCTCCCACAAAGATCTTGTTTATGCAACAACAACAAGAATTGTCTATAGTCTTTTCCAGCACAAGTACATCTGAAGCACTGCAATCGACAGATACAATGCTAGTGTAAATGGACTCAGGCATTTTTACCATCACATCATGAAAATCTGACTATAACCTTTCACATAAGCAGGCTTTTATAATGTTGAGTAAAAACTCCTCAGCACTGTACACACTAAAGCTTACATCATGTCTAATAGTGCAGCTAAACTGTTGCTGAAAAATGGGTACAAACTTCTCTAGGGCAGGTGCAATCAGAGATTCAGATCAACATAGAGTCATTCACTCAAACTATTCTGAGTGTCGCTAGCTTTATAAAGAGCTTAGTACATTGCCACCGTATTGAGACAGGTGCTAACCTAGCCAGTTTCTCTTCACTTACCTTATGGTAGCTTGTCGAGACAAAGGTGGAAGGGTACAAAAATGAAGTCAGTTTGACTGTTTCAGGAGAAGGAGGAGGATCAATATAAAACTTAACCGTCAATACATGAGTAAGAATAAGGGGGAAATATGGAGGAAATAAGAGGGGGGATAGATTTAAAGGTGTGGAGGAAAAGAAAAATGAGCAGAGAAAAGGAAAAAGAAGACAAAGGTGAAGAAAAATATGACAGAGCACAGAGACAAAAGAAGTGCAATTAATAAGATAATAAGGTCACCACTCTCAGGACCTTACATTATTTGTTTGTGCAGAGGTTAGCACAATGGCTCCTAATATATATTGGGGCCTACATGCACTACTATAATATATGGCTAGACTGGCATGATTTTCCAGAAATGCTTTTAACGGAAAAGTTTTCCGTTAAAAGCATTTTCAGAAAAGCACATCTAGATTGGCACGGACACTTTTCTGCAAAAGCACTTTTTGCGGAAAAGCGTCCGTGGCCAATCTAGACGCTCTTTTGCGCAAAAAAGCCCCGATCGCCATTTTCGCGATCGGGGCTGTTTTTGCGCAAAACAAATCTCAGCTGTCTATACTGGCCGTTTTGCGCAAAAGGGACTTTTGCCCGAACAGGAGCAGCATAGTATTTCCGCCAAAAGCATTGATTTCTTACAGTAGGAAGTCAGTGCTTTTGCGGAAATTCAAGTGGCCAGTGTAGACAGCTGGCAAGTTTTTCTGGAAAAGCAGCTGATTTTCCAGAAAAACTGGCCAGTCTAGACACAGCCTCTATGTTTAGTAATAAATAATAAAATAATTCAGGCAAGAGAGGGTTTAAATAAGGAAGAGTTGGGTGTGTAGATACAGAATGGAAAATGCAAGAAGCTGAGATTTGAAAAATATAGCAAAAGGGACACAGATGGTAAATACTCACCTCCTACCTTGACGGTACATGGTACATCCCCATTTTTACTCTGGGAAGAAGAGTACATTAAAGAATAAGTTGGGATGGGCATTGCTTAGTTGAGAAGTGCATACAGATACCATATTTTCTTTCTTTGCCCCCTGTCCTTTATATACCTTGAATGCCAGTCCCACTTTGAAACAGCCCTCACTCTCTCTAAAAGAAAAAGAAAAGAAAAGAATAGTCTTGCAGCACATTAGAGCAGGGGTTCTCAAACTTTGTGATACCGCGACTCCCGTCCAAGTTGCTCACGACCCTCCAGGGGGTCGGGACCCACAGTTTGAGAGAAACAGCCTTAGAAACTAACAAAAAATGTAGATGGTATCATGAGCTTTTGTGGGCACAGCCCACTTCTTCAGATCTCCCTCTTCATGTCATCCCAGTATTCCTCACTGAAGATCTGGTCACCTTAGTTATCTGCTCAGTTCCTATTGGCCCAATGCGTAAAGCATCCTCAGAACTGGGGAGGAAGGGGCGCATTGCCTGTAGGCTGATTTTTTCAATGGGTCACTTGTTAGATATTAAAGACAGCCAGCCTTGGGCACTCTGAGCTGATTTGAAAAAAAATATTCTATCATTTGTGGAACATAAGAGTCCTTCCTGCTTAGCTTAATATACTCTGCTATACTGGAATATCCATGAATGCTATGGGAATTATGTCAGAGTATCCTATGGCTGTACCCCATAGTTCAAGGAACACTATGCCTTTTATGCTGGGACATTATACTAAATGAAAGTGGAAATCCATCATCCATGCTGCTAAATTCCAACACTGCTCAAGACCTACTTATAGGTCCAGTAGTTTTCTGTTTGAAAATCTTTATGTGTGGGCAAATATAAAAATCAAACCCCCAAATCAAAATCTGTTTCAGGTTTCCTAGTCACTATTCTTTTCTTAGATAAGGTATCAGATCAGATTAATAACAGATACATTCTCTTATGGAGATTGTTTCCTGCACTTTCATGGATGGATGTGACAACCTAATGAATTGTCTTTTTTACTTCTGTAAATAGTAGGGATGTGAATGTTTAACCGGTTAACCAGTAAGCCTCACCTTTAATGGGTGACGCTTACTCATAAGGTTAACCAGTGGGGGCTGCTCCGCTATCTGCTGTGGGCCCCGAGCACCCCTAAGGAAGGTTCAGCCTGTCCACAACAGGGGGAGACGGGAGGCGCAGGTAAGGAGGCTGCTCCAGCCCAACCAGGCTTGAGCCCCCCCCCCCTTTAAATCAATTAACCTGTTAAACAATAGTGATAGAAATGTAGCCGTGTTAGTCTGGGGTAGCTGAAACAAAATACAGGACTATGTAGCACTTTAAAGACTAACAAGATGGTTTATTAGGTGATGAGCTTTCGTGGGCCAGACCCACTTCCTCAGATCAAATAGTGGAAGAAAATAGTCACAACCATATATACCAAAGGATACAATTTAAAAAAATGAACACATATGAAAAGAACAAATCACATTTCAGAACAGGAGGGGGATACCGGGGGGGGGGGGGGGGGGGGGAGGTGAATGCCTGTGAGTTAATGATATTAGAGGTGGGGCTCTAGTTTACCATTTATGTCATGCAGTGTTTCACATTCTCCACAAGGTGGCAAAAGATAGCAGGAAATCAATCAGTGTGTTCAAATGTAACCTAGAAAAGAAAAAGAAAGGGTGAAAGCCAACTGCATAACAGATGTTGAATAGCTCTAATTTTAAACTTCAGTAAGTTGCAAATACAAGCAAGCATATACTCAAATGAAAGGTACACCAAAGTAGACCTAGTTTGTAAGAATAACACTGTGTAACAAATTTATCCTGCACATTTTCAAATCACTGTTACACAGATATGGATGTAAAGTAATTTATGATTAATCTTTAAATTAGGGATGTAAAAGTTTAATGGTTAACCAGTTAACTGATAAGTTAATGATTGTCAGTTCCAATTAACTGTTTACCATTGCTAGGCTGCTAGCAGTCTGCAAGGGCTGGAGACAGGCAGGGCAGGGAGCCAGCAAAAACGGCACCCCACAGGGGCTCAAGGCTGACATGGGACTGGAGGTCAGTGGGGCTTGGAGGCTAGCAGCCCAAGGGGGCCAGAGGATGGTATGGTTGGGAGCTGGTGAAGTCTAGCCTCCAGTGTTCAGAGGCTGGTGGGGCTGATGCTGCTGGCAGCCTATGAAGCTAGCAGCCTGTGTGGGCTGGAGGCTGGCATGGCTAGGGCCAGGAGCCAGTGAACCTGGCAGCCCATGGGACCGGAAGAGGCACAGCCTGCAGCTGGAGGCTGGGAGCTGGTGAAGCGTATGGAGCCATGGTCTTGTGGAGCTCTGCTAACCGTGTAACTGATTTAAATTTTAGCATAATATGGTTCCAGTTTTAGGTGCTGTTGTGGTGTGGAATAAATAATATCCTTGCCAGTTTTCGGGCATGTAGGAACTGGGCAGGGCTTTATGAGCTGAACCACTTATAGTATTTCTGTAAAGCACAGAAGCAACCCTTATCGAAGACCTGCCATTTTACTACATAATCAGCAGAGAGAAATCTTACCCAAAATTCATACGAGAACACATTGATTTAGAGGTACTTGTACTGGAATAGGAAACATGGCTCTAAACATCGGCCATTTCTGAATGGGATTAAATCATCCTTCCCTGTACAACGTTGAAAAAAAATGGGTATTATGCAGCAGAGATTAGATTAGCCCATGCTGCTAGGTGTTTCAGAGCAGGGAAATATTTTTTACAATTATATTTGGAATCCTTTTTTTTCCCCCATCTGGGTTAGAGGAATATAAACTGCAGGGGTTTAAGAGGAGATTGGCAATTGAGGCCAGTATTTGAAGTACAAGACTTTCAAAACCCACATCTCAAATACAGCGGCTCAGGAATCATAGAATCATAAGAGCTGGAAGAGACCTCAGGAGGTCATCAAGTCCAGCCCCCTGCCCAAGGCAGGACCAATCCCAATCCCAGTCCCAGGAAGATGTGGCACACGTCATCATGAATGGGAATTATATTGTGCTGGAGGTTGGTTATGGATGGAGCTCTCGTGATGAGCAAACTTTGAGAGAGTATCACTTATTTTTCCTTTTTCACTTGGATCCTGCTACATAGAACGTCTTTACAGGAATTCCATCCTCTAAACCAGACAACAGATTACTTTAAATTGCATCTGCTTTTTGTGTAGGCAGGAGAAAGGCTGTGCCTGGTCACAAGGTCTTGCAGTTTCTCTACATACCCTAACCATATTCTAAACCTCTCTGAGCTATTTCAGATGTAACCACTAAGAAACATGGCATGCTTGAGTTATGAACATATTGGCTGTGTCTAGACTGGCCAGTTTTTCCGGAAAATCAACTGCTTTTCCGGAAAAACTTGCCAGCTGTCTACACTGGCCGCTTGAATTTCCGCAAAAGCACTGACTTCCTACTGTAAGAAATCAGTGCTTTTTGCGGAAATACTATTCTGCTCCCGTTCAGGCAAAAGTCCTTTTGCGCAAAAGGGCCAGTGTAGACAGCTGAGATTTGTTTTGCGCAAAAAAGCCCCAATTGCGAAAATGGCAATTGGGGCTTTTTTGCGCAAAAGCGCGTCTAGATTGGCACGGACGCTTTTCCGCAAAAAGTGCTTTTGCGGAAAAGCGCCCGTGCCAATCTAGACGCTCTGTTCCGAAAATGCTTTTAACGGAAATCTTTTCCGTTAAAAGCATTTCCGGAAAATCATGCCAGTCTAGACACAGCCATTCTGTTCTGTGCTGACCTCTATACTCCACCCATCTCTGTAGTATTTGAGCATTGGACCTCCTCACTGCTATTTTGCCTCATTCGGTGCGGTAGACCTATGCCAGTTCCACTTTTTGATACATAGGTGCAGAGAGGAAGAGGCAAGAATCAGCCTGAGTAAGGAACAGCACTTCATCAATGATTGAAAAGATCACATGCTTGACACTAGTGAAGTAAAAAGAGTAATTGATGAGAGAAAATAATTGAACCTTGCCTTGTCAAGGAACCGTTACCCACATTCAATACAGAAACTATTGAGCCCATTCAATAATGGCTGAGAGAGAATTTGCAGCCACTCTAACTGATTTCCCCTACTAGGGAAGGTAACAATTTGCTGGCTACAAACAGCAAGAGTAGAGAGAACCAGACTGGGATTTGGGGTTAGACTAAGTGACTGGAAGCAAGGAGACCTGTTTCTTATATCCAGCTGCTGCTGCTTCCAGCTGCATGACTTAAACAGGCCACTTAACTTTTGCTTCTTCATTTGTGAAATGTGTACCTATTTTTCAAAAGCAATTGCAAGTCTTAGTATTGTAAAGCCCTGAGATCCTCAGGTGCAAGGTGCTAAATACATTCTTAATTTATTCACTGCTCCTTCAGGAAAAACTGCTATTGACTCTAATTTTTGCCTGGGTAAAAATTAAGGAGTACAGCATATTGGTAGAACTCTCTGAGGAAAAAGTGGAAAATGAAAGATAAAGAAGATCTTTTGCTTGTGCCCCTTCCAGATAAAATCACTGTGCAACTGGGCTGCATCAGTATACTTAAAAGCAAAACTTGGGTGATTGCAGAACATGTTTCCTTCTCAAAAAAGGACATATTTTTCTTTGTTCTTTGAAAATATATCTGCAGAGTCATTCATGACTTGGTAAACTTCCTTATTTTATTTTATTTTATTTTATATAGTAAAGATATCTGATCTCTGCTAGTTGCATGGTGGTAAAATACCCAAGATGCCTAAATTCCACTCTGACATATAATTGCATCTTTCCATGAGTTTTGAAGTCAGCTGTTTTGCTTAAATGGATGACTTCAGTAGCACATTGTTCAAGAAATACAATTATGCTCCACCTACACATCTCTAATCAGAATCCAGCATGAAGGCAGGACATGTAACATTGGAGAAATACTTGTGCATTGTCAAATTAAAAAATTACACCTTCATCCAGTAAAACTGTTGAGCAACTATTTCTTATCTGTTCTAATCACCAGGCTGTTATTTCTACTTACATGCATATAAATTCATTGATGGTTGGTTCAGTTCACTTCTGACAATTTTTTGAAAAAAACATGAAGCTCCCTGTTACTTGGACAGAAGATATCTTTGCTGGTTGAGCTTGAGGGGGAAAACTGGATACAATTATATATTCTTTTAATTATTCATAGCGTGAGTCTGAAGTGAGTATGTATACATTTTTCACTTATTCACTTGATAAAATTCAAAACCAAGCCCAGCAGCAGTTTTGTTCTTGGCATTGTGACAGGTTTCCTTTCCTCAATGAAGCAGTCAAAGGAATCATCCCTTGGAGAGTCTGTCATCTCCCCACATCCTGGAGAGTTGAGGGGACAGCAGCCACACGTTCTCTCTCCCCCGCACTCGAACTTCCAATATGCACATCACAGAAGAACAGTAGTCGTCACATTTTTGCATATGTTTTCGTTTGTGTCGCTGAGTTGCCGTTGTGTATTTTGTAATGGAGGCTTAAACTACCCTGACTCCTGTTCTGTTCATCCCATCCCAAAATAGATTTTTTTCAGAGGGAAGAGAGTTCTGTTGAGAGGAGTAGCCAGTGTGAAAACAGCACAAATGCCATAGCCCATATAAACACACATTAAGGACATTTTTTTGGATCTTTCATCGCAGAGGCTGGCAACAGCTTGTACAAGTTGAAGTTCTTTTGTCTAGGACTCTCTGGTCCAGAAACATCCGCACTCCGGCAGAACCACGGATGTTGTTGGACCAGGGAGCTTCAACTAGAATGGTTGCCAGCGGCTGGGCACTGTTGGACTGGCAGGCTGGCTGCCTACAGGGCGTCTGGCCAGCAGCCCGGAACAGAGCCTAACTGGGGGGCAGCTGGTGCTGGCAGGGAACCCCAACAAGCAGGGGCAGGGAGTGGTGACTGGCAGGGAGCCCCCACTGGTGCGAGCAGGGAGCTCTGGCTGGTGGGGGCAGGCAGCTGCGGATGGCAGTGGAGCCTCATTGGCAGCCCAAAGGCCAGAGACCATAAGCAGGAACTGGCCAGGGGGCTAGTAGCTGGAGCAGAGCCCCGTAAGGGGTAGGCAGCCCACAGGGCTGGTGGGTGGGGTCAGAGCTCATGGACCAGGAGGGGAGCCCTGGAGGCCTGACCTTTTCTGGTCTGGCAAACTCCCTTGTTCAGGACGACTGAGGACCTGAGGTTGCCGGATTAGGGAGGTCCACCCTGTACTTCCATGAGAATGATGCAAATTCATGGGACATAACTTCCCATGATTAAGGCATAGCATCCAGGGGAAGTATGATGGGTATTTGGCAAAACAATGACATCTAGAAGCAATTATTCTTTGCAACACAGGTAAACTCGTAGACTTAGGGTCCCCTTGGAGATGCATTACAATTTAGGCTTTCATTTTAAAGAACCATTCATCACATGGAGATCCCCTTCATATAACCTTGAAAGTCTTAATCTGTATCTGCTGATATGTGAATGCTTTTTGGGTTTGGAGGGAGGGGGAAAAGAAACAGAGAACCATCAACTCTGTTCATTCTTAACAGTGGGGCCTGCACTTTGAATTGAATTATCAACGACAGTGACCCTTTGTGATGACAGAAGAGTGAGGAAACCTCATCTACCCGGCCAAGTGGAATCTGATTCATTGTGTGCCAGGTTGAGTAGAATTACTGATTCCTTCTTTAGAATTAGGGGGACTGAGATCTGCTGAACTTAAGACAAAAGATTTAATGTCATATTATTGGTCCCCTGACTCAGCCTATCAAATAACCAGCTTACTGTAATATCATAATTAGCCATATGTTAGGCTTGCAAAGGAGGATGGTGTTAATACTAACACATGGCTAATTACATTAGCTTGGTGCACAAAAGAGCACAAGGGAAGCTGGCAAAAGAGCAGTGGTGGAGCAATTAGGATTCCCATTGTAATAGTTAGCAAAGCAAGTCTCTGATGGCGATGGGTTGCTGTTGTGAAATTGCCATCTTTTAATGTAATGCAAATATAATGATAAGGAAAAAAACCCACACTTGAATCTGAGTACTGCCCTTCCCATCCCCTGCATCAGAGGACGCGGTGCTCACTTTTCACAAAGCAGGTAGTTTTAGCATGCTCTTTCCTCTCCTAATTTATTTTGCTAAAATAAGATGATTGGAAAGACATTTGCAAGTTTGCAACTACAGCAACATTGTGTCTTTCAGGGCTTGTCCACCTTAAAAATGCTGCAGCTGTACAACTGCATCTCTTCAGTGAAGATGCCACTTACTCCAACTTGAGGGAGTCTTCCATTGGCCTACATAACTCACTTCCTTGAGAGAAGGTAGCTATGTCAACAAGAGAATTTTCACATCAGCCTAGGGCTGACTACACCACATGTTATATGGATTGTTCACACCCCTGAGTGATGTACTTATATGGATCTAATTTCCTATTGTAGACCAGGTCATACACTACTATATGTATAAATATAGGGTATATTCATGGATCCTTTTCACTTTCTTTGTGCTACTTTGGGTCTTCAGTGGGCTTTCAAATACTGTAGCTGATCCCCAGGAACCATTTAGCACAGGGTTTATAGTGACAGCATAAAGGAAAAGTGATTGAAATGGGCTCAGATGGTTCTTTGGGATTCTTGCCAGTTGGGGCAGATGGAAGCCCTGAGACAATTTCAACTTCTGGCAGAAAAATGGACCAGGCAGTCGGAGAGAAATTGCACTAGTTCTCTGGTGCAAATCTCACCACTAGTTCACAAGACCAGTGGAAACTGGTCCAGTGGCAAAATCATCTTTACCTATTGGACCATGTCCCTCACACATCCTCTAAGCAGTTAACTGGCTCCCCCTTACATTATCTACACTAGGCAATTATTTAGAATTTACTGAGTTCAACTTCTGGGCACCTGATTTTACAAATTAGAAGTTCTGTATCCTCACTACAGGAAATGTAGTCCGAGGTATCCACATTAATGGAGCCTGCCTCAGACTGAGAACCCCAGGAAGCACTCGAGGGAGCTGCAAGAGGCCTCTGTGAGGCCAGTTAGTTCAAATTAGTGGCACTGGAGCATCTATACTAAAGTTATTTCAGTCTTACAAGTTTGGGAATAGCATTTCTCCTCATGAAAAATAGGACTACATAGTTCAAATTCTGCAGCCCCTTACCCTTATTCTGGAATTACAGGGTTGGTATTGTGGACGCAGCGCTTAGAAAATTGACCTTGGGGAGCTAATTTCAGACTAAGGTCCTAGTGTAGACCAGACCTCAGAGCTTTCTCCTATGCTGCCCTTTTTGGTTGGGACAAAGAAAGCCCAGTACTCAGTTGCTGTAGAGTTGGGTTGCACCCTAATCAGGGACTATTCCTCTTGCACCTCAATCTGTAAACTGCACTCTAAACCTCTTACTACGATTGCTTTTAGAAAGAGACTTTTGTGGCCCTTTTCATCAGTTCGGGGTCTTTAATTTCCAAGTCTTTATCTTGTAGGAATGTTTAGTTTTTATCCTATACATTAATTTTAATTTTAAAACAATAGTCTGTGAAGATTGGCTAAATTAAATCATTTTTGCAATTAGTGTCAAATGAATCCATTATGAGAGGTAGGTAATGGCAGAGATACAGTGCTAGTTACATTTTGACAGATTCCCTCATTGAGTTTAATGTTTTGTATAATTCTTAAGAGAACAGAGACCTCACCTTCTTGCCAGTCTTCCAGCCACTTCTACCCATACCCTGTACTATTGGAGCTTTTGAAGGATTTAAAACAAAGTCTTCTTTGGCCTTCTCCGTACTGGAGAAAAGAATTGTTCACCTAGGTCCCAGGATGATGTTAAATACCATTTTTCTACTAGCAGACCCTATGGTTAACAACAGACTACCTAACATTTGTTTAAACATGATTTGGCCACATTAGGAGCTAAGACATGTTTAATTAACGTGCAGTTAATTCATTTTTTAACATAATACATTTTCTTAGCATAAACATGGTTCATGTACTTGTGCTAAATCCTGAATTAAGGTTGAGTAATTGGTTTAGTTATAAATCTTTATTAATGCCTGATCCTGACTTCAGTGGCAGCTTTACCTAAATTGGGACTTTACAGTTAGTCCACTAAAGGATTGTATAATGAGTTTTTCTTGGGATATTTTGTTTAAAAAGAATCAGTTTTGCCATTTCTAGTTTGAGTAAAGTCAATCATCAATTATATATTATTATATATATTATTTCAGATGTGTTTTTTGTCAAGCATCTGTTTGTGTAACCTCTTTAATACAACAACATTTTGTGAGTACTATGGGCTTGATTTTGCACTGTGACCCCAGGAAAATTCCTACAGGCTGCAATTAGATTTGGTAGACCTTTTTTAAAATGAAAAACTTGATTCGGGAATATTTTCACGAATAAAACATATGATTGGAATGAATGAGTAAACTTTTCAAAAGCATTTAAGTGACTTAAAAGCCTAAGTCTTAGAAATCTAATTTAAAAAAAATCAACAGGACTTAGACCCCTGATTGCCTAAATCACTTTTGAGAATGTGAATTAGGTGGGAATTTTATGGCTTGTGTTTAAGGCTTTAGACTGGGACTCAGGCGATGGGGGTTCTATTCTCAATCCTCCCATAGACATGCTGTGTGCCACTGAGCAAGAGAAGTCACAGTTTATCTGTGACTCAGTTTCCCATTTAAAAAATTATCATACTTCTCTCCCTCCCCACACATCCTTTGTTTTGCCTATCTAGAATGTAGCATCTTTGAGGCAAGGATTATTTCTTACTGTCACAATTAGAGCTTGTACATGGTATAATTATACAAATAAAATAAGTATTGGAGGGGATTATTTTATTCATTCATAATTTATGGGTATTTTGGGAACCACAATCTATGCATGAAAATCTTCACAAATCTTGTGACAAACATTTGAAAAGTTTACTGGAACACTCATGCTGAGAATGTGCTCTGAAATATTCTTTAATATTTACTCTTTGAACCCTTCCCATTGACGGTAGCAGTAGTTTGTGGTGATAATACTTGATCTCTCTAGAAAATGGGCCGTCTCCCTGCTTTACTTAGACATTCATAGATTCTAAAACCAGAAGGGACCATTGTGAAATCTAAACTGACCTTCTGTTTAACATAGGCCAAAAACTTCTCAAAAATAATTCCTGGAGCATATATTTTAAAACAACATTCAGAGTTGATCTTGAAATGATCAGTGATGGGAAATCTGTCATGACCCTTCATAAATTTGTTAATTACTCTCACTGTTCAATATTTACACCATATTTCCAGTTTGAATTTGTCTAGCTTCAGCTTCTAGCCGTTGGACCATGTTATATGTTTTCTGCTACGTTGGAGTCCATTATTCCCCATGTAGTTACTTACAGACTAATCAGCTCATCTCTCAATTATCTCTTTAGGCTAAATAGGTTTTGCTCTTTGAATTAATCATAAAGCATGTATTCTAATCCTTTAATCATTCTTGTGGCTCTTCTCTGAACCCTCTCCAGTTTTTCAATAGCCTTCTTGAATTGTGGACACCAGAACTAGTAAGGGTGTTCTAGCAGCAAACACACCAGTGCCAAATACAGTAGTTATGTAACCCCTTTCTATTTTTTTTTCTTGAGATTCCTCAGTTTGTGTCCAAGGATTTTATTAGCTCTTTGGACACAGAGTTACACTTGAAGTGCATATTCCGTAGATTATCCAGAACGATTGTCAAATCTATTGGAGTCACTGCTTACCAGTATAAAGTCTCTCATCTTATAAGTAAGGCCTTCATTCTTTACTCCTAGAGATATAGAAGTACGTTTAGCTCTATTAAAATGTATATTGTTTGCCTCAGCCTAATTTACCAAGCAATCCAGATTGCTCTGAACCAGTAACCTGCGCTCTTCACTATTCCCCCTCCACTGCAGACTTTGTCAGTGATGATCTTATGTTTCTAGGTAATTAATAAAAATGTTAAATAGTATAAGACCAAGAACTGATCCCCTTGCAAATTCACGAGAAACATACCAGTACCGTGATTAATTCCTGTTTACAATTACATTTTGAGATGTATCAGTCAGTTTCTAATCCGTTTAAAGTGTGCCATGTTAATGGTATATTGTTCTTTTTTAATCAGAATGTCAGATGGTACCAAGTCAAATGCCTTACAGAATTCTCAGTGTATTACAGCAACACCTTTATCAGCCAAACTTGTAATCTTAAAAAAAAATCAAGTTAGTTTGAAAGGATCTATTTTCCATAAACATATGGATTGCCATTAATTATATTACCATCTTTTAATTATTAATCAAATCCTCTATCAGCCACTCCATTATTTTGGAGCACCTTGTGGGGCCTGTAATTAACTGGGTCATTTCATTTATCCTTTTTAAATATTGACACAACATTAGCTTTCTTCCAGTCTCCTGGAATTTCACCAGTGTTCTAAGACTTACTCAAAATCATTAATAGTCCAGGAAGTTAGTCAGCCTGATCTTTTAAAACTCTTGGACACAAATTTTCTAGACCTGCATCTTTAAAAATGTCTAACTTTAGAAGCTGCCATTTAACATTGTCCAGAGTTACTGTTGGAATGGAAAGTGTTTCATCAAATATAAGACATGACTATATAATCTCCCCCCCCCCCACATACCGAACAGATGTATTTAGTGAACATTTCTGAATTTTTTGCACGAATATTGATAATGCTACCATTTCCATTTAATGATGGACAAATAGCATTGTTAGGATTATTTTGTTCCTAATATTCTTTTTAAAACTCAATATTTTCCCTAACTCTGCTGACCACAGGTTTCTCTTTGTGTCTCTTTGCTTCTTTTACTAACTTTCAACTATTCCTAACTTTTTAATTTTATTCATTACTATCAATTTTCCCTGTCTTCCATTTGTTATATATTTTTATACATGCCTTTTCTTTCCTTCTAAATTAAGGGTTTTTTTTAAATCCACACAGACTTTTGATACTCTTTGATATCTAAATCGCTGATTTGGTCTTAATTCTATTTACACATTATAAATTACATTTAGAGCACTTTCGAAAAAAGGCATTATTCCTCGTGAAATGAGGAGTACCGCCGTTGAAAGAAAAGCCACATTCTTTCGATTTAATTTCGAAAGAACGCGGCTGTAGTCAGACGCAGGTGAAGTTTTTTCGAAAAAAGGCTACTTTTTTTGAAAAAACCCTGCAGTCTAGACACAGCCTAAGTTGTGGGGCCTTTTGTCATCCTCCCTTTGCTGGCCAAAGTGGCCATCTATAAGACTACAAGGTGACTACAGGGGGGGGGGTCTTCTGCACGTGGGGCCTATTTCCACTTCTCTTTCCATTCACACATTCAGGCAGAGTTCCTCTGAGTGGTGACTGCTGGTTCCCTTGACACCTTTGATGAGCAGTGGGTATTGTCCAGAGTTCTCTGCTCAGTGTTCCCTTCTGGTTTCCTTAATTTGACCCTTTGACCTTCATGCCTGTCCCTGTTATATTATTTGTTGTCCACAATAATTGGTGGAGTTCCTGGGCCTTGTAGATCCTCCCCAAAGGCTGAGGGAGGGTCCTTTAACAGTTTACTTATGCGCATTTCCCAGAACCCAAATAGGATAAAAGAGAGTTTTCTCTGCTCCTGCTTATAGAGAGTCCTCTATCTAGAATTCCCCTGCAGCCTTCCATAAACTCACCAATCACTGCTGGATATATACCCTTTTCTCCTTGAGCCTCAAGGGTCTGAAGTTGCCCAGGATTTTTGGAAAGGTGAGGGATAGAAGATTATGCACTGAATCTTGCAGCCAGAGGGCCACAGATCTACTAGAACGGGGGTGGCCAACCCATTAGAGACAAAGAGCCAAAATAGCTTTGGATAGAGTGCGAAGAGCCACGTACTGCGGGGGAGTGGGGCAAGTTGTTGAGGGAAAAAAAGCCGCACCGGCGGGGGGAGAGAGGGGCGAGAAATAGGTGCCGGTATGCTGTCCTGGGGCATACCATCATAAAAAAAGCACTGGGAAGGAATTTGGGTGCAGGAGAAAGTAGAGAAGAGGATGCTGGCTCAGGGAGAGGGCTCCAGGCTGGAGAGTGGTGGAGTTGCAGTGCTGAGCAAGCCACCGGCTTGTGGCTGTGAGGATGCAGGAGTTTGGGCTGTGAGGGTACATGAGGGGCACAGGACAGGGAGGCTGGGAGATTGATGGGTTCAGGACACATTTGCAGTGTGTGGATGGTACAGAAGTGTTGTGGCAGAAGACTGGGCATGTGGGGGGGTGCAAGAGTTTGGGGATGTTAGAGGCTCAGGATAGGGGGTTCCAGTGTATAATAGGCTTAGGTTTGGGGTTGGGGTGTGTGTGTTCAGGAGTGTTATGATGCTGCAGCCAGATGGGGGCTTGGCCCCAATTCGGGGCTTGTTGGCCAGGCTTCATTTTTAAATAAAATATGATGTCAAACACAACATATTTCAGCATTGTCTTTATTTAAGAGAGGGGTGGGGAAACCTGGTTTGAGTCAGGGGTCACTGACCACAGAAAAGTCAGTCAGGGCCACACAAGTAAGATGCAAAAAACCCCCTCCAAAACGCCGCAAAGCCTCACTAATGTGGCCCCAACTGTGCTGGTGGGGGCAGGGGACAGAGTGCTGGGGCAGGGTGCTGGTGGGTCCTGGAGCAGGTGACAGAGTGCTGTGGGGACAGGGTGCTGGTGGGGGGGGGGGGGCAGGAGTCTGGCCATGGGGAGGGGACAGGGACAACTCAGCCAGTACCTGGGAATCCTGGGTCTCAGGAAGTGCATGGACTGCTCCAACATTTCAGGAAGCGCATGCTCTTCCTCTGCTCTCAGGAAGCACATGGCTGTTGTGGGGAAATTGGAGCTGGCATGCAGTACAGGGATTCCTACTCCCTCCCTCCCATCCTCCAGACTCAGGCACCCCACCCCGCTCTAACCCAATCCCCATCCCCTCCCCCAGGCACACCCCCCCACTCTAATCCAATCCCCCTCCCCTCCTATTCCCCAAAGACAGACACCCCACTCCCCGCTCTAACCCAATCCTCTTCCTCCCCCAACCTAATGCCTAGATCCCAGAGCCACTGCTGCTGCCACCATGCGAGTCTCCCTTCAGGTGCTGGGACATGTATGCTGAGCGGCTGGCCTTGAGCATGTGTTGGCCAGGATGCCATGTGAACACCCCCCCCCCCCCCAACCTAATCCCCCTTCCCTTCCACAGTGCCAGGCACCTCCCCCCTCACCTTATGCCTGGGTCCCAGAGCCAAAGCCGCTGCTGCCACTGCTACCACCACGCGCGTCTCCCTCCGGGCACGTATGCTGAGCAGCCAGCCTTAAGCATGTGCTGGCCCGGACGCCATGTGCACCCCCTCCCAACTCAATCTTCTTCCCCTCCCCTTCCCCATCCACAGAGCCAGACACCTCCCCTCCCCATTCTAACCAATCCCTCTCCGCCCCCAACCTTATGCCTGGGTCCCGGAGCTGGAGCCGCTGCTGCTACCACCACACGTGTCTCCCTCCAGGCCCTGAGGCCATGCTGAGCAGCCGGCCTTGAGCATGTGCTGGCCAGGACGCCATGCACACCCCCTCCCAACCCAATACCCCTCCCCTTCTCTCCCCTTCCCCAGAGCCAGGCACCTCCCCCCACTCTAACCCAATTCCCCTGCACCCCAACCTTATGCCCAGGTTCTGGAGTCAGAGCTGCGGCTGCTGCTACCGCCACGCATGTTTCCCTCCAGGCGCTGGGCGCGTGTGCTGAGTGGCTGGCCTTGAGCATGTGCTGGCTGGTGTGTGTGTGCAGAGTGGCCTGGCTGTGAGGTCGCGCTGGAATGCGGCACAGAGCAGCCCGGTGCAGAGTGGCTGGGCTGAGCGGTACTTGCAGGAGCCGCATTTTTGTAATCAAAGAGCCACATGCAGCTCACGAGCCGCGGGTTGGCCACCTCTGTACTAGAACCCACCTGGGAGGTGCTTATTGCCTGTGAGGCTCCTACCAGCATACACATTGCAGATACCTTGTACCACCGCTACTCACTCAGGGTAAACTTTCTACTGCTGACATTATAACTTGGGACTGAATCTAGACTGAAAAAGCATTACGGATCAGTATTAGGAAAGAACAAACCACACCGGCACTGGGCCATCCAGGATAAACAAGAAAAGTAAATAATACTTAGCAAAATGTACGGACACACAAACTTTGTAATTAACTTTAAAAAAAAACTTGCAGAAGGAAGCAATGCAGCCTACTGCCCCCAATTTCCAGTGCACTGATAAACTGGCAAACTAGCTATTACTGAATATGACTCATCAAGATAAAAAAAAATGTTAATTTAGTCAGAGCTGTTGTCAAGTCACTGTTTAATGTTATTTTCTATATTTGCTGTGATAAGCATTAAAATTTGCACGTTGGTTGATAAATCATTGTTTAGCAATGTCTAAAGGGTCTAGTAAGTAGTTTGAAATTGCCACAGTGTAATAAATGGTTATTTGATAATGAATGAAATTGTTTGAAAATACTGTTAAAATGTCAAGTTTTAACACACAGATCATTACTCAAAAGGAATGCAAACATGGAAACCATAGTGACACCATAAATATACTGCCACAAATGCATTTATTTGTACAGGGCAAATAGTAGGTGCTCTATACAAACTAGCATAAATTGATACATGAAGTTAATTTCAATCTGTAAAAGTAATTGCATTGGTTTAACTTATTTAACTCTCCTTACAATAATATTTATTGCAGAGCAAGAAAGTAAAGAAATAAATGATGATAAATAGATAAAATACATAGGAAATGGGAATTGTTTTCCAATTTAATTACATTGTCACATAAAATTATCACACAAATACACCATGCTGACAGGAGGAATACATTATAACTCCATTATGCTATGCAGAGCAGTCTAGCTTCTGCTGGTGTTTATTGCATAAACATTTTGTTCATTTAAACTAATATCCATCTTTTCAACAACTATAGAAAGCTAAAACTCTTTTTACAAAGGAAGGCACCAAAAAATGGGCAACACTGAGTGCTTAGCTTATTGTCAGGCCAGTGCAGGGAGCCGAAGGGAGTAATATGACATCTTCTCCACTCAGTTGATGGATTTCTGCCTGCATGATTTTCCCTAGCTCCTTTGGACACCTAGGACTGTTTTTTAAACCCCTTTTCTCCCTAAGTTAGCCCTGCTCTTGTCAAGGGATTCTATACAGGATTAGGGTTCAAAAGGATGACAAGCAAGGAACCCATTAGAAAGCACTTAGCTTTGCCTAGCTGAGCACTATGTTCTGTACACAGTTCCCCAGCCAAACCACACTATACACTTTGGAGTTAGGAAAACTATTTTGATAAAAGTGAAATATTCTTTTTAAAATTATTGGTCTTTTAAAACTTAAAATGTATTACAAATTATTTAATTTCAAAAAGACATCTTGAACTGAATTCCACATTTCAGGAAAGATGTGGAGAAATTGGAGCAGGTCTAGATAAGAGCAACAAAACTATTAAAAGTCTAGAAAACATGACCTATGAGGGAAGACTGAAAGAACTGGGTTTGATCATTTTGGAAAAGAGAAGACTGAGAGGGGACATGATAGCAGCTTTCAAGTACCTAAAAGAGTGTTACAGGGAGGAGGGAGAAACATTCTTTTCCTTTAACCTCTGATGATAGGACAAAAAGCAGTGGGCTTAAGTTGCAGCAAGGAAGATTTAAGATGGACATTAGGAAAAACTTTCTAACAGTCTGGGTGGTTAAACACTGGAATAAATTGCCTAGGGAGGGTGTGGAATTTCCATCAGAGATGTTTAAGAGCAGATTAGATAAACATCTATTAGGGATAATCTAGATCAGGGGTGGGGCAAGGGGCCTCCATGGGCCAGATGGGACCTGCCAAGCCAGTGGATCCGGCCCACAGCCACCCTACTGCTCCTCTGCCCCCAGGCCAGTTGAGACCTGGGAATGGGAGAGTGCATGAAGTCTCTTTCCCCCCATCAAGGGCATGTGGTGACTAGAGAGAAACACTTGTCTTTTCTCTAGCTGCTGCATACCCCTAGCAGGATGGGGGCAGAGGGGCTAGAAACTTTGCATGTTCCCTCTGCCCCCAAACCCTAATTGGCCTGGGGTCAGGGTGAGTGCACGAGGTCTCTTCCCATTGCAGCACCTAGAGAGAACCACTAAATGTGTTAAAACAGCTGGTGATTCTCTCAGGGGAAGGGAGACTTCACACGCTCCTCTACACCCAAGCCAATCAGAGTCTGTGGGGGGGAGCATGAGAAGTCTGCTGGCCTTGCCCTTTCTGCCCAAGGCCCCACCCCTTCCAGTGCTCCCTTTTAAAAATGAAGGGGCCCCCTTTTAAAAATTATTGCCCACCCTTGATCTAGATGGTGCTTGGCCCTGCCATGAAGGTAGGGTCCTGGACTTGATGACCTCTCGAGGTTCCTTCCAGCTCTAATATTCTATGAAGAATCAAAATATTTCATTCTGAAAATGCTGAAATGAGACAGTTCAACAGTGTAAAAGTGCTTCAAAATTCAGTGAAAATCAGCAATATTTTTCAAATGTTTTCAATAAGCTCTATTCATACTCACAGATTAAGTGGTCATTTAAAATAAAATATTCATCGTCACCTTCTGTTAAAAATATTGAAGGTCCATTAACTGTATGAGTATGATGATTATGGTTATTTTAATAGAGCTGTGTGAAACTTGCTGGGATCCAGACAGCTGAAGTTAAGTAGAAACGGTTCTCATGAATGTTTCCTTTAGGTTTGACTCATATGAATTTGCTTGTGGCAATTTTTGTTTGGAGATTCAGGTATAAACAAACTCAAAATGAAACTCCACTGAAATGAAAGAATTTCAGCAGTTGTCAGTCAGAAACATTCAGTCATGAACTCCAGGATCCTGAACTGATGCAAAGTAAGGCTTTTTGTGGCAGATGCCTAGCATGTCTGTGAAGGAGAAAATATGTTGCATTACTCACTACAGCTCTCTGCCCATCCTGACAATAATCTAAAACAACTCAGTATTGCCACTGTAAGGTCTGCCATGGAGCTGCTCTTTGCCTGCGGGACAGAACTCTCCCTCCGGCATAAATTAAACCACCCCCAAAGAGCTGTGTTAGCAATGTCAGCAGGAGAGCCTTTCTTGCCCACACCAGCACTTTCGTTGAGGAAACTTATGTCAATCAAAGGCTGGTTTTTTTCACAACCCTGACTGACAAAAGTGCTAGTGTAGACAAAACCTAAGTAATCCTGAGATACTAAATGATAGCAGAGAATTGTGTGATAGGATGAAAGAATTTTTCTGTTTCAGAACTTGAAGTCATTTAAAAACATTGAAGTATTGGGAGAGGGGAAGAGCAATTCTCAGAACTTTTTTGCATCAGTGCTTTCAGGTTGGATAGGCTGCAGGATAATTTAAAGTTTTATGTGTCTCTTCAGAATAAAGAGATGTTCAGATTTGCACTTATCTAGACAAAGCTTTCTACAACTCATATCTAAAAGTAAAAGGGTAATGCTGCACCTTTCATGCATTAACCTTAACACCACAAGAATCAGGGTAACAAAACAACTACCCGTATTTATACTCCTCAAGTGAAAAAGGAGAAGTTGCATCAGTTCTTTAGAGCTTGAGTGATCACTATCAATATTTGACTCTGCATAGGACTGTCATCTCCACAAAAAAAAAAAAAATGCAGAAATTCTTCACAACCATGCTCTAAAATTCAGGCTTATTCCAAGTCCGCCAAGTACCTTTCACGAGTTTATTTATTTTTATTATTTCTTTCTGTTTGTTCTTGGGCTCAGTTTCATTCTTATTGAAGTCAATGGAAGTTTTGCCACTATCTTCTAAGGAAACAGGATCGGGACCTTAGATTGTAGGTGAGTTTCTGAATTTTACAGTTTTTAGGTGCAAGATTAAACAAAGGTCTCCTTTAGAATTCTAGAGACAGCACTTCATGATTCATCAGTTAGATATACAGCTTTACTTTACATATGTACAACTGACATACTTGTACATATGTACAACTGACAAGATGGACAGATCAGACTTCATGGGTAGAGTATATAATCACACTTTCTTCCTCTCATATGTTTGCACAGGTACATGAACTTACAGCCCTTCATCCATAAGGGGAGATGATAAACATAGCTCTTCCTACAAGGACAAACAAGAGTGAAAAACAAATAGAAATCCAGCAAAACTTGCTAATGTTTCTGTTTCTAAAACATTAGATCATAAAGAATCAAGAGAGTGGGGAAATTCTGCAGTTTTTGCTTGTTTGTTTGAAGTCTTGACAAAGCAGGAAATTAGATAAAGGGACCTAGACATCAGAGGTTGCTAATGGGAGATGTGGCTTTTCACCTATGGGGGCTATTATTTTCACCTCTATTTTGCATAAGCACATCATAAAGTCTATAATGACAGGAGAAAGGGTGCATATAGTAGTTCTGCATAAAGATCCCTTAAGCAAGTCAACAATCCATGTGAGCCAATTGGAACATTCACTTGCTTAACACTGAGGCTACGTCTAGACTTCAGGCATTTTGCACCAGAAGCTTTTTTCGGAATAGATCTTCCGCAAAAACTTCTTGTGCAAGAGAGCGTCCACACTGCAAAAGCGCATTGAAAAAGAAATGCGCTTTTGCGAAAGAGAATGTCCAGATTGCCTGGATGCTCTCTCACAAGTAAGCAGTGATTTCATGGACAGAATGGCCGCCAGGGTACCTGTGCTTTTTCTTCTTCTTGCACAAAAATCCCTCTTGCCTGTCCACACATGCCTTTTTGCGCAAGAGCTCTTGCACAAAAAGGTGTTCTTCCTCATAAAATGAGGATTACCAATTGCGCAAAAACCACCTCTGATCTTTTGATTTACTTGCGCAAAAACACGCTTGAGGTGTGAATGCTCCATGAGTTTTTGCGGAAAAATGGTTGTTTTTCTGCAAAAACTCTGTAGTGTAGACATAGCCTTAGTGTGTAAAGACCTTGCCAAAGCAGTGATGGGAATTTACATCTAACTTTGTGGTTTAACATATGTGCACATCATGTCAATTGTGCAATGACTTCCATTTCCAGTCATCTTTCTTTTCTATGCAATAAATGACTTCTAGTTGCCACAGGTTGGCATGGTATATTGTACCTCTGATCTCTTGCCCTGATTTGTCAGCTGTGCATTGATTCAGATACAAGTAAGCCATATGTTAGTGAGCTAACTAACTCTTAAATGGCTTCTTATAGAATTTTAGCTGCAAGCAATTTTACAAATATTACAGATCTCAGATCTTCCTTTGAACTGCATAAGCCATAAATATGAATTATTCCTGTAGGTTCTGTATATAGATAATTCAATCTGCTTTAAAGATTCAGCAGCAACATATAAACATAATTATTTCCCAACCAGATAAGTGAATCACTTTAGCTAAGAAAACTTTATATTTTGAATCGCTCACATGATCAAGTTAAATATCCCCATCACTGTCTACATGAAACTTTTACTCTAATACATAGATAGATGTATGTACACATATACTCTCACTTCCAGATTTTACACAGCTTAACTGGATCAAGTTGTTTGAATAGGAAAGCATTGGACTGTCTTATAAATGAAAGGATAATTCAGTTCCATTGCTAAAAATCAAGTGTAAAGTTATTATGATTGTTTCTTGCTATCTGTGAGTAATAGCTCTGTAAAAATATTAATTTATGAATTGTATTGAGTCGGTGACCACCCAGCGCTTAATGGGAACTAGCAATTAGTGTATGTAAATCAGCTGAGCCAGAAGTATCTCAGTTCCTGTTCTGAATAGAGGAAGAGTTAATTTGTAAGAATACATGTCCCAGCCCCATCTGATTTGAAAAAGTCACGTTCTCGACTGCTGAAAATCTGAATACCTACAATATTTGTTGTGCATTTTATGATTACTCTTAATGCCCTTGCAAACACATATAATAAAATGCTAACAAATCATCATCCATTACCTAATTATATTTATCTAGACAGATAAAGTTGGGGGTGCGGGGAAGCCTACAATAAAAATATTGTTTCTCATTTGGCAAACAAAGACTAAATTTACAGCTTAATTATTCCTGGTAGTGCTGTAGAAAGATTTTTCTCTTAATCATACTCAGATCCTGAGATAATTTTTTTTGTGGTGAGGTTTAAAATGTGTATTGACTCCCAATTAAATCTACTTCCTCTCCAGTAGGGGAGTCACTAATGGGATTTAAATGTTTGTACGGCTTCATTGGGACCCACAGAGGGAGATTTCTGACATTGATGAAACACCTTTTATAAAGGCAAGACAAACACCATGCAACATAATGTTATAGCTGCCTTTGCGAAATTTTACTTACAGAAAAATATCAGAAAAATTTGTCTTAATTAACAAAATTACACAACTGAGTGTAAGAAAAATAGAGTCTAGGCCCACAGAGTCTTACTTGTGTGAGTAGCCCCACCGAATTCAGAAGGATCACTTATCTACAACTTGGCACTCATGTGAGTAAACGTTGCACCCTACATTTGGATCCATATATATCAATGCATCAAGATAATTTAGTTTGAAAGTTTCATAAAAAACCACAATAGACATTGTTACATCAGCGCTAGCCTATGGGCCTATAGTTGTGAGACCACAACCTTTGAGGGAGCTAGAAATGCAAAAGAGTATCTCACCTTTCATTTTTAAACTGAGTTGGTGTCTAGTCCTTTACTCTACCAAAATAGTTTACAAAATGTACATTGATTGAAAGGAACCAGAAATGTTTCCATTTCTGCAGCAGACTGCCAGTGAGGATAGATGTGGCTACAGACATGAAAAATATGTAAAATAAATTTGTACTTTGTCCCAGTGAATCATCTCATTAACCTGACTGCCAGTCCTTTGGACCAATGATACATAGAGTGCCCAGATCTGAGAGTCACCTCGTAACTCTCCTGCTTAAAGTGAGAAAAAGCTGGTGCTTAATTGGGTGTCAGCTCCCTGATGTCTTCATCTATGTCTAGACTATGGGGGTTTTCTGGGATACTGGAGGTATCCTGGGAAAAACTCTGCAGCGTCCAGGCGATACGTCTGCTCTTCTGCCCTTTTTGCAGAAGAGCAGACACAGTCTTCCTCCTCCCACAAGGAAGAAGGACTCTTCTGAAAGAGGGTTTTTTCCCAAAATTTGACCCAGTGTAGATGGGCCAAATTTTGGAAAAGCCTCTTCTGAAAAAAACTATCAGAAAAGGGTACGCAAATTGCAAAGTGCGATTTGTGTACCTTTTCCCAATAAAGCCCCGTAGTGTAGAGATGCCTCCAGCCTGTTAGTCACCCAAACAACCTCCTTAGAGCCATGCTAGTTCTTACTTTGCTTTGCAGGTTAATAAGAGTTGCACCTAGTCCCCAAGTTCCTTTGAAGAGTCATATCTATCCCATCACTGCCATTCACTGAAATACCAGGTTTGTACCAGGGACAGTGCACACACCAACTGATTTGAGTCCACTGAAGAATATCGCCTATATAGCATCACAGCACTGAGATATATTTATAGTGAAAACAACCATAAGTTTATCATCAAAGGCTAAAATTTAAGAGATAGTGAATAAGGATAATGGAAACACATGCTACACATAAAAACAAGGACAATATACACTTTCTAGAGACTAAACTGAAGTATAACAGGCTAACTACATGTGCTGCTGCTGCTGCTGGTGGTGCTGCCTTCAGAGTTGGGCAGTTGGAGAGCCAGCAGCAGCAGCGCAGAAGTAAGGATGGTAGGTATGGTATTGCCACCCTTATTTCTGCACTGCTGACTGCAGAGCTGGGCCCTCAGTTAGCAGACACCATTCTTCAGTGGCCTACCTCTGAAGGCAGTGCAGAAGTAAAGGTGGCGATACTGTGACTCCCCTTAAAATAACTGCGATTTCCTGCAACTTCCTGTAGGGTCAGACCCCTAATTTGAGAAATTCTGATTTCCCCTATGAAATCAGTATAATATAGCGTGAACGTACACAAAAGATCAGATTACACAGGAGGGCCTCAGATTTCATGGTCCATGATGCATTTTTCGTGGCTATGAATTTGGTAAGGCCATAGTTGATATTCATTTTATGCAATTATGAAAACTTCTGAATGATACCACACTGCAAGGGCTAGCTGACCAAGTTACTAAATTCACTGCCCTCAAAAGACATGGACCCGAATCCTGAGGTTCTTAATCTTCATAAATGCAGGCTCCCATCAGACTTGAAAAATCCCAGTACTTTTAAAGACAAGTGAACACTGAAATAAAAACCTCAAGATTTGGCTGAAAAGGATTAAGAAAATCATCTGACAGTCTTGGTACATCTAAGGGACCCAACCCTCTGGTGTCAAGTAATACACAACTAACAAGCAAACAAAATAATTAACCATCACCATACAGAAGCATCTGAGCCATGCAGACAAGAGTATACGTAGTCACTCAGGAATAAAGATGAGAAAGTCAAGGGGTCTGGGCTATCAGCATGCACAGAAGGGAAGATCAAGAATTTACCACCCAGTTACAGGAGTAATTTCATTGTAGATTTACAAGAGCAGGCTGGATTTAGAAGAACACCTCAAATAGTGAACATTTCTTCAAGAGTCCTGTTTCTGCAGAAAAGGTTGTGCCAGATAGTATGACTAACAATATCTGCCTACATCATGGAGGTTACATGTTATATTACATGTTTGGGAAGCTCTTTGAGTTTCTTGTCTGAAAAGTACTGTAGAAGTACAGAGAATTGATGTTGTAATTCTCATTGTTAAATGGAAACTGGATATTGGAAAATGAGATTCAAGTCCTTTTGTGGTGAATATACACTGGATCATGCCATCTGAGCTAAAAAAAAGCTTCTTCACCATTTTAGAGAGACTCATAAAAATTCTTCTGGCAGATTTAAAAGGTAAAATTTGCTATGTTTATATTGATGATATAATCATTTTCTCTTAGGACTTGGATCAGCATTTAGTTAATATAACAGCTGTACTATGAAAATTACAGTCTCCGGGCTTATTGTAAATCTTAAAAATGAAAATGCTGTACTATATAGATTAAATAGTCTGTGGCACATTATGTGGGGAAAAAATAGCTGTAGACCATAAGAGTTGTAGTTATTTGTATGCTTCCTGTGCCCTGAAATATGAAGCAAATCCAGCCTACTCTTGGTTTTACAAATTGGTATCATCTACATACTGTAGTTCTCGACTCTTGAAGAGCCTCTTAATAGTGGTTTTTTGGGGGATGATACCTATCAAATAGATAGATGAGCACTGAACAGCCTTAAAAACCTCTTAAAATCTGACTAATTATTAATCCTGTGAGAGTTGGGCTTTCTGGTTATATATTTATTTGTATAAATGCTGCATGAAGGTCAGTTTATCAGGCTTGAGAAGTTTCTGGTTCAGGATTCTGACAGTCATTTAAACTGAGCTGACTGCCCCCGACCATCCCCTTACGGTAAGGGGTTCCTTTTTTGTGTCCTTCCCTTGTTTTTCCCTGGACTCTTCAGCAAACTCCATGGCCTCTTTCAATCACAACCCTTCTTAAGATCTGGGATTTTTATTAAATTAACAACATTCTCAAACAAATACAACAATCTTCCATGCAGACTTAAATTGAGAACAGTCTCTCTTTCCTGAGGAACCGTGCCTTCCTTAGGAACCATTGCAGGAGGCCTTCTTTCCCTGTTGCTTCACTCTGCAGACCACTCACAGCAGCTTCCTGTTGCCTCTTACCCTAGGATCACCTTATCCAACCCAGGTGTAGGTTGGCCCGTAATTAGGTGTGGCTTAGCCCCAATTTCTACAGCCCAGGAGAAGCCACCCTGTTACATATCCTGCTCCCCTCCTTAGAACCTTGTCTACCTCAGGGCAAGTTTTACAGTCTTTATTTGTTTTACTTTAGCTCTTGCCCATTTGCTTTGCAGAGCACAAGCCCTCTAGTTCTTCCTGTAGCTCACTAATAGTGGTGAGCTGGAGATCTCTTTCTTCTGAAGTGGCCTGATATTCCTCAGCAAACTCACCCCTTTCCTTCAGGATCAGCTGCCTAGCAGCTTCTTCCAAAGCAGCCAGTTCCTTCACATACCACTCCTTTGCAGAAAGCAAACCATTAACATTCAGCAGGTTTACACCCTTTTCACATCCAGTAACTTCAGTACCTCCACATTCTCAGTGTTTCCATACACCTGTCAGGACTAGTCCTCTCTCCAAATTAATGTCCTTTATCCAAGAGTTAAACAGCTTGGTTTTCTCCTCCTTGACATTGTGAATAACCCTACTGAATACCTGTAGGGACAGCTGTGGCTCTCTCAACGTCTTCTGTCTACTGCTCTGCCTTCCAGATGTCAGCCCTTCACTCATCCAGCTTTCTCCATCCCATGCATTCATCATTCCTCCTTGATGGGAGATGGTTTGCAGGATCCATTGACTACATCAATTGGAACAGGGCCATCTGGCACTTAGGCACCCCTGCATAGCCACAGGTGTGCCTGCTGTGCCTTGCCCCTGTTTTCCCTTCACCAGGGCCCCTTCAACAAACTCTTCTTATGGTGTTTATTAAATTAACAAAGTTCTCAAACAAACACAATCTTCCATCTTGCTTCACCTGGCAACAGCATCTCTTTCCTGGGGAGCTCTCCCTTCTGTGTGAACTCCTGCTGGAAACCCTCTCTTTGCAGCTTCACTCTGCTACCTTTTTACCCTGGGATGGCCATAGAAGCTCTGAAGCAGCCACCTCTTCTGGGGATATATCTGCTCTGTAAAGTACCTACCTCTTTCAGGACAAAGGCTCTTCAGGGCACATACCTTTGACTTGAACAGCTTTTCAACTATAGTCTTATTTACAACCATCTCTGTAGCAGTTCCTGCTCTCAGGAGATCCCAGTTTCCTGAGGCTGCTGCTGGTGCCTGGAGAAAAGGGAATTTGGAGCTAACGCGAGGCAGCAGAAGTGGGTAAGGTGATCCATCCAGGAAAGTTTGATACACACACTTTTATCCAGATGCCAGTCTGCATCTTTAGGAGCCTACATACTTATAAAAATATGGCTCTAAGACACTGCTTTTGAAAATTGTAACCCGTGGCATTTTTGTTCTTGCATCTACATATCATAAATAGAAATAGTTAAAGCCCTGATCCAGCATTCCTGGTCTGTGCAGGCATTAGGGGAACTGTATAGAGAGCAGCTTGTGGGGTCAGCATCTATGCATATTTTTGAGTGCTATGTCTGCAAATTAGATCACAACTGAAAATCTTCTGCAAGTCTGCTGAAGGAGCTTATTTTCCTGATGTGATAAGAAGTTTTTTTTTTAAAGGCAAGGCCAACAAATTAGCTTATTTCATCTGTCAGTGCTGATAACATCAATGTATAGCAAGATTTTGGAGCATTACAGTTTGATATATGCTGACCATCATGGTTCATGGACCAGTGAAAGAGCAGTTTGGTCTGAGATACAGATAGTGTCTTTAAATTTAACTTTAAAAAATCTTAATATGGCACTGGATACATTTAAACATGCTACTTTCTATGATAAAATACACCTAGACACAGATCATTGTAGATGAAAGGCAAATCTGTCCCCATGTCATCAACAAAACAGTACAGTCTGTCCACCTCAGCATATTGCTGGAGGCTTCTGATGGAAGTTATTATAGTGATCATTTTTCAGGAGCAGGACGTGGAAATGACAAATAATTTAGGGAGCAGCATGCACGGCCACAGCCTCAAAAATATCAGCACTTTGTCAGTATGTAGGAAGGTTAGCGTCCACTTCTATCAACCACATGAGTAAGTTCCTTAAGTCCTTGATCCATGATGATGCATACAAAAATTTGCCCTGGGCTTTGTTAGGTTATGCTTTTATACAGCGTGATGATCAAATATATGAGTCCTACACAACATGTCTTTATACTTCAGATTGTAAACTTTTTTTAAAAAAATTGGAGAACTAGATATTTTCAGACACTTTGACCTACAAGCAATTAACAAGTATTTTGTGATATTTCTAGTCTTTATCTTCTAGTTGAAGTGTTTAGAGATATTCATCCTATACCACTACAGAGGAATTTACTGCGTAGCTGAATTTCCTAGTCCACTTTAAATCAGTCCAGGGCTAACTGAGTAAAAACTTTTCATTCAATTCATATGCCATAAAGGGAAGACAACACACAGAAGGAAAGGTAATTACTCTTCATGAAATCTTGTAGCTTGTTTCATTTTACATAGACATTTCAGTGGGGCTCTAGTTATGCTTGAAGAAGCATTTAGTCAAGTCCATGTAATTGATGAATCTTTCTATCAAGTCAGGACCATTCCCTTGGCCCCAAGGGTGTTTTACAGGTAAGATCTATTGTCACTGTTGTATTCATTCTTATGTGATTGCAGAAAGCTAACGGAAAGATTGAAAGCCTTGGTGCTAGGCAATGCAGGTGGGATTGTTTGACAAGACAACATCAACAGAAACTCTTCCTTGTGATTGGAAAGAAACAAGGCACCCAAGAGGTTTTTTGTGCATGTTGAGCACAATCCTGAAGTCCTTACTCATTTTTTTTTCAGGCAAATTCCCATTGGAGCCTGTGGTAAATAGTATAAAGGCTGAGGGCAAAATTCTCCTCTCTGATCTGCCTCTAACCTCTTACTCCTTTACAGTGGATCTGATGCATATTTGATGCTCATTCTAAGCAGACAACTTTCAGTCTGTGCAGTGAAGGAGTACAGAACATGCAACAGAAACTGACACTGGGAACCAGAGATGCCCTAGACAGGTCAGAGGAGAATGTTGTCCTTATGGACTTGGTATGTTTCCATATTACAGATTAGACTAGATTCTGCATCCTTTCTGTAGACAAGTCTCTCACAAAGAAGTCAGCAGGAGCAAGGACTACAGGACTGGGATTTTAGGGAAATAATCTAATAATTTAACAGTCAGAGAAAATGGAAGACATTTTGGCACTTGTTTACTTAATTAATGTTGTGATTGATGGGTGTGCGCCTGTCGGATGCATTACGCAGATTAAACACAGCATCACATTAAATCAAATCCACAGTGGATGGAACAAGCAGCACCCCTACATACACTTACATCAATCCTAAGTATATCTACAGTGCTTGAACCATGCTTGAAGATCAGAAACTTAGGCTCAGGTGGACCATCTGAGGGAGCCAGATCTGCTATATTTTGCATACTCTAGATCAGGGATGGGGAATATATTTTGGGTCAGGAAGCTGGGGACACTGACCCACAGAAAAATCAGTCCAGGGCCACACACAAATGAGAAGCAGCGCGCGCGCGCACACACACACACACACACCCCATCCTCACTGACGTGGCCCCAAGGAGAAAGACACTCCCTACATTCACCTCACACATCAGAGCCTGGGGGGGCCCAACCTAGTAGATTTTCTGTGATCCAGCCCCATGGTGGGGCAGCAAGGGGGCTAGAGTGCCAGCACAGGCTCCCCAATGCTAGGGGGGCCCTAAGCCTCAGGGGGCCAGATCCAGGCAAGCTGGGCCACATCCAGCCCTGAGCCTGCTTTAGATTATGCTTCTGAGCAGCCCTCATGGGCTTGCTGTGGTGCATTTTACCCCATCAAATGCCAAAGGCATGGGTAAAATTGTGGGGATGGTGGACAGGTTTTTAATACATTATAAGCATATGACTTTTAGTTGACACACTCAGGGTCTAGACCCTGCAGGTAGCAAAGAGAAAGTTTAAGCCCCGCTCCAATAAACAGCTAAACCAACTGACTGCATGTCTATTTTACTATGAGAGCATGTAGGGGAAAGATCTTGCAGGAAAGCTTGAAACACTTTGAGAGTAATCATCATTACAAGTTGTTATGGTTATGAAGGGTGTGCGTGTGTGTGTGAGACTTCAGCATCACCTCACAATAGGGCAGTGAAGCAATCAGGCGGCAGGTGCTACCTCCCCAATCAAGCAAGCACATTATTAATGCCCAACCCAGGTTAAAACCAGACAATGATGAACCAAAGAAAATGGGAACTGCTTGAAATTTAAAAGGAAATCCCAGTCTACAGCAGCTGAGAAAGGAGGGTATCTATCATGAGTAAGGAAAAGGCCTACAATCCCTTTTAAAATGGAAGAGGTTTAAACTGAAGAGCGTCTATAATTTGGGGAGGGGAGTTTTGAGAAAGGAGACTGCTTGTGAACATAGGGTCCCTCTTGTAGCTGGTGCACTGGGAAACTGTTTTAAGGCAATAGCTAACTCCTATCAGAAAAGGGATTTATCTGATAAGAAAGTATAAAGCCAGGGCTGGCCGTACCATGAGGCGAACTGAGGCGACCGTTTCAGGTGCCAGACTGGGAGGGGGGCCCACTAGGACCCAGAGTGTAGAAAATTGCGTCTGCTGCTGGTGCATATGTATTTCTCTGCTCTATATACACAGAGATGGTGGAGTGCTGTGCTAGAGGAAGGAAGGCACAAGAGACATAACAGGCAGGCAAGAGAAAAGGTGGCATGGTGGCGTCATTTGAGCTCCCCGCCTCAGGTGCCAAAATGTTGTGGGCTGGCCCTGTATAAAGCTTCATATTACATCTTCATATTTGTTTTCTGTGTCACTTGTATATATTTGCTTCCCCCTTATGTCATTTTTTACTTGGAGCTTTTTCTATTAAATCAGCTTTAGTTTTACTGTAAGCAGGTCTCTGATACCTAAACTGTGTGGATGCTAAAGTGAGCTGAAAACTTGGCACAGCCAAGCCAAGCGGCACAGCCATGGGTACATGCATGGCCCCACAGTACGCTAACGTCTTTATGGCTGACCTAGAACAATGTTTCCTCAACTCCCGTCCCCTCTTACCTCTTCTTTACTTACGCTACGTCGATGACATCTTTATGATCTGGACGCATGGCCAAGAAACACTGGAGATATTCCACAGAGATTTCAACAACCTACACCCCACCATTAACCTCAGCCTGGACCATTCCACACGAGAGGTCCACTTCCTGGACACCACAGTACAGATCAACAATGGAAAATTAGACACCACTCTCTACAGAAAACCCACTGACTCATACAGTTACCTACATGCTTCCAGCTCCCATCCAGAACACACCATACGATCCATCGTCTATAGCCAAGCCCTTCGATACAACCGCATCTGCTCTAATCCCACTGACAGAGACCAGAAGCTTCAGGATCTCTACCAAGCATTTATAAACCTCAACTACCCACCCGGAGAAATACAAAAGCAAATTGAAAGAGCCAGACAAATACCTAGAAACCATCTACTTCAAGACAGACCCAAGAAAACCAACAATAGAACACCACTTGTCATCACCTACAACCCCCAACTTAAACCTGTCCAACACATTATTAATAAACTACAGCCTATACTGGAACAGGATACCAAACTCCAAGAGGCTCTGGGAGACAGACCCATAGTCTCCTATAGACAACCACCTAACCTCAAGATGATTCTTACCAACAACCACAGGACATACCACACTAATACCAACCCTGGTACCTTCCCTTGCAACAAACCCCGTTGCCAGCTTTGTCCACATATTCATTCTGCTGATACCATTATTGAACCTAACCAAGTGAGTTATAAGATCAAGAACACATATTCCTGCGCATCCAGAAATATAATTTATGCTATCATGTGCCGAAAGTGTCCGTCTGCTATGTACATTGGACAAACGTCTCAGACACTTCGCCAAAGGATTAATGCCCACAAAACAGACATTAGACAGGATCACAAAGAAAAAAGTTTCTTGTCATTTCAACCAGAAAGGACACAGTCTCAACGACTTAACTACCTGCATTCTGCTACAAGGACCTTTTACATCTGCACTTGAAAGGGAATTCTCTGAACTGTCATTCATGCTAAAATTCGACACTCTCCGGGGGGGATTGAACAAAGACCCCAACTTCCTTACCCATTACAAAGATAGCTTCCCCAATTATCACCTCTAATATCATTAGCTCACAGACATTTACCTTCCTTCCCCCCTCCTCCCCTGCATCCTCCTTCTGTTCTGAAATGTAATTTGTCCTTTTCATATGTGTTCATTTTTTTAATTGTATCCTTTGGTATATATGGTTGTGACTATTTTCTTCCACTATTTGATCTGAGGAAGTGGGTCTGGCCCACGAAAGCTCATCATCTAATAAACCATCTTGTTAGTCTTTAAAGTGCTACATAGTCCTGCATTTTGCTGAAAACTTGGGGGCTTGTTTCACAGCTTCAGGGGTGACAAACTAGAGAGGAACTATCCAAGTCTCTGGTAAATATAACTCTGGGAGTATATATTTGGGGAGACCCACACTGGAAGGGTTGTTGCAAAAGAGTAACTAGGTTGGTGAGATCGTATACTTGTGAGCAGATTTTCTGGTGTCAGGGAACGGATCCGAAGTTGCACAGCATAAAGGCCCCCAAGGTTACATGGCAGGTGGTAACAAGGAAACTTTCAGAAATGCTGGTGGATCCTAGAATGTCATAATAGTAATGACTGCTGAATGTGCTTGTGTGCTTACCAGAGTAAGTTGCATGTTTCCAGCAAGGTCCTGTTGAGCATGGAGTTTTTAAACTCCTATTTGAGCATTGTGAAGTTAGATGTTATTATCTTTTGATGGAATATGCATAGTAAAGATAGAAATGGATATGTTGTCAGGATGCCCAATGTACCGATTGGGCGATGGAGGCTTATGACATCTTTCGATATAAATAAATTATGCACTAATTATACAAACGCACCAGCTTGAAGTTAGAACCTCACATTTTCACAATCTTGCCACAAAACCTTGGACACCACTTCTTGTTTTCTCTCGTGATTCTCATTTCCCCTTTCTTGTTCTCAGGCACATTCCCTTGTATGTCATTTGGAGTTTGACTAGCAACAAGTGAATCAGAATGTCATAATTAAGCCACTGCTCTTTAAAAGTCTCATGTGGTCCAGTGACCTACAGACGTATACTTGCAGGAACTCTTGATAGGGATACCCACACTGGACCAAAGGATATAGAACCAGACAAATAGTGGTCTACTGGCCCTCGAGTTCAACTTAATCCTGGTAAAGAGGTTAAGCTATAGAAAAACACAAAAGCAGCATTCCAGGAAACAGAATGCTAAAATGGAATAGGGCAGCCTTGTTCAAGTCTAAGTAATGACTGATGTCATGGAAAGGTTTCAGATTCATATAGATGAAAAGAGAAACATAAGAACATAAGAACAGCCATACTGGGTCAGACCAAAGGTCCATCTAACCCAGTATCTTGTCTTACGACAGCGGTCGATACCAGATGCCCCAGAGGTAGTGAACAGAACAGGGACTCATCAAGTAATCCCTCTCCTGTCACCCATTCCCAGCCTCTGACAGAGGCTACGTCACCATTCCAACCCATCCTGGCTAATAGCCACTGATGGACCTAACCTCCATGAATTTATCGAGTTCTTTCTTGAACCCTGTTAAAGTCCTGGTCTTCACAACCTCCTCTGGCAAGGAGTTCCACTGGCCAACTATGAACTGTGTGAAGAAAAACTTCCTTTTGGTTGTTTTAAACCTGCTACCTATTTATTTCATTTGGTGACCCCTAGTTGGAAACAATGAAGGTTTCCTCTTTTAAAAATTTTGTAAGTCTCTATGGCCGTGGAGTCCAACCACTTCTGACGCAGCAGCCACTATAGTGGTTACTGGTATAACGAATTAGCCACATTATTCTGAAAATGTAAATAATATAGTGGCTACTGCTATAGCCAGCTAGCCACACCAACCATTCCAATAGCCACATGTGACTAGTGGCTAGCATGTTAGACACCACAGCTCTATTGTAATGACTTTTGATTAAAGCAGAGAACTAGGTATCAGGACTTGTGGGCTGTATCTTTGAGGTTTTTTCCATTTATTAATTTTAGGGACTTAAATGAGTTTTGGTTAATGAAATTTACCATTAAATTGCTGTTGAAAGACTCAGTTGGGCTTTATTGATTTCAGTGGAGCTACTCTGATTTTGCCAGTGGACGATCTGATGTAATATTTAAAAATGGATTTGAGATCCGTAGATGCAAGATTCAAGAGAATTCAAGGTAATATAGTGATATAAATGTTAAATTCTTGGGGCTCAGTCAATACTGTTTCTTTCCAATGAGAGAGATTCTAATTCTTCACCCTGGTTTAATACTTGAGCATCTGCACTGATGCAGTCTTGCCTTGTAACTAACTCTCCAGCTACAATTCATGCAATCCCTAACACTAAATAAAACATTCACAAGAGAGTGATCATGACACTCTGGATTTCCTGCTTCAGAAGAATATGAAATGTTGATGTCTCGGTGTCTGGAATTTTGACTTATCTGTCACCATGAGTTCAGTAGGTGAATTGGTCTGGGGTCACGAGCCTAGTGATGTTTATAAGACATAATTTGAACTTCCAGCTCCCGATGGCTGTATTTCAAAGGCTAGGTGCAATACACATTCCATGAAGATAGTGATAAATTTAGGATCAATGGGTGAAAAAAATCATCTGTCTTCAAGTGATTTGCACAAAACATAACGGGGAAAAAAATGTGCCATCACTGTCAATGGAACGAATATTCTATCAAAATTGCCATCACATTCCCATGTATTGAGATTAACTTTACCTGCTGAACATTACAAAATTTATTTCAGTGGCCTATGACCACCATATATCAGCATCCGACCCCTATCTATATAATACAATAAACATGATCTTAAGGCTCTCTTAGAGGCTGTCTGTGAGATGTATATTTGCTGACATATAACCTGACTAAAGCCAAACATCATTACCCCTGTGACTGATTGGAGGGCAGCCATAACTTAACAGTTTTATTTCCCTCCTGCAGCTGAGCTTCTTGACCATGCTAGCTGAGCCGACATGGCATTTCAAGTCCTGTTATCAGCTCAATGGTTCTCTTGGTTAAAAAAAAAAAAAAGCAGCACCTCTTCATTTAGCCTCTCCATCTTGATCATTACTGATGGGCTATCAAAAATTTCAAGCTGGTTGAGCAGTTAGCTGAAGGTTAAATAAATTCTGCCAGGTTGTTTGCATGATTGTACCCGAGCGGAAGAATTCCAATTTGAAGCACATTTCCTTATGACTGCTCCTTAGGAAGTACTTGGAGAATCAAATATAGCATAAAAAGAAGTTTGGGAGAAGAAATTGCAGTTTAAACAAGAATGGTAAGGTGGGGGAGGAAACAATTCTGCTTTAAAATTTCAGAAAGGAAATCTAAAGAGATAGAAAAGAAATTCAATCCTTTCCTTTCCTTTTGTTTATTTTATACCAGTTTAAGTGAGAGTGGCAAAAAATGGTTGTCAATAATTATTGAAATTACAGCTTGGGTGAGGATTTGGCCAAACAACTAGTTTGTGGATTGTTTGTCAAAGTTAACTTCAGATGCCTGCTGTCCAAATGAATTAATCATGACTTTAAAAAACAGCCATATTATCAGAGCCAAAGAATGACATACGTGAGCAGAGACTTCTATATGAAATGTGATCTGTAATTACTTTGTGAGCTAGCACCTTGAAAACTCAGGGAATTATCTGCATAATTCTCTGAGCATCCAGATGAATGTGTACACCAGTATATTACTGATACTGAGAACTTGAGTCTCCTCTCATTTGCTCCAGGTATGCCCTACTGTAATCACATCAATATCAATGGAATTACTCCTGATATACATCTGGGAAAGAGTCAACTCAGGCATTGGAATGCATTTTCTCACATTGAGTTCCAAGGGTGTCATGGTGCAACCAACATGTTGCAAATGACTGAATTACATAAAATCTATATAGTTAAATCTGTCTTAACAGGAAATGGCCTCTATTAAAAGTGGAGCAGAGTTGTGCTCAGTAAATCTTGGGGTACTTTGGAATTATATACTGAGGGTATGTTTACACTACAGAGTTTTGTCGGAGAAACAGCCGTTTTTCCGACAAAACTTGAGGAACGTCCACACTGCAATTGCGTTCTTCCGGTAGAAAATCAAAACAACAGAGGGGTTTTTCTTTCATTGGTAATCCTCATTCTATGAGGAAGAAGCCTTTTTGTGAAGGAGCCCTTTTGCAAAAAGGCGTGTGTGGACAGGGAAGAGGGAGTTCTTTCAGAAGAAGAGGAAAGAGGAAAAAGCACAAGTGCCCCGGTGGCCATTCTGTTCATAGCAATCAAAGCTCACATGCAAGAGAGCTTCCATTTAGTCTGGACGCTCTCTTTCAAAAAAGCAGATTGCTTTTTCGATGCACTTTTGCAGTGTGGATGCTCTCTTTTGGAAGAAGTTTTTTTTGGAAGATCTCTTCCGAAAAAACCTTCTTCCGAAAGAAGCCTGTAGTCTAGACATAGCCTGAGAGAGGTGCCTACCTATTCTCCTCTTCCACAGCAGTTAATTATTCATCATGTTGCCGACATTTTCAGTTGTTTGCTACAATAAAGCAAGAAAGTGCCTTAGAAAAATCAGACCTGTGCCATAAATCTCAAGATGTAACAAGATATAACCATTGCCTTTACTCATCTTGCGCTCTCATTTGGTAAGCAAATAATAAGCCGTATTTATAGATGAATTAAGCCTAGTAAGTGAAAGGAAAGTCACTCTCAAATACAAAACTATATAACAGAGAAATGAAGAGGTTTAGAGTTCAGGGGGAAATGTAAGCCCCTGCCATTCCATTAGTAAAGCATCAGATAAGAGGACACATTCACACTCTGGTCCTCTGATGTCCAAAACTCGAGTGAATTAGAGTTACTTAGTGGATTTTATTTCTCTCCTTATCAAGACGTTTTCTTTAATCTCCTTTTCCTCATTTCATATCTTGCCGTGGTTCAGCTTTTTTTTTTCACTTGATATATTTTAACAATATACTAGAATACACATTCTTGATGCACAGGGAGCTATGCACATATTAAAGGCCTAAGTGTTAAGATGATGATGTACCACATAAGGTTTAATTAAATACAGAAAGTCATTACAGAGCAACTTCTGCTAAATCAATCCTTTGTTGGTCTACACAAGCGGAATATTCAGTGTCTTACTTTTTTGGAGAGCATTATGGGATTTTCCCCTAAGATATGTGAGGTTATTTACATTTTCCATTACTCTGTGCTCCCATTTAGAACATTCCATACTGTAGCAATTTGCTACAAAAATCAAATGAAATCTTGTCTCCAGTCTAGACTGCTACTAAAGTTCTTCTCTCACAACTTCTTAGACCACAGGCCAGAGCCACCTGCCTCAATGAGAAGTTTGAATCATCATCATCTTAGGGAGAGGAACTGGTAGCCTAATGATACAGGGGTGGCTTCCTAGCTGCTGATCTTAAAGATCTGCAAGGAAACTTCTGCCAGTGACACAGATCCTATGGCACAGATACAGATACAAAGCCCCTGTCTCTGTTCTGTCCCTGGGCTACTTCCCCATAGGCACTGTCTCTTATTTAAGGAAACTTGCTGCCACAACTGTTCCTTCTCTCCACTGTGCCCTCTCCTTAGAAGGCTCAGAACCAGAGTTCATGCTATAGCTAGAGGCATTAACTCCCGCTGGACTTCTGCTAGAAATTCCACAGGTTTGTCCATGCTACGTTACACTGTATAGCTGTCCTCCCTCCGCTCTTCTCCCTTCTAGCTCAGCATGCAGCTGTTTTCTTCCCTCCTTCTCCTGGTCACCTCCTGCTCCAGACACAGATCCATGGATCCCCCAACAGTTTTGATCCCTTCAAGTGGCGCTTTTGCAGGTCTGCAGTGAAGCTTGAGTGCCATGCTATGCCTTCAACACTTTGGGGGCTTTAGTCAGAATTACTACGCTTTTTATCCCCTCTACCTAACACAGTGGAAGAAGATGATGGGTGGACCTTCCTGCTCTAATGTAGATGTATTTGCTTACCAATAGTTCACAGATGTGCTAATCAAGTGAACGGACTAACAATGAAAAAAGGGTCCTAAGTAGCTCTTATCCCTAAAGGAAGAAAAGGCAACACAAAGATGTTGCCTTTTAAATTAATCATGGCTAATAATCTTTTTCTGTGGAATGCCATGGTAAAGTGAATTTCCTATAAAGAGAAAAAAATGCTTCTCATTCTATAGCTGCCAATTTATACATGTGCCAGATTCATTACTATAACTGTCAATAGCCTAGAAATACTGTTCTAATAAAACATCAGGCTGCATCAACTATTACTTTAGCCTGCCAACTTGGCACAGACTTTGCACGTTGCTCACCAACTTATATATTTTTATAGTGTGTGGACGCATAGCAGCAATTTGTTAACAACACAACTATTAAGTTAGCTAACATGATCTTTTAAAAAATGTTTTAATAGTGCCCCCAAAGCCACATAATTGTTTTTAATTAGCAAATTTCTTGTGTTCCATGTTTTAATATTAAATACTAATACATAACACAAAAGCTAGATTCATTGTGGTATAACTTAATGGGAGTTATTTCAGGAATGAATTCAAAACTGTAGCCAAGTTGAAATATGTGGCAAAATATGGCCAAACTCCAGCCTGGATGCAAAAAGGGGAGTGGCTGGGAAAAGAGAGGAGAACGCAAAAATACTTCACAGATTTCTTTGAAAATTCCTTTTAATCACAACCATGTCTTCTCTGCAGCAAGCTGGATCTAAATCCTTTACAAAGCACACTAGCAATGGAGGATTTTTTAATGGAATAAAAGGCAAGAAAGAATATAAGTAGCACAATATCATGCATGTAAATTATTTTCATTTTAAATTTAATTGATTTGACCCTGCCCCATATATTTTCAGTATGGCGCAGCTTTGAACTGGCAGCATAAACTCACTCGAGATGTTGTCCAAGGAAAATTGCCATTTTGGCAGATGTCTTTAGGACTTCTGCCCTCATATATAGCATTTATTCACTGGAAGATTTCAGAGTGCTTTTCAAATGTGGTTATCATCATTGTGACAGATATGCTGGTTCCTCCAATTCAGATCTTACTGAATTAAGTTTAACAATCTTTGGGATCCATTGTATTACATGAATGGTTTATGCATTATTTTGGGCCAGGACTGCATATGATCCCTCTGGGGCCAAATATGGCAGGTTCAAAGAATTGTATTGAACAATGTGTCAGATAAGAATGGACTTCTGGAGAAACAAAGTGAAGTGGTTTTCGTAGGGAATATTTAGGAATAGGTGACCTCAAATGCACTATCTCCAGTTATGCAAAAACCCAGCCTTTCAAAGCTACACCCTGAGGAATGAACCCTGATCTGCTGGTTGCCTGTGACATAAGGCCAAGATCAAAGCCCCATGCTGTATAAAGGAAAGACTAAACTATTCATGGTTGTTCTGATTCTCAATATGAGACACTCAGCTATGAACCTGTATCCACAGGAAAAACCATTGTAGGTTTTTGAAGGACTGATGCCTACCAGAGCCAGTCTGGAGTTGGGGTGAGCTCTGGTACACTTTTCATCATGTATGTTGGCTCTTTTATCACTTTAAGAATAAATGTGTTTCCTTAGAAAGAGCTGTGTGGGAACATGTAACTCTGAAGAGAATGCAAAGTGCAGACCTTGCTAGTTTAGGCAGTCTGCCTTGCTGAGGATATACCAGTGCAGCCTGGGAAAGCCTTGGGCAGGTGGGAGAGAGACTAAGATCTCTATTCAAGAGATGCGATGAGCAAGGAGTTGGGAAACAAGAATGGATGCCCTTGGTAGACCACAGAGAGGCAAATACAGGTGTCATTGTCTTGAACTATGACAATCCTCCTCCTCTCTCTTTTCAGAGAAAGAAACTGAGGCCCACAAAAGTTACAGAACTTGTGTGAGGTGACACAAACAAGAATAGATACTAGAATCCATATCTTCTTTACTCTAGTTCTAATTAGTACACTCCCTGTACAGGGGTTAGATACCTTCACTGCTCTCAAACCTGCCTGGAATGGGAGGGATTGGCAGGTGACAGAGCTTACCAGAGGAACAGAATTCTGTTTCATGGCAATTTGGGGGATTTCAGAATTTGTTTTTGTTCCACACTAGTATGAATAGAAAGCCTTTCTAACCTTTTCTCAAAAATTGATTTGTACTGAAACATCCATTTTTGGATAAAAACGTGTGCGCGCGCAAGTCTGTCAAAGTCCTTCTGTCTTCATCCTGGTGGCAGAGAATTGGCCTGGGAAGTGAGAACCCCCATTCAAGTCCCTGCTCCTCTTCCTGATTAAAAACAGAGTTTTCCATTCAGGATGCTCTAAAAGAAGGAGAAATCAGGCTTAGAGGGTAAAAAATTCTCTCTGGTGTTGTTCAATTGAAGAATAGATTTAGGCTGAATTTCAATCTTCATGTTATGGTAGATAGTATACCACCAGAAAGCATATTAAAAGAACTGGAAACCACACTTCATCTAAGAGAAAAGTAAGGCCATTATGTAAACAGCAGCAGGTCTCATCCGCAATGTGTCACATAAATATCATACTATCAAATAAGAAATGTAAATTTCATACATGCTTTGTAATTGAAAAGTGTATTATACGTTAGTGAAGTCACCCATTTATCTAATCATAATCAGTTCCAATAAAATCTCATTTAGGAAAGTTGAGTGTAGTTCAGGGTGGATGGTTATGAGGATATCAGTCATGTGAGTTTGCATAGAAACTGCTTTGAAAGCCAGTTCTAGTATGCAAAAATCCACATGAAATATAAATATTGCATACTACCTGTGAAAGAGAACTTTTAAAAATGTAAAACTGGAAAAAAAATCAAGTGTGGATACTGAATAACAAGGTTTTTAGAGAACAGTTTTAGATAATTTCCAGTTATATGAGATTTAAGTTTTGAAAACACTTTACTCTTATAAAAGACTAGCACATTTAGATAGTGTTGCTCAGGTCCTTAAGGAGGGGCTCAGGGAAAGGGGCTAGAGATGTGGGGGTACAGGACTCAGGGTTGAGGGAATGAATAGTGAGTCAGGGCTGGGGACTGTGGGGCGGAGGGCAGGAGGGCCAAAACCCTCACCCCCACCCCAAGATACATGTCAGGGCTGCTTGCTCTTCCCCTTCTTATCCTGTCAGGAAGCGAGAGCAAAGTGCACAGAGTAACTAATGCAGCAAACTGTGCACTTTCCCCTCGCTCCCTGACAGTGACCAAGGGGAATAGCTAGCAATGTCCCCATACAAATCTGCCCTCCCCAAAGGGTGTCTGGGGGGTGGGAGGCTCAGAGCTGGGGCAGTCCTCGATAGCGGGGATGGTGTGCCCCCAGCCAGCCCCTTTCACCTGCCTAATGATTCTTTCTCTTTTCTGTATGGTTTATGAGAAGCAATCCCATTCCAGATACATCTCATTTTCCTGGTACAACCAACCCCTTACATTGCTTTAAGTTATGATAAGAGAAAGCTGGATTTGGTGGTCCTAGCTCTTTCCATTTAGGAGGAGTTCTTGAACAGACAGACACACTCTCAAATATATAACGAGCAGTCTTGTGGCACCTCAGAGAATAACATATATATTTATTTATCATGAGCTTTCATGGGCAAAACCCACTTCCTCAGATGAAATGATCTCTCAGATAGTAGATTAACCAAATATGGAAACTCACCTAAACACAAAATCTGAGGGCTCTGAAAGTAGGACTTGGATCTAGACCTCCCCTTGTTTGGTTTTCTAAACCCAAAATTTAACAGAGGAAGTTCTGAATGACCAAATACACACTAATCTGCCTTTTACAGAGATGGAACAAATCATGAACATTTTATTCAAAACCCACCCCTGACTGGTAATTTTGGCAAATTAACCTCCAAATCTGTGGTTTAGGTTGCGGTTTGTTATGAGAAGGACAAAATCATAGTACAAAAAGTCAGAAGAAGAAAGAAACCTATCATTATTTTGTCATTCATAAGTTTCATCGCTAAGATATTTACCATGTTTATTTTGTAAAAAATGCTTCAGATTCATTATTCTGACAGTAATAGATATCACAAACGAAAACGTGTATCATGACTATTGCTTGGCAAACAATTCACAATCAGTAATTCATTTGACAAATAGAGCCTCTTTCTGTTGGCAAATTACTGGATAGCCATTTTTACTCATTCACTGTGCACAATTTTTCCACAATTCATTTGCATAAACAGTTTTTACTTTATGAATTATTTGTCAACCACTCACTTCAAATATACTTAGAGGCAATTTGCTGTCTGAGCTGTAATCACTTGAGCACCATATTTTCTGTGACCTTTGATTGTATGAGTCCCAAACTTACTAAGAACTTCCAGTTTTTCTGCTACTCTAAGTACATACATTCGGATGGGAGTATTTGCTTGTCATATTCATGTGAGCATTTATGGCACTTTTGGTTCCATGATCATTGAGAAAAAGAAGTTACTCATCTAAATGTTTGTGACTAAGTAATTCAAATGGATTGTAAGTATTCACGAAACAACTCATCAAATTTTATTATACAGATATCCATGAATAGTTTGTAAAAACCCTTTTTACTCAGCTCTTATCATGATCCCTGATTAAAAAATCAAAATTCCAAGTTATTTTTCTCACATAATATTTGTTTTAAATTTCTGTTTGTTAATAAAATTCAAGAAACACCAAATGATGGGTGTTCCTCAGAGACTTATAGGAAGAGTGAAGCATTTTGACTACTTTGGCCGATCTCCTGTAGCTATTTATGCAGTCATTGAAAGCTTGTTCCACAGCGAGGGGCTCTGGACAGGGGCTTATTTAGCGAATACCCTGACATTCTTGATGTGAATTGAATGGCTGTGTAGTCAATCTATGTAATTCAAATGGGTATATAGTGGTGAGATGGTTACCACAACCAATCACAATGGTTGGGGAAATTTCTTCCCATCTTTATTTTAAGATAACAGATGAAAAGCAAGAGGAATGTAATTCACAAACAAATGAAAATGGTATAATTGGAAATAGACATATTAGAGCTCTCCAGTGCTACGTCTACACTATGAGTTTTTGCGGCAGAAAATATGCTAATGAGGAACTCATTAGAATAAGTCACAATCTCATTTGCATTTTTTTTCAGATCCATTTTTTCACGAGGGGTTTTTGCGCAAAAACAAGCAGTGTGGAGATTTCCTTTTTGTGCAAAAACCCCTTTTTGCACAAGATCCTTATGCTTCAAAAAAGGAGCTGACCTGCTCCAGTTGGTCACAGTGTTATAAGGAGGATTAGTACAATACCCTGTTGTTAAATGTCCCATTCAGCTGGTTCTAAGAGCACAGCACTTGGTTAAAGAGAGGTCTAGCTGATCTCTTTCTAGGAAGGTTTATTTCCCTTCTAGAAACATCTGTAACCAGATTGAACTTGACAGAACAATGGCAGCAATTGAACAGAAGACCAGATATTGAAGCAGAAAGTGGAATTCTGGTGAGAAAGTCCCCTAGATAAGCAAAATGCAGGACAATGTAGCACTTTAAAGACTAACAAGATGGTTTATTAGATGATGAGCTTTCGTGGGCCAGACCCACTTCCTCAGATCAAATAGTGGAAGAAAGTAGTCACAACCATATATACCAAAGGATACAATTAAAAAAATGAACAAATATGAAAAGGACAAATCACATTGCAGAACAGAAGGGGGATGGGGGGGGGAGGGGGAGGAAGGAAGGTAAGTGTCTGTGAATTGATGATATTAAAGGTAGGGAGAGTGGGATGTTTGTGAGTTAATGGTATTAGAGGTGATAATTGGGGAAACTGTCTTGGTAATGGGTGAGATAGTTCAAATTCTTGTTATCTCACCCATTACCAAGACAGTGATAGAAATGTAGCCGTGTTAGTCTGGGGTAGTTGAAGCAAAATGCAGGACAATGTAGCACTTTAAAGACTAACAAGATGGTTTATTAGGTGATGAGCTTTCGTGGGCCAGACCCACTTCCTCAGATCAAATAGTGGAAGAAAGTAGTCACAACCATATATACCAAAGGATACAATTAAAAAAAATGAACAAATATGAAAAGGACAAATCACATTGCAGAACAGAAGGGGGATGCGGGGGGGTGGGAAGGGGGAGGAAGGAAGCTTATAAGGTCCCTCTCTGGAGAAGCTTGCACTAGCCCAGAACTTAGAGCTTTTTCCTTACTTAGTTTATGTGTAAATGTGATGTGCAAATCACTTCACTTCTCTTGATCTCAATTCTCCCATCTGTAAAAACGACAATATTAATATTTACTACGACAGCAACTGATATAAGAATATGCAAATTTCTCCTGTTCATGGCCTGCATTGTTTATATAACAAGAGGTATAGCAGCCCTGTACTACTTAGAAAACAATATTCCCAGTGATTGCTTATGAACTTCTTTCCCATTGTGGAGTTATTTTGCTTATAATGAACATTTAAAACTTTCTGCGAAGTTCTACAGAAGGGCTGCTTAAAATTCTATTGTCCCCACATAATACAGACTCTCTACATGAAGAGCAATGGCCAATTTCCAATTATTTTGGACTTCTGCCAGCTTTTTAAATGAATATATGTAATTTAGTTCATATTTTCATACCTCTTTATTAAATACTTCCCAGTCCCATCTTGCCTAATATTTGAACCAGCAAGTTTAATGGCCATTCCTTCATTAAACATTACAAGCTTTTTAAGACCTTGGCAGTGCTGCATTTCATTCAATAACCTAGTGCCGCTACAAAGTCAACAGTGAGTGCAAAGCTAATCCCTCGTGCTCACTAATTATGGCCATTGCTGCAGCTTCTTGGGTGAGACAGGCTGAATCGCTGGGGAAGTGCAGGATTTCCAGGCCAGTGCATTCAGCACTCCAGCTATATCTCATGTCTTGACACTAGATGTCAGCGAAGGGTAATTGTTGTCTCAATTTAGAGGCCAGCCCAGGTAGCTACTAGCAACCTCAGTTAATGTTTTATAGCAAAGGTGAAGTATAGCTCAATGCAAGCAGCAGACATATATTACAATAGAAAAGGATATGGTTGTCTAGTGTTTTTAAAGACAGTCATAAAAGATGAATAATGATGCAGTTTAAAGCTAAAAGACAGCTGCCAAGCTGAATTGCCATGATGGATGTCTAAACACCCAGTGTGAAGAAAACCTGTTCCCTAGAGACCACCATCCAAAAAATTAATTACTACGATTCAGCATCTTTAAATGTGCCACTTAATATACTGCCACCATAATTAAATTTCCAGCCCTGTGACCTTGAGACCATTTCCTGAGATAATAAATGAGATCAAGGTTTAATCGATGCAGATGCAAGTAGAAACTGTCCAAGGAAGCACAAAACCATCACAATACAGTCAAGGTCAGGAAAGAAAAACTAAATGAAGCCACGAATCAACTCTAATTACTTTCTTGTGGTAAAAGGTGTTTATTTTAATTTGCTTTATTTGCAAACAATAATTCCACTGTGGTACTGTGTGACAGCAGCTTTTAAACTCCAGCCACTGGAGAAGGCAGCAGGAATAGTTTTTATTCCCCCTTCACCTGCAACATTTGGTACAAAACTCATCTGATTTTAGCAGCCAACTGCAAGATTTAGTAGCCAAACTTATTACAAATCAGACAATAAAATGCTAAGAACCAGTTTACTAGCCCAGCTCCGGTTGTGCGGTGCCAATGCAATGAAATACAAACTCAAGTGCAAATGGGGTTTCAATCAGGGAAGAAAAGACAGATGAGCTGATTCACTTCTTTTTAAAGTGACTCCCTAGCATTGACTTGAGCCAGACTGTTAGACCTTATGGAGTGAATTGGGCCAGGAAACAATGCAAGAAATACACTGTCACTTGAGGGAAGCTGGTTTCATGTTTGGAAGACTCAACCACTAACCAATAGGCATGTTGGAGAACATAATGTAACCTCTTCCAAGAGGCATTTCCTGAAGATAAGACTACTTGAATACTGGAAATAAGGAGTGATTATGACAAGTGCAGCAGTTTTGTTATGTACCATATTGAATACACACTTGGCCAGTTCCATCAGTAAATTACATACAATTAGAGTGTGAACAATAGCTTGCTATTAGTGATGTCAGATGCAAGGCTCAGCCCTGCTGCATAAGCATTCCAGTGAGTAGAGTCAGACAGGGTCTCCCGACACCATTCTGTCGTTACAATTTTAAATACATAATAAATATTTAAAAAATACCAGTTATATAACGAATTCTGCCCCCTAAATTCCCCTTGGAATGAGTGTCCCACACCCTTCTATCTTAAATGGTTGTGCTATGTTGCTGTACAAGGCTATGTTACTGCTGCATTTAAATGGTGGATGAACTCATCCTTCTATATCATGTCACTGGTTAACTGTGTGAAGCACTTTATTACTCCAGGGCATGAAAAATGGTCTTCAAACATTAAATTTGCTCCTTCCCATTCATCTCGCTCCTTACCACTCCCACTTTGATTTTGGTTTCTTCCACACCTTTCCTCCATGCACACCCTCTCACTACTGGTTCTTCTTCCTTTTGTCCCTTTACGCCTTCCTATTCCTCATTTTCCCCCTTTGCTTTGACACAGACATTTGTATGTTTTGGGGCCCTTTTCAATGAACAGCATTGTGTTATTTTTATTGGCCCATTTTGTAGTTGGTAAGAGCTGCCTTTTTAAGTGCACCAGGTGTAACTGATTGGTAATGTGCCCCTATGGAGTAGCTATTTTTAAAATGGTAACCTCTGAACATTCACATTACATGCTACAAATGCATAGTGCTTCCCTTGACATTTTAGTTTGCATGGAGGCTAAGGAGGGAAGGAGGCAAGTCTACTTCAACAAGGAGAAGTGTAGATCCCAGGACTTCAATACAAATCTCAGTCTTTAATTACTGGGCTGGATATTTCTCTTTCTATCTTGGGAAAGGGAGACCACACAACTCTCAAGGAAATACACGAATGTAACATTATCAGTGGAGTTCTTAGAGAGCTTTCCATATATTCTGAAGCCACAGAATCTGCCACAGAATTCTCTCAGAGTGCACAGTTGTGCTTTAATAGCTCAGCTTCCATTTGAAACAACAATCAAGTTTCCAGCCCTTACGGTTTTGACAAAACTTTCCCAAGTGTGAACAACGTGAACCAATGCAGCACTTATCTTCCTGAATCTTCACTTGGGAGTACGAGCTCGGACAGGTGCAGGCTGTCCTGTGTGACTTAGTAGAACTGTTTAGCTCTGCAACTTCTGTCAACGCTTAACTATTTCACTGGTGATTATTTTAGCAGAAAGATCCAGTTAATATTTCTATGCCAGAATCCCAACATGCCTTCCATGCTGTCTCAGATGCCAAAAGCTCCAGTATCCCATGTCTCAATATCCAAGTTTCCCGCTTCCCCGCTGACAACTCCTCAAAAAAAAATTATGCATTACCAGAGCAAAAATCTGAAATGTCTTGAAAATGGCATTTAAATAATTGAATATCTGACAAAACTAACACAAGGAATAACGTACTAGCTATTTCCACGTTCAGCCCAATAAAAGATTCATATTATGAATTTATCTGAGGGTACCTCAGAATTTCCAGAGACTCTTGCTGGAGAGTTCAGGTCCGGCTTCCCACCACGCCAGGTCTTGTTTACAGTTAACACATGAAACTCTCAATGAAAGCCAATCTCATGAAAAGCCATGTATACCCTCTAAAACCATGTTCATCAGCAAAGACATGCTACAGAAGGATCTTGACACTGAGTTTAGTCTAGCCAACCCTGTTTTCATGAGCAAAGAGCGCATACTGGAGCAGATGTTACACAGGTAGTGTTCCCATGGCAAATGCATAGGTCTTGTTGGAAAATATATAAAATAGCAACATAGATATTCTGGTGCTTTCCTGGCATAACAAACATTTACTGAGGAAATGTACAGTCACTGGTATGACATGAAAAAAATGGGTGGAGTCAAGAGCAACCTTGTTTAGTGGAATGGTGCTGCAAAGCTAAAATTGGCTAGGTAGGAAAAGATGTATTAAAAAGGAGACAGCATTTCATCATTACTCACCCAACCCCACTTACAGCCTGTTCCCTTTTGTTCCAGGAAGGCTCGCTCAAGAAGAAGGAGGAAGAAATTCATGCTTTGACATCTGAAACTCCAGTGCTGCTAAACTAAATACAGACATGATAAACGGGTGAACTGGTAGCTACAATGTGAAATGATGTAGAAATTAGTATTTATTTGGCTTAAAAATAGTTACTTATCTGTAACTGGAGTTATGGGAGATGTGATGCCACTTTGCATTCTACTTAGATGTGCATCCTTGCTGAGATGGAAGGAGGTGACCATCATGCCGACTCAGGAGAATGGATGAAGAGGAAGAGACATGGGAGGCTGAAATGATAACGTGAGCAAGTCAGAGAATCAACAGTGTCTGGGACAATCTGGAATGATAAGAATGAGCCTGGCATAGTCCAATTTCTGCTTGAGACCCACCTGCAGGATGATCAGAATTAGGAAGAAAGACATACAGGAGTGCTGATCAGAAAAGCATTGGTTAAAGAGCCCAGACTGAGAGCAGAATAAACAGCATTTCTTCTTATCTTTCATGGTGAACAGGTCAACTGAGATGCCTCAGACTGCAGAAATGGTCCACAGGACACTGGGGTTGAGAGACCAGGAAGAAATTCTTGTGATGTGATCTGCCAGGTTATTCTGGAACTCAGCTAAGTGATTTGCAAGGGAAAAAATTACCTTTGTGGCCAAACTGCCCGAAGCCCTCCCGCATTAATATAATACATTACGACATGGGCAGTAGGTATCATTGGGTATGTCTACACAGCTATGTTAAATGCGTAGCTGAAGTCAAAGTACCTTAACTCAGCTTTTGGCACTGTCTACACAGCAGGAAGTCAAAGGAAGAACACTCTTCCTTCCACGTCCCTTACTCCACATGCTCCCAGTGCTGGGGCTGCTCTGACCATGCTGGAAGTCCAGTGCTGGCCAGGGGAGGGAGGGCATGCTTCAGAGGCAGGTGGCTGTGCCACCCAGAGCTCAGGGGCTGTGCTGCCTGGGCCTCCGAGGCTGAGTGGGGGGCTAGGGCCGTGTGGCCTGAGACCGGGGTGGGATGGCCTGGGCTGCACTGCCAACGTTTCTGGAACCAAGGGAGGAGGCTGGGTGTGCTAGCTTGGGGTTCCTGGGCTAAGGGGCACAGGGACCGGGTGTGCTAGCCTGGGGCAGGGATCGGTGGCCACAGTGCGGGGAATCTAGGAGTGCTGGGCAGGAGCCAGCATCCACAATGGGACTGAACTCCAGTGGGCACAATAGGGGTCGGGCCTGAGGAAGGGGCAGGGCTGGTTCAGCCAGGGGTTCACCCACTGCCCAGATGCACTGGCCATGGTGGTAATGCTTGTGAGCATGAGAAGCACTAAGTCCCTGACGTGGCTCTGAAAGGCATTGCGGATGGCACAATGCTCCAGGACATTGATAAGCAAAAAAGCTTCCTGTTTGGCTCACAGACTTTCAGTGATCCTACATGTGCTCCCCAACTTATTATGGAGATATCAGTGACTATCGCATTGAGCCTGGACCCTAAGCAAAAGGAACACCATGAGGCCCGTTGTCCTGAATCATCCAGCAATGTAAGGAGTCTGGGCACCACAATCCCTAGGGAGTGCGGGATCCAGGACAACCCCTAATCTGCTCCACATCTGCTCCAGGCACCTGCCCCACCTCTTTTCTCTCCTTCTCCACCCCTTTCCTGCCCCACTTCACCCCATCCCCAAGCCATGCCCCTGCTCTGCCCTCTCTGCCCCCCTTGCAGCCTCCTCCCAAGTGCTGTGACCGGGGGTTTTACTGTGGGGAGGAGGCCTGGTGCCCCCTCACTCACCACTATGGTAGGAAGCAGAGTGTTCTGGCTCCCAACCATGTCCCTCAGGAGAGTGGAGCGAGCTGGGGCCAGGGTGTTCTGCTTCCCACCACTGCAGTGAAGTGTGGAGCAGAGCAGACTGAGGCTGGCTTCCCACGGCTCCCACCACCATTGGTGAGTGTGGGGGCAGGCCTGACCCCTGCTGCCAGCACCAGCCCTCCCCCCACCTGGGCACTCTCCCCTTGGGCCCCAAAGGCACCCCCAAAGCACGGAGCCTGGGTGGCTGATCTAAACTGTCCTATGGCTGTCTTAGTCCAGGATTAGTGGCAGGTCAGACCAGCCTGTCTAAGGGGTGATGAATCAGATGATAGACTGACTTCAGTCACATCTGAAGAGCACAGGGGCACAGCCTGCCATATCGGACTACCTGTGTGCATGCAGTCATATGGTCTAGCAATCTTGTGTGTACCTGGGCTGTGGTAGGGGTTTGAGACATGTGTGACAAATCACCTGGAATCATTTGGTCAGTGGAAAAACTCTCTCAAACTCAAAATCTAGCAAGTCCCATACAAAGTCCATTCTTTGAGTTGGAAACAATGCTAACTTCCCATTGTTATGAGGAGATGAGATCTAGACCCTTGAGTAGGCACAGAGTAAAGTGAAAAGGGGTATGTCTACACTACCCCGCTAGTTCGAACTAGCGGGGTAATGTAGGCATACCGCACTTGCAAATGAAGCCCGGGATTTGAATTTCCCGGGCTTCATTTGCATAAGCGGGGAGCCACCATTTTTAAAACCCTGCTGGTTCGAACCCCATGCAGCGCGGCTACACGGGGCACGAACTAGGTAGTTCGAACTAGGCTTCCTATTTTGAACTGCCATTACTCCTCGTGAAATGAGGAGTAATGGTAGTTCGAACTAGGAAGCCTAGTTTGAGCCCCGTGTAGCCGCGCTGCACGGGGTTCGAACCAGCGGGGTTTTAAAAATGGCGGCTCCCCACTTATGCAAATGAAGCCCGGGAAATTCAAATCCCGGGCTTCATTTGCAAGTGCGGTATGCCTACATTACCCTCCTAGTTCGAAGTAGGAGGGTAGTGTAGACATACCCTAGGAGACAAGTTTCTCTCTGGACTTCTCCTCATGTAAATAGTCCTACAGATAAGAGTTCCACAGTTCCTGAGGTACAAATGTTATCAGTCACATACTTAGTAAAAACCCCTGGGGGTGGAAGACAGGTCGAAAGGCAGCATGGTCTTAAGGTGATGCCAACTTACCAGCACATATCTAAGGAACCTCCTGTGTGGCTCAATGGAATTTAGCATCTTGCAAGTCCTGAATATGTAAAAATGAGCCAGCCTGTTCCAAAACAAATGGGTACTGAGAAGGAGAGGTCACCCCGAATCACTGTCCTGAACAAGAGACAAAATAGGCTCTTACTGGATGCTAAGGGATTGGATGGGTCTCAATTCATTTTAGGACATCTCTTCCTTGTATACTAGACTAAAAGGAACTGCCAATCAAACGAGGACCCCGGTACTGACATGGGTCCCGGGGCCTATTCCAGCAGGTGCTGCTTTAGCTGCACGTCTCTTACCACCTGAGCCCTCTTTGTGCATGAATGCAGAAGGAGCACTGCTCTGTATGTGTCCCTCACCAAGACACAAACACCTCATGTAGGGATAGCCCTCCCTGGCACACCAACAATGCTTGACAGAACTGCCCTGGCTATCGTTTCTGGTAACTTCATCTGAAGAGTGAGTTGAGTGCTCAACCGCTCCAAAGGATTAGGGATATCAGCTGGAAATTTTTGGTCTCACAGAATTCAAAATTCTTGGAACCATTTGAGACTTGGAATAGTTATTGTCTCAAAACAATAGCTTCAGTTTGCTAAGGTTGGCGGAGAGGAATGAGGTCAAGCAATACAGATTGCTCTCCCTCAAGCTAAATCAAAATAATTTTTTACATGTAATTAAAAAAACAAATACGACAAGTTTTCAGAAGGTCTTTTTTCAGTGTTCCATTGCCAGGTCATGGTTTATAATTTCAAGATATGTAATGCTGCTGTGAAGAATGTCTTACGTAGCCACCTCATAAAGATGATTTAATTAAAAAATGTGGGGCACAATCAAAAGCCTGTTGAAGTCAAAGACTTCAAGATTGCCATTGACTTCTAATTGGGCTCTTAAATACTGCAGTCATCTGCTGTGCTGAGTGATATACATTATTTTCCTCATCTAAATCTATGTTAGTCACACCTTTAAATATACGAATGAAGGAAGTAACTGTAGTGTTCACAGTCCTATTTCACAGGCTGCTTGTGATTCACAGACTGTTCTACCGCCATATGTAGTACAAGGTCTTACACAGGTGCCACTAACTGCCAGGTAAAGGACACATACTGGAAATTCCCCATCTGTTCTTGGGGAAAGACCCAGTCAGATCTACTGAGAGATGCTGAAAACTATTTAGGATAAGGTACAATGGATAGGATTCAAAGGAGAAAGTGCAACATTTCAATTACAATATTTCATTTTACATTTTTAGCCTAATTTGGTCTCTGTGTGGTAAACAAGATATTTTACAAATGCCTAGTAGGAATAATTGATAGTTCATGCTTCTGTGTGTTATACTTGTTAAAATATTTGCATTTAAAAGCAAAGTTGGACTTCTAGCTCAAGGCTATATATATGTCTTTCCTAAGGAACATCAGAAAAAAAAATCATTTTGAATTATAATTGTTTTCAAAATCTCATATTTAAAGAGACATTCCTCCTGTTAGCCTTCTCCATCAACTAGTACATTCGGGTGATGCCATAAATTAGGAAAGGATACTGCATGGGGGGACCCAATCCTCCGTGCCTTCTCTGTTCACACAACTAGCTCCACTGAAATCAGTAATGCTGTTCACATGAGTAAGGATTATGTATGCAAACAAAGAATGGAGGGTCAAGCCTCAGGTAATTAGCATTAGAATAAGAGATGTAGCTTAAGAGTATCTCTCTTTTACTAGGAGATCAATATTTTAGTTAACTTCATCACTTGATTCAGAAAAGCAAATTGTTTGAACTTGTACGGAAGGTAATGATGGTGACATAACGGACTTGGTGCTCAAAAATGCCTCCTGAATTCTTTGTACATGCATTAGTTATTCTGTTGAGAATTTTCTAAAAATCACCCCCCTCCCTTTATTAAAATATTTCAAGCTGGACACCCTAAAGTGGAGGCATCCAAAAATCACTGGCCCTTTTTTAATGTGAAATGTGACATTGGCGATGTTAATTTCAACACGTTGCTAGCCATTAATAAATGTGTAAGGCAAGAAGATATTCACATTTCTTCATTCCATGTGTATATTTAACACTTGAGTGTTCTATATATACACAGACATACAAGATATATATTATGTATATGGGCTATGTTACTTACCATAACAACCTTCTTTCAAGTTAGCAAAGTTTTTGGGGAGAACAGATATAAAGTGTTTTAAATCAGATGATCCATCTCAAAACACCTTATTCTGATATGACTGCTGGTCAAGATTTATCAGGGTTACTGTGAACAATAGCACATAATGTATGAGCCAGCTCCAACAACTCTGTTTCCAACATGGCAACATTTCATAATGTAGACAAGATCTCCCACAGCAGCAGAAGCCCCCTACTTCTTTCAGGCTGTGGGTCTCAAGTTGTCTGCTGATAAATATCTCGTGCTTGATCTTGGGTATTGTTCTGCTTCCAGTACATGCTCTGGCAGTGCAAAGGAAGTGAAAACTGGCCACTCTCACCTTCTTGGGCTGGGGAATCACCAGCCAGCGTTGAACAGGCTTAACCAGTTAAGGGTGGATGGTGATGGGAGGACTGCATTGTGCTTATCACCAGTTGGTTGCCAGTCTCTTGGGAGCTGTTAACAGCTGGGGACCTCTAAAGCAGCCCTCAGCTTGCTCTGAACTCCACTGAGGTAGATATAAAACCAGCCCCCGGGATCAGAGAAACACTTGCTCTTTGATAGTGAACGCCGCACTTGGCAGACGATTTGGCTCATTTTATTTATGTAATCCTGCCTCATCCTGTCATTTGCTCTGTGTGCGACAGGATTGCTGGCTTTTGTTACACATGCTGCAACAGTGGGCAGTATTGTATCAATGCAAACCATGATCATTTTATTAACACTGCCAATAATAGTAATATTATTAAACTTCAGACTGGCAGATGAAGTCTGCAAAGATTAACAAACTTTAAGGGAAAAGAAAGTATGTTTAGACAGTACATTGTCTATTGAAAGAAGTAATTGACAATGGCCTTGGCAATAGTATGATATCCAGAAGGCATCAGTTACTTGCTTATGCAATCATATAAAGACATATTATGCTGTAAAATTGTTTGGGGGTATGCCAGGGGAAAAATAGAGCAGAAGAAAAGTGTGTGATGTTATTGTTTGGCCAGCGTTCCTATAAAAGCTACGGGCTTGTACAACTCCTCAGGAGGTATCCAAATGCTGCCTGTCTGATTAGCAGAGTGCCAACAGCTACGTTTTTTTTTTTTGTTTGTTTCTACTGGTGGTGCACATTCACACATGCCATGACGTGCATAAAAAATTATTCCACATATGGATGCAAAAATGTTTACATGGATGGAAAGAATTATAGGGAGCACTGACAGGCACATCAACTCATATCAGATGCCATATCCAATGTTGGGACTTGCCTGCAGCAGAGTTACTCAATCACAAGGAACTGTAATTATGCATGAAATGCTTATTTGTCTTTGGCAAATATTGGCCAATTACATATTTTGCTGACTTATTAATAGTCTCTTACTGCGGATACTGCACGAGAAAATGCTTAGAGTGAAACAGTGGGAGTCTTATAGGTCATTATCTTACTGATATGTATTCATTTAATACGAAGTCAACAATGTTGTTCTGAGAGTCCCTCTGAAAAATGTTTCTGATTTGTATGTGGTCGCTTTTCATTCAAGGAGCCCCTTCAGAGCTGGCCATCAGTCTATGACATGCAGTTCCTGGAGATTATAGCCAAACATTTCTGCCATTCAGTAGGTGATTCCCCATATTCCTATGGAACAGTTCTAATATGCAACATCACCTTGGGAGGGTTTGTTAGAGAAGATGTAGAGCAGTACACCAGTCTTGCAATAATAGATGGTTAATTAAACTGGGGAAATTATGTTAAATAGATTGATGTGATACTTTTGAATTCCCACTAGTATTTAGCTGGTGAAAACGCTACTGATTGTAATGCACTAATGAAATGGCAATTTGTGAATGAGATCTTTAAGTCAAAAATAGACATAAAAGAAGGAGAGAGAAATGTTTCCTATTTCTATTGGAGGCCAGGGAAGTCTAATGGTCAGAACACTTGGCTGTAGTCACTGTGGCTTGGTTTCCATTCCCAGCTCTGCCACTAACTTGTTGGGTGATGCTGGGAAAATCACGTCATTGCTCCGTGTCCCTGTTTCCCCTTTTGTAAATTTTCGGTCTTATCTATTTAGACTGTTTTCGGGCCAAGGACTGTCTGTCTACGCAACATTTAGCCAAATGGATCTGCAATCGCAAATGGAGCCTCTGGATACTAATGTAATAAGTAGAATCACTCGGCTGGAAGGGACCTCAGGAGGTCATCAAGTCCAACTCCCTGCCCAAAACAGGACCAACCCCAACTAAATCATCCCAGCCAGGGCTTTGTCAAGCTGGGACTTAAAAGCCTCTAGGGATAGAAATTCTACCGCCTCCTCTTATATAGCCCATTCGAGTGCTTCACCACCCTCCTAGTGAAATAGTTTTTCTTCATATCCAACCTAGATGTCCCCCACTGCAACTTGAGCCCATTGCTCCTTGTTCTGTCATCTGTGAACAGCCTTTCTCCATCTTTGGAACCTCCCTTCAGGAGTTAAAGGCTGCTATCAACCCCCCCCCCCCCCCATTCTTCTCTTCTGCAGATTAAACAAAGCCAAGTCCCTCAGTCTCATCTCATAAGTCATGTGCTCCAGCCCCCTAATCATTTTGGTTGTCCTCCACTGAACCCTCTCCAATGCGTCCACATCCTTTCTATAGTAGGGGGCTCAGAACTGGACACAGTAGTCCAGATGTGGCCTCACCAGAGCTGAATAAAGGGGAATAATCACTTTTCTAGATCTGCTTGCAATGCTCCTCCTAATGCAACCTAATATACCATTAGCCTTCTTGACTACAAGGGAACAATGTTGACCCATATTCAGTTTTTCATCCACTGTAAACCCCAGGTCCTTTTCTGCAGAACTGCTACTTAGCCAGTTGGTCCCCAGCCTGTGACAATGCTTGGGATTCTTCTGTCTCAAGTGCAGGACTCTACACTTGTCTTTGCTGAACCTCATCAGATTTCTTTTGGCCTAATCCTCCTATTTGTCTAGGTCACTCTGGACCCTATCCCTACCCTCCAACATGTCTACCTTTCTCCCTAGCTTCGTGTCATCTGCAAACTTGCTGAGGGTGCAATCCATCCCCTCATCCAGGTCATCAATAAATATGTTGAACAAAACTGGCCTAGAACGGACCCTTGGGGCACTCTGCTTAATACTGACTGCCAACCAAACATTTAGCCATTGAACACTACTCATTGAGCCCGACAATCTAGGCAGCTTTCTATGCACCTTCCAGTCCATTTATCCAATCCATACTTCCTTACCTTGCTGGCAAGAATATCAAAAGTTTTGCTCAAGTCAAGTTATATCATGTCCACTGCCCTCCTCATATTCACAGAACCAGTTACCTTGTCATAGAAAGCAATCAGGTTGGCCAGGCATGACTTGCCCTTGATGAACCCATGTTGAATATTCCTGATCACTTTCCTCTCTTCCAAATGGATTCCTTGAGGATCCCCTCCATGATTTTTCCAGGGACTGAGGTGAGGCTGACCAGTCGGTAGTTCCCTGGATTGTTCTTCTTCCCTTTTGATATGTACGGATGTAAGTGCATATCAGTAAGATAAGTAGACACCACATGAACAGGTGCATGGTGAGTGAGTGAGTAAGTGTATGTGGGTGTGTGTGTGTATGAACTGAATGTATTATGCTCTTCCCACAACTCTGTTCAAACCTCATAAAATCTTGAAAAGTTGAAGTCAGCTTTGGCATCGGCAAATAGGAAACTTACCAAAGCAGAGATGCAAGTACCATTAAGGAGTACTTTCAGGGTGCATCAGCCCGTGGAATTATAATATCCAAAATGAGATATGGGAAAGCATAGGAAGGTACCTGGAATTCTAGTACCCAAAACAAAGGTAAGCCAGGTACAAAACAACAACAACTAAATGAATCGTGGACGAATTTGTGTGTTGAATTTGAGTGATGTGTAAAGGGTTCTCTAACTTGTAACATCACCCCATAATACTACTACATGAACTGAATATTTCAGAAGCACACTTTTTGTGTAAGGTGAACATGTTGCAAGAATTTGCTTCCCTGAAGGAGAGTCTTCTTTTCATATTGTGCTGTTTTGTCTTTAGACAATAAATGTGGCTAAGTTTGGTTATTTTCTCTCTCAGGCATTTTAGAGAATGAATTGGAAGTGCAGATAGACTATACCTTTCAGTCAATGCAATAATGAAAAAATGTTTATCCAGTTAGAGTTAGAATATTCCAGTCTGATCACTTACATCTCAATCACCTTATCTAGAGATCAGCAAACAACATAGTAAGTGACTATATCTGCTTAGAATATGAGATCAGAACCTAGAAAATCAGTCGATGTGTGTTAAGGTATATTAGGTGTAAATCGGAGCACGTGGACATAAAATATAGAGTTCTGAATAATAATAAGGAATGCATTATCTGGTCGAGGTCTCATGTTTATGATGCTTTAATCAAGTGATATTTTGATAACCTAAATTTGGTTACTTTTGTAATATTCTAATTCAGATAACAGTCCAAACTATTTCTGTTTTCTGCAAACGGGAAATTTTAAAGTAGGAGTTTATATATAATGCTGTCATCTGCTGGCTCTCAGCAGTAATTGCTGATCTTGTGGTTCTAATGATGTGGTCATATTGAGCATGTGCAGAAAAAATAAAAAGATGGCTGATGTTTGCACACTAAACAGTGTGAATCATAACAGGATATCAATATTAATCTGCCTTCCATAAAATCATAGACCTTTTATTTAAAGAATAAGATACTGCACAACAACATAATCTGCACTTTTCCACTTTGCCACAAACCATCTGGTTTCTCTCCAATTACTTGATTTTTTACACCTCTAAATGTTACTGACCTAAAAAAGATTTGATCAAAGGCTGTTAAAATTCTAACCCCCAAGCAAGTATTAAATTGGTCCACTCTGTGTCCTGTGCTGACAAGTCATTATACTCCAGAGCCTTACCATCCATGGTAGCATCTCAATTAGAGATAAAGATGAAGCAACAGTGTTCTAAAGATGCCCATCCATCTACATTTGACTTTATTCTCAAAATAAAAAAAAAATACTCTCAGATAGAAATTTCTTTCAGAACTGCTGCTGGATTCAGTGATACAGAGCATTGCCTGCAGTTAAGTTAATTTGGCAATAGAAAGACAACAACTGTAAATCCAGATCTACTCTATAAAGTGTCTTGCTTATGTTTAGATTTCTTCACTTCTCCCTGTGCACTCTTGCTCTTTCATACTGTCTCTTCACATAGACAAGCTCTATACTGTGGAAAATGTATGACACACATAATCCTTATATGTTGAAAACCAGTTTTCAGAGGTAACTCTGAAATGCACAGTCTCCTCAAAAGATTCACGAGTTTGCCCTCCAAATATTCATATTCCCTGATTTTTTTACTGTATTTCTTTCTTCAATTCTAACACTTAGTGGCTGCAGTGCACAGATAGCCCTCAACCCCACCCTTGCCACCAGCCAGCCACACGGGCACAATAACAAGAAGAAAATCCATTATCTTTGGCATACCAAAAACACAGGCATCTATATACCAAGGCACTTACTCCTAATTAGTTCACTAAATCACTGCAAGTCCAGCTGGCTCACAGGGAACAATTTATTCCTAGATGAGGTGCGGTATTTTCATTCCAGCAGGTGGCATGGTATTATATTCAAGAGTGAGCCACTCTGGGTTGTTCTTTATTATTTACCTCCGTCATTACATGAGTAACTATTCCTACCTTTTTTGTCGTAATTTTTAACAATAGATCTCCAAGTACTTAAAACAACACTCTTGCAACCAGAAGGACACTTAATAATGAAATACCAGAGCATTGTTTTATGCTGTTTACAATAACTTCTTCCCCTTTGACAATAGCAGCCATGCATGTCATTAATTATTATGGTCTTAGTTCTCAAAAGTAATTAAGCAGATATTTTAAGGCCATCTCAATTCAGAACAGCACTTAAAAGCTATTCTTAAGTTTTGTCCTTAATAGGAGTGCTTTCTTGACCTTCTAGCCATAGATCTTGATTCTTCTATTTGATCTCTGTGGATAGATACAACAATCTAACAATTTATATCTGGTCTCCTGCAGAGTGTCTGATATAACATGTCACCTTATATGTTGACCATTTTTCCTTGCAGAGTAATAGTGATTGTATTGTAGACAGATATTTCAGTTGTATGTCTTTCAGGGTCTACTGGAACCATCAAGAGGACTCTTCATGTTGTTTTGAACTTATATCTATTTTAATTGTACTATTATAGAGAATGGAAATTTGCAAACATTTTTTTGCAGGCAGTATTTCAGCAAATTCCCATTTGTCTTCTAATCACACTCTTATATGGATGCAAGTTTTCAAAGAGGGGAACATCTTTACTCTCCACTGGTAATAATTTTTCTGCATTGTTTAGGAGTTTTCTTAAAAATTCTGGTGATTGGTTAAAGTCAGCTAGTTTTTAAGACGTTGATTCATTAGTAATTGAGCATGGAATTCCAGCCTGGCTTCTTAGGGTGTATGTAAGTGCAATCAAATAAAGATTCTAATCATCCTCCTTTGTTTGAGTTCAGTCTTCTTGACCGTTTGAAAATGTGTTCTACCTAGCTCACCTGTCCTCTGTAACTGGGCTTAAATCCCTATGCTTTGAAAGAACTTTCTATTTTGTTTTAGTGTATTGTGAACCATGATTTAAAACCTGTTGAGCAGGACTTCTATCGCTTGTGCAGATAGATTCTTCGTACAAAGCCTGTTTCATTAATTTATTCTTATCTCATAGAAGTCTCAGTTCAAAACAGTTGATTTGCATGTTAAACTTGAAATTGTGAATGGTTTTTGCTTTCCAAGCCAAAATGGTAACTGAAAATATTTTGTCAAGGGCCTTCTAATACTGATCAATGCCCTGGACACACTGAACATTTTAGAACTATATCAGCAATCCTTGTGTTTTTACTGCAAACACTAGCAAACCCAAAGCCAGCTTATACAAACCTCCCCCCCATCTCAACTAAACACTGACAAATGCATAGCTAGAATTAGTCTGGTTCACCTGTGTGCTAGCTCTGTTACAACAGGTATTAGAGTTATTCAAATGTGGTTAGTATTAAGACAGCACTGAATGCTTGTAAGTCACTGCCTGTAAGGTAATATTTGAGTGTTTGCATATATACATATCTGTAGTTGGGTAAACCACCAGACGTGGAGAGACATTAATTAGTGTGAAATGCTGGCCTACAACAAAAGGTGTTATGACCTGCCCCACAGAGAAGACTCATCAATATCAGAGAAACTACTGTGAAACATCAAAGAGGAAAAAAACTTTGTTGATTATGCTCTTCTACTCCTCCTCCACCTCCTCACGAAAAGGAAGCTGAAAGTAAATTCCTCCTATCAGCCGAGCTAGTAGATCAGAGAAAGGGGAAAGGCATAAAAATTCCTGATAAGAAGAAATTGTCCTTCTGTGCTGCTTGGACTCTCAAAGGCAAGATTTCTAGACATAAGCAAGAGATCCCCAGGTGCTCAGTCTCGGTTAGTCCTAAGGGACATAGAGAGCATGCATATTATTCTGTTACCTTCGGAAAGGTAAGAGACTGTTAAGCCATTTGTGCATGTATGTTCACCTGCTTTAACCTTGTCCATAACACCCACTTGCTTTTCCTAGTTAATAAATCTTTAGTTTATTATAGGATTGGCTACAAGTGCTGTCTTTGGTATGAGATCTAAGGTACAACTGACCTGGGGTAAGTGATTGATCCTTTGGGACTGAGAATAACCTTCATATTGCTGTGATTTTTGGTGTCAGGGAGCACAAATAATCATTTGCCTTCATGACTAGATAGATTGGAGTACACTAGGGAACTGTTTCTGTGTTGGCTGTTATAATGCCTGATGGATTCACACTTAATACTTGGTTGGTGAAATCAGAGTATAGAACTCACAGCCAATTTGGAGTTTGTGCCCAGAAGTCCCATGGCACTTTAAAGACTAACAGGTACCACCAGGCTCCTTGTTTCTGATGAAACAGACTAACATGGCTACCCCTCTGAAGTTTCTTAATAGTCTGCTCTGAGGTTTGTACTTCTGGTTTTGAGCTGTAGGACAGCTTGACACATATGAAGGTACACAGTGCTTTCTTTAAGCTGTTTGGCTCTCCCCTCTCCCCCCCGCATTTCTGTGCTTAGCTGCACTTCATGAATGGAACAGTATTTCTTTCCTTATTCCACTTGGAATCATTGATTCACCATTAACAGCAGAAATTATGAGCAAGGGATGGGACCTTTCTCTAGCTCTGCCACTCCGCTTAACATCCTTTTAAAGACACTGACTGTTGCATTCTCCAAATTTGCTCCATAAGTTGTTGCTTTTAACTTTCATTTACAGTTGGTAGTTTACTGGCATCTTCCCTACTGCTCCCAGGCTGTGTCTAGACTACACCGCTCTGTCGACAGAGAGACGTAGATTAGGCACGTCGAAATTGGTAATGAAGCAGGGATTTAAATATCCCATGCTTCATTAGCATAAACATGGCCGCTGCTTTTTTTCTAAACAGAGCTTTTTCAAAAAAAAAAAAGCAGCAGTGTAGACACAGATCTGTTGAAAATAAACTCTTTTTCGACAGATCCTGTATTCCTCAAAAAATGAGGTCTATTTTTTCTCCCATTTTTCACTATGTGAGGTTTGAGGCACGAAAGGTTATTTTGAACAAGTCATTGGGAGAATTTACGATGTCACATCCCTTGTGGAGTTTCATTTTGCTTTCACAGTTTTGGAAAGAATTGGAAACAAGATACTGTATTAGAACAGGTATTGCATCAAGTTTCTGCAGCAGACTACTATTCTGTTCAGGTCTTTGTAAATATTTAACTGCCTTGAAGGACTTTTCAGTCTGAGGACAATCTCCTTCTTTTGTGACACATTTTGTCTGTTTTGGGAAATAAATATTCCTGGTTGTACTAAAATTATTTGAGGCTGTCTAAATCAGGGCATCTGGGACTTTTCTAGGGCTGTGCCAAGCCACTACCCAAGCATCACAACGTCCTGGTCCAAAACTCATTGAAATCACTGGAAACACTCGCACTGACCACTGAAGGGTTTTGATCAGGCTCTTGCTCCTTACTACAAGCTTCAGTGGAATTACATCACCTGATGCAAGAGAACAGTGTGATACCTACTGCAAAATGAATATTCCCAGAGTATCAATCTTTTTATAAATTTAGTATCTTAATATGATCCATGACTTAAGTCACCTTTTGTACTGCTTTCTGTTTGGTTATAATTTTATCTATTAATCATGTTAATCCAATAGAATCTGCCTTAATCAAATGTGAGTCAATTACCCAGTTCTTCAAATTATATTTTTTAATGAAAGACATTCTTTAAGATTGAATACCAATTAGGGACGTGTTCAGAGAAGTGTGGATATCTTTAGAGCATGGAAGCACTAGTCTCTCCATAGATAAGGTACCTTTCATATCCATTGTTAAGTGAAATACTTTGGAGGACGCTTTTGAGTTGGCACTGAAATAGCAACACATAGGAAGATTCGTACAGCTCCTGCTCACTTGCACTGTGGCAAATCGTAGGTTCCTAAATCCACGACTATTTCCCTTCCCCACTTCTCTCTACTTCTCCCTCTGCCCCCAAAGCTGGTTTGCTTGGGGTTCACCTCAACCCCCTCTCCTTGCATGAGGTAATTGTGAATACTGGCTGCACAGAAGTTGGTGCCACCACAGGGAGTCATACAGAAGGTTAAGTGTTTAATTTCTACACAGGTCTAGACACTTATTTCAATATCCTATGCTACCAGTGTTCCAGTAACTGACCACGTATTCAAGTATATTGACTTGGTGGATATAGGCTCAGTACAAAGAAAATGCACAGAACTATAGAAAGAAATGCATTTTCAGTGATATTTAAGTCAAATTGCATCAATGATGATTTCATTTTAAAATAATTATGCAGAGAAGCAGATGATTCCACAGATATGTGAGACAGACCAAGCTGGGTCTGGGCACCACTGAGGGAATCCGCTCAGGGCGAATTGCTCAAATCCGGGGCTCTCTCTAGCCCCCAGACTGGAGGCCTTCCCAAATAGGCCACAAACCAGTCCCACAGAGCGCTTCAGCTGCCTGCCTGAAGCCTCACGAGCAAAACCCCTTTGGTACCCCATCAATATCCATGCCCCAGATGGCACTGGGCCTCATACACAGGTAAGGGGTCTTTGAACCCAATCTCACCTACTCCGAACAAGTTCTGTCCGGTTCCAAGAAACCAGCCACAGATCCCTGGTCAATTTACCCTCTGGGTCTTACCCACAAATCACGCTGAGTCAGTCTTTTAGAATCTACAATCTACAAGAAAGAAAAGTATGAGAGTGAGGTTGTCAAAGGATAATACATTACATGCACCGAATCTCCCAGTTCTCGATGCAGGCTCTAGCAGAGATGTTACAGCTGCTGGCTTAAAAGACCTTGTTGTGCATCCTAGGTCAGGATGGGTCCACAGTTCTTTCCGGCTCATCAATCCCTGCACGGCTGCCTCTGGGATGAAGTGTTGAGCTGAGTACCAAGATGGAGTCAACCACATGGCATATTTATACTTCCCTCCTGGTCTCTTCTTGGCTGCAGCAGGTCACCTGGCCAGCGGCCTATCCCTGTGTTCCCGCTAGCAGCCCTTAGGTGTCAGCCCTCATTCTTGAGGTGTGTCCTTGGCCCATTGAGTGCCATTATCCCACAAAGCCTCGCTAATTAGCATGTCCATAGGCCGGGCTCTGCTCAATGCTCAAGCACATTCAGAGAGACTTCTAGTCTCCATACAGATTACAGATTCCTAACTCCACACACGGACATTATACAGATCTATGAAGAGCAGATACAGAATCAGAAGAAAGTAGCTTTTGTTTGACCCCTCACATGGCCCCCTTTGTACCACTTTTGGGTGAACACCCCCACATGGGTGCAGCAGTGACCCGGCTGCTCCCCTCACAATCCAATAACGTGACAATGTGCATCCCACACACAGAGAAACACAGATTTCTTTGGCACCGATATCTTACATATACAGATATATTAAATAACAATAAAGGAAGAGATGTCCATTTTTCAGATAGCTTAATTTAGATCCCAAGGTGTAAGTGGCATGAAACTAAACCACACTAATTCATTCAGAACAATATATGCTGTATTTATCGCACATAGAACCTTTTGTACAGGATTTCAAAACTGTGAAAAAGGTATGAAATTATCATTATAAGGAAACTAGGGAACAGAGATTAAGTCATTTACCCAGGGCTATACAGCAAACCAGTGCATAGCCAAGAACAGAGTACAGACTCCAGGGGTTCTGAATAGAGCTGTTTGTGAATTTGTGAAATTCTCATTTTTACTGAAAAGTGGGATAAAAAAATCCATTAAAACTAAAAATGTTCCTTTTTTTTACCATCTCCACTTTTGATTTCCAGTCTATCCTCCTACTACACTAGATGGCTACGTCTACACTGGCATGAATTTACGAAAATGCTTTTAACGGAAAAGTTTTCCGTTAAAAGCATTTTCGGAAAAGTGCATCTAGATTGGCAGGATGCTTTTCCGCAAAAGCACTTTTTGCGGAAAAGCGTCCATGGCCAATCTAGACGCGGCTTTCCGCAAAAAAAACCCCGATCGCCTTTTTCACGATCGGGGCTTTTTGGCAGAAAACAGTACTATGCTGTCTATACTGGCCCTTTTGTGCAAAAGTCTTTCGGAAAAAGACTTTTGCCCAAATGGGAGCTGCATAGTTTTTCCGGAAAAGCACTGATGATTTTACATGAGATCGTCAGTGCTTTTCCGGAAATTCAAGTGGCCAGTGTAGACAGCTGGCAAGTTTTTCCAGAAAAGCAGATGATTTTCCGGAAAAACTTGCCAGTCTAGACACAGCCAACATGTTTCCCTGCCAAAGACTGCTATTATTGGGCAGTATTTCAGTGCTTCTCCTCTAGCGCTAAAAACCAACCCAAAAAAGTGTGGGGGGGATGACAATTTTTGAAAAAAGTGGCAAATTCTCACATATCTGTATTTTCAGCTATTTTTGTGACGCTACCTTAGGAACTGTAATCACAAAGGAAATTTCTGTGTCAGATGAAAGTGATGTCAGACCAATGTAAGTAAAATGCCAGAAATACACAGGTAACAAGTATGTTGTAAGGGCCAGATTGGAGCAAGTTAGTGGACAAAAGATGCATTAATTGGGGCTTATGTTCTGATCAAACATACATACATACTATAAGCCTGATCCAAAGCTCATTTAAGTCAGTGAGGCTTTGCATGAATTTTAAGGAACCAGACCTTTTACATAACCCAGGGCAAAGAATTGTCCCCCAACAATTTCTGCGTGAAGCCCATAAGCTATAGCATGAATAGAAGTTATCTTTTAGACCAATGGCTCTCCACCAAGGATTTGAGGATACATCAACATAGGACATGTCTACGCTGTCAGATGTAAAGCGCTGGCACTCATTGTGCCGCTCACAGAGCTCAGCAGTGAAAATGCTGGTAGGTGTCCATGCTGTTGGCTACCCATGCAGTAGCATGAGCACACATGTGGCACATACAGTCCCTTTTGGAGCCCCACATACCGGGCAACTCTCCCACAAACCTCTGAGGCAGAAGAGGTTTGTGGGAAGGCAGAGGGGAGGTGCAGTACATCTTGGATCCTGTCCAAATGCCCAGTGGTTGTTCACTTCACATCCCAGCAATCCCTGAGTTTCCATCTGCATTTGGTGCCATCTTTCAATGGCTTCTGTGGTGTGCGCTCTGCCTCCTCGGTCAGTGGGAATGGATGCACAGCTGTTGACAACAATGCTGGTAGGTCTCACTAACATCCCCAGAGCTGCTAAGTGACAATGAAGACTCCGTGCAGTGTTCATGGGCCAGGAGCTCACTTGTGCTGACCGCAGTGGAATGCCGTTTTGCGGGTTAGGAACCAAGCACTTGGTGGGATCACATTGTCATGCAAGCCTGAGATGATGAGCAGTGGCTACAGAACTTTTGGATGAAGAAAGCCACTTTCATGGGACCGTGTGCTGAGCTCACCCCCACCCTGGGCGCAAGGAGACGCAAATGAGAGCTGCCCTGGTGGTGGTGAAGAGCATGATCACACTGTAGAAACAGTCTTCTCCAGACAGCTTTCACTTGGTTGCCAATCACTTTGGAATGGGAAAGTTGAGCATTGGACCCAGGCTGATGGACGTGTGCAGGGCCATCAATCTCATCCTGCTCCAAAAGACCGCGACGCTGGACAATGTGCATGACATTGTGGAAGGCTTTGCTCAGATGGATTTCCCCAAGTACAGTGGGACGCACATTCCAATACTGGCCATTTGAAAGCCTGCTGGTGTTGTTTGTAGGGGACGCTGGATGGGGTCAATAACATCCCCATGGATATCACCACGTGGTGTATCCGCCATAATATTTGTGACGGAAGTGGATGAAAGCTTCTTTCAGGGCTGGACTGCTGATGCACAGCAGCTGGAGGCTGAGTTAGAACAGCCTGAGACTAGGGCTATTAGAGGAGCACAGTGCGGGGCTGTAAGGATCAGGGATGCCTTGAGATAGCAATTTGATACTGAAAGTCAATAAAACTTGTTGCCAGGCATGGGAATGGAGTGGCTGAGTTGCTAGGGGGTTACTACCATTGGTTCGTGGGCTGCACTTAGTGTTACAGTGACCATAGCTTTGCCGGGGTATACTTGCTTACATGTCATGGAATAAAGATAGCTTTGAAACACTTTAATATCAATTATTGAACACAGTAAACATAGGACGTGTGTGAAGCATGAAACGTCTGGCCTGGGTGGGAGACAGGGAGGGGGGCAGTGAGACAGGCAGGAGGTGAGGCAGGTCCAGATGCCAGAGAGTTTCCCAGGTTTGTCTGTGTCCAGGTTGCATATGCAGCTGTTCTGTGTAAATGGGGGGAGTGGGGGCTACAGTTCATCAGAGTTAAACTCCATATGCTCCCTCCTGTTGCCGTCCCTCCACTCCTTCAATTCTGCGTGTTCAGTGGCAGCGTGACTCAGGACATGCAAAGCTCTTCGCTCGTCTTTCTTGGGCGCGTTCTAACCCTTTGCAGATGCTCAGTAGCGTTAGGACCTCAGGTTGACATCCAAGGTTGGATCTATCAAGGCGCAATTGCAACGTGTTACAGAGGGTCCCTTGTTAACACTAGACACAGCACTGCCCCAACCGCTTTGAAACACTTGCATTGTTCACACACACTTCCTGGCTGTCGCAGAGTGAACACAGATGATATACAGGAGCCCCACGATGGTCAGTTTGCCACCAGAGCAGGGGAAACACTATGGTGCATCTGGGCAGAGATTCTCATTTGTGCTGGGGAGCAGGGGCTTTCATTCGTGCATGGCCTACTGTACTCTGGGCAAGCATGACCTGCGGAGAGCACTGCAAGGGGGACCGAAAGTGAGTCATGGCCACTCAATTTCCACAGACTATGTTCATCCTGGAAGATATTTCACTGCTTAGGGCGAGCAGGGGAACAAAGGAGGGTCTTTTACTTGACTGTAGGTTCTGCCCAGGACCACACACAGCTTGTCTTTGTGCAGTGACAGTTCCCCTTCCCTCCGCTGATGGCACAGTGGCGAGGGAATGTCAGTATTCAGGGCTCAAAGACCACATTAGCTTTGCCAGCAAATTTAGATGGGTGGCACAGCAGCTGCATAGCACTTTCGCTGAGGTCCGCGAGGCAGATTACTGAGACACCTGGTTCACCATGGCTATGTCTAGACTGCAGGCTTCTTTCGAAAGAGGCTCTTTCGAAAGCATCTTTCGAAAGAGCCTCTTTCGAAAGATCGCGTCTAGAATGCAGGCGGATCTTTCGAAAGAGAAATCCGCTTTTTCGAAAGAGAGCACCCAGCGAGCACCCAGCGAGTCTGGATGCTCTCTTTTGAAGACGGCCTATTTACATTGAAGAATGCCTTCTTTCGAAAGAGGAACTTTCGAAAGAAGGCGTTCTTCCTCGTAAATTGAGGTTTACCGCCATCGAAAGAAAAGCCGCGTTCTTTCAAAATAATTTCGAAAGAACGCGGCTTGAGTCTGGACGCAGGGGAAGTTTTTTCGGGAAAAGGCTACTTTTCCCGAAAAAACCCCTGAGTCTGGACACGGCCCATCTGTCCACCCCTGAGTTGGTAGAACCAATACACAAAACCAAAGAGCCATCTTTCTGTAACCCTCCCACTCCCCGAAGCTCACTTGAGTGCTCGCTGAGATCGACCCAACGTTCTTACCAGGTGCATCATCCACAGCCTCCGAGGGCTGCGAGTGGCTCATCTCATCAGGGGTATGAAACAGCTCCTGACTACAAGCCTCTGAGGATGCAGATTCTTCCTTTGGCTCTCGTCCCTCTCAGCACATGTGGTCACAACTTCCTCCTCCTGTTTCAGTCCACTTTTGGATGGTACTTGAGCCCCCAAAGTATCCACAAGGGTCTTCAGAATGGAGGTGAAGTCACTTCCAAGTATATCACCCAGCTCTCGGTTGCACCTGCAGGTCATAAGCGCAGCACCGGAGCAGCAGTTTGCTTCTGGGTGTGGTAGGCATTTTGCAGCTCCTTCACTTTGACTCTGCACCTGCATCTTGAGCTGTGCCTGTGGGTTTCATAATTCCTAAAGCTGAAGCACAGCTGGGACTGGACAGCCTCCTCTCCCCAGCGCTAATGAGGTCCAGCACCTCGGCACGGCTCCAATCAGGGGATCTCCTGGTGCCTGGCGCAGGCATGGCCAGATGGAAAGATGTACTACAGACACACGATGCGTTGCTGAGCAAACAGGAAGAGGACCTTCACATTTCAAAAAGAACAATGGCCAGATCTGAGGATTGGTCACCTGAGAGCAGAGCAGTAGAATTCAAAGAGATGACCAGGCAAGAACAGGCATTGTGGGAAGGAGGCTGATTTACTGCATAGACTTGCCCTTTTTTAGGTATTTGCTTAGTTTTACAACAAGCTACATAAAAAGCTCTAGCAAAGTCAGTACAAACTACAATTTCATACAACAACTTGTTTCTACTGTTCGATACACTACACTCTGAAATGTAAGTACAATATTTATATTCAAATTATTTGTATATAACTATATAGTAAACATGAGAAAAAGTAAGCAATTTTTCAGTTATAGTATGCTTTGATATTTTTATGTCTGATATTATAAGCAAGTAGTTTTTAAGTGAGGTAAACTTGGGAGTATTAAAGACCAGTTAGACTCCTGAAAAGGGTACAGTAGTCTGGGAAGGTTCAGAATCACTATTTTAGATGGTCTTAATTTAAATACTCCAACTGATAAAGAATCTACCACATCTCTAGGAAAGTTGTTTGAATGGTACATTTCCCTCGTTGTTTAGAATGTGCACCTTATCTTAAGTCTGAATTTATCTAGTTTCAGCTTGCAACTACTGGATCTGTTATGCCTTGTTCTGCTACATTAAAGAGCCCTCTACTATCAGAAGTCTCTTCACCCTGTAAGTACTTGTGGACCATGATCAAGTCACCTCTTAACCTGCTCTTGGATAGATTAAATAGATTGAACTGCTTTAATCTATAGTCTTTCTCTTTAAAGCATGTATTCACACAGAATATTTTCTTAATGTTACTAGTTCATTCCAGGTACTTGGTTAGCAATTTACTCTATGCATTGCCCTATATATTCAGCAATAGTAGGTACTGTAATTTTTTAAAGAATGTATTTTAGCTGCATGCACATTCTTTGTATTACTTTTTGTAAACGTTCACAGAATTAAGTTTTAATCAACATGAATGTTCAATTTACTTGCCAGGAGCATTCATGTCAGAAACCTTATTCAAAAGGAGTTCTTACATAAAAGAATTGAAACAATATCATGTGAGTTGCTTGGTAGCAAATTGTGCAACACAGCCCAAATTTTGGATTTCAAAACAAAGAGCAATTTGTGGGAAACTTTGTCCAAAAAACAAGTCACATTTGGTTTGCATATAGTTTGTAAACAGAAAAAAGGAACATTAATTGAATGGTACATACAATGAAAAGGTTACCTGTTAGGAATGGACCTTAACAGTGACAAAACCTCTCAAAGATGTCATATCAGTTTGTTTCAGCAATTTCTATTTCTCACTAAATTCAGAATTGCTGATCATGTGTGTTTACTGTGATTTTCCTATATCAATATTTTTCTATGCATTCATCTTTTTAATTTCTGTTGTGTCAGTTTAATTGCCATGATGACAATTAAAACAGCGAGTGCTTTTAAAACAACTTAATGTTCCACTAAATTATTTCACATTAAAATGCCTTTTAACTTACTGCTAATTTCATGTAAATCAAACTTAAAATAAGAGATGTTGGGGGCATCTGTGAGGAATTTCGTCAGCCAGCACCAGAGTTTATGCTGCATACTGACTGATGGCAGACAGCATAATAAACAATCTATTTGCAGTCTCTTCAGAGTGAAATAATGTCCTTGTTTCTCACCATAACAGGTTTGATACAATGTGGACAAAGCATCACTGGGCCCTGGTGTGAAACTGACCTGGTGTTACCATTTTTATTTCTGCTGAGTCACCATCACAGCCTTGAGCAAGCCCCTCAATTTAGCCTGAACAGCTGCTTATAATTTAGATGACAGAGCTAACAATCTGATCCTGCATCTCCAAATAGGCAAAACTCCCAGGCTGTGTCCAGACTCAGGGGTTTTTTCGGGAAAAGTAGCCTTTTTCCGAAAAAACTTCCCCTGCGTTCAGACTCAAGCCGCGGTCTTTCGAAATTAAATCGAAAGAACGCGGCTTTTCTTTCGATGGCGGTAAACCTCATTTCACGAGGAAGAACGCCTTCTTTCGAAAGTTCCTCTTTCGAAAGAAGGCGTTCTTCAATGTAAATAGGGCTTCTTCGAAAGAGAGCATCCAGACTCACTGGGTGCTTTCTTTCGAAAAAGTAAGCCGCTTTTTCGAAAGTTCAACGTGCAGTCTAGACGCTCTCTTTTGAAAGAGGCTTGCAGTCTAGACATAGCCCCAGTGAACTCAAGTAAAGACTGGTAAAGTCATGCCCTACAGTGGGTTGTATTAAAACTGCACTGCTTTCAACAACAGAGACTAGACCAGCTCATTGGTTTACTAGTTAAAGATGGAAACAGGAGTGAGCAACTTTTAAAAAATTGGATTCTAATATATTTCACATGCATTTACAGTGCAAAGCAGGGCCTGCCTTAAATAACTGCCATTGTTACTAACTCATCTATTTTGTCTGTTACACACTTGTCTACTCATGTGACAGAACCTAGGAAAAGTGAGAATCTCAACATTTTAAATGTCATTTGTGGACACTTTTATGAGTCTCCTCTTCATCGTCATCGGTAATTTGCCAATCAAAGTAACAATGGTAGGTCCGGTACATCTCAATATGTAGAAAAGTTATACTACCTTTAACCAGAATGTCTGCCATAGCCTAATCTAGAAATATTCTTTGGTACAGTATCTTATCTTTTCTTGGACACCTTTAAGAATGCCCATTATTTTATCCTGGCTGAGGGATTGGGGTTTTTTGTACTGTATCACAACTGGTAACCATTCAGTGAACTTAAATGATAATTTTTTGAAACATCAAGCAGTGACAACTAATTTAACTCAAGATCAACATGCATATGCAGGTTTACATCACAAAAGTATTGACATTATTTTTATTACTCCAAATTTGTATAGAAAATAAAGTTTATTAACATCTATAATTAGCTACAGAAATATTCCTGAGGGTTAAATGTCATAAACATTAAAGCAATACTCAAGTTATTAGACATGTAGTGCTAGCAGAATTAGGCACAGAATGTTGTAGGATTATCATATATCAAAACTACATTAAACTATTTTTAATTGTGGATTAATTTTCCTGACAAACATTATTTCCTACCACTCCACTAGTTCTCAGTCTTCAGCATAATCTTCATCCTGAAAAACATTTCCTTCATGTTGCAGCAAGTAAACAACGCCACTTTCTATGCACTTGCCAATTATCACTAGGTTTAAGTAAAAGCAGTAGTAGCAGTAAAAAAAAGTGTCGGCAAAGAGATACTAATAAGAATACTGTGTACCAATTTCCAGACTTTAAAAAAAAATAAAAAAAAATGCTTCTCAGCTGCTTGTCAACCTGAGTTTGTCACATAGTTAAATACTAAATTCTCCCCATTTCACAAGAGAGATTATCCCATTTTTGGCATGTTCACTTGACTGACCGTTTGGTGCACCTGAAAATAACAGTAGTTTACTGAAGCCCAATACATGACTACCCTTTCCAGCCCTTTCTCCTTTTTAAGCAACCTAGTGATTTCCCACCCCTTCACCAGTGTTTTTAAACATCAAGACCTTTCCATGCCCCTGTGTGTTTGACAAATGTACGCGCAGAGACTGTTCCTCATTCTAGGCTGAGCACATGGAACTGGAGTTAATCTCCCAATTCCCTTCCTTCCTGGAATTCGGCTTTGTTGATCACTCAGAAAACAGTAGCGCAACAGCCTGGCCTTGCTCCCTAGGCTTAGCTGTTCATAGGATTTCCCTAGAGGACTCGCACTTTGCTAACCCTTCAGGGCACATCTACACGGCAAGCAGGAACCCAGGGCTCACGCCACAGAGCTAAAATGGACATTGGTGCTTGGGTTCTGGTGCACACTCCCCTCTTGGGGTTCCGAGCCTCAGCTCGACTCCGAGCCCAAACATCTACGCAGCTAGCGTTAACACTATAGCTCAAGCAAGAATCTGTTACCCCACGCTCTGAGACTTGCACCGCGGGACCCTGCTTGCTGTGTAGTCAACCTGCCAGTTCCCTGAGGCCAGCGGCACACTCCTACACTGTCTTCATAGCCTTGTTGAAACTAATTAAAGCAACCTGCCAGCATCACTCTCCTGAGCCTAGGATGACTCCACAAAAGAGTCATGCATTCCCATGAGGCCCTCAGCAAGGTGTCTCAATATGCACCTACCTTTAAACGTGGGAATACTTCAAAGGGACTAGTCACATACTTAAAATTAGGTACATAAACTAGTGTTTACTTGTATTATTTATTGCTCTTATTATTGCATGTCAAGTCGCAGAATATTTGGAGTCCTGCGTCTGGAAGTATGTGAATGCATGAGACCTGTTTCTTAAAATAAGATACCTTTCCAGCTCACATAGTTCCAGAGTATAGTTGAAAACGTGAACCTTAAATACCCACAATGTAGACAGCAATTTAGAAAGAAACATCATTTTAAATTCTCATGATTTTTAAGCTATGTTTGTGAATTTTTGGGGCCTGGCTTACATATAGCTGGGATTGGTAATACAGTTAAACACCATGCTGATTTGAGGCGTTACAATCTGACACCTTGCTCCAGAGTAAAGAACTTAAAACAACGCAACCACCTCCCCATACACTTTATTATGAATATTCTATGTTTCTTACGTGCCTTCCAGTTAAAGCAGCTATTAAAAAAAAGAGTGACAATTGTGTAAGATAGTCAACTCTGTTAATCAGAACAGTTCATAGAGCATTCAGTAAGAATCTCTACTGACAAGATACAGATGTTCAGAGGTACATCATATGTAATGTGTTTTGTCTACACTTGTTGTTCAGTCAAGCCTTATAAGCATCTTGCTAGCTAATCAAGGCAAGGTTATTTCAGCTCACATGAGGAATCTGCAATTTGCAGAATTTGGATGTTTCAGCTGTTGCTCAGCTATGGATTCAAATTCTTCTGGGGTCAGATATAGATATGGATCTCTTAGTAATGTGCCATGGAGAGATGTTTCTTTCTGATCAACACCAGCTACTGAGGGGAGCAGAGAGCACAGACTGCTCTTCCACATCTGGTTCTGTACTAGAATGAGGCACAGCCCAATTTAGTCTATTTCTGACTCTCATGCATTAGCACAATGCTGCAAAGATAGGCTGGCTGGCATCAGTTAGATGCTGCTGAAAGAGGATTAAATCCAAATCAGTGTTTTAAATTCTTAATCTCATTATTAGGATTTGTAAAACATCATGTACAACAAATCCAATGTGGGTGGATTCACTCACTGAAAGTTCTCCTTTTACCCTTCCAAGAGATGGTATCTTAGCAGGCAGCCCAGTAAACCAGTATCTGGTACTTTCCTGTAAATCCAGAAACAAGATAACAGAGAAGGGAAATCATGCGCTAAAGCGTAAGCTGCTATAAAGTGCCCAAACATTAAGAGATCAGAGCAGTTCCCATCTGATTATAATCAAAACCAATCATTGCCCTTGAAAATATTTACAATTTTACACCAACAGGACTGGATGCTGCAAGCTTTACTTTAATCATTACTTGCATTGATGTTAATGGAGCAACTGCTGGGAGTGAGGATTTTGCAGGAGGGGGCCCTACATCAGCATTGAAGAAGTATAGACACATAATTACTTCGGCAGGGCACTCTTTTATATCACATCTTGACACTTTTTGATCCTGTTATTGAGGGCACCGCACACTCCAAGATGTAACAAGGAAAAATACTAACGTTTATTTTTAGCAAGCCCTTATTAAAAGGTGCTAGTATTTCTTGATCCTTCCTGTTAGCCTTCTGAGTCCCTGTGACAAGATGGCTTATTTTAAAGTGACAGTGTTTTATTGGCTGAATATTGATTAGCACTCGGGCAATATTTATACTGGCAGTCTAAAGATCAGACATGGGGCCCTAGGAAAGGAGGAGTGAGCTGCACCTGTTACAGCCTCTCTTTCCTCCTGCTCTCTTTGCCACTGGTAAACATACATTGAGTAATGGTCAAGTGTTCCATCTTAGCACCGATTAATCTTATGCTGTGTGTTAACTGTGTGTTTTTATATAACCATCCCCCAAAACTGTGTACTGTAGTTTCCATAAAAGAGTCAATCTGTGCCAACTGATTTACCACACCTGAGCCCCATACAGCAGCATGAGGCGGTAAAGATTCAAGGTGAAGAATTAAACGCTTTGTGGCACTTTATTCCAGTTTAAGAACTAGAGGATCTTTTAAAAGAAGTAACCAAAATAACAAGTTCAACTCATCCCAAGATAGGCTGATGGGAAAATGTTTGCTTGTTTTAATACATTTCATTCTTAGACACACACAACACGGTAGTTTCAATTTCTAAACAGAGACAACTATGAAGACAAAGGCATAGATTAGCATTCTAGGGTCTTGGAAACTTCGTTTCATTTACCTGTTTTTCTTTACGAAAGTGCTAGTAAACAATTAGTATCGATGCTTGTGCACAGTTCTTTTATTTAGCCTTGTCTTCTTTTATTATGACCATTTTTTAAAAGTAGATTTATGACAGACATTTTTCTTAATTAAAAAAAAATCACACATTATATAATATTATTTAATATACACATCTACATGTAGATGTGTGACTATAACGTGTTACTCACACACACACACACACACACACACACACACACTTAGGCAGAAGTGTTTATCCACAAAATATAACAAATCTGAAATATATAGTGTGTGAGTACACACAACATAAAGGCAAAATAAATAATTATAAATACCAGTGTAGTCATTTTTATATTATCCTTTTGATCTATAGGCTACCAGTGGTAGATATAATCTTTTATTTATATTGTGTGAGGTAAAATTTTGAAACAGGATTTTAGTGTCTATCTTCCTGCACACTTCATAATTAAGCCTGTAGGGCTGCATGGTTTATTTTTTAATGCTGTTCTTGTCAATTTCTGTTATCACTAATTTAAAGTTCACAGTTCCATATATCAGAAAAATATGAGGGCAAAACAATTTAATATAAAAAATATTTTGAGTTGAAGAGATAGCAAAGCCTTTCTACATGGGGTCTTGAAAATTTCAGTTCAAATTACAGTGCTGGTTTAAAAAGCAGGAGCAAAAGAGTACAAACCTCTAGTGCCATATGCTTCCCCCCCCCCACACTTTCTTTTACATCTTTCATCTTCATATGAAATGATTTTTTTGCCTTCATTAGTACATAACCCTCTTTAATTTGGCCCCAAACTAACACAATCAGTCCTACCAAGAGCCATTTTGACACGAACAATAAAGAAAAAGCATCTCACATTTTACACAAAACATTGCAAGGTCAGATCAGTGGCTTTCATTTCATCCCACCTTCAGCAGACAGAACAATAGGCAGCAATAATCCTGCGATACACACAACTAATTTATCTAAGAAGAAGAAGACAGGTAGCACTCTGAACTGCACTGCTGCCTGAATAGGTGCAGTAAATAAGCAGCTTAATGGTAGCCTTTCAGGCAGGAGGGCAACATATCACAGCATGGCATTTTTATAATCTTCTTGGCATGCCTGCAGCTCAGAGCACATAGCTGAGCGTATGTTCCTTCTTCTGCTGGGCTTAGAATGCATGTAATCGTTAGATAGTGACACATTGTGCCTTTAAGCAAGTTTAACTGTTTTATATCCCCTCTGATCTGAAGCTTTGTACATCTGTTAAGCTGCCTCTTCAACTTCAGTCAGCACATCTGTGGATCTCCTCTTTCTGAAGCCCTTGCAATGGCTTAGGTTTTGCACAATATTTCTTTGTAACGGCACAGTGTTTATTTGTAAGGAGTGTCTTTAGTATCAGCAATCTCACTGAGTGAGAGAGAAAGAGCAGAGTTAAAGAGATATGGGACATACTGGTTTGGAAAAGCATCAAGATGAACTTAGGCCAATAACTTGGAATATAAATAATCAATGAGGGCGTGGGGTCCCATCTTCGCTTTCACATATATGGGGAGAGGGGAGTTCTATCTGTATATCTTGGCCTTCTTCCCCCAACGCAGCCCTGCAAGAAGTTTCTCCATGGAACTGGAGGGGAACCAACTGGACCTTTTTGGATTCTCCTCCAAAGCCCACAGAAAATGAGGCCAGGGCGGATGTTGCTATACACGAGGGGGCTAATTTGCAGAGTCGCTGAGCAAGCTAGTTGAAATCAGTGGAAGCTGTGGATACTCAGTACATCTGAAAATTAAACTGAGGAACTCTATTAACCTATAGCTTTCCCCTCTACACTGTAGAGGTAGCCCAGCAGCCCCTCTGGAAGCTTGGCTGCTCAAGGTACTGTGCTGTCCAGCAGACAGAGGCCTCCCTGGACTCCTGGGACCTCTCACGGAGGGCCTCCACCTTTGGGGGAATTTCATCCCATGATGCTAGCATGATGATGTCATCAACAGTGCCTCCTGGAGAAAGACCAATACTATAATTTCTTTACTTGCAAGGTTTTGCTCCATCATACCAAGTATTAAAAGCATTAATAAGAGTTGCATGGATACAGGGAGAACATTTATAGGCTCAGAGTATAGTTCAAATATAGCTGTAATGAATAATTCAGAGGCTGGGTTATTACCTTGAAACATCCCCTCCAGCATAAATTGAAAGTAATAGGAGCTCAGCCATTTTTACCATAGTGCCACCCAAACGCAAAGGTGCTGCATCAATCCTTAGGTGAAAGTAGTGCTCTCTGCCCAGATTTATCAACTTTGTTTTCTGCCATCTTGAAAAATAACTCTACATTGGTGGAGAAAATTTTGGAAATAACTAACTGATAGGGTTGGGAATCCTTATCTCTGCTTTGAATTGAATGCTTTGAACTATTAGTTTTCAAAGAGCTGGGCATTTCTAGCTAACTGGAAGCCTGTGCTCAGCAAATACTAATGATTCTTGGGTGAAAGTACTTTTGTCCTACTCTAAACAACATTGCAGCTGAAAGTTTTCAACATTTTCAAACTGGTCCAGTTAACAACTAGCATGGAACAGTTAGAACAGCATAACAAGTCTACAGGGCACTGGGAACATTGGTTCCCTCACTGAAACCATCATGGGAAAACTCCCATTGACTTTAATGGCATCAGGCTTTCAACCCCTTAGGAGGTCAGTAGAACCCAACATGGATTTGCTGAAGGATTTTAATGGCATCATAGAATCATAGAATAATAGGACTGGAAGGGACCTCGAGAGGTCATCGAGTCCAGCCCCCCGCCCTCAAGGCAGGATCAAGCTCCGTCTACACCATCCCTGACAGATGTCTATCTAACCTGTTCTTAAATATCTCCAGAGAGGGAGATTCCACCACCTCCCTTGTCAATTTATTCGAGTAAATTGCTTTTTAAAGCATCAACGGCCCTTTCCATACCGAGATCTTTTGAGGACTGCCATTGCAGCAACTCTGGGATTTTAGTTTCTCAGAACCCAAACTGAACTCAAATCCCCCAAATTTTATTTAACATGTGATTTCCAAATGTGTATATAAATTCATCAAAACACATTCTCCCAACCCTTGCCAGATAGGTCTGATCTGAGAGAGGAGTGGCTAAAATTATCCTTATTTCTATAAAATAAAGATGTTAAATGACCGAGTCCAAGCATCAGTGTACTTGTTTGACTGTGTGGTGATCTCTGTGTCCACTGGTATGGTGGTAGCCTTCTATTTCAGTTTTCAAACCAAGCTATCATTAGAGATCACAAAACAAATGTACATGAAAGTTTTCCAGCAACTTCACAGAATTCAAGAAAATTCTTTGCAGATGATTGCAAAGTTCCTCTGCATTTCCTTGTGTAGTTCTGGGCATGTCCCTAATTTGCTCCAAAACACTTCAAACTTTCAAGACCCCGTATGTCAAATGTCAGCAGCATTCAAGCCATGAGGGGCTGCACAGAAATTCTTGAGCAGCTAAAATGTACAGTATATAGCTCCTTTGCAGCATTAAGGACACACTAATTTCATTCCCTAATGCACTACATATGTACATTTAAATTCTTTGTGGAGATAGTTCTGAACATGTTGAATAGGTTGATATAGACAGGAGGGAGACTATTGCTGCAGTTCTGGTTTATTGGGATAGTTCCATGCATTGGTCAGTTTAGAAGCAATATCAGGTTCCGGGACCCATCATTCTCTGTTTTGTTGCATCACACAAAAACACACGCAATATTTATGTATGATTAATTTTCCAGAACAGTAAGAACACACTTTTAAGTGCAGCGTCATTACCCCTTTGTTGCCAGTGAAGTAGCAAAGAGCTTGTCTGATCTAGCAACCATCAGGCTTTACAGTTTAACAAATTTCACTACTATAATGAAAATCCAGAGACCTGGAAACACTATACCTAGCTTCCCTGACTAATTTTATTATGCAGATACACTTAATAGCTCCTGTTACAGTCACATTTGCAACAGAAAAACAGTACTGGATTGTGACTATCACACTAAATCGACATGCATTATCAGTCATTAAAAAGGAACAAAATTAGCAGCAAGCAGTAATATTTTACAGTTATCATATCTACAACTGGTCAAGGTTCATTACAATACCACGCAATAAAGTCAGGAAGCATCAGCTCATTCTACAGAACATTTAAATCTCTATTGTATTTGTGTAGGATATAATTTCTGATAGCAATAAAGCCTAATAAAAGTTACACCCCGATGAATAAAGTGTTAATAAATTGACCCACGACACTTAAATGGCTAATTATATTTGAGATAAAGGAGGATTCACTTCTTTCTGTTGATGGTTTGAAGCTGTGTTCTAACCTACCAAATACAAAATGGTTTTATATATATCTCTACTGCCATGGTATAAATATTAATATTTCTATTTCCTGTTCAATAGATCAAATTTTTCCTACCACACTTCCTTTCATCAAATCAATCAGACCTCACTAATATATCCATGTGTGGATACATTCCATTACTTCCGTTTTTTTATTAAAAAATACTTTTGCCAACTATTCCATTTTTCAATAGACCCTTTTTAAAGGAAGCCAATATATTTTACTTTTGGGTCTTGTCTACACTTGGCACATTTTGTCACAAAAAATTGTCTTTTGGTGACAAAACAGCAATGGTGTCTACACTGCTATGTAGACTTTTGTTGGAAAAAACACCCAGTTTTGGTAACAACTGCAAGAAACATTTTTTTCCCTCCCCCTTGTTGGCAAAGGACCAGTGTGGACTCTGGTGTTTGTTTTGTTAAGAGAACTGGCTTCTGCCAGTATCCTACAATGTCTGCTCTGATGACTCTGCTCAGTGTTTTGTGATCTCTCTGCTCTGTCAGCATGTGCCCTCCTCTTTCAAAGCTCCAGGAAGTATCTGACAGCTGAGTGAGCTGCTCTGTTTGGGAAATAAACAAAGAGCAAATCATTGGAATGCTTCTGTTCTGCTCTGCACCAGGAACACAGCGGCAGGCAGACTGTTACTGCAAGGGGAGGGCTGGAGACACTGCTGTGCTGCTTTGACATTCCTCAGCTGAGGAAATTATATTTTGATGGTCAAAAATGGTTTTTGTTTTGGCATTATAATCATGCCAGGGTACCAATTGAACACTGACAACATACACAGTTGGAATCAGTCTGGCTCACCCGTGACACGAGCATTGTTAAAATAGGTGTTGAATGTGTGTGCAGTCTCTCACCAACATTCTCATCTCTCTAATAGGATCTCTATCCCATGTTGTAAGATACTTGAGCATAACTAAAGGTAAGCTTTTGGACACCACCTTCAAAGCCCTGCACAACTGTGGCTTTTCCTATGTACCCTTTTGGCTGAATCTTCCCCATTACCCTCTACTCCCTCTTCTCTGTCAGGCTACGTCTACACTGGCCCCTTCTTCGGAAGGGGCATGCTAATTTTGAAAGTCAGAATAGGGAAATCCGCGGGGGATTTAAATAAACATGGCCGCCGCTTTTTTTCCGGCTTGGGGAAAAGCGTCTAGACTGGCCCGATCCTCCGGAATAAAGCCCTTTTCCGGAGGATCTTTTATTCCTACTTTCAGGTAGGAATAAAAGATCCTCCGGAAAAGGGCTTTATTCCGGAGGATCGGGCCAGTCTAGACGCTTTTCCCCAAGCCGGGAAAAAAGCGGCGGCCATGTTTATTTAAATCCCCCGCGGATTTCCCTATTCTGACTTTCAAAATTAGCATGCCCCTTCCGAAGAAGGGGCCAGTGTAGATGTAGCCTCAATGCTCCCAAACACATTCTCATGCACACACTTGGCAGACCCCTTTCATGCAGCTCCTATGCATGCTATGCCTACCTAAACTCATCCACGAGACTCTTGGCCTGTCCACATTCAAGTCCCCCTTAAAATCCTACTGTGTGTGCTGTCCACAATGAATCAAGTTGATAGGCAATTTATACACACAAGTCAACTGTCTTTCTTATTCCACCGCCCCTGAAACCTATACATTTGTCCTTAGTTGGTGAGCTACTTGGAGTGATGACTGCCCTTTTTAAGTGTTTGAAATGCACCCTAGCATAAAGGGGCTAACATAAACACCTAAAAACAGGACAGTAGGATGGAGGGATGGAACAACCAGAAGAAAATCCAAACTCACTCATTAACCAGCACAGAAACTTTGTATTGTTTTTGCTAATCTGTTTTTCCTCACGTTCTCATCTTTTTCCTCTTATGTGTAATAAAATGAACTAATGTCCAGTCATTCTCTTCTCTTTTCCCACTTTTATCCTTTTGCCTTATGTCACTGTATCTTTTCCTATATTGACAAAGTTTGGAAAAGATGGAGCAGAAAAGGTGTGTCAGGGGGGTGGGGGAGGGTCAGAGAAGAAGAACACAACTATATATTATTCACCCCAGTAGAAAATAGGGACAGGGGAAAAAAAATCAAAGATCTGAAATGTCTATGAAACTGAATGTAGTGATCAAGAGCATACGTACCATCCTCAGGGAAAACTGTTAGGAAGCAGGGCACCATCCCCAAATTGGCTGAGAGTTCATAGAGTTCACCAACCAAGTGTAAACTCCTCAGTTACTATTACAACCTAAACAGAATCAGAGAAGTATTCCATTAAATGTTGTCACCCAGGTGAGTATTTTTGCATAGATAGCCAATCATACAGCAATACTCAGATTACTTTCAATCTCTAAGAACCAGTCACTAACACAATCAGAGGTTAGTTGCACCTTTGATCTTACACCAGGCAAAATTGCTTATAGCCTCTCCTGTGATAAACTATTTAAGATTTATTAAGCAGGAAAAGAAAATGAGAGTTATTTACAAGATTAAAGCAAGTAAATGTGTATACATACAAGTGAGTTACAGTGTTAAGATCCGAAGTAATAGAAGTTTTAAGCAAGCTCTATATTTCACTTGGGACTAACTCAGGCTAAGCACTGAGGATCTCGTTTATGCCTAATAAATCTTTCCCACCAGAGTCTACGCAGCACAGAGATCTAGTTCCTTCTTGTTAGGGTGATTTATTCCTTTCCTCCCTTGTGCTATGAGCAGCAAGCTCAGCTGATAAGAGAAACCTGCTTGCATCTCATCTCCGGAGAGGGAAAACAACAAATATTTTTTACCATCTAACATTCCACAGTAGTCTGTCTGGTGCAGATGGGCCTTTCTTGTTGGGTAGAACAGAAGATCAGCATTTCACATTAGTTGATACCACTCGTGGTGATTTACAGAGAGAAGGTCACATAACTGCTCTAGTATCTCACAACATAGGACAGAGATTCTATTAGAGAGATGAGAATGTTGGTGAGAGACTGCACACACATTCAACACCTATTTTAAAAATGCTAATGTCACAGATGAGCCAGACTGATTCCAGCTGTGTATGTTGTCAGTGTTCACTTGATACCCTGGCATGATTATAACGCCAAAACAAAAACCATTTTTGACCATCAAAATATAATTTGTGTTCAAAAGGATTTTTTTGTTTCATTTCAAAAATTTCTCTTTGGAAAAAACATAAAAATGCGTTTGAAAATTAAATTTTCATTTTTAATTAATTCCGATGTGGGGATTAGTTGTTTTCAGCCATCTCTAATTCAGACCTTTGTTTCAGCTGCATCTTGCAGCAGTCTTCCACAAGCAGAAGTTTAGACCCAACTTTTTCCACCTATTTACATGAGAAATAGCAAGTGGTTTGTGTGGTGAGCACAATTTGAGGGATACAGAGGAGAGGGGGAAGATAATAGGAAGGAACCCAGGGGGAGAATTCAATCAACACTATTGTCAAATGAATAAGGGGCAGGCCTATAGAGTAGAATCAAGCTTTTAAAAAGACACAGCAGCAGTTTCTGATGTAACAGGTTTTAAGTAGTACCAGTTGGGAATTTTACATTAAAATGATTGGGGAAAGGGGACCAGTAGGGTTGACTGAAAAAAGCTGTTTCCACATTACAACATCATCATATTTCAGAACTTTCCATTCATTTGAAAAATGTTGTTGATATTTTGGCTTTGTCCCAATTTGCTGAGAAAACCAGTTTTGGAACACAAGTGTTACCTGACGGCCAGAGATTCCAATTTTGACAGTCCTCATTTTCAGTAGTGGAAATAGCTTTATAAACACACATCTGAACCTTGCTCCTGCCTTACAAAGATCAGCTGCAAAGGAGAAAAATTGCAGATTCACCCCAACTTCTGTGTTGGTTGCTTTCCTAGGATTACAAAGAGTTGAAGGGCTTGGGAGTCTTTTGCTGGTTGTTTCATACATTAGCGTTAAGGACCGATAGCCCTGTTTTTGCTAGAGGGAGGCTTGGAAAATCTAGGGGGATTAAAACTAGTGGGATTAGGACCTTGCAGGGGATAGAAACATGGACAGTTTGAGCAGGGAGTATTTTAACCACCAGTAGAGCTCATTTAGTGATATCTATTTAACTCAAATGCCTGTCAGATGCTTGGGAGAAAAATATTCCTGAGGAGTTTACTCCTTGCTTCATCATCTCCTCTGGAAATACCCAGAGTCAAATCATCCGCTGATGCAAATCAAGCATCATAGCTTCATTTACTTTGATGGAGTTATATGGTTTACACCAATTGAAAAATGTTATGGCAGCTCAGACAGATTTGGCTTCCTGATTTTTCCTAATGTAGAAAAAAACCAGCAGCAGGTAAATACCCTGGAGCGCTCAACCCTCATTTATACATCAGAAAGAAACAAAAGCGTACAAAATGCTCAGGTTATTTTCCTTTGCATCAACTGCACGTCTTTCAGTCACTGGTTTGGATTGAAAAGTTTCACACTTCACAGGGACAAACATTTTGATATGGAGTTAGGGTATTCCGAGAAGAGTATTCATCAGTTGTTCTCCACACATCAGAGAGATCTGTTCAGCTCTTCTGCTATTAATGTGACTGCTACACTAGGAAATGCCATTTGCCTCCCTATACGGTAATGGAAAAACTTAAAAAACAACAAACAGTCTAGTAGAATCTTAAAGATTAACAAAACATGTAGATGGTATCATGAGCTTTCGTGGGCACAATCCAGTTCTTCAGAGGACAGGAGTGTTGGAAGTCCAGAAGTGGGCTGTGCCCACGAAAGCTCATGATACCATCTACATATTTTGTTAGTTTTTAAGGTGCTACCAGACTATTTGTTCTTTTTTTAAGTTTTTCCTCTTACAGACTAACTCGACTACCCCTCTGAAGCTTTTAAACAGTAAGTCAATTCCTAGGAACCCGTCTCCGGAAGGCACTTTTGGAAATTGTGTTCTAGCACCTGAAATGTCAATCCACTCACTTCAAATCTACCTTTTGCTATTTGTTGTCATGCAAGAACCTAGGACAGCCAGGAGCTGAATGTGTTTTTTTTTTGTTTTTGTTTTATTTTATTTGTGTATCTGCACATGAGCTATGATCCTGAACAGTGAAACACACAGAAACGTGGATATAATTTAAGACTATGTCTAAACTCCAGACCTTTTAGTGGCTCAGGTGTACTGTAGCCTTCCAGGTAGCTGCTCTGTGCTGAGGGGAAAGAGCATCTCCTGCTGACATAGTGCTGTCTATACTGGTGTCAGTGAATCCTATGTCAGTTGGGTGTTTTTTCAGGCCCCTTTCTGTCAAAAGTTTTACTATCAGAAGTATTGGGTATACACAGACATAGCCTACATTCAAATTGAATTTGGCTTGAGCCTAACGTATACAGAAATGGCAGTACAGCCCTATGCTGGCTCTTGATTCGCTACAGCAGAATATTACATCCTAAGTAAGAAGGAAGCAATTTTCTATTTAAATTTTTCTCAGCAAGTTTTTGAACCTATTTGCTTTACTGCAATTGTCCCTCACTGCAACCTGCACAACAGACAGCATTGGTCTGGTGGTGTTCAGTCATGATAATTTCACAGAACAATAGTTACTGGTCATAACTGCCAATCTGCTAGGAGGGCCTGATTCACCAAAGCACCTAAAAACATCCTGAAGTCACATTAACTTCTTTGGACTTAGGCACTTCACTGAACCAATGCCGTAGTTTTGAGTCCTGATTTTGTTTTATCTACAGACTCTGCCTAGTAGTTGTAAAAACAACAAGTAGTCTTCTTGCACCTTAGAGACTTACATTTATAGAAAGAGAGTGTCATGAGCTTTCGTGAGCAAAACCCACTTCATCCTAGTTGTAAGTTTAATATTTAGCAAAAAGTCCAACAATGACTTCATTGAAGACAAAGAGGAAAATCAGTAAAATAGGAACAGTAATCCTTTAACAAAGCCCATTCTTTTAGAACTCTTGCCTAAGTGTATCAATATCAACTATAAGATTTTATTAAAAGGCAAGGACACATTTCACCAAAAAGAAAATACTTGTGGGGTTTTTTTAAATGAATTAATTTGTAATTCTTAACACTGTCAGCTTTTAACTCAGAGTTGTACCACATTAGCCTGGAGTAGCCTTTGTTCTGGATTATTCCGGGAACAGAAAGTTGTTTATTTAATGGTCAGTGTACCTGCCTTCTACAACCCTACAGTAGTCAGCTGGCCTGGGTCTTTCACATTAGAGTTTTTAAACTCCTATTTAATTTTAAAAGATTAATTCTTGTTTCTGCAACTCAGTTCAATCGATTTTATATCTTTTCATGTACAGTTGAGCTGATAGGGGGCTAGCACCATATTTGGTATAAATCAATTACTGAACAGCCAATGAAATCTCCAAATCCAGTACAAGCTTTAAAAAAAAAGCAGGTAGAGATTTAGTTTCTAATGAGCTAAAACACTATGGTGTACTAGCCTCCTTCAGGGTGCTACTTTTTCATATTCATCTTTTGCATTTAGAATTAAACAGAATACCTTGTATGTTGCATTTTCCAAAGCATGGAAGTCAGCATATACTCTTTAGGTGAAATATTCATATAAGGGATATATATATAATAAAGGGATCATATAATAAAGATAAGGGACTTTAAGTAAACTTATTAACATCCAAATAGGGCTGTTAACCAAGGAAAATGCTTTCCTCCTTGAAGAATTGTCAACAAGTTTAAATTATTGACCATGTCATATTCTATTACTAGAAGCATATATCTCTTATTAGTGATCAGGATGAAAAATACCGGTGATGTTTACCATGACAAAAATTCTCTGCACACTTTTTAAAAGCAAACCCATAAATCACAGGTACAAAAAAGTTTCATTTCTTAAAGAGCACTTACAAAACTATATAGAAGCAAGCATGGATACTTGGTTGTATGTTGTTCTAAATAACTAGAAAATAAATAATCCAGGACTGTTTCACAAGATATTTTGTTATTATATATAATAATATCAGATACAAATTAACTTCCAAATCAAACAAATCAAAACCTTTCAACCTTTACCAGTATTCTTAAAAAATTGAGCCTTTGGGACCTGTTGCAAGGTTGCTAAGAAATCTGCATGGCTAGCTGGGCTTGATCCAAACTTCATTCCATTAAAACCCCTACTGACACCAATGGACTTTGCATCAGTCCTCAAAATGAATGCAAAATTGGCATTAAATGCTCCCAGATCAAAATGCACACATATTATCATCTGAGTGTTGTAAACTACTACCAGAGCTGCTAGGCAGCAAAGAATCTGTCCAACAAGGGAGTAATCCAGGAATAATTATTTTTAAATGAGAACACTGGTACAGCTGTTTCAGATGTTTTTTACACGCCTTCTCTTCTCCCCTCCCCCCCACCTCAACCAGGAGAGGCTTGTGATTAATGGAGAGATGTCATAGGCTGAGGAAGAGGTTTCTGGGTGAAGGTCTTTAGCATGTGTCATTCAGGATTAGCATGTGTTATTCAGAGTAGATGGTCATAAAGCTCCCTTTGGCCTTAAAAAATCTAAGAATGGGATGTAGGTCATTGCATTTCATTTCTTTAATAGCTACAGACTTGCCAAATCCTGAGAACACTTCTGCTTGATTCTGTGTTCAATAAGGTTTCTGTCATAAGGCCAAATCCTAGTTCCTAAGCAAAGTTCAAGCACACGGCTTATGAGTAAACTACCACCACTGAGGCTAAGGGTTCAGGAAAATTTTATCTTCCTGATCCCCAGATGGTCACTCCTCTTCCCACCTCTATTACAAGAGGAATAACATTACTCTGACTTGAGACACTGGCTTTGACACCATCTGAATCTGGCCATGACTAGATTTTGTAACAGGCTCACAGCCCATGTCTGTTGCAAGTCATTCCTGAAGGATGGTTTCCCTCTGCTCCCATTGAATGCTCTGTTCCCTTGAGACTTTCATCCTCCTTAAGAGCACTGGGGCTCTCAGACTGGAGGTGGGACAGTACTACAGTGTCTCAGAAAGTCCCATCAACATATCTCTCTACTTCCCTTAGCTCCTCCAGTTCAGCCCCCCTGGCCTCCAAAGTCCGAACTCGGTCTCTGAGGGTCAGGAGCTCCTTGCAATGGCTGCACACATACGCCACCCTCCCACAGGGCAGGTAATCATACATGTTACACTCAACGCAATAAACAGGATAGCCCCCACTCTGCTGCTGGGCTTCTGTCTCCATTTTTCTTATAAATAAGTTTAAGTATAAACTGGGCTTCTTATTAAATGTCTGGAATGTAGATTATTATAAAAGTTATGTTTAAAGAAGGTCAGAAGTCACTAGCGCCCTCTAACCTCCCTCTCCAAACTCCCTGTTAGCTGCTCCTATTCGCAAGCTCCCTGATTGCTGACTCACAGGCTTATAAAGCCCTAGTAGCCCCTCCCCCTGACTGAGGCTCAGCCAATTAACAGAGGCTTCTAGATTTCAAACCTTTTAGAAGCTCCTTCAAACAAAACAAACCAACCAACCAACCAACCAACCAAACACAAGCTCAGCACACTGCAAATATCCTCCCCCACCCTCACCCCCACACACAAACACACACTACACACAGCCACTTACCACAAGGGTCCCATATTTACTCCTCTTTTACCTGGAGAACTCCCTCTCCCTGGTCGCTGACTCACCTCACCCAGAAACAAAAAACAGGCCTGTGTAGCACTTTAAAGACTAACAAGATGGTTTATTAGGTGATGAGCTTTCGTGGGCCAGACCCACTTCCTCAGATCAAATAGTGGAAGAAAATAGGCATGACCATATATACCAAATAAAAAAAAAGTCAACACATATAAAAAGGACAAATCAAATTTCAGAACAGAAGGGGGATGGGGAGAAGGTAAATGTCTGTGAGCTAATGATATTAGAGGTGATAATTGGGGAAGCTATCTTTCTAATGGGTAAGGTAATTAGCGTCTTTGTTAAGACCCCCAGTGTAAAGTGTCAAATTTAAGCATGAATGACAGTTCAGACATTTCTCTTTCAAGTCTGGTGTTAAAATACCTTTGAAGCAGGATGCAGGTAATCAAGTCACTGAGACAATGCCCTTTCTGGTTGAAATGGCAAGAAACTGTTTTTTCTTTATGATCCTGTCTGATATCTGTTTTGTGGGCATTGATTCTTTGGCGAAGCATCTGAGACGTTTGTCCAATGTACATAGCAGACGGACACTGTTGGCACATGATGACAAATTATATTTCTGGACGAGCAGGAATACGTGTTCTTGATCTTATAACTGAATTGGTTAGGTCCAATAATGGTGTCAGCAGAGTAAATATGTGGACAAAGCTGGCAACGGGGTTTGTTGCAAGGGAAGGTACCAGGGTGGGTATTAGTGTGGTATGTCCTGTGGTTGTTGGTAAGACTCATCCTGAGGTTAGGTGGTTGTCTGTAGGAGACTATGGGTCTGTCTCCCAGAGCCTCTCAGAGTGTAGTATCCTGTTCTAGTATAGGTTGTAGTTTATTGATAATGTGTTGGACAGTTTTAAGTTGGGGGCTATAGGTGATGACAAGTGGTGTTCTATCGTTGGTTTTCTTGGGTCTGTCTTGAAGTAGATGGCTTCTGGGTATTCGTCTGGTTCTTTCAATTTGTTTTTTTATTTCTCCAGGTGGGTAATTGAGGTTTATAAATGCTTGGTGGAGATCCTGAAGTTTCTGGTCTCTGTCAGTGGGATTAGAGCAGATGCGGTTGTATCGAAGGGCTTGGCTATAGACGATGGATCGTATGGTGTTTTCTGGATGGGAGCTGGAGGCATGTAGGTAACTGTATGAGTCAGTGGGTTTTCTGTAGAGAGTGGTGTCTAATTTACCATTGGTGATTTGTACTGTGGTATCCAGGAAATGGATCTCTCGTGTAGAATGGTCCAGGCTGAGACTGATGGTGGGGTGGTAGGTTGTTAAAATCTCTGTGGAATGTCTCCAGTGTTTCTTGGCCGTGGGTCCAGATCAGAAAGATGTCATTCGATGTAGCGTAAGTAGAGAAGAGGTAAAAGGGGACGGGATCTGAGGAAACATTGTTCTAAGTCAGCCATAAAGATTTTAGCGTACTTTGGGGCCATGCGGGTACCCATGGCTGTGCCACTGATCTGGAGGTATAAGTTGTCCTCAGAGTGGAAATAATTGTGGGTGAGGACAAAGTTACATAGGTCTGCTGCCAGATTGGCAGTAGTGTCCTCTGGGATAGTGTTTCTAATTGCTTGTAATCTGCCTTCATGTGGGAGGTTGGTGTATAGGGCTTCTACATCCATGGTAGCAAGGATGGTGTTATCAGGGAGGTTATCGATGTTTTGTAGTTTTCTCAGGAAGTCAGTAGTATCTCGGAGATAGCTGGGGGTATTGGTTGTGTAAGGTTTGAGAAGAGAGTCTACATAGCTAGATAATCCAATAGTGAGCGTGCCGATACCTGAGATGATGGGACGTCTGGGGTGTCCTGGTTTATGGATTTTGGGAAGCAGGTAGTACAATCCTGGTCGGGGTTCAGAAGGTGTTTCTGTGTGGATTTGGTCCCGAGTAGATGAAGGGAGGTCTTTAAGGAGGCAGTGTAGTTTCTTTTGGTATTCTGAGGTGGGATCAGAGGAGAGAGGTTTGTAAAATGTGGTGTTGGAGAGTTGTCTGGTTGCCTCCTGGTTATAGTCGGACTTATTCATAATGACCACAGCAACCCCTTTGTCAGCTGGTTTGATTATAATGTCCGGGTTGTTTTTGAGACTCTGGATAGCATAATGTTCAGCGCGGCTGAGATTGTGTGTCGTTTGTGAATAATGTCAATCTGTGCATTGTTGTGGAAGCTTTGTATATAGAAGTCCAGATTGTAATTCCTACCATCAGGGGGAGTCCATATAGAATTATTTTTCCTTTGGTGTTGATATGGGGGATCTGGTTGGTCAGACCAGACTTGTTCATTGGTAGTTTGGAAATATTCTCATAGGCAGAGGTGGCGAAAGAAAGTCTCAAGGTCACCACAAAATGGAATCCAGTTTGTGGGGGAGGTGAGGCAGAAAGAGAGACCCCAGGATAAGACAGACTCTTCTGCTGGGTTGAGTTTGTAGCTGGAGAGGTTAACAATATTATATGGTGGGTTGAGGTAGTTGCTGTTGTAGCCTGTGCTGTGGAGCAGTTTAGAAAGTTTATTGTCTTTTCTTTGTTGTAGGGAATAGAAGTTTGTATAGCAGATTTCTTGTCCGGTGGAACAAAAGTCTTGTAAGGTGTTAGTCGGTGTGGATGTTTGTCTTGAGATGAGAATCTCTAGGTTAGAGATGTCATTCTTGATGTTTTTCTGTTTCTTGTATAAGATACTTATCAGGTGGTTCCTTAATTTCTAGAAAGGCATTGAATACATCACTGAGCTTGGTAAATCAATGTAGAAATACTACAAACATTAAAAAAAAAGTAGGCAACGTTATTTTCCCCCCCTATCAAAAAGAAAGTATGTAACTAGTATTACTATGTATCATGTATCACAGGACAGTAGCAAATCTGTCCCAACAGAGGAAAAACAAAAAAAAAGGAAAAAATAGGCAAAATTTAATTAACTTTGAAACTTAACTTCATTATTACTCTGTAAAATGACAAGGGTAAATTTTGTAACTGAGAGCAGTCAGTCGTTTCCTTTACCAGCAAATATGCATCAATACACAAAAAGAAATAATGCCTATAAATGCAATTTTTAATTTTTTTTCAAAGCTATTAAGTAACCAGGACTAGGAACAATCATCGATCTTTAGTAAATACTGCACTCATTAGGGGTACGTCTAGACTTCAGGCTTTTGTAGACAGAAGTTTTGTCTACAGATACTGTCGACAAAGCTTCTGTCGACAAAGAGCCTCTAAACTACATCCAAGCCGCTTTGTCGATGTGACAGTAGAGATGCAAAAGACAGTGTAGCTTCAATAATGCCTTCTGTCAACAGAACTCTGTCAGCAAAAGGCGTTATTCCTTGTAGAATGAGGTTTACAGCCGTCGACAAAACTGCTGAGTTCTGTTGATGTTATGTCGACAGAACTCAGTGGCAGTGTGGACGAACGTATGGTTTTGTCGACAAAAGTCCACTTTTGTCAACAAAACTCTGTAGTCTAGACACACCCTAGGCTGGCAATGACTGGTAAAAAGAAGTCACAAACATCCACAAGCATGATGGCAGCTGTAGTAAGATACTGAATTCTTCACACCCAGAACTGTTTACCTCTGTCAAAATCCTTGAACATGACTGACAGTTGAATGAAGACAACTACAGTATATCATTATTAACAGAATTCTATTTACTTGTGACTCTCACCGACTAGTGTAGAAAGAGGTTCTGTTTCAAAGTGAAAGTTGAACTTTTTTTGTTGGTGGGATGAGGCAAAAGTACTCAATGTTCAACTCAAACAATAGGCTTTAAATATAAGTGGTTACCAAATATGTATCTTGGTAAGAAGACTTTTTTCCCCAAAAGCTTATAGCAGGAGGGAGTGTAAACGGCTAACGTGGAACACGGCAGGCTGGTTGAACATATAGTTTAATTGGCTGGTTGAACATATAGTTTAATTGGTTTACATCCCTAATACCAGCACTACATAGTGTAAGTCCATGCCTTAGATTTTGTTATCTTGTATGTTGTGTGCATCCTTACATGTATATGGAAATACCAAGGGGCAAGGATTGTGTCTCTATAATGCTCTGGTTCTAGGAGAGCTTCCAGTTTGCCTTTGGGTCCAACTATCTGGGGTATGGGAAAACCACGGCTGGGGTCTGCAGAGCAGGTAGCTTTGGAAGATCGGCAGGAATTTTTACTGGATTTCTTTTCATCTGCCAGCCAATGGTCTTTCCCCATGTAAATTGCCACTTGGAAGCTGCAACTAGGGGAGATGCGTCAAAGAGGATGAGGGATAGTTTTACAATCATAAAGTTGGATGAGACCTCAGGAGCTCACAAAGTCCAGTCCCCTGCCCAAAGCAGGACCAACCCGAACTAAATTATCCCAGTTCAGCAGAAAAGGATTTGGGGATTACAGTGGATGAGAAGCTGGATATGAGTCAGCAGTGTGCCCTTGTAGCCAAGAAGGCCAATGCATATTAGGGTGCATTAGGAAGAGCATTGCCAGCAGATCTAGAGAAGTGATTATTCCCCTTTATTCGGCCTTCGTGAGGCCACATCTGGAGTACTGCATCTAGTTCTGGGCTCCCCTCTACAGAAAGGATGTGGACACACTGGAAAGATCCAGAGGAGGGCAACAAAAATGATTATACAAATAACTGTAGGTAATAGAATGTAAGCATCCTTTCCCACAATCATTTAAGTCACCGCGTGATAGAGTACAGCACTTGCCTGGTTGCCTGGGAATACTGGGCTCTTGATTCTAGATTCACATCGATATTTATTTTAATTCTCAGTTCTAATCCCCCTTTTCAGTTCTAGTCTAGTCTAGTCTTTCTGTAGCATATCCGTAATTGCATATCCGTATTTAACAGATAAATTACATGCTGACTATTTATAGTCTGTATTAATTATGTAGGGTTTTTTTAAGTAATCATTGAAAAAATATGCATCTTCAGAAGTAGAGCAGCAGTACTACATGAAATGAATAAGGGAACATAATTAGTGATGAGCAAATTGGTTTGAATAGAAAATAAAAGCCAGTCTGAGTCAGACCATTTCTGGTATTCAGAAGTATCCAACTAATCTTGAATAGTCACCGTCTTCTTCTTTTTCTAGCTGCATCTCGGATGAGAAGAAATACTGGAAGCCTCATAAGAAAGTCCTAATTATGGAGTCTATGGCCAGAAAAGACTACTAAGTAAATCCTATATATCACAGACCACCTGCATCACTCAGTACCCACACACTAAATTCAGCAGCTGAAATGAGACCAAAGTATTACAACTCACAAGAGACAAAGTTATTCTGTCCCACAAGCAGAGAACATGAGGGACCAAGGTGTATCAGTGCTCCAGGCCCCTGCAGTGGAAAGGAACTGATTAAATGAGATACACCCGTATTATCCTGGCTATTGACCCATATGCTGGAGAGGAAGCCAACTTCCTAAACTTCTGCCAACCTGAGCTAGGAGGAAATTCCTTCCCAACCTCAGATTTGGCTATCATTTAGATCCTGAGAAAGGGTCACGCTGAGAGATATTTTTGCCCAATTTTTATCTTCTTAGAGTCTCTGAATATCTTCTATTGTTTGTAAGCCAGATTCGGCCTTGGACATTCATGCATGTCTCTTTCTGATGTCAATGGGAGAGGCATGTGAATATCCAAAAGCAGATTTTGGCCCTATTAGTACAAAAATTATGATAAAACCTGTAGGGGTGAAGCTGGAAACCAAAGAGAAGAGTCTTGGGCCAGGTCTGTACTAGACCGGCAGCTCAGCTTACGGTATGCAACTCCAGCTACATAGGATACATAGCTAGGGTCATCTTACCTTAAGCTAAGCTTGGTGGCAACCCCACATTTGGAGGCTTAACCCTAACCCTTACAAGAATGGGAGTATCCGCTCACCACTGAGGGAGCCCTCTGAGTTCAATTGAGCGAGTTGTAACTAGACTCGCTAAATTGAACTCTGGAAGATCAATCACGGCAGCATCGTTCTTCCACAGAGTAAAGACAAGCCCTTGGTTTCACAAAATGGAAGCCATGCTAATGTGAACTTAATGGCACCATCTTCCACCATCTGTATGGAAACGTTGATACAAAAAGCAGAATGATTGATGGTACAGCAAACTGAAATATCAATAGTGTGGTTGCGTGTAGGAGGTGCAAAGCAAATTTCCCATCTCTGCTTTAGCACAGTTTGCCAGTTGTGGTCGGGGGGGGACTATAAATTTTAGTATTAAAAAGGTACTCTGGTCAGTGTTTTCACATTCTAGTAACACTCCTGAAACATGTATTGCCTGGGTTCAAAACACGTAGTCTGTCCTACTGGGAACAAAAGCTGCCATTCAGTTGTACTCAGCACCAATCACAGTCTTCCCAGAGTGCACTGTGACTCACATCATACTATGCTGTACTTTTTGGCTCTTTAGAGGGTTAAACACCTAGAAAAATAAAGATACTTTCAATTTTGAGCATGTTAGGAGGCCTGTGATTAAGATGAGTAATTTGATATCAGCTCTACTACCTTACTTAAGAATTATTAGGTGATGAATTGCCCAATTTCAAACCCACTTGAACTCTCTGGGTTCAGAAGTTTTGTGAGGTTTACAAGTGGCTAAGGAGAAAGTCTGAAAGAAAAGGAGGGAAAGAAAGTAATCAAATGAAAAATAGAACAGACTACATAAAGCAAAAAACAAATATGAATGACCGGGGGAGGGTTGGAAATTATATAAGTATTGAACAGCAAGCACCCACTTGGACTAATCTAGATTTTCAAGGGAGAAAGAAGCCTCTTCTGTCATTAATATATGACACAAGTTTCCATTTAAAAAGAAAACCATTTCCTTATCTGCATCTTAACACCCTTTGAGAGGAGCGGGAAAAAGATTAATAGGGAAAAGGTCCAAGCACACAAATCACAAACCCCCAAAAATAGTTTCAGAAGTTTTCCCAAGCTCCACAAAGTTCACTTAATTGTAGAATCATAGAATACAAGAACTGGAACAGACCTCACAAGGTCATCAAATCCAATGCCCTGCCTTGGACCAAGCACCATCTAGATCAATGGTTCCCAACCTTTTATATACTGGGGACCGGCAAACCCATTCACAAACATTTGGTGAATGGGTAACGTTTTATTTGCATATGTGCATATTCATTATGCAAATACAGGATATGCAAATAAAATGTTGCCAGTGTACTAAAATATGTACCACAGCCCCAGGAGCCTCATACCCACCCTAACTCCTCTGCTCCCCCATATTATGTTATACAGCCCCGGCCATCAGAGCAACCGCCCACTGGGCAGCCTTGGCCTCAGCTGCCATGCAGTAGGTCCTGGTCCCACTTCCACATGGCAGCCTCCTCTGCCACACGGCCACGGCAGGTCCTGACCACAGGAGCAGGGCTCCTTGCCCTCCTACTGGAGAAGGACCCAGCCTCCCACCACGCGGCCACAGCTGCCCCACAAGTGCCTCAGCCAGTCTCCATAGAGCCCCGCTAGTCAGGCCACATAACAGTTGCCAGAACTGGGACCACAGTGAGGCTGCCCCAGTAGGGACAGCCTCCCCTCAGCCCTGGCTCCAGACACAGCACACCTGGCTGCCAGCTGCCCCATTCCCCATACTGTGTGGGGAAGTGGGTGGGAAGGAAATTAAAAGCTGGGGGCATGGCCTGGCAATGTGCCGCAGCCTGGCAGGCAGGGGTTCATGGCCCACAACTAGGAACTGCTGATCTAGATCATCCTTGACAGATATCTGTCTAACCTGCTCTTCTGGTGATGGAGATTCCACAACCTCCCTAGGCAATTTATTCCAGTGTTTAGCCACCTTGGCAGTTAGGAAGTTTTTTCCTAATGTTCAACCTAAAACTCCCTTGCTGCGATTTAGGCCCATGGCTTCTTGTCCTATCTTCACGGGTTACCATAACATAAATTTCATAAGAATCACCGTACTGGGCCAGAGCAAAGGTCCATCTAGCCCAGTAACCTGTCTACCAACAGTGGGCAGCACCAGGTGCCCCAGAGCAGGTGGACCGAAGACAATGATCAAGCCATTTGTCTCATGCCATCCTTCTCTAGCTTCTGACAAACAGAGTCCAGGGATACCATTTCTATCCCCTGGCTAATAGCCTTTTATGGATCTAACCTCCATGAAATTACCTAGCTTCTCTTTAAACTCTGTTATAGTTCTAGCCTTCACAGCCTCCTCTGGCAAGGAGTTCCACAGATTGACTATGCGCTGTGTGAAGAAGAACTTTCTTTTATTAGTTTTAAACCTGCTACCCATTAATTTCATTTAGTGTCCTCTTTCCTGTTAAGGAGAATAATTTTTCTCCTTCCTCCTTGTAACACTCTTTAGGTACTTGAAAACTGCTATCCTGTTTCCTCTCAGTCTTCTCTTTTCCGAACTAAACAAGCCCAATTCTCTCAGTCTTCCCTCATAGGTCATGTTTTCTAGACCTTTAATCATCTTTGTTGCTCTTAATCTTAGCTATAGGATCACCTGTCACTTATATAGGCACTCACCTTTATTGTGACCAGCAATGTGCATGCATCCAACTCCAGCAGAAGCCTGGTTTGGAGATGGCAATTAATTTGGTTGGTAATGATTACAATAGTTCCAGGATAGTAGGCCAATCGCACCTCTGCCTGAGAATGGGTTACACCCTACAATCCATACAAAGAGGTGACTATCTCTGAAACAGCCCTCTGGAAGGAGGAACTAATTCTAAGGCCTTCAGGACACGGAAGGTCTCTGCTATATGTTTGTACAGGTGCCTAGCATGATGAGGCCTTGGCCTCCAGACATTTCTATATTACAAAACAAAAACTACAACAGCAGCCATCAGGAAAGAGTGGAATATGAAGTACTCCCATTAAAATTCATCACAATATTTCTCTGCAAATATTGAAACAATGAGTCTGAAACATGCTCAATATTCCATCCACAGGTCTCTAAGTGAAGTAACTGTTCAAATACCTCCTTCCTAATTAATCTAAACCTCAATAAAAGGAAGACTTGTTGTGAACCGTCTCTTGTGGCATCCCTAAATGCACTTTTACGTGGGCCTCTGGAAAGGCATCAGGCTGCGCGCAGACAGTGAGAGAGAGTTGCTGAATTCTCAAGGACAGACCATTCTGCCAGATTAAACAATATTCACTCTCTGTCAGAAACTCCGCTTCAAAACTGCCAAAGCACGAGGAGAACGAGCACTGCTTAGACCTTTCTGTGCATGACAGGATAAAACACAAGATTCTTCCGCCTAAAGGAATTCAGATAATGAAATAATCTTTAATCTTTGTCCCTGCAAGGCACTCTCAACACCTGTTATCCTTGATACCATCACGGGCAAAACAGTGTGTGAATTCATCTTCAGGCTGGTAATTATTCCAGCTAATTATTCATTTGGATGTGGGGTGATTACCAATGCTCCTTCAGGTGCAATGCCAGCCACTTTTATTCTAGCTGATGCTTCACAAACAGAGCAGGAAAGTTGCTCTTCCATCCACTCCCCATCTTTGTAGAGATGAACTGTCATGTGCATTATGATCCAGGCTGCAGTGAAGCAGCCTGGATAAGTGGTTACAGGTAAAACTATTTTGAAAGTCCATCACAGGTCACTTTGCACAGCCTTAGGTAAAGCAATAGTGTGTAGGGACAAATGTTTATCCAGACCAATGGTTCTTATTGTTTTCCAACTAGCCCAGATTTACTCCTCTCAAATCAGGATCACCTTCCTATTCAACAATATATACAGACCTGGCAGATGTTTAATTGCATTTTAATTAAACACTGGACTTTTTATACTCAGGTCCTAGCTGCTCAAAACACTGGTGATCACACCTCTGCTACCTATTTACAAAGGGCAGACTGAGAACCCTTCAGACTAGAACAAGGGTCTCCAACCTTTTAAAGCAAGAGATCACTTTTTGAATTTAAGTGCAATCCAAGATCTACCTCAAATAGAAATACCTTTGCCTCACCGCCATCCCGCTCCTTCTCCAAGACCCTGTCCTCCCTCTCTTGCCCATCCTCACTCTCTTTCATCAAGCTGGGGCAGAGGGCTGGGTGCAGGCTCTGGTCTTGGATTAAGGACTTGAGTGTGAGAGGGGCTTTGAGCTGAGCGCTTGGGATGCAGGAGGGGTTCTAGGTGCAGGGTCTGGGAGGGTGTTTGGATGCTCAGGGCAAGGGCAGGGGCTCGGGGTGCAAGAGGGGTTTCATGACTGGAGTAGGAGCTTGGGATGTGGGCTCCAGATGAGCACTGCTTACCTCAGCTGGCTCCTGGGCAGTGGTGCAGTGAGGCTATGACAGGCTCACCCCTGCCCTGGAGCGCTCCCTAAAACGGCCCGAAAACTCCCTTCATACCAAGTCCTGTTGTGGCCCCTCTCTCCTCCCCCTCCCCTGCCCTGCACAGCAAACAGGAGGCTCCCCAGGGGGGAGAGACAGCTCCAAGGCAAAGGGAAGAAGATGAGCAGCAGTGCGGGGAGGGGCAGCTGAAGTGCCAGTGCTTGATAGCCTCTTGGCCAAACCAGTCAGGATCACCTGTCAGAGGCTCCAAGATCTACCAGTAGATCCCGACCAACTGGTTGGTGAGCACTGGACTAAAAAGATCATGACTCCAAGAGAACGAAATCCACAGAAACTGAACAACCAGCTTCCAGTATATTCGGAACAAAGACTTCGAAGGGCTTATCTACATAGAGAAGTTAGTATACAGTAAGCAGGGCTCGACAAATCATGTAATCTACTCGCCCGGGGTGAGTAGATTACAAGCCAGCACAGCCGGCGCTGTGCGATCTGCACATGCGCAGCTCTCAGAACCGTGTGTCTGGCAAGCAGGGCTCGCCGCCGCTTGGCGGGCCCTGACAGTAAGTTTGGGTATAAATTGCAAATGCACTAGCTACCCCCCCCCCCAACATCCCTGTGATGCTCTTATTCTGCACACAAAGAGTGCCTTTGGGTGCTCTAGCAGCCTATTAAACTAAAGCACAAAGGCACACCCTATGTGAAGTAAGGGTATCTACATGAGAGTATTGTGGTGGAATAACTAGTCTTAGCTTCTGCACCTGCTTCCCCCGCCGTCCTGCCCTCTTACCACAGGTACATGAAATACAGAAGACAACGTTGGCACTGATACTATAACTATAAAACTTTCACAGCAGCCAAGAGGCGGTCCCAGCAATCTCGGAGAGGTTTCCCACTTTTATCATCAGACAAGAATCTTTTCCCTTTTTTTTTTAAGCACAAAATTCTTGTCATCAGATGCTCAGAGTGATACTCGACATTCCTGCTGTTATGGCGATGGTAGACGTTCCTGCTCTGTTACCGTGATGATGGGGTGTCGGAGGAAAAATCCAGTTCCACATCCAGTCAGTCTGGGTGTCGTATCAGATGTAAGAGCTGAAGCTTATCAAAGCTCAGTGTTGCAGGGGCACTCCACTATGGAGGTTAGAATAAAGGACACAGTCTTTCAATGCCAAATAAAAGGTTGAAAGCATGAATTAATAGATAGATTCATATTTTTCCATTTTCATTTACCGGCTGTAACTATGGTCTGTGTGCCCAACTATATCTGATTGTGCAAACTCTGACTAGCTTTGTGACCTGAGAATCAGGCTGACTGATTTTGGAATCAGGGGCACACTGCACGGAGTGACAAATACGCACTAGAATTTATAAAATATAAGGAGGGAAAGTCATTTTCGGGGAAATGACTTGAGAAGATGCTTTTTAAATACACGTGCTACAAGTAGCCAGATCTTCCAGATCATCACCAATATGAGGTCAGACCTGATTGGTGAAATCTGACCCCAGTTAAGTGTTCAGTACAGTAGCCACTACAGCGAGAGCAAGAACTGTTTTAATAACTGGAGCCTAGCAGGACTGCCTTAATTGTCAATCCAACCTGCAAAGTGTGGATAATGGTGTATGAATTGGCACAAGGATCTGTTCTATAAAACTATATGGCTACGTCTAGACTGGCATGATTTTCCAGAAATGCTTTTCATGGAAAAGTTTTCCGTTAAAAGCATTTTCGGAAAAGAGCGTCTAGATTGGCACGGATGCTTTTCCATCAATAACAGACTGGATGGAAGGGATAGTTAAGCTGCAAGGTGAAGAATTAAAGTGAACCACACAGATAGTGGAAGGAGAATAGGGATTCATGGTGGCATTGTCAGGTTGCTGCAATGACAGCCTGGGCCAGAGTCAGCTAGAGATTGAAGACTCTTTTGGGAAAGCAGTTTCATTTGTCGCTCCTCTCTGGGAGTGAGTTGCAGGTACCAATGACCAGGCTTGTGAGTTTGGTGTCTCAGGATGACTGTTTAGTGGTGGAAAGGAGAATGGACAAGGGTACGTCAGGCACTTCAAGCCCTTGCTTCCTGGTTAGAGCTAGCAGGAGGCCGAAAGCTATTCTGGGCAAAGTCTCTTCTCAATCTGCCCCTGAAAGAACTGCAGCATGGAGATGCATGAGCCGTGAGGTAGGGTGTTGCTGAATTCCACTGTATCCAGTTATTCCTGGGGGAGAGGACAGAGGAGGGAATGCAGGCAGGCCTAGCTCACCCTCTGAATGCCCTGTGTGGAGGAGAAAGGAATGTTGTGCCCGGTGGCCATGTCTGGGTTGGGATAATTACACTTTGCCGTAGTGAAGCTCTTCTGTGCTTTCAATGGGTCTGTCGAAAATGACCCGCTTCAAAAGATCCAAAAAACAAGGAGTACAGGATCTTTCGAAACAGGGCATTTCTGTTGAAAATGCCTCGTCTAAACTGCCTTTTTTTTTTTTTTTTTTTTAACAAAAAAGCCCCTTTTCGGAAAAAAGCGACAGCTGCCATTATGCAAATGAAGTGCGGGATATTTAAATCCCAGCTTCATTTGCAATATTGACATGCCTAATCTACATCCCTTTATTGAAAAAGGGATGTAGTTTAGACCCACCCTAAGTATCACTGCCCTATAGAGACAGCAGGGCCCATGAAGTGGACAGGGGTGTACTTGTTCTGCATGTGGCCAGTAGAGGTGAGGAGCTGACTCATGGCAGGCACAGGCAAGGCCTCCTCACATGAAGGACTGGAGGTAGTGAGATTCCTCACACCTCGGGGTACGCCTGAGAACATACACACCATGCCCCCCAAAAAACGGAGTGAGACGGCTAGCTAGCTTCCACTCTGAAAGGGAAAGGGTGGGTTCCATGCCACTGGCTTCCTCCCACCTCCAGGAGTTGGCTCAAGAATAGAGATACAAGGCAGTGGGATGAACCACGATCAGTGAGGTAACAACTGGGGGGAACCAGGGACAGGTGAATATTCAACAGCCAGATACTCCTTGGTTGATATTCAACTGGCTAAATAGCACTAGTAGATGTGTACCTCAGCAATGGTTTTATTTGTCCTTCCACCGGTACAGATTCCTGTGCATTGGCAAGGCTTTGTGGTAGGCCGAGCGCTGCTTAAAAATATAATATGGCTCCTAAAGAGGAATAAGGAAATATTAAATTCCCGTTTTCCCCTGGGGAAAATCTCTTTCAAGATCTGCACAAAATAGTAACCAACATAATTTTGACTTAGGAAGATAACCTTGGAAATGGGGAGGGGGGATAGAATTTTTCTAATTTGTCTTTAGTTTCCTAAATATGAAATTACATAAAAACACACGTGCCATAAAGCAATCATTTTAATGTACAATATAGCACATTGCTTTGATTTGCTTTTTAATAACCACCACTCAGAGACTGCTTCAGGTTCTTAAATAATTGGGAAGGCAACTCCAGCCCCTCAGAATCCAGTGGTCATTAGCAATGAAAGATCCTAAATAGCTAACACAGCTCCAAGCAGCAAACTGGTTTTATATTCTTAAAGAGGCAATTAATAGTTTTGTATTGTTTTGTTCTCATCTGTTTGAGGGCTTTCTGTGCTTTGGTAGAGTATTATTTATGGCCTAGTTTGATATCAAGCAGAGCTTTCTACTGACTGACTGATGCCTTCTGATACAAGACGACATGCTAATGTGGTGCTGTCTGAGTTAAAAATAAGCAGCTAATCGTCTGTATATTCTATTCCTGATTCCCAAACAAGCCATGTCCTTTGGGAAATCACCTACCAGTAGCTTTTTCCCAGGTCATTAGGATCACCGTCACTGAGCCTTACACCACTCACTTAGCTCACAGGAAAGTAAGTCCATATGTTGACATTCTTTAGGTTATTGTTATTATTATTATTTAGGTTAAGGGTATTAACATGGCATGTGTGTTGCTAAATGTTTCCCATGGGGAGTAAATGATGCCTTCTCCCATCGAAAGCACAGAAGAGCTTCACTACGGCAAAGTGTAATTATCCCAACCCAGACATGGCCACCGGGCACAACATTCCTTTCTCCTCCACACAGGGCATTCAGAGGGTGAGCTAGGCCTGCTTGCATTCCCTCCTCTGTCCTCTCCCCCAGGAATAACTGGATACAGTGGAATTCAGCAACACCCTACCTCACGGCTCATGCATCTCCATGCTGCAGTTCTTTCAGGGGCAGATTGAGAAGAGACTTTGCCCAGAATAGCTTTCAGCCTCCTGCTAGCTCAAGCAAGGGCTTGAAGTGCCTGACGTACCCTTGTCCATTCCCCTTCCCACCACTAAACAGTCATCCTGAGACACCTAACTCACAAGCCTGGTCATTGGTACCTGCAACTCACTCCCAGAGAGGAGCGACAAATGAAACTGCTTTCCCAAAAGAGTCTTCAATCTCTAGCTGACTCTGGCCCAGGCTGTCATTGCAGCAACCTGACAATGCCACCATGAATCCCTATTCTCCTTCCACTATCTGTGTGGCTCACTTTAATTCTTCACCTTGCAGCTTAACTATCCCTTCCATCCAGTCTGTTATTGATCTTGCTCCACTCATTGCCCCTGGCAGAAGTCCCACGACTATTCAAATCTCCTCCTCTGTACATTTATCCTTCCATGTCAACTCTACTATCGGTTCCTGGTAGGGTGACCACAATGTTCTAATTTTATAGGCACAGTCCCGCTATTGGGAGGGTGGTAAAGCAGTGGAATGGGTTACCTAGGGAGGTGGTGGAATCTCCATCCCTAGAGATTTTTAAGTCTCGGCTTGACACAGCCCTGGCTGGGTTGATTTAGTTGGGATTGGTCCTGCCTAGAGCAAGGGGCTGGACTTGATGACCTCCTGAGGTCTCTTCCAGCTCTATGATTCTATGATTAGATGCCTATATAAGACAGGGCCCCAGTTATCCCCAATTTTTCACACTTGCTACTTGGTCCCTCTAGTTCCTGGACAAACAACTTGACTTCTCTTTCCTCATCTACTCCCCATCTGCCATCCCTACATTTTGCTTTTAAAATCCCTGCTCAGCTTCTCCTTCTCATTCTCTTTACCATCCTTTGCTGTGAGCCTTGGTCAAGCATCTTCCTTCTTCATTTACATCATCTGCAAAATTTCTCGCTCACCAGTCAAAATTCTGGTCCTTGTTTGTTTGTGTGTGGGTGTTTTTTGTTTGTTTGTTTGTTTTTGTTTTTTGCATGGATCACCCTTCTAACAAAATATCCATTTTATCTGGACCAAGTATCCAACAAATAGTTCTCATCTGTGCCTCAATCTTCATTAGGCAGCAGAGAAGTCACTATGCTGCACTGGGCATAATGGTTGAAAGGAAGATCCGAAGCAAGAAGTTACCTGTACATTGAAGACATCTCAGCCCATATCTTCCCAGCAACCTTTTCTGAGCAAACAACTAGATTAAAATCCATAAAACCCCTACACAAGAGAAGAGCAATTGTCCAATACTCGCCCATGGTATGTCCCGAAGTACAGAAATCACTCATTTCTGTCTAAGTCCACTAGACACGCAATTGGCTCCCAGGCCTTTTGGAAGGATAAAGCCACTAGGCATTCTAGTTCAGCTGGAAATCTGCCAAAATTCAAACGAATGTTCATCAGTTGCTCATTACATATGCTGACTCTGCCTTTATTACATCAGCTCTGCAATTGCACAGTCACCGCTCCCAATACATCACATGGGAACATGGCGAGCAATATACCAACATCTGGCAAGGCAGCTGTGAACAAGTGCATCTGTGTGATGTGGGCCGGCTGAGCATCCATTAATACGGAGAGCACATGCATACCCAAATGGATTTCATCAATATGTCGGACCCCCCTTGTCCAACACCCTTGGGACCTGACTGGTTCTGAACAATGGAGTTTCCTGGATGAGGGGAGGTCAAGGCTCCCTACCTGGCTGTAGGCTCTGCTACCAGGTGGGACTGCGCTTCTGGATGCTGGCTCTGCTACCTCTAACCCTGGCTGGGGTTGTGTACTGCCAGCCCTGACCAGGGCTGTTCTCTCCTCTGGGGCTGGGCTCCCCACCACCAGCTCACTCCAGGATGCTCCTGAGCCTGGCCAGCCGAGGCCCTCTGGTTCAACAATATTTGTGGTTCTGCCAGACCACGGATGTTGCCAGACCAGAGAGCCCCAGGTTTTAAAGGTTCAGCCTATAGTTTGTTAAATAAGCCTGGGAACTTTTTATTTTTGGATTTTACTAAAAATAAAAATATCTAAACTTAAGCCAGATCACGAGTGGAAGTCTCAGCTGAAGGCTTTCATATCCAATTTCCTAATCATTCACAAAAAAGTCAAATTAGGGTGTGATCATGGAATTATTTTACCCCTCTCCAACGTATTTCCACAGCGGAAAAGAACTTGAGTTGAAAATATGGGAAATCTTTAGACATTTGCTTTCGCCATTAGAAAATAATACTGTGCCAAGTACAAATCCAGACATCTCTTGTAATGACATGAGCAAAATGAACGGAAGATTGAATTGTAATCTTATCAGACTCCATCTGCGGTGCTGCAGGCTGACGAGGCTGCGGCTGGACTGGAGGGGCCAGGAGCACTGGCAGTGGGCAGTGGTTTGCTATGGTGATGCTGAGTGCCCCAGTGGCAGGTCCATGGGCTGCCATGCCAGGGCAGCAGGGCTGGTCTCACATGGGGAGCCTGCCAGGAGACTAGGCAAAGAGTGGAGCCGGGCTGGCGGGGCCGTGGGGGGTCAGAAATGACCTCCCCCGCCAGTCCAACAATATCCCTCCTTCAGGACCATTCAGATCCTGCGGGTGCCGGATCAGGGAGGTGCAATCTGTACTAAAAAATACGGGAAAGCAGCATTTTTCTTCTGCAGACCCCAGGCAGTAAACTGTCAAAGCTGAATTAAGTCAGTGTTCAGTTGCAAACTTTTGAAAGACCAATTACAATCTTTTATGGGTTTGTTCAAACATTTCAAAGTTACGAATGATCCATTTGAGGTGTTCGTAGCTCCGAGGTTCTACGTTTCTTATTGAGGTCTCAAGCTAGAGCCTTCTGTGTCCAGCAGGTGTCTATAGTACTGTCCCAGTTTGGTTTATAGTCCTTCTTGAACTCTTATTTTCCTTTTCTAACACAATTTGATAGGTATGTGCCATTTTACAAACCTCTGACTTTTCTGACGGACATTCAGCACATCAGAAACATGCAGCAAGTATGGGAAATGAGCTCTCCTAGAAACAGCCTTAAACAGCGGCAGATGAATCCCCCTCCTCTGCTGCCTCCAAACCGAAGCCATGAAAACCAACAACAGGAAAAGCGGGTCTTAAGCATATACGCTTGTGCATTATGCAGATTCAAAATGGTTTAATGGAAGAAGAGTACAGAGTATCCACCCCAGTCTTACACAGTTCTCATGACTAACCAGTTTTAGCAATGGACCAGCTATTCACACTGACACTTGCTGTGGAGAAACTTTTGTCTTTCAGGGAGGAAAAGTTAAATACCTGCAAACAACACAACTCTTGTCATGCAGTTCCTGTGTAGACACAGCCTAAGTCAGGTCTAAGGCATAGAGCATGGTGAAGCTTACACTAGAGTTGCGTTGATACTTGCTCTGCAGCTACACAGAGAATCTCAGTCTCCAGAAATTCAAAGGGATTTTAGTTTTTAGAAGCGGTACAGACCTTGTAAAGTTTGCTCCCCTGTGCACCAAAGGAAGGAGACTAGAACAGATGACTCGAGAAGAATATTTCTTTTGCAAATCCTACATAAAAGGTTTTAGACTCTGGTTTAAAAGCACAGCCCGGTCTACCAATCAAATGCAGACTTGCCAGCACAGTATGAAACAGGACAGACGCCGAACAGGATGAAAAGGATTGTCTGAATTAAATCAATTTTTAAATAAGTCAAAATGAGTTTCCTGGCCCGTTTTGGACTCAAAAGGCTCTCCAAATTTTGCCCATAGTCAGAATATATTTCACTACTTTATTATGGTTAAACTGGCAGATAAGATGGTATGAATTACCTCTCAGGTTATCAGCTGCATTAGCTGTGGTGGAGGTTGATGAATTTCCAGGTAGGTTGGTTTTGTTTTGTGATTTTTTTGGTTGCGTGCCACCCGTTCACAAATGTATTCTCATAATCAATGGCCTTGCTACCATTTCTTTCCTTTGCTTAGGAACACCCTTACAGCAATGTCTTCTTTAAAAGGGGCTTTTCTACAGGAGATAACGCTTGGAGAAACAAAAAGGAAATTTGTACCAATGGACATTTACTTGTCCAGTCTTATATTTTGTTCCCCTTTGTATTTATTCAAACCATTTATTTGTCAGGACTAGATATTCCCTTTCACTTCTTTGAATGGAAGGAAGCACAGTCAGTGGCTAATGTCTTAGCAGGGCACAGAATGGGGCAGATGGTTCTCTGGCAGGCCCACCCCGTGTGCTACATTTGAAAACGCGCCCCCTATGAAGATCCAGATCTCTGGCTGGGAGGAGGGAGGACAGGAAGACAGATGGCCTCCTTCCACAGCATCCCCATTTCCTCTCTTCCTGAAAGCCCCTGACAAAGGGAAACCAGGCAATGCTGTTTCCATTAAGAGCTTTATTGTGCTCAGGATTCCCCTTGTGTGCTGTAAGCCAGGCCCTGCTGGAAGAGTGCTTGATAGGCAGTCACAAGCTGGGGAACCCCAGGCAGTACAGCTCCTGTGCTTGCCTGTGGACCGCAGACCCTATGGAAGAGATTGAACGACACATGGGGTTTGTGTGTGTGTGGAATCACAGTGGTTCTGAGCAGAGAGCCCTCCTGTCCAGCGGATTCTCAAAGCCTCCTCTTTGGGAGCTGAACCTCCATGACACTTTCTGCAGCAAGGCAAACCAGCCTCTTCAGTCCCATGAAGGGCCTCATGCTCCGTTTATATAGGCATTTTCTACCTCTGACCTTCATCGTGGTATTGATCACATAATGACGTCAGTCACCTGATCACAACATCATATATACAACCATGGAATCACAAAATCAGCTTTTGTCCCACAGACACACAGATGGGCAGTGAAGGAGCCAATTTTCAAATGTAAAGGGCTTTGGAATGCAAAATATATGAAAGATTTTTGCCCTGCTATCCTGTAAAAACTTTCCTAATTCATCTCTTATTCGAGAGTTAGATTCCCTCCCCCATATCACTATATAGTCTTCCTGCCCCTCTGTAAATTACATCTTTCAGTTAAAATCACTTTTCTTTTTTCCATCCAGCATATAAATAAAATATTGGCTGGTGATTAACAATCTGACAATACACATCTTTGCCACATCTTCTGCAATTATCTCCTCAGACCGCTTCTTTTAGTAGCCATGTTTAAAAATTCTCCTTTGTAGTTTGTAGCAAGGGGCATGGCCTCCCTCTGAGACTGACAGAAAGGGACATTTAGATGCCTCCTGGTGGGCAGAACCCAGAAGACTTAGGCCTCCATGCTGGAAGCAGATGGGCGAGCCAGGAAACAGAAGTACAGAAGCCCATGGAGCCACCGAAGGGGGCAGACACTTCCAGCCACTGCTGGAGCTGGACCAGTGGAAGACTTCTGCTACCCCAAGGACACCTCCCAGGAAGCAGGACTGCCAGACATGCCTGATGCAGAGGAGCTGCTGGGATTGCACTGGCACTGGGGAAATGAAGGATGACCTTGGGGCTTGGGTACACCCAGAGGGAAAAGGCAGGAAGGAGCCCAGTGATAGCTAATTGTAGTCTGGCTGCTGGTGCATCTAAACGCAAAATTCAGTCAGCGTCTTGCAGTGGGATTCCCTGCTGACCCAACAGCAGATACTCTGCCACTGGTAGGGCCCTGACCTGGGACTCAGTGGAGTAGGGTGGGTTTATATTTCTATCCTGCACTCCCTGGGGTGGTCTTGCCTTAGGCCCCAAAGCCTGCATTTATCTATCACCCACCAGAGCCAGGATGACACACGGTGGTGGTGTTAACCCCGGCAGTCCTCCCCAGACTGTTTGCTCGGTGCCTAATCCCTGCCAGCCCCTGTGTGCCATTGCTCAATGCCCCACTCTGTCTGGGAGTCTGGACCCCCGATGCACTTACAGGTACCCTGATTAAAGGTTGGAGCTGCAGACGGCTAACTTCCCCCTGGGGTGTGGCTTCTCTCAGAGACTGACAGGCAGGGAGAGCCACGCCCACTTACTTACTTACAAGCTGGGACACTTATGTGTCCAAAAGCACATATCTAATGTATTAACATATAAAGACAATGTTTGTTAGGATCTCAACAACATGCTGGATACAAGTTGGCCATTTCAACAGCTCTTTGTATGCAGTCCTGTATCCCAATACATTAAAGATTAAAATCTCAGGAACCACAAGCTTTCAACAAACTCCACTGGCATTAGAGGCTGAAAATACTATGACAGCCTTAATGTCTCCTTTTCCACCGTAATAACTTGGTGCATAAAAATGACTGTTTTCCCTCAAATATGATCCCTCAGCTCCTTAGTGAAGATTTCATCTCATTCAGCAACACATGATGAAGCATTTTCCCTGTTATAATGTGACAATGACACTACTGAGCACAACAATTTGAGTCTGAATGTGCCACTGAAACAGGAAAAATCTGAAGAGGCAATTCCACCTAGAACTATAAGGCAAATGCATAAGAAAGAAGCGAGGTATGATTAAAGATGCGTTAGCACAGTCTGAAAAACAATGCTCTCAACAAAAGAACACTAAGTACATTCAGTAAAAAGGGAAAAGCAAAGAGATTAGCTGAATGATAGATGAATGAAGAATTCAAGCAATTCTGACAGTTGCTTTGAAACACTTGAAATGTAAATGTGTCTGTCAAGACAAAAGTCAGTTTTAAAACTTTATATAAAATAGATCACTTCTGACAAGGTTTGGCAAGCCTGGGAGAGTGGGGAGAGAAAAAACCCTTGTTGTCTAATGAGTCAGTTCAAGTAGTAAATCTAACATCCACAACTGCAACATTAGCCACAAATATATTAATTATAACCAGGCTTTTTATTTAATGTAAATTAACGTACAATACATTGAGTAACTCATGTTATTGTTTTCTTGTGCACACTGTTCACATTTAAATCCTGGGGCTCAGTTTGAAACCTGGACCCAGAGTATTCACCGCCTTTTATCATCATACAAGACACAACAGTATCTCACTAGTATTGGACATGGGCCTGCAGTGCAAAGTCCAGATTAGAATTTCTGCTGAGTACTGAGTACAAAGCTGATCTGAGATTTTGATTCAATGCATAACACAAACAGGGCCCACCCAGCCACAGAGTTGAAATCCTGACCAAATACCCAATGTTTGGCAGGCATGCAAGCTGCAAGAAGATAATTACTGTTGGACCCAGTATTTTGGTTTGAACCAACCTGTTTACAAGGTGCATTTATAAAAAAAAAAAACAGGTGTGAGGAAAGTGTATGCTTAGAGTCTGCTCCTTGTGTAATGACTTATAATTCCCACATTCTGTATCCACAGAAGACCCTAGAACTACTACTAAATTAAACTAAAGTGAAAAGTTGACGCGTCCTCTGGTCTAAAACTTTAAGAGCACAGCTTATTTATTTGGTAACTTCATGAATGATTTCATCAAGATATCAACATGGTCTCATGGGAAAATTGTTTATCCTCTAGTAACCACTGGGGTACACAAACTCAATTACAGATTAGCTTATAGTAACAATCCCCTAGGTTACCCAAACACAGGTTTAGCCGAACTGTTTGTGTGCACATATCAGTTGAAAAATGTGGGTGTACTGTAATACAGCTCTTTACTTTTTCATGACTTTCCATTCTTTACACTGATAACCCAAACTATTCACTTCTGTGCTTTGATCAGTGTTCCCCTCCATTTAATAAATAAAGTGCGTTTATACCTGTTTTCCATTCCTTGTCAGACTGGAAATCAGCTAAAGATGAACAGGCGTGAAAGTATCATTTTCAAAATGTGTATGTTGGTAGGTAGAAGTATGCAGAAAATTTGAATGTTTTCATTTAGGACGATGGGCAAAAGTTTTAAAAATGCAGAGGTGACAAATCTTGGTAGACCTGAATCAAGCACATTCTATGAAAACCTTATAAAGGCTTCATCTGTAACATGTCACTCAAATTCACTATTCTGCAAAGCAGAAATAATGGTTCTTCATCTAATTTTACTGGTTGCCAATTTTTCACATTAAAAATATGCCACATTTCTAACCTGTGTATTTTCTCCTAACATAAAGGGATGTTCATCATAAAGAAATATTTTTAAAAATGGGTTTTTTTTTCCACTCACGTGCACAAGTGATATTCCAAAGGTCCATTTTGGACCAAAACCCTTCAGAATTTCACAGCTTTGCTCATGACATTTAAAAAAAAAAGACACAGGAAAACAAGCTCAAGATGTGGGATAATTACCAGTTCTCCCCCATAACTTTATATGCCCCCTTTCTGTGGCTAGGTGCTGCTCCTTCCAATCCCACATTACAATTTTTTAAAATATTGATCAGATTTAAATCTGAGGTGAGAGTATCTGATAACCAGATTTAATAGGCAAGTTGCCTGTTTCACATTAATCAGCCATTAAGGACATTTTCTAATGCAACTTTACAAAGAAGCTAGTATCTTTCAATTCCTTGAAAAGAATTATTCAATTTTTAAAAAATTTCCAAAACTATAGAGCTATGATAGGGATTATTACCACGGAAGCTTTTGGAGAATGCCAGCTGTAAAGCACAAGAAAATAGAAACATGCAAATTTAAGCTCTGATTCATTAGTAAGTTCTGCATCATTTACTTGGGTTTTCTGCAGAATTAACCTGCAAAAAGTGTAGGAAATATCCAAAGTGATGAAATGCCACAACTATGCTTGTCCCTGCTGCATTGTACAAATGTAAAACACGCCAACACATCTCAGAGGGGTGCAAAGCCACAGAAGAGGAATCTCATTGAAAAAGAGATACTCCTGAGGGAGTGTTTTGTTAAGTTCTGGCCATTTATAACACTTACTCTTTATAAGAAATAATTACCACGGCAACCATTGCAAACCATGCCTTTTTTACTATCAACCACAATGCATTTTCTTGGGGGGAGAGGGGGAAAACAGCACCAAGCTAGATGCAAACTCCTGCTATAAACTTTTCATGTGGCATGGTCAGTTAAAATCAAAATATTCTCCTGAGTCTTCTTGTGTTTACATCAAAAATAATTCTCACACACACGAGGTATTGTTTCTAAATATGAATTGGGCATGTCACAAAGTGTAGGTACAAAACAATATAAAGAGGAAGGTTAATAGCAAACAGATTGCAGGTCCCTGCACTAGTACTAGTATATGTACTGAAAATGTATTGTGTCTTTTAAATACCAAAGCGCCTGCTTCTGATCTCCCTTGAGACAAAGGATCTTCCAACGATTAGGCTACTTGTCAGTGACTTGTGGAATCCAGGACCAATTCCTTGCTCTCCCACAGACTTCCTGTGTGAACATGGAGAAATTATTTAGCCTCTCTGTGCTTACAATTCCCTTCTGTAGCACAGGGCTAACAGCACTTACCCACCTCACAAAGGTGTTGTGAGGATAAATACACTCGAGATTGCGAGGTGCTCCAGTACAACAGCGATGGGGCCATATCAGTGCCTGGGATAAATTAAAAAGTCAGAAGCAACTTTGTTGAAGTGAATGGAGTTTCTTCTAGGGGTCATCTTCATTACTAGAGGCTTGCAACCATGGTATCTCATTCTGTACATCCTTCTGGTAATCTCATTGGCTGTGTCTACACAGCAGCATTATTAAGCATTATTTTGGAATAACTAGCATTATTTCAAAATAAAAAAAGAGTGCATCTACACTGTAAGCCATTATTTCAAAATAAATGTTGAGCTGGAGGACTTCTTATTCCAACTCCTGTAACGCTCATTTCACAAGGCATAAGAGAAGTTGAGGAAGAGTGTTCTTCCTTCGACTTCCTGCTGCGTAGACAGCGCCAGAAGCCAAACTGAGCTATTTCGACTTCAGCTACGCAATTGACATATCTGAAGTTGCGTAGTTTAATTCAACTTTAGCCCTGCTGTGTAGACATACCCATTATAGATATAGAGCCCTTTTGATCCACCTAGGATCAAATCAACCATCCAAGATCTTCTTTTTCTGCTGTTGGAATTCTTCTGCCATCAATTTTCCCTTCCAGAGCCTGTAAACATGCATTTCCCAAGTAACCCCTTAAAGCCATGGTGGCTAACATGGTAGCCACATGTGGCTATTTGACCAGTTGAGTGTGGCTAGTTGGCTTAAATAATGTGGCTATTTCACTATAGCATTTTCAGAATAATGTGCCTAGTTTGTTATAGCAGTAGCTCTATAGTGGCTACTGCTTCAGAACTGGTTGACAACACGGCCTTCAAGCGTGCCTGGCCAGTCTAATCTGCCTTTTGATCAGATCGCTAGCTAGCATTTGTGGAGTGCCTGTCATTTCCAATCCTTCGTTTGCTGGTGATGGGGTCTACACACAATATTTAAACACACTGTAACTTGAAGGACTGTTGTTTCTTTACTATTGATTTTTTCAATCATACCTATGGAATTAAGCTGATATAAAACCAGTCAGGGTTCCAAATCAGGCCCAACAATTCCTGCAACATGAAAAATGTAGGTAGAGGTGAGTGAAAAGTAAAATGTATCTGTTGCTCACAATTTTGGGAGCAGGGAGAGACACTAAGGCTACATCTAGACAACGTTCCTCTTTTGAAAGAGGAATGTAAATTAGGCAAACCAAAAGTGCAAATGAAGTGTGGATTTAAATATCCTGCACTTCATTTGTATATTTGCGTCAGAGCGCTTTTTCAAAAAAAGGTTGTTTGAAAGTGAAAGCGCAGTCTAGAGGCGGTTCTTTTGAAAAAAGCTTTTCAAAAGAATCCGTACTCCTCAAAAAATGAGGGGTTTGAAAAAGGGGGTTGGTTTTTTTTTTGAAAGAACCATGTCTAGACTGCGCCTTCACTTTCGAAAAACCCTTTTTCAAAAAAACGCTCGGATGCGAATATGCAAATGAAGCACAGGATATTTAAATCCGTGCTTCATTTGCACTTTCGATTTGCCTAATTTACATTTCTCTTTCAGAAGAGGACTGTAGTTTAGATGTGCCCTAAGTGACTGAGGAACCTGGCATTTGAGAAGCAAATGCTCTGAAAACCAGGCAACGCCAGGCTTTTATTAAGGAGGACCTGGCCTAGGAAGAGGTCCTGATCTAATCAGAAACTTTTATAGAAAAGCAAGAGATTCTGCTCCTATAAAAACACTTCCTGTTTTCTCCACACACGCTGTCCCCCTTTCTTCTTGAGAGAAGAGCACTATGATTGTTTATTTCATGGGGTGAAAACAAAAGGGAAGTCAAACCTTACAGGCTAGGAGACTTAGGTTCAAATAGGCATATGCAAGTTACTCATTAATCTTCCCCTAGCCAATCAACAGAAGTCTCTCTGTGATTCCTCTCTATACATAGCCCAAAGTGTTTCACTGTACTCCGGTTATGAAGTCATTCTCTTACACAGTAGTTGTGATCTGACCTGTGCAGAGCTGAATGCTCTCCTGACTATTATATTCAATACCCTTCTGCATGCATTCCAAGACTGCAATTGCCATTTTCCCTATAGCACCATATTCAACATGCCTTCATAAACAGCTGTGCACAAATCCTTCCCACGTAACTACTGACCAACCACTGATTTTACATTTTGGCTGTGTCTACATTGGCCCCTATTCCGTAATAGGGATGCAAATGTAGCACTTTGGAATAGGCAAATCCGCGGGGGATTTAAATATCCCCCGTGGCATTTGCATTAACATGGCTGCCGCTTTTTCCGTCTTGTAGATAAGCCGGAGAAAAGCGCCAGTCTGGACGCGATCCTCCGGAAAATAAGCTCTTTTCCGGAGGATCTCTTATTCCTACTTGAAAGTCCAGTTGTAAGTCCTTTTCGAAATTGTGTGTGTGTGTGTGTGTGTGTGTGTGTGTGTGTGTGTGTGTGTGTGTGTGTGTGTGTGTGTGTGAGTGAGAGAGAGAGAGAGATATGTACCTCTTTAACAGGCGGTGGGCAACATGACATCCTAATAACATCCAGCTAAAATCTCTACCCAGTGTAGCAGATTTGTGTGATTTATATACAAATCTAGCACTATTAGAAAGAATTAAGAACCAATCAAAGTTTTAGGATGTATAAAGTCAGTGTAATTAACAGGTTATTCATTGCACCAATATATGAATTAATAGTTAGAATAATTGGAAAGTTTTTATATTGAGTTTGGGTTAAACTATGCCCGATTGTAACTGAAATCCCAAATCCTATTTTTAGCTTAAATCCCCATTGGAATAAATTAGTTCATGGTGTAGAAAAGCTGCAACTTCCCTCTGGCTGCTGTAGAAGAGCGGCCCATGTAGGAATAAACAATGAAACTTCTAGCAGTGTCATAAGACTTTTTTTTTTTTTTTGCTTTTGCTTTTGCTTTTTTATCAACTGCTAACAATAAATGTAAAAGTAATCCTAGTTTTTATCTGAAACTCTCTCGGCTTTAAAAGAACCTTCCAAAAATGATTGATGCGATGAATTAAACCCATAGGTAACCCCTGAAATCTGCTTTGAATAGCAACAAATTCCTAACAATATCTTGAATGCTTGCAGCAAAGAAATCTAATCTCTGAACTCCTAAAGGTCAAGATTTACTGTCTGGTAACACGGCTCAAGTGTAAATGCTCTGTAATGCTACACTAGGTGATTGCTTTGCTCTCTAGACAATGTCAATTTTGTCCAAGTAGCTGCAGATGTGCCTAGCATTAAGTCAGAACGGTGTCAAGGGCCCTTCTTGAGCACTGCCGGCTTCTCAGAAAAACTGGTCCTAAAGCCCTAGTCTATTACAGACCATGCCCCAAAGACAGACATTTAAGACTTAACGGCGGATGGAGAATAAAGCTGCATTAGATTTTTAATGTTTTGGAGTTAGGAAACCCAGGAGAAAAAACTCTCTTGTGATCCAAGGGGCATATCCTCAGCTGGTGTAAATTGTCACTGTTCCATTGGAGCCAATGGAGCTCTGACAATATACATCTGCCCCCAAAAGTCCAACCTACTCCACTGGTGCCTCTTGGGTTTCTTATGTAAGGTGCTACCATGAAACCCTACACGACAACCATTTTCTTGCTAACCCATTCATCACTGAGCTACAGAGAAGCAACAAACTAATGAACTCCAGTTAAAAACAATACTAGTTACTTCTGTAAGTCGTATATCAAGGAAGACAACTATTGCTTTGCAAATGAGGCTCATTCTGCATGTGATTGGGCCCCTTGCATAATTCTGGAATTTGACTCTTTCCTTATAACAACCAGGAAGCTGCTCTACAGTATAAACAGGAGCAAGAGCCCTAGAGATGAGGTTTGACATGCATTTCTCCCTTTCACAGTGGAAACACCGGTGATCGTGTAACATGTTGAGCTGAATTTTCAAGTGCAGTTCTTACCGGTACTTTGACACACATTCAGTTCTACCCGCTCATTTTGAGGATATGGGTCAGCACGAGTGATTAGTTACCCAACCAGCCTGAGGAAATGCAGATTTTGTGCACACAACATAGAGCCGTGTTCTTTTTATGTCTGCAGTCTCTGGTAAGCATGAAAAAGGAAAGCATGCAAAACTAGAGGACAGCTTGAGGCTGGCTGAAAATGTCACACAATTCACAGTGAGAATGAACCTCATTGAAGTCTGAAACAAGGTCCTTCTTCCAGGCCAGTCCAGGTGCTCTGCATCTCCTTAGCCACTTGCTTGTTAGTGCATAGCATTAGGAGGGTTTTGCCAGAATTTTTCATTTGACACCGACACACACTCAAGTCCTGGAAGCTGTGGAAGACGAATACTTGGTTTGCTCACATAAGCCTCTCTCCCCCTTCACCCTACTTCCAACATTGCTGTTGGACTGAAGGGATTCATCTAGATCCCAGCTGGTCTGACCAGGCTAGAACACAGACTCCCAGTTTCAATCCCATCTGAGACCCTGTTTTAAGAAACGAGGCTCCTCCACACAACTAGCCACCATCAGTAGAGGGGATTGTTGGGGCTGATGCCTATTCTACAAAAAGACATGCCCTGGCCACTAATTCCCAACTACCAGAGGACTTAGAGAGTCCATTCTATCCCCTCCCTTGAACGGGGATTATTTGAATTCCCACTAGTAGGGCTCCCCCTCAAGCACATGGCTGAAAACTAAAAGCCTCTGCTCAGAAACAAAGAATAGTAAAAACTCCTGTTCTCACAGGATTCAAAATGGGACTAGATAAGTTCCCGGAGGACAGGTCCCTCAGTGGCTATTAGCCAGGATGGGCAGGGATGATGCCCCTAGACTTTGTTTGCCAGAAGCTGGGAACAAATCAACTGATAATTACCCAGGGCCGGATTAACTTTGTGAGCCCAGCTCCATGCACATCTGAGGGCTCCTTTTGGAACAATGGAATATGGCACGAGTAGGTCAGTCCTTGGAGTGAAGTGCAGGCGAGGGGTCATGGCACAGCAGGGGCAACTTCTCTCTGCCCAGCATGAGGGCACTGTATACAAACATGCAGTCACCAGGTGCACACTGGCCTGCCCAGCCTTGTGCTACCAGTGTATCCCTTCCCCCCAGGGAGGGGTCTGTGCTGTGTCACGGCCTCCCCACCCAGCAACCCTGGGATCAGCGTTCCCTGTAAGCCGAGTGCTTGGACGGCCGCCCAGGAGAGAGTCAAATGCCCACAGACGCCCACAGTTGGCAGCATGTGTTTCTATTGGTGTTGCACATCTGCATAAGCCTTGTGTGCATAACAAAATGTATCTTGCATGTGGATGGTAAATTAGAGGGAACATTGGTCAGGACCGCTATGCCCAGCACCTCCCCCTCTCCCCAGAAATGCACAGTACCTTGAATACCACCAAACCTGCCCAGCACCCCTCCTCCCTTAGTCCCATCAAAACTACCCAGTATCCCACACAGACCCTCCTACTGCCCAGCACACTCAGATCTCCCTCACCCCCAACATCCTGCACCCTTCCCTCAACCCCCACCACCTCACATAGACTTCCCACTGCCCAGCCCCCCCAAATACACAGCCCCCCACTGCCCAGCATGCCCTGCACAGACCCCCTACCCTATGCCCTGCCCCCAAGTCCTGTTAAGCCAGCACAGAGCAGGGATCCCTCCTCCTAAGGGGCAGGGCAGCAGAAGCTTGAGAGCCATGAGCAGCCCTGCCCCCCCCCCCCAGCCCTACTCACCTGACACTGGTGCTCAGTGAAGGAGACTTTTCTGCAGCGGGGGCAGGGGGCTCCAATTTCCCCAGCCTGCCACTTTCATAGAGCAGCAGGGAGATGCAGGCCCTACCCCAGAAGCCCAAAGCCAGATGGTCTCCAGCCCGGAGCAGCCACAGCAGAGGTTTCCTGCCAGTGTTGGGGGCAGAGAGGAGCCCTCAGCAAGCCATCAGCAAAGGAGCAAGCAGTGGGTCAGGGGGTGGTGAGGAGCCTGTACCAGGCCCAGGGGTGTGGAGAGAAGCCCTCATTGGCTGGGTAAGAGGAGCAGAGGAGTGGAATGGAACCAGCTGCTCTGGGGGCAGCACAAGGGAGTGGGCCAGGCCAGAGCCCCGCTTGAGTGTGGGCCCAGTGCCATAATGCCAGTGGCCCCATTGCAAATCAGGTACAGACTGGTCCTCCCTTGTCCAGCACCCTCAGGACCTGACCCGTCCCAAAGGAGGGAATTTGCCAGATCAGGGCAAGTCTCTGCTACCAGCCTCCAAGGACGCTCCCCCTTCCTTCGGCTGGCTCCACCCCGGCCCCGCTGATACTCGGCTCCAGCCTGCAGGGCTTGGACTTGGGCTCCGGCCTGCTGAGGCCTCCTGTGGATGGAACTCCCCAGACCCTCTTCTCTCCCACCCGACCTGCCAGCTACTCCGCTGCTGCCATGCTCTGGTGGAGGGATGGGCCTTGCTGGCTGTCCCGCTGCTTCCGTGTTTTGCCAAGGATCCCCAGGGATGGGGCTTACCAGCTGCTGCCTCACTCTGCTGGGGATTCCTGAGGACAGAGTTCACAGTTCCAGGTGCCAGGGCTTTCTGATCCAGCAGCATCCATGGTCTTGCCAGACCAGAGTGTCCCGGATTTCAGAAGTATAGCCTTACTGTAATTACCTGTTCTGTTCATTCCCCTGCAGCCTCCAGCATGGGTCCCTGTTGGAAGACAGAATATTGAGCTGGATAGATCTTGGGTCTGACCCAGTATGGCTGTTCTTATGCATCTGTGTCTGAGGACCAGTTAATACTCACAAAGAAAAAAAAAAGTTATTCACTGTGCACTACATACCCACGAGCCAAACCACACCAATCCTAGAGATGACATTACCGTATAAAAGCAATCCCGCCACAGAAATCATACCATACCGCCAAGTACTGAATCAAGCAGAAACATATCAGCACAACCACAAGCAAAAAGGTGCAAAAAGCAGTAAGCCAGCTTCATGCACAGGAAAAAGGAAGTTCTTACATGTCTGAGTTATAGGGGACCTTTTCAGCAGAGCCAGTCAGGCAAGAGCCAGTCAAACACCCACGTGTGCAATTAGCTGGCACCATTTTAACGGGAGGAGGGAGTCATCTAGTGTATCCATTGCGTCCATCCTCCCAAAACATGGTACAAAGTTCATGATCAGATCCCTATTGGACAATATACCTTAACTCTAACATGATACTTTTTCTACTTCAAAGTCCCAGATAAGGAAAAACAAAAGTGTCACTGTCTTTTCTGTGACTAAAAGAGAGATTATTTGGCACCAACTCGTAGGAAGTATAAAAACCTGCACTGTAGACAAGTATCAAAATAGCCCTTTCTGTGTATCCTGGCTGACGGGAGACTTTGGAGGTACTTTGAAGATGCTCTCTCAAGAGTCAGACTTCATTGTATTAGTTTAAATGGTTTATATTGGTTTTGCTTGTGTCCACATGAGTTTCCACACGGAGATTTAAACTCATTTAACTAAACAGCTTTAAAAGCCACACTTTTAGTTTAACCAATGTTACATTGTGTGCAGATGGGGTCTTCATGTCAGAATATAACCTGACCTACTCACCTGAATGTTTTGCAATAATCCTTTTGATTCCTTATTTATGGACACGAGAGAGGCATGATATTATGATACCCCATGCTGGGCATGGAGTCATTAAGGTCTGAATGGCATTTTATAGCAGCAAGTGTAATATAATTTCTCACAGTGGCATCATTTGGAATAGACCCAGGAAATGCAGTAGAAAAAATAATTTCTTGCAGAATAGGATATGTCATTATTTACAGAACACTTTGTAAACACAGTGCAATTAAAAACATCTAATGGATAGCAAATCCAGTTTACCATATGGCAAATCATCTTCTGTTAAGGAAAGGGTGCTTGAAAGTCTGACAAAGAGGGCTAAGGAGACTGCAAATCCCAGAGACTTGACTGAGACAGGGCCCCTAAAATAAATTTATCCACAACAGAGTTATAGTGGTGACAAGGGAAAAAAGTAGCCTTAGGCTTCATATCTTTGTCCTGGGATGCAAAGACACTTGTAAAAATTCTTGCATAGGATCAGTGCAACTTACAAGAAAAAATAATTGCTTCAAGCAGCAGGAAATCTGAATTGCAGTATTATCCCAGAAAAATGCAGCCTGGTATAGCTGTCAGGATCTGTATCATAAAATTAATCTCCCTCTATTCAAGCCTTTATTCTTGAGTTAGAGGTGCATAAGCAAGTCAGCGTGGAGGGGGAAAGCATCTGATAAATGGAGACCTTGGTACTTTCATAGTGGGTGGAATTCCTTTAGCAAAGCACTTTAACTCTTTCCGTTTCCTTTTGCTGTAAGGTGGAGCAAAAGATTCCAAATAGAGTCTAACAGAGGTCTTGAAATTCCCTAGGAATGGATGCAGCTGTTTTCATACAGTTAGAAACAAAAAGGAAACGATGAGGTTTTGGTATTCTTCATAAAAGTTGGTTACCATTTTGTGATCAAGGTTATCATCGCTTGCTTATATCATTCAAGGTTATATCTATATCTAATCTATATCTATACCACTATCTAGCTAAATATAAGTCAGCAGTGTGATGCTGCTGCAAAAAAAGCAAACATGATTCTAGGATGCATTAACAGGAGTGTTGTGAGCAAGACACGAGAAGTTCTTCTTCTGTTCTACTCTGCGCTGGTTAGGCCTCAGTTGGAGAATTGTGTCCAGTTCTGGGCACCACATTTCAAAAAAGATGATGGAGAAATTGGAAAAGGTCCAGAGAAGAGCAACAAGAATGATTAAAAGTCAAGAGAACAGGACCTATGAAGGAAGACTGAAAGAATTGGGCTTGTTTAGTTTGGAAAGGAGAAGACTAAGGGAACATGATAACGGTTTTCAAGTATCTAAAAGTATCACAAGGAGGAGGGAGAAAAATTGTTCTCCTGGGCCTCTGAGGCTAGAACAAGAAGCAATGGGCTTAAACTGAAGCAAGGGAGGTTTAGGTTGAACATTAGGAAAAACTTCCCATCAGAGTAGTTAAACACTGGAATAAGTTGCCTAGGGAGGTTGTGGAATCTCCATCTCTGGAGATATTTAAGAGCAGGTTAGACAGACATCAGGGATGGTCTAGACAGTGCTGGGTCCTGCCATGAGGCCAGGGGACTGGACTTGATGACCTCTTGAGGTCCCATCAAGTTCTATGATTCTATCACTTGCTGGTAGTGACCCTGCCACATGGCACTCCATGCTGCAGGATATTGAAGCAATTGCCTCAATGAGATTCAAACGTTGATTAGTAATGTTATGGAAAGATAACAGTATTTGTATTTACAATTGCAAGAAGAATTAAAGGATTCAGTCTCCCTATATCAAGGTAAATCACAGGCTGATGCAGGAAAAATGTCCCCTCCTTGGTATAATTGCTGGACCATCAGTCAGTTAGGGCATTCCCATGGAAGCATGCATGATGGACCCTCTCCCCACCCTTGCAGCATGAAATTGTCTTATGTATACAAATATTCATAACTCAAAAACGCATTGGACAAAACACCCCATGTAATCTATCAATTTTAATGCCACAGTCTGCTGGATTTGTATATCTTCTTTTGGTGTATGTATCATTTTTGTATGTAAAGTTAGAATGATGGCCTATGGAATGGTTTATGGTTTTAAATGTGCAAATGAAAGCCATTAAGGGTGTTTCCAAGGCCCAGACAAATGTCTGGGTGATTATGTGTAAACAGCTGCCTTTGTCCTTTAAGTCTCAGATGTGGTTGGTTTTAGGAAGACATGTGACCATCCCAACTGGTACGGGCTGACCGAGTGATTTTCCATGGAAGGGAGGAATGAAGAAACAAAGAATTCCCACCCAAAAGGAAGTCTATTTAAGATGCAAAGTTTTCAGGCTCTTTGTCTTTGACTAGCATGACATACTGGAGAGAATAACCAGAGACCCCAGGAAAAAAGATTATCCCTGACTTGAAGGTTTAGCTAAAATAAGAACAGTTTTAGGGGAAGTTAGCTATAAACGTTAGTACTAGCTATGCATTTTGTTATTTTACATTTGTAATTTACTTTACTTGGTCTGTTTTCACTTGCAACAACTTAAATCTACTGTTTGTTCTTAATAAAATCACTTTTATTTACTATCATGCCCAGTGTAAATAATTGTTACCTGGAGGAGCAACCAGCGTGTTCATCTTCCTTTCATTGTTAAAGAGAGCTTTCCTGAATGATTTATTTGGGGTTCTGATCCCATTGGGGGAGGGAGGGGTGTTATCTGGACACTGTGCCTGAAACTGCATTCTCCTCAGACCTGAAGTGTTTGCAGGACAGGGTGCTGAGTAGCCCCAGGGAGCAAGGAGGTGAGTGTCACTGGCTTTGTCAGCACTCCAGGAAGCAACACCAAGGGGTCTTCTGTGCCGCACCCGACACAGCATGTTTAACTGTACTTGATTGAGATCAAGCACAGGAAAATAAATGCTTCGAGAAGCCAGTGGTAGCTTCTGTAGTGCCCTTTGATCAGACCTATCAGCATAGCTGTTGCCTACAATTCTAGAATTTATTTTTAATTCCTGCTTCACCTGAAAGTTATGTGCTAGACTCACCCAGTGGTTTAGAAACACTCCTGCACAGTGTTAAACATGTCCATAACAAGGCAAAACTGAATGGCATTTTAAAGTTTCAGTTAAACTGGGAGGGACAATTATTCCAGGGACCCAAGCTCAGTCTTCCCCCCCAAAAATGTCTATAACATCTAGGTAAATACAAAAAATGGGAGCAGATTAGGTCCCAACAAACTTGAAGTAGGGGGAATCCAAACTTCTCTTAACAGGCATGCCTGTAAAATGTTTGGGTTTGCATCTCTTGTACTCTCTCCAGTCAGCTATTATAGCCTCAAGGACACAGAATGCAACTCTAGATCAGAGTAACAGTCCATATAGTGCAGTAGTCTGTCTCGAATACTGGCCAGTACCAGTTGCTTCAGACAAAGATACAACAACCCGGAAGCCGACAGCGATGGGATAATTTGCTCAAAGGTAAACTCTCTTCTTCCTTCTTTCATTAAAAGTTGGCTTGCACCCTAAATCAGAAGAGTGTCTCTTTCAACTGTCTTGGTTTTTAATCCTTATAATTCTCCTAAATCTCCTTAGTCCCCTTTGCAAATCAACTTTTCATTGATTTACCTTTCCTCACCTCCTTCATTTACCTTTGGGTGGGTCTAGACTATAGAGGGGTTTTTTCCCCCCAAAAAAGTGGCCTTTTTTTGAAAAAACTTCACCTGCATCTAGACTGCAGTCATATTCTTTTGAAATTAAATCAAAAGAATGCGGCATTTTTTTCGAAATAGGTAAACCTACTTTTACCAGGAAGAATGTCTTTTTTCGAAAGAGCTCTTTCGCAAAAAGGTGTTCTTGAACACAAACAGGGCTTTTCTGAAAGAGGCATCCAGATTGCCTGGGTGCTCTCTTTCGAAAAAGCGGATCGCTTTTTCAAAACTCTTGTGGCTGTCTAGATGATCTCTTTAGAAAGAGGCTTGTCGTCTAGATGTACCCTTTCAGTTCTGGAGAAGACTAGAGGCATACACACAACCTCAACCATTTCCTTCTTCCCCCCGCATCTTTGTTTACATGCCCATTTGATTTTATCCAGTGTTAATAAGGCTGCAGAATCAGGCCCTTGCTATGGGAATGATACTAGACCCATGAATCATCGATCAGTACTATGAGAGATGGATTTGCAACTGCCTGCAATTTACAAATAATATGTTCTGTTTGCCCAATGATGTCCCAGTCCACACAGCTTCCTGAAGTTCCCATTGGCCAGGCATGGCAATCCATGGCCAACGGGAGCTGCGATTGCCTGCACCTGCAGAGGCGCAGGTAGACAAAGCATCTTGCAGCCAGTTAGCGGCTTCCCCTTCCAAGCCATGGCCCAGAGTTTGAAAACCCCTGGGTTAGTGTATGACTATGAGGGCTTGATCCAATAAGGAGTTGACTTCATGAACATAGGAAGGGGATAATGGCTTCAGATGGCCACCCATTTACCCACACTTCAAAGAAAATGGCTCTAACATTCTCTCACATGTACCACCTCCAACATACTACTGAGCTCACTGCTCCAATAAGGGAAAGGCATACATCTCATCTTGTCACCAGAGGGTATCCACATCTGGAAAACTTGGAACAGAGAACTTTGGCTGGATAAGATGATAGGCCCTCAATGACTAGGGCAGAGACACTACTGGGAAAGAACCAACTTCTACTGTCGGAGGTAAAACTGGCCTCCTAAAGCATTTAATGTTCCAAAGCCATGTTCTTTTATGCTTTGTCTTGTTCCTACTCTTAAGAGTAAACAATATTTTGCTTTAAGGCACATGTTTCAGGATACTGTATTCACCTCAAGCCACAAACTCTCCAAGGGAAGACTTGCAGGTACCTGAACCCAGTCAGACCTGTTGGGAGTTAGCACAGTTGACCTACAGGATAGGATAGCCCAGGAGGACCCTAAGAGTTGTGAAATTCTACAAGAGAGGAAAGAAATGAGGTCTCACACCTGAAGGGTATGTGCTGAAAGAGGTCACAGGCACAAGTAGTCCAGTAACCATGACACCATGTAGCAGTTACATGTCTACTGCTTAGAAAGACTTCTCTCTCTGGCTTCTGTCATTACACCACTGAGGCAGAGTAAATTTGGGTTAAAGAGCTCCAGACAGTTGCATGTACACCATGAGGGCAAACATTTGCTCTGTTGGGAAGTTTACTGCCTGTCAAATTGAAGGTGTGCTTAAAGACAAGGGTCCAAATTCTCATCCTCTGAAATCAATGGTAATTTAGTAATATTCCTCCTAACTTTGGCATTTGGGGCAGAAAAAAAAATAGTTCTGATAGCTGTGGTAAAGATTTGCAGCTCCCTTTAACTTAGTTGCAGATATGTGCTTCCAGTGCTTTGGGGGGGGGGGGAGGGGGGGGGGGAGGGCACGGTGGGGGGGAAGAGAGCCTTTGATTTTGTTTTTATATTCCTAGGCTATGTCTAGACTGCAAGCTTCTTTCGAAAGAGGCTTTTTCGAAAGTATCTTTCGAAAAAGAGCATCTAGACTGCAAGCAGTACTTTCGAAAAAGCAAGCCGCTTTTTCGAAAGAAAGCAGCGAGTGAGTCTGGATGCTCTCTTTCTAAAAAGCCCTGTTGGCATTCAAGAACGCCTTTTTTCGAAAGAGCACTTTCGAAAAAAGGCGTTCTTCCTCGTGAAATGAGGTTTACCGCCGTCGAAAGAAAAGCCGCATTCTTTTGATTTAATTTTGAAAGAACGCAGCTGCAGTCTAGATGCAGGTGATGTTTTTTCGAAAAAAGGCTACTTTTTTCGAAAAAATCCCTGAGTCTGGACACAGCCCTAGTCTGAGTTCTACCAGACTAGGATACACCACGGCTTTATAACAGATCCTAAGGGTGATAATCAACAAATGGAGCAGCTGAAAGACCTCAATGCAACAAGCAACTTTGCATGTTTTTATTTTTAGCCCTTGATTTTACTGGCTATAGGGCTCATCCTACAAAGCAAAGTAATGATTTAATACAGTACTCAACGGTACTCAGTTACTATGGTGATGAGTACAGTCCACTAACCCAAATAAAATTGGAATGGAGGCCTCAGTATCTTGCAGGACTGGGTCTTCTATCCATTAATTAATTCTAAGTGCCCACTCCATAACAAACCAAAAACTATCATCAAGTATAAATAATGAGAAGTCCTGTGGCACCTTATCGGCAGAGAATATGTCTAAACTTGCACCCTCTTTCGAGAGGGTGATGCAAATGCAGACAAGCAAAATTGCAAATGAAGCACGGATTTGAATTTCCTGCACTTCATTTGCATAATCGTGGACTGTCGCTATTTCGAAATACCCTATTTCAAAATAACAAACGCTGTGCAGACACGGTTATTTCAGGAAAAAACCCTTCTTCCGAAATAACCCTTATTCCTCATACAACAAGGTTTATTGGTTATTTCGGAAGAAGGGTTTCTCCCGAAATAACCGCGTCTACACAGCATTTGTTATTTTGAAATAGCGGCAGTCTGCGATTATGCAAATGAAGTGCGGGAAATTCAAATCCGCGCTTCATTTGCAATTTTGCTTGTTTGCATTTGCATCCCTTTTTTGAAAGAGGGTGCAAGTGTAGACATACCCTAACAGATTTATTGGGGCATAAGCTTTCTTGGGCAAACGCCGGACTAACATGGCTACCCCTCTGATTCTTATCATGAAGTAGATGACCACAGTTTTCAATGGCATAATAGTGCAGCCAACTTATGTACAAAGGTCACATGATGGGTACATCTACACTGCACCGTTATTACGAGATAACTGGCATTATTTCAAAATAACAATGTGAGCATCCACACAGCCATTCTGTTATTTTGAAATAATTTCTAAATAACAGATGGCTTATTCCAAAATCTATAAACCTAATTTCACAAGGAATAATGGCTATTCCGAAACAGCGGTTTCAAAATAAAGCATGTGTAGACACCCCACTTCTGCTATTTCAAAATAGTCCCTTAGTAGGCCATTCTAAGTTATTACTCCCCAGTGCCTCCTGGGTCTCTAAATCGAGATAGTACGTCTACATTAGAGAAGCCTGCCTTAGACTAATTTTGAGGCTTCCCTGCAGTGTAGATGTGCTATTTCGAAATATATAACTATTCTGGAATAGCTTATTTCAAAATAAATGTGCAGTGTAGACATACCCATGAGGTCTAGTTTACATAAGTTGGAAAACAGAATGTTAGTGTTTAGATATTAATTTGGGCGCTCTTTCTCACACTGGTGAATAGTAATATAAGCAGTCCTATTGGAGTTTTTGGGACAATTGAAGTGAGTCACAGTTCACCAATGTGTATAAGAGAGTCACAGTTTGTCCCTTGAAAACTTTTACAGGCTCATCTAACGGGAAAGCTTGGTTAGGTTCACTTGACTGATACACTGATCCGCTGAATCCTTACAGTAATCGTTTTCATGAAGCTACGCATCTCAATAGACCTCAGAGGCTGCAATTATAACAGGGAAGAAGCAAAGGAGCTTGCCAATAGATTGTTCTAGCCCAATTTTTCTACATCTCATTCTACCCGGCAGGTTACATCTATTCCTTGCTGTCCAAATGGTTTTAAGAGTGAGGCTTTCAAAGTTTTCAGTGGATACTTTAGTCCAATTATATCATTTTCCTTTCCATGCGTAGGCTTCATGGGAAAAATGTGGCAGTTACAAAAGCCTCCGGAATAGTAAATTTCAAGTGTTTGTTGTTTTATATGCAAACTGCAAAAGAAAAAAACAAACCCTTAAACTTCACATCAACCAGTGCTAATAAATTGTCTTGTGCTGCTGGTGCTGTTACAGCTGGAGAACAGAGATAGGATTCCTGTTGTTAAACTTGATAATCAGCGACATTGCAGAGGAACACCTAACTACCAATGAACTTCCCACAAAGACAGTTTGCTTCTCATAGATCTCCATACATAACCTTTACTGGTCTCAGTAGGATCATTACATCCATTAGACTGTGGACTCAGCACTGCTTTAGCTCTTAACTTAATACAACTGAGACTTGTTTTTACTCTCCTATTGGGAAGTAGCATGTGCAATTTTAGTGATTTCTTAGATCATTCCATAAGTAAATCAAATATTCTTTCAAGCCCAGTTATCAAAATTGTGTCCTTTGATACCACATCCTCCATCAAATTGCAGTAATCCAGATCAACACATTTTAAACCTCTGCTATCTTTCCTAATATCATCCTACTAGATAGAGTAATTAAATCTGTATTTTTTTATAAGTCGTACTCAATAAATCTGAATAAATTAACAACGCATTACTAAGGCTGCTACATTAAATTTGCATAGTGCATTTAATGAATATGCAACTGCAAGTGAAAAGGTCTGCTACTGTGAACCTTCCACATTAGCATAACTACTTCCAGCATGTTTCTTAAATAATGCACTCATTTGCACATCACTGACTTGGCTAATTCTGACTTCAGTCAGGGTAGCCTTGTAATTAAGACTCTTGCTTTAATTTTTAATGAAGTTTATGTTACATCAATCCTGACAGTAATGAGGGGACATGGAAACAAAAAGGCTGCTAATAATTAAATTCACAAACCAGTTTGAGGGATAATAATTCCTGAGGAGAAATTACATGACTAATTATTAATTAAATATTCATACTATTGCAGGGCTGTTTCCCTTAACTGCTCTTCTTGTTGGTAATAATGCTGAGATGTGGATGCCTTCCTGAAACCATCCTGATTTTAAGGTCTCTGGTTAATTTTAGTGCACCATTAATCAATATGACACAAAAAATAAAATTGTTTTAATTGGTATCATTTTATTGTGTCTAAATATTACTACAGTTGGTTTAGATTGTGTAGAATTAATCTAGTTAGTCAGTGCTTATTTTATGGAAACATAAATCCAGTTTATATCCATAAACATCTAATGGCAGGACAACTTGACCTTTTTTTGTAACATTACTGTTTACAGATAATTACACCAACTCTTTAAAAGGTTATTTAATAGCTTTGCATTCATCATAGTAAAATGAAAAACATGCAATATTATTTAACTCCAGACTATTCCGAGGAGGTCTCTGAGACCCTAATTTACTCCTGCTGAAAAGTAAGCAATATTAATCTGTGTGTTTTTAAGAAACATATGAGAGCTTTTCTTCAAATGTGTACAAACAGATTTAAAGTGTGCGTGGATCTTTCTTTTGTCTTACATAATTTAGGTTCCATATTTAATAAAAATAACAGCATGCCAAAGACAACTTTCAAAGATGGGAAAATGTCAGGGAATGATTTTTCTACACAATACAGAGCTTTGAATTGAAAGGCAGGTATTTTCCTATAAAATCTGGTACACAAACACTGTAAATTCACAGTGGAATTAGTCTGATTAATCCTAATTTATGTTGACATTCTTAGCAGCCAAGAATTCTCCTCTTGAAAGTGGCATAATAAACCTTTAGGATTACATGTTTATTAAGAGAAGCTCAGTGTTTGGGGAAAAAGTTTAGCAAGAAAAGAAATTATTTAAATGAACCCAGTTAATCACTCAACTCAGCTGTGCCATGAATTTGTTTTAACATTTATGTTAGTGCCTTAAAAAGGTAACATTTTGCATAGCATAAAATTAAGTATCAAATTATTAAAAAGAGATAATGCATGTCCATTTATCCTGAAGGGGCGTTTGGAAATTCTGAACCAAGGCAAACATTTCATTTTTCTAATAATTCAAACCAGTTGATTCATCAAAGTGAAACAAGTCCATCACCATACATGGGGCAACGTTTCCCTTCAGCTAGCTCTTGTCACTGTACTACAATCTGACAGGTTTGTAGGGCATTATTACTGGATCTGATTTGTACCACTCTATCTCTTTTACTAAATCTTAAAAATCTTTTTAACTTTTCTTTTTTCTCTACTCTCTTAAACTAACACCTGAAGGCAATTTCAAAATTCCGTAATGAAATACTACTTTGGCTCTCCAGAATTAAGATGTTATGAGCCATCTGTTTCTGGTCCTGCTCTCAATTTCTTCCATCAAAGAAATAATTCCAGGCACGAAATACCTCACTGGAGCAACAATCACCTGAATTAGCCAGTGTTGTGACACAGAGGTGGTCCTAGCTTGCTGGGAGAATAGCAATTGAAGAAACTTCTCCAATGCTGTAATGTAGTCAATGTGACTGCATTCAGCAGGGAAGGTCTCATCATTCTGCTTTCCTTGCTCCTTCTTAATTCCAACAGTGACAATGGTTAATTACTTCACTTCATCTACCTTATGCACCACATGGTGTACATGGGGGGGAAATGCACCTCAAGAACACCCATTTTGAAATATCTTATTGACATGGCCAGTGTTCTAATGGAACACTGACTCTCCATATGAAATGCTGCTGATGTACATATATCACACAAGCGTGTGATTTCTGTATAGCTCCCACAAACAGAAAATAGCCTGGCCTGGTCCGTATTTGGTTGGGAAAGTGTGATGGAAAGGCACAATGATACAGGAAATGGTGCTAATGACTCATTAAGAGGTACATTTCCCTCAAAGCTGGAAACAAGTCACATGTCCCAGTATAAACACAGTACTAATGGAGGTGTCATCTGTTGAATGAGACCCCAGAACAGGACTATGGATAAGGCTCTGAATGGTTACCCAGTGCCTTTGCTGTTCTGAGCTATGGTGATGTTTTATTCACATTTTCTGCTGCCCAGATTCATGACTACACCTGAAAATTATTTGTCCTTACTGCACTCCCGTTTTCCAATTACAAATGCCTCTTTATACAGCAGATGCAACAGGAAGTCACAAGTTATGACCATGCGAGGAAAATCTTTCCAGGTTTACTCTCAGATTGGGTCTTTTTCATGGCAGCTCCGTCTAGACTGGCATGATTTTGCTCAAATACTTTTAACTGAAAAGTTTTTCTGTTAAAAGTGTTTCCGCAAAAGAGCATCTAGATTGGCATGGAGGCTTTTGCGCAAAAGCATCCGTGCCCAGTATAGACGTGCTTTTGCGCAAGAAAGCTCCGATGGCCATTTTAGCCATTGGGCTTTCTTGCACCAAAAATTAAGGTGCCTGTCTACACTGGCCCTCTTGCGCAAAAGGGTTTATCCGTGAGTGGGAGCGTGAAAGTATTTGCGCAAGAAGCACTGAATTCTTACATTAGAATGTCAGTGCTCTTGCGCAAATTCAAGTGGCCAGTGTAGACAGCTGGCAAGTTTTTGCGCAAAAGCAGACACTTTTGCACAAAATCTGGCCAGTCTAGACGCACCCGGCATGTTTTTTATCATAACACATAGATGAACCCGACCCTTAATTACCATTGTAGTGTTGCTATGTATAGTTCATTGCTAATAAATTTCACTGCTAAATATACACACACCCACAAAAACATAGATATCTATGTTGCTATAAAGGAAATGCATTAAAAAGTTGACAGATTACAATATAAAAATGCAGGAAAATAAAAAAGGTAAGACTCATACAGCATTACTTTATATGTAGTTTTATAATTTAGTATATTGTATATTTTTAATACGATGACACAGGCAGGAGTGAGGTAGTTAATTAGCAGCACTGAAAAATTGAAAGAGTTATCACTGCAAACGTAATGTTGGATTAATCGTTTTTATACTTTTATTTTTTCTTTAAGAAAAAATAAGTTATTGTTGCATAATAGTAGCATAGAAATGGGTCCAGTTAGACTTTGGAATTTGTACGTCACTGAATGAACAGAGAGAAGACGCTAGGCTTATGATTTGAATTTGCGGTATGACAGGGTGCACTGCAGACCCCACACAGCAATCTGGCTTTTGTCTACACTATGAACTTTTTGCGGAAGACGCAATGCAAATGAAGCACTCATTAGCATTTTCTCGTGCTTCATTTGCATAGTCTCTTCCGATCCTTTTTGCGCAAGAGGTTTGTGTGTCCATTTTACGCAAGATCCTTATGCGTCTATTTTAAGATCCTTATGCTTCTAGAAGGTCCTTTCTAGACCTGCTAAATCGAACCCTGGGCAGTCAGTCTCCACGGTATCGATCGCCTAGTAAATGGAGACAAGCCCTGAGAAAACTTCCACTGGAATCAAGGAAAGCTTTTTCCGCTTCAGGATAAAACATTTAGAAGCCAAATTTAGACCTGAACTACACTCCAGGTAATGCCATCAACTTCAGTGGATGTATAATTATGGATAGGATTCACTTATTCTTGAATGCTTGGTCAAGAGAAGCCACTTTGGCAGTCCTGGAGACCAAGTTCTTCGTCAGAACAACGGCGCATATAGCAATTGTTTTATGTTTTATGATTCTCTTTTGGCAAGTCCTGTAACTCAGTTTCTATGTCCTTTGAGCCTTTGGCTTCTCTGTTGAGTTTGCCAAAGAAAGTATCATATGAGGTAATAATTTGCTAGCTCATGTTACATGTGTCATCCTATATCAACACATTTTGGTAGATTCTAACCTGGAACGGATTTGAACCTGAAAAGGAAAGCTTTATATTCCAATTATCTATCTGGCTCCAGGATTGTTTGCACCTTTCCTTTCCAATATAGACTTTGTTATTTCATGAATTGATTTATTATCATAGTAGAGCAAAGTAACATGAAGTGAACTAAGCTGAGTTGCTTAGCACTTAGTGCACAGGATACAATAGGAGCACAACTAGACCCAGCTCAGAGAATTTCCCACAGAAAATTTGATTTCTGCAAAATGGAATTTCCAGTGGAAAAATTTTGCCCCTGAGCATTTTCAACCAGTTCTAGTAAATAAGATAATGCTGTATTGTTCATGCAAAAAAGAGTGGCCAAATTCTTACCTTAAGCACTAAATGGAGCTCTCCATTAAGTCACAAAAGTGCCTCCATAACTCAAGATATTAATCTGAATTTCAATTAAGGGAATAGTAAAAAATGAATCAGCAGATATGGGTCTGCAATAGCTACCTGGCTTTCTTTGTACAAGGACTCGAATATTATAAGCTAAAATTGACCTTTGTGTTTTTCATTAAAAAGACTTGTGGTTGTACTTTGTAATGAAAAGGTATCCATCACAAAACAGTTTTAATAAACAAAACTGCAAAGCCTGCAATGATGCACCACACATTTGAGAAGTAACTTTGATACCTGTTAGCACTAGGGTGCTCATCTTGTGTGACCAATAATTAATGTTAATGATAGTCACACATACACTGAAGAGAAAGCAGACGTCAGATCTGCTACTCATTATTTTACAAAGTAAAAAGTGCCACCTGCATTTTAGGCCCTTTTAATCTAAAGCAACCAAGAAAAGATAAAATGAAAGATCAAAGCTAACCAGGAGACTGTATGGACACTTAAACAAGTTACATTTTTGAAGTCAAGAGTCTGCCAATCCAGTAATCAAATTAGAAACATATTGTTATGATGTAGGTCTTAATCAGGAAAAAGTATTTGAGGTGGTAATGTTTTTAAACTTTGCAAGTCTTGTTTACGTGTATCTTGGCCCTGCACTAGGGAAGCCAGTGGCAACATGCCCATTGAGATCAATAGGTGCAGGACGGTGGACCTATTGTCACTAGTGGCTTGAACATGCACTGCAGAACTGGAAGTCTCCTATGTAAAGACAATATTTGAGCAAATGGTTTCATTGTATGAAGGAGAACAGACAACTATAATTAAATAAAAACATACCCCGTTCATTATCAAGTCATTCACTCCACCATACCATGTTGAATTTGTTCACTGCTTGATCCTATGAAGGTCAGAGAAAATGAACTGAATTCCGAAAAAAAGTCATAGGAAGTAACTGATATTCAATATGTAGCATATGAGACAACACCATACAATCATCATTATGGGACGATGGCATCCATTTCTAATTGTTTCAGCAGGAGAGCTCTTTCTTGAGGCATACCCATTCCAAAGGCCAGGGTTGAATGGGTTCTGCACATAAAAACCAAATGGCAAACATGGGGAGCTCTTCCTTTTTTAAGAGCAACAATGTCAAGTAACTCCATGTCCCAGTTTTCTGCTCAGGGAGGTGGAGATGGCTCCCAAGGTTATAGGCTCAGACATTTTGCTAAAAATGAGGCTCATCGAAAATACATTTTAATGAATCAGTAAGTGCTTCGAGTTAGTAAGTCCTGCTATAGTAATTCTGGGGGCAACAAAAGGCCCTTAATTAATTAAAGTTAATTCCTAATACATTTTTCCCAAAGCTCTTACTGTTTTGACAGCTCCTTGATTGTGTCAGAATTACACATCAGATCCTCAATACGCCGAGTCACACATCTCTGTAGTGCTCCACTTCGGCTATATAGTTTGGAATCCAATGCATTCATATAATATTCTGGAGAATTGAACAATGATTCAGAAAGATCATTTAGTGCATGACATTCAATATTGTTCTATAGTTTTAAGGGCAAACATATGCCTACTTGCTGGCTTCTCTCTCTCTGCGCTTTCCATGTCCTACTTGGGCAATCTTGAAATAGTAACATTTTCCTATAAGTCTGTGAAATCTGGAGATTCTTGGGTTTCTGCTGTGGCTTAATCAATCAGGATCTAATCTGTATACTATAAAATGGTGAACAGAAAAACTAAAGTGAAAACTAAGGTAAGCATAGGTCTCTGTACTGACTTTCCTTCATTAGTCAGTGGACAATGAGTATGCGCAGCATAGAAATCTCTTAATTTACTTTTCATTTTGGTATTGCATGGTTTTTTATAGAGAGGCTAAAATCAAACATTATTTCTGAATTTGAGATGTATTATTATCCAAATAGCTTTTTCATAACTATTTAGCAGATGTAATCTAAAAGCAACGTATTACAGAACCTAATGACACAGGACTATACAGACAACCTCAACAAAACAGTTTCTGTTGAATGTGCTTTTTTTTATCCAGAGAACCTATACTTTGGGCAATCTTACATTTCCCATATGGAAATCTGTAGAGTGTATACTTGGTGGATTAATACTATATTGGCCCCGAACCACCAGAACTTCAATACCGTTCTCTGAGTACATTGGGAAGTCTGCAAAGTGCACATTAATTTCATCCACGCTGCACAAATCCCCGATGATAACCCTTTTGCATGGATGACATGACCTCAAGGTTAAAATGGCCACTCCATGTCTATTGTGCATCACCTATTTCCTGGCTTCTACATCTGCAAGAGCTAGTCAGTACCAAGTAGAACATGGCACCTGCTACTAACAACTGTATTGGGAATGGGGTCTCTTACTGCATTAGAGCAAAGATAAGAACAGATACAATATACATCAGTAACAGAGGGTTCCCCCTCTCCACTGAGGCATACCTAGACTTCAGGAAAGTTCCACATTAGGAATCTACTGGAACTATAATATGAAAGGATCGTAACTTTCCAGTATTGAAGAGCCATTACAAAGACACATACATCTCCTTCAAAAGATACCATCATTCTAACAAGTTAGAATGTTGATCATTCACGTTACCAAGTACAAAGGACATTTAAGTAGGAATTCTGAGTATTCAAATTCAGAATATAGACTTCTTAAATGTAGGTGTCACGCTTGCACACTCAATGCAATTATTCAGCGTTGAATCCTTACTATTAATAACTGAACCAACCAAACACGCACACTTACAGTGAAGTTAGCTCCCGTCCTAGTAGCATTTCAGAACTTCACTTGTTTACTCTCAGGACAAAACAAAATCCTCCTAGAACTGTAAATATTTCTCAACTGATGGTGAAGTTATTAGTAGGCAGCTAAAAGCAGGTGCATTTCTAACCCCAACTGCGCACAGATAAATCTCTAATAGGCTCCCCATCACACACCTAATACAATTTATTGAAGGTGGCGTGTGAGAGAACTGTGGAAAGAGTGGCTTCATGAAAATGAGACTGGAATTATCTACAACAGTTCTGACGTCTCAGTGGAGTAGCATTGGGTGACATTAGGTAAACAATGCATTAGCCTAGTAATCTCCGCAGGTCCAGGTTCAACGGGGATCTAATTCAGAAGTGAACAGAGTTTGCTGCTAGATATCATACATATCTGACTAACTTTAGACATAGCCCTGACACCAGTTTCTCCACATAAGCTAGCAAATATTTTGGGAAACATCTGTCATTTAGCTCAATTGCACTCCTAAACAAAAATGGAGAACAAAGAGCAAGAACATTTATAGATGTCTGGTGACTACTGGATTTTATTTGTAGGAAATGTGAGCCACAGATCTAATTGCTCTCCATGTTCTAAGAGGACCATGGGCGGTGAGGTAATATCAGTCATTGGCCCAACTTCTGTAGGTAGAAGAGGCAATCTTCTGAGTGTCACAGAGCCCTTTTTCAGGTCTGGAAAAGGTAATTGAACACTTGTCTCTCTCATGAACAAAAGTTGGTCCATTAAAAGCTATTACGTCTGCCGCCTTGGGGAGAGGTCTCATATCCTGGGACAAACAGGGCTACAACCCTGCAAATTACCTGCTCTAATACAAGCAGGAAGAGGCAGGGCAGAGAAAAATTGAAGCTGCAACTAGTGTTCCACCCCATAGCAAAACCTTGTTGCCGAGCATCTACCCGAGGTCTGTTTATGAAGGAAGACAATGGAAAGAGCTAACACAGACTAAACTGCAGCTGGGACACATGCAGAATTCTCACTCAGCCCCCTTGCAATAAAAAGGCACATTAGAGAGCTGGAGAACTGGTTTGGATTGTAGACCAAAGATCACAGATGAAGACATTATATTGTTTTGTTTTCTCAGTAAACCTTGTTTTTTCCTGTTAGCTAATAGCAGAGTAGGATTTTTGGTTACTTGTATAGGAGCAAATCCAGGTTCCTTGAGAAAGCCTTTTTTCACCTAAGTCACTGTGTTTCTATTGGCAAGGGGGCAGGGCAGATATGGGAGTTGAATATAAGAAATACAACATCCACACAACAGATTGCAGAGGGCTGAGGTAGTTGCCTCTGCATGGATTCTCTTGTTTTTACAAGGGGCAGCATTAAGTGTTCAAAGCCTACTTCAGAACATCAGTACAGATTATCCTAGGAACTGTTCCATGGCCTAGCAGATGAAAGGCTCCCTCCACCACACTTTTGTCTGCTGCCCACCACAGTTGCTTTCTCATCAGAAGAGTCATCATGCCGTACGAGCAATAAGGATTCTCTGGTTTCCACAGCAAGGAAGGAATCATAATCCCTATGCTAGTCAATCAATTTTGTAAAAATAAATAAATACATTTTCACCATTTTCAGGTCACCTCTAATTAATTATAGCAATTTACATGAGTAGCCACACAGAGATTTTGATTAACAGGGAAGAGAAATCACAGAAGTATAAATATTGGCATTATTTCCTTGTGAAAAAAACATCACTAAACCAAATGCAGGACAATGTAGCACTTTAAAGACTAACAAGATGGTTTATTAGATGATGAGCTTTCGTGGGCCAGACCCACTTCCTCAGATCAAAATTTTGATCTGAGGAAGTGGGTCTGGCCCACGAAAGCTCATCATCTAATAAACCATCTTGTTAGTCTTTAAAGTGCTACATTGTCCTGCATTTTGCTTCAGCTACCCCAGACTAACACGGCTACATTTCTATCACTATCATTAAACCAAGTAGGAAAAGACACTAACAGGCAGTGTTCTTTCTCCCTGATATTTTCCACTTTTTTCTTTTACTGACAACTGGGGAGAAAAAAAAATCAGAACTGACAAAATGGAAAAAAACAAACCTGAAAAAACATTTTGTTTTTCAACTATGGAAGTTTTCACAGTTGTGGTTTTTGAATGACAAAATCTGAAAATAGTCAAAGAAAGCAGACATTTTCACTTTGTTGAAAATCCAGTTTCCTAGCCACAAAAAAGGTTTTAACATTAATTTTTCAGCCCTACTAACAATACAACCTGAATGCAAAGTCAGAAGCATTTTGGACCTTTGTTAATACTGATGTCCATTAGCATGTCACAAGTCTTCCTTTGTTTACCACAATACAGTAGGGAATACAAGTTACCTCAATTTGCTGGATAACTCAACCTACTTCTAAATCAGAGGATGAGAACAGTTTGTTGGCATAATCAAACTTAGAAGTCAGTGACTACAGGTGATTTTGCATATTTAATAGACCTAGTTGCATAATTTGTAACTGAAAAAGAATTAAATGACTTTTGTCTGTTTCGGAATTGGTTTATTTTAAAATGGCTTATTTTAAAATTGATTTATTTTAAAATTTCTGTCAGTGACTCTCTGCAGCTAATTTGAGTAGTTCACTGCAAGCATTTAACAATCCAACATGAAAATTCTGAACTGTTTTCACTGGATGTGTTGTCTGAAGGATACATTTTTGGTTTTGGATCAGATGAGTGTGGTTATTAGAAATATACATGCTTACAACAGCACATGTGCTTATATTTTGCAATTTTGGGAAATGTTCCTGCCAGGGAACTCATTTGCTAGAACACTTGCAGAAAAAGGAGCATAGACACAAACAAGCCAATTTTTATTTGAAAACGTAAATAGTAAGTAGAAAAGACTCTTTTGTGCCATTTACCCAGCTCTATACAATAATCAACACCAAAATGCACTCACACCAAGGTCCAGCTCTACTATCCGTGATAAACAGACAGACTCCTGCATTCATATAGAGACTCACTGGCTTTCAATGGGACCCGGCCTAGGTGCCACAGACCACCCACATCACAACTTGAAGGAGAAGGAACTTTTAGCGTCTAGCAGACTTACTGATAGCTGCGTGGCCATACCAATTTCAGCACGAGCCTCACATTATTTTGAGCTGTCCTCTGTAGCACTATCATCCTTTTTGATGTGTTACTATTCAACCTTTTCATTGATGACTTGGATCATTGAGTGGAGAGAGTATGTTTAGAAAATGTGCAGATGGCACCACCTTGGAAGGGGATGCATGCAGTTTGGAGGACAGGATTAGCATTTAAAACAACCTTGACAAGTTGGAGAATGAGTCTGAACTCAACAAGATGAAATTCAATGAAGACAAGTGAAAAGCTCTTCCCTTAAGAAAGAAAAATCATATGCACAACTACAAAACAGGGGATGATTTTCTAATTGGTAGTATTATTGAAAAAAGAATGCAGGTTGACTGTGTTTCACAAATTGAATACAAGTCAACAATGTGATACAGTGGTGAAAAAAGCTAATATTCTGGGGTGTTTTAACAGCGGTGTTGTATGTAAAACACATGAGGAAATTCTTCTGATCTATTCAGCTCCGCTGAGACCTAAGTTGGTGTACTGAGTCTAAGGCAGAACTCCACACTTCTGCAAAGATGAGGACAAATTAGAGTTGAGAGGAAAACAACAAAAATGATAAAAGATTTAAAAGAAACTTGACTTACAAGGAAAGGTTAAAAAACTGCACTTGTTTAGTCTTGAAACAGAAAACTGAGGGTGGACCTGATAGTCGTCAAATATGTTAAATGATGTTATAAATAGGACAGTGACCAACAGTTCTCAATGTGTACTGAAGTAATGGGCTTACTATGCAGCAAGGAAGATTTAAGTTAGATATTAAGAAAAATTATCCATCTAGGAGGGTGGTGAAGCACAGGAAAATTATTTCAAGGGAGGTTTTTAAGTCCCCATAATTGAAAATTTTTAAAAACAGGTTGGACAAACACTTGTAAGGGATGGTCTAGGCCAGGTTTACTTGGTCTTACTACAGTGCAGGGGGCTTGACTCAATGACTTCTCACAGTCACTTCCAGCCCTACATTTCTATGACTGTAAGTTCTTAATTTTCATGGACTTTTTTTTTTTTTAAAATCCAACACGGCAATCATGAGACGCTGTCTGAGCCACTGATATAATATCACCTACTTAATGACAAACTTTGTATTCTATATTATATGGTGCCCCTGCTACACATGCGGCATACCTTATAAAAATCTTTATCTAATTGTGAAAGACTACTGTTAGAAAACATTTTCATCACTGGCATGTTTAATTGAGCTCCTGAGAGGCTGTATCAGTAAGACTTAGGGATAAATAACCAGTAGTCCCATTGGTCTCACCAAGAATCCATTGATGTTTCATAAATCCTAGTCAGTACAAATCTAATTGAGTTACCATGCTGAATTAGCTTACATCTAAATGGCATTCATGTCTACAAATGGAATAATTAGAGTCTAGAAAATGGGATATATCAAGTGCTATCCCAAGTGACAACAGCAAGACATTTGTATTCATTCAATCAGCTGCTTTAAAAAAGCAGATGTAATACTCGATTTGGGGGCTGATGATTAGACAGTGTTACTGAGTCTAACAATAAAGCCAGATACAGGGTATTAACTATTTCTCTGTGCCTATCTATTTGTATTTACTCTAAGAGATTCTTTACTGATTCTTTGAGATTTTTCTTTACGATGCAAAGTAGTTGTATGACTAGTTAATCCCCACTTTCTTTCCAGGGTGCTGAAATCAGCAATACACAATAATGGTATTCTTTTCATAACTAGAATTCTAAGACAAATACAAATGCACCCGTAAATAACAGTCTGTAATCATCATCCACTAACCTTTTTTTTTTCACATTCACTGCTGAATGAATCTGTTTTTACACGGGAGTGCAACTAGTCTATCCATGGTGATATATGTCCTTGACTTCTTCTACAGTAAATAATAAAATGTACTAGCATGCTAGTGGGATAAACTCCAGGTCACTGCCACCCCAGCATTACCCGAAGTGCCAGTAAGTTCTTAAAATCAAGAATGAAATGTATTTAATATCTTTAATTGGTTATTAAGCTGGTTTTAGTGAGAAAACTTCGGCTTCACTTGAAACCAACATAAACTGCGAATATATCTTAAATTATATATTGATACTAGCATTGGATGAGGATCTTAGCCATGCTGGAAAATGGATTCCTCTAATTCAGAAAGTAGTCTAATTTGCATGCATATTTTATTTATTACACCAATTAAGTTTTGCAAATAGTTTGCAATGAGGTCCCGATGACCTCATAATTCACAATTACTCCTGGGATATCCTGCCCACTTTAGCACGTTTTGAATAATATTGCAATCTCCTTGAGAAAATAATACATTTTTTTACATGATACATTTGTTAAGTATGCACATACCTTGTTCTTAACCAATTTTACTCTACGTGTGGGCACTGGAGCTACTTCACGGATCTTTCTGGTGTTGCTATTGAGCACATTTCTTCAACAATCTTACTTTTCAAACACATAGGGTTGCCAGGTGTCTGGTTTTAAACCAGACAGTCCAGTATTTGAGTTTTCTGTTTGGGAAACAAATTGAGAAAATATAAATGTCCGGTATTTTCTAAATAAGATGTAATGTAGATTGTGATGTAATGTCAAGTGTGTCCAGTATTTTTGTTGAAACCATCTGGCAACTCTACGTGGTTACCAATCTCTTTTGAAAATCCCACCCTGTATCTTTTTTAGTTCCTAACTCAGTCTGAAGACATTCTGTGCTCCCACAATATAAATGAATAATAAGTACCTGAGATTTTTAGGATCATACTGGGCCTCTGGAACAGTTGTGGCCCCCACAGTCTGGAGAAAGATGAATCCTATGGGCACAAGGCATCTGCTCTGCAAGGCAAAACAAAGCACAGCCTACCCAAAGCTGGAACTGTGCTGGCCTAGCCTGAGCCCACCTGTCTCTCCAACTGCTATGGGAAGTTTAGTGGGGTTCAGGCAGGCTCCAGGGTGTCTGGGAAGGCAGAGTAGCAGGATCCTCCTCAGCAGCCAGCCCCTGAACCTGCATGGCACACACACAAGGCTCCAGAAAGGGATCTAGGGGTTATAGAGGACCACAAGCTGAATATGAGTCAGCAGTGTGATGCTGTGGCAAAAAAAGCAAACATGAGATGAGAAGGCATTCTTCCGCTCTACTCTGCGCTGGTTAGGCTCAGTTGCAGCAAGGAGTCCTGTGGCACCTTATAGACTAAGTGTAGGAGCATAAGCTTTCGTGGGCAAAGACCCACTTCGTCAGATGCATGTAGTGGAAATTTCCAGAGGCAGGTATAAATATGCAGGCCAGAATCAGGCTGGAGATGACGAGGTGGATCCAATCAGGGAGGATGAGGCCCACTTCTAGCAGCTGATCTGGAGGTGTGAATTCCAAGAGAGCAGAAGCTGCTTTTGTAGTTAGCGAGCCATTCACAGTCTTTGTTTAATCCTGAGTTGATTGTGTCAAACTTAAAGATGAACTGTAGCTCAGCAGTTTCTCTTTGAAGTCTGGTCCTGAAGTATTTTTAGTGCAGGATGACTACTTTTAGATCTGCAATTATGTGGCCAGGGAGATTGAAGTGTTCCCCTACAGGTTTTTGTATATTGCCATTCCTCAGTTGGAGTATTGTGTCCAGTTCTGGGCGCCGCATTTCAAGAAAGATGTGGAGAAATTGGAGAGGGGCCAGAGAAGAGCAACAAGAATGATGAAAGGTCTAGAGAACATGACCTATGAAGGAAGGCTGAAAGAATTGGGTTTGTTTAGTTTGGAAAAGAGAAGACTGAGGGAGGACATAATAGCTGTTTTCAGGTATCTAAAAGGTTGTCAGAAGGAGGAGGGAGAAAACTTGTTCATCTTGGCCTCTGAGGATAGAACAAGAAGCAATGAGCTTAAACTGCAGCAAGGGAGGTTTAGGTTGGACATTAGGAAAAAGTTGCTAACTGTCAGGGTAGTCAAACACTGGAATAAATTGCCCAGGGAGGTTGTGGAATCCCCATCTGTGGAGATATTTAAGAGTAGGTTAGATAACTGTCTATCAGGGATGGTCTAGACAGTATTTGGTCCTGCCATGAGGGCAGGGGACTGGACTCGATGACCTCTCGTGGTCCCTTCCAGTCCTAGCATTCTATGATTCTATGAATTACAGTCACAATCGGGGTTCCCTCTAAGCTGCAGGGCAGCCCAGCTTCAGGGGTGCTTAATCAGCCCCACCCAAGCAGAAGCTCAGGGCTCCATGCTTGGAACTGACTGACTGGGCAGGCCTGATTACTCACCTGTGAGACTGTGGTCACAAGGCTCTTCCTGCTGTTTTGCAGCCTGCATTTCCATGTGTCTCATTGGCTCTAGGAGGCTTGCTAGTCCTGAACTTCTGGTTTCTTCTCCTGCTCAGCCCCTAGGGTGGCCAGGTGTCCGGTATTCACCCGGACAGTCTGGTATTTTCGCCTCCTGTACGGTAAAAAAAAATTCAGAAAATACCGGACACCTAAGATGTCCGGTATTTTCTGATGTTTTCCCCCTAGCCAGGAGGCAAAAATGCCAGGCACCTGCACCACCCCCCCCCCCCCAACCACAAACCCCATGCTTACCTGGTTCCGCAAGGCTGCCGGCACAAAATGGCTGCCAGCAAAAAAGACCAAGGGGAAGCAATCTCTCCTCTGTTCCTGTCCCTGCACTCACTCTTAAAGGGAGCATGCTGTTTTAATGCTGTTTTATTTTATTTATTTATTTTTGCTTAATAAGTCTTGGAGTCCTTTTTTTTTCCCCAACAACTTTGGTCTCCCTCCCTCCCCCCTTTTTTTCCCCTTCAACAGAATATTTTCCTGGTGGTTTTTTTGGGGGGTGGGGGTGGGAGGGGGCAGGTGTTCAGTATTTTTGTTTCAACCATCTGGCAACCCTACTCATCCCATCCAGCCCCCCTTCCCTGCACCTTAGCCCAGAATGGGCAAAGCGGGCTTCCTCCTTGCTGCCCTCCCTTCCCCTTTGCACTCTCCCTCCTCGGTTGGCTTTCCCCACTTTGCTGGTGTATGAAGGATTTTGTTTCACTTTGCCAGCTTAGTTGCTACCAAGCCTGCTGCTGGGAACTCTTCTCCCCTTGCTCTCTCCCCACACGTGCTTCACCATAGTCCCTCTCCCCCTTACTAGTGTGTGGAGTGGTAGGGGGAGGGGAGGAGGTTGCCTAGCCCAATGAGAGATAGCTGCCCAATCCCTCCCCTTCTTGCCCTCTCCCCACATGCTTCCTGTTTTCTGTGCCCTGTGGAGTTGGATTTGTGGGTGGGTAGGCAGGCATGAGAGAAATGAGCTTGAGGAGGGGGGAGGGGAAGAGGCAAGGGGAAGGAACGGGGAGTGAGGGGAATGAGGAAAGGAGGGTGGAGAAGAAAAGAGGATGAGGAATCGGTCAGGGAGGGCAGGAGTCTGGCATGCTGTGTCCCCTCAGCAGCAGCGGGGGCTCCCTAGTTAAGCAGGCCCTTCTAATCCCCACAAGCCCTGCTCCCCTAAACCTGAACTCATTCAACAAGCTCCCCACACCCCCAACCCACTGAGCCCCAGCAAGTTGCACCTGCACCCCCTATCCTATGAAGTCCCACTTCCTCAGCACCTGGACCCCACTCCAAACCCCACCTGCCCTCAACTCCTCCAAACTCAACCAGAGTCCCATTGCCCCTACACCAGAACCCCCCAATAGTCCGTTGTGCGTCCAGATCTTCCACTGAGCCACTCACACTCAGACTGCCCCATACATGGATCCCCCACAATAACTCCTCCACACTGGTCTCATACTGGGCTGAGCCTGCCAGTCACATCTGCTACACTGGCACAGAAGGGCAAGGTCTGGTCAGCCTCACAGTAGAGTTCCTGTACTGGGAGAGGCTGCAGTTTCAGGAGATCACCACACCTCAATACAGCCAGTAGCCTGTGCTCCACCCTGCTAGAAACATGAAGATGAGGGGTTTTCTTAATGGCCTTCCTGTCACAGACTTCCAGTAGAACATTGGACCCATCATATAAGACTTTGTCTCCAGGAGCGATTTCCACTGATTAAAAAACAAAACGTGGATAAGGAACTTAATTATCTTGTGCCACAGTTTCTCCTTCTGAAAAAAGGGATAATAATAATACTTGCCTGCCTCACAGGAGTTTGTGTAAATTCGTTGGTTTTAGTTCAATGTTTTGATGTCATCAGATGGAAAGTGCTGAGAAGTGCAATTTTGCAAAGTATTTTTTATAGTTTCAAAATCTTTCTTCATTTTTCATGCAATAGCCACTGCTCCTGGATTACAGGAGAATTTCAATGTGCGACTTTATGGGTTGGCTCCTCCTCCCATTGCGTGATGCTGGAGCAATTTGCCCAAATTTAGTGCTGTTAATTAGATACTTTCTGCATGTCTAGCACATGGTACAAAACATGTTCTGTTTTGTTGAAAAGAAATTGCAGAAAAGCCGGGGGAAGAAGGTGTTTAAAAAATCATTTGCTTGCGTTCAGGGATTTGTCTGGAAGGGGACAAGCCTGCAGTGAGCAGGGAGACAGTGGAAAGGGGGCGGGATATGGGCTGGGAAACTACTGCCTCCCCAATTGGAAGCTTCACCAACTGCCCATGACTGTGGGTAACTTCAGTCAAGTCACTCTGGTATATACGGATACAGGTACTTTAGAGATCAGAATCAAGTTCAACTAAATGCATGTGTAGGACCAAAGGCAGAAATTGGCCCAGTGTCCCTCAACTTACATGTCACTATTTGCTAGTAATTTCTTTTTCTTCAAGCACTGTTCCTAGGTTCTCAGTTATATTTACCCCTATTATAAATGTCATACATTTTTTTTTAAAGAAAAGATCAAAATGCTTGATTTCCAAAGAAGTTAAGGAGGATGAGATACTTAGCTCAAAATCAGATATCATCCCATCTTATACATGTAACGTTGACAAATTTGCCCATGTACATATATGTTTGCAGAACGTGTATCACGTGGAAATAGAAACTCAGTCTGAGAGGAATGGAGTACACAGAGATGATATTTAGTGGTCATCTTAAACTCTCAATGAATACTGACATCTCCATTTCTTCTTTTGGAAAATGTATTTAGTGACTAAGATACCCTCACTTAACACTAGGTTAAATTTTGACTATTCAAATCGGGATTCACCATAATGGGAATCTATCGTCTTGCCTCTACCAGATCTTTTTATAAGTTAAGTATTCTACGACATTGCATAAGATAACAGAAGGGCAAGATGGAAATACCTGTCCAGGCATGTAATCCATCCCCATGCCGGTACAGGCATGGGATTTGGTGGTGTTTTGCCCATTCTAGATTGAAGTAGGTCAACTTGTGGGAATTCCACTGATTGTCTTGGAAAGATTATTCAGCAGCCTAAAAGATCTTGCTGCAAGACAGCTATTTCTGATACTCAGCTGATTTTTCCTTTTCTTATTTGTCCCATTTCTTCTTGTTACATCCACTTGTAAGTCTTAAGTAAACTCTCTCTTTGCTAGTTATTAAAACCCTTTGACTGTTGCTAGAGATATCCCGACACCAGTCTTCATGGGCTTTAGTCATCTTTATCACAAGAGCATACTAGTTCCTTTATTTTTTCATAAATCAGTCCCTAGAGCAGCCCGATTAGTTTTGTTTTCCATTACTGTCCTTTAGTTTGAAAGCCTCTGATGCACAGAATGAAATGCAATGTTCCAGATTCAGTGATATGAGGGCCTCATACTCAGAGACTATATATTACCATGTTCCAGAAAATGATCCCTCCACATACTGCGCACTGTAATTGGATCAGTTTACACCGGACTTGAGATGAGAGCCTTTCCAATGACTTCAATTATCAATTGACTAGACTCATATGGCTATGCAAATGCCTGTCTAATTTACTGTAGACTGTTCCCTCCAAGTCTTTTAGCATTCCAGGGTTTTTTTAAATTTTCTCCTTACTGAAACTATTTTCCAATATTTCCCCCATATGTTTTACCAGCTTTTCTCATCCAATTGAATCTTATTGTCATTTTCCACTCATATTTCTAACATCTCTAGAGCCCTTTCTCTAGTTCTATTGGTGTCTAAAACACCTGCTAATTGAATATAAAATGCACGCAGCAGAAGTATAAGTGAGCCATAATTGATTACTCAAAAAATTGGATCTGATAATCATCCAAAAGTTTTGTTTTTTTGTCGTTTAATGATTTAAAAGTAGCATGTTAAAACAAGAAGGTAAGGACTGTGCCAGAAGTGATTGAACTGGCAATGTTTAAAGTTCACAAGTGAATAGTAGAAAAGCTTTAAAAGCAGACTAAGTTGTAAAGGTGCTAAGCTCTTCTCAGCCACTAAAGATTAGAACAATAAGCTCACCGTCCCCTAGGGGAAAATCAGGCCAGGTGCGTAAAAGACATTTTCTTCAATATAAAAATGTCTAGCTGCTTCTCTATTGTGAGCAATCTAATTATGGGATTATTAACATTATTGTATTTAGTCCATATGAGACTACAAAACAGCAGCTCAGTCCAGTATGGTAGATAAAAGCCCCAAATAGTTGTTTACTGTTAAAATGGGTGCCGCTTACATGAGCAAGCGCTGTATAGTGAAGGTATCTCTTTGAAGTAATGTCTCTGGAGAGTAAAATCTAGTTAGCTGTACAATCTATAAACACCCTATTGTCAATGGTTCATCAACTACACAAGTTCTTCCAAGTTTTTATATCTTTTGGGGCTTAATTCATTCAATTCATACACACAAAGTGCTGGTAATTTATCCAACTCCAGAGAGAATCTTTTCACAGGATCAGTTTTTAACACTTTGATTTCCTATCCTTCCTTCTTTGATGCTGTAATATAGATACAGGTTAACAACTTAGATATTCGGTTTATAATCTAACTGAAAACCCAGTAGCGGTTGGTCATCAGATCTTTTGTTAACAGGCAAATATGTTTTTTGAACAGAAAAACACAGAGTCCATTTCTGATCGTATATACAATTCAATTTAAAGCTAATGGGAGCGGGTTTCATGTGTCCAGAGGATATGTAATCCTTAGAGTGTTTCACAAGATGGACCAGTACACAAAAGGGCCAAATTCTGCTCTCGGTTACACAGTGTATATCAGAAATAACTATTTACACTGGGTATGAAATGAGAGCAGACTGTTTAAAACTACGAATGCTGGTGAAGCTACTGTTTCTTAAAGCTCTTTTTTCAATCCTCAAATTAAATGATGTGCTAACTCCTGATCAACAGAACTTTAAAATAAAGATCTTTAGAACAGAAGCTAATAACAAAACCTAGAGTACTTAATAAGCATAAATACCAGATGATCTATCTAGAGCCAATGTATAATCCCCAAGATCTGATATTTTAATTAGTGTAAAATGTTTTGTATCTTCTCAAATTCATTCACGCACTTAAGATGATGTGCTTTGAAGAACTGCATTATTTGTAGTTCATTAGTCATATACATAAATTTTCCATTGTTAACTGGCTACTCAAAAGGAACAAAATATGCTGGAAAGTATACTATAGGGGGCAATCTTGCATTGGCAAGGGAATAGAGTAGATAACCCAGTAGATCTATTTCCATTTCTAGGACCTGATTCTCTGTTGCCCTGCACCTGGTGCAATGCGAGGATAAAAAGCTGCCAAATTAGCATGGTGGTAGTTTTCAGTCACTTTGCACTAGGAGATATGATTATACAAAAGGTTCAGGGAGAGAAAATAAACCCTTTACTTTCTTGGTTTTGTCAAAGCTGATAATCAGTGCTATTAAGCACAATAAAAGGCTAGCCCCAGAGGCAATTATAGTAGCCAAATTAAGTTAAAAAAGCTAGATTTTATTATGGTTTGACTTGTACTTGATTGGATTGCCTTTTCCATCATGCAATAATTTAGAAACTGATGAATGATGTGGGGGCAATACTTCAGTAGTAAAATACACAATTGTGATTCATGTTACATGAGAAAAAAATGTATTATGTGAAACTGCATGTTATTCAAAAGGACACAGTCTAAGATTGTTTATTAGTATACAAAATACAGAGTGAAATTTTCCCATAGGAGTAGCAGCCTGAATAGTATTAATAGTGCTTTAAACTGTAATGAATTCCCAGTCTAATTCACTATGAGGTTTCAATTTATACCACATTTAGAGTACTCCAGGTTCAAGTAATCACTGCAGTAATTAGCTTACTTCCAGTCCTTCAAAATAAACCCACTAATTTTTGCAATCAGCCTTCATTTGGTTAATCACCAGTTTAATTGATTTAATTAGTTTGATCTGCAAAATTAGTCAAGTGTAAATACTGTTTTGTAAACAGAGTTTAGCTCCAAGCTGTAATATAGGGAATTCTAATTCAAAGCTAGAGTTAATAATAAAACCAACACATATATGATTTTGTTGCAGTATCCAGCAGTTTTAAGTCTACAAGACAGAGTTTTATGTTTTTGTGGATATTACTGAGTACTTAAACAATACCGATAAAATCAAGTCTTTGCCTCTCAACATTTTAGTCCCCATGTGATGATTTCATAGCATAACAAAAAGACAGAAAAATAGCACTTTAGTTTTTTCTATCTTTTAGTGCCGAAATGTACCTATTTTAATGTTTAAAAAAAAGAATGCTTAGATGTGCTTAGATTTGTTTTTCGTAACTTATTAATGAGAACCCCATCAATTCCCCCCTCAAGCATTAGAAGGCAAAGGAAACAAGAGGTAGTCAATTCATATACCTTGGGCAGTCCAAAATATACAGCCGGAAATAATGCCATGAAAAGACAAGTTGGCAACTAAAATAAAATCTGTTCACCAAAAATCTATACCATAAAGACTAACCTATGATTCTTCACTTCATTCTTAAGATACCTTATAAGTAAGTTCTACATAAAGGCCTGTTTTCCTTGTGTGTCTCAGAATCCCATATCTGATGCTGTACAATTACTTTGAGTGCATCTTTAAACAGAGAGGCCATTGTCTAGGTACCTAGGGAAAGGGAACAGGTAGGGCTGTGGGGAGGGGAGAAAGGGGGTTGGAAGCTGTTGCAAAAGGGAAAATGAGTCAGCATGGTAATGCCAACTCATCCACTTGGACTAGAAGGGCAGAAAGGATGTTCTCCTTCCCCATAACACGTTGAGGGAAGGCTTTGTTAGGCATGAAGGAGGTTAGGCATCTGTGAGGTGGCTGTCCAGTGCAAGTACTCCATAGGGAAGGGATACAGCAACCAGATACATGACTAGGTAAAGGACTAAAAACCACGTCATTGGTTAAAGGAACAGAATGGGGGAGGAGGGCACGGGCCAGAGCTCCTTGGAATGCTATGGCAGGTGGCCAAACCCCCTTTCTTATAACTGACCTTAACTCTCTTACAGGGAGAGGGGTAACTCCCACAATGGGTTCGCTAAGGGACTTGGATGGAAAAAAGGGGAGAAGCTGGTGGAAGCCCCCCAGATAGTTATTGAATGAACACGGTGTTACCTAAATGACACCATTTGCCAGATAGTCCCAAATATCTAATAATTAAGTTGTGGCCAGACTAAAATCATATCAAGTGTCTCCTGTCCTTTCGGGATAGCTGGACAACAATATATCTTACTGCACCATATGTTTTGGATTCACAGGAAGTACAGGGCTGCCTCCTGTGTCGCACAGCACACATTAGTGGGGGCTCTTCCCTCTAATTGTTTTGCATGTGCATTGGCCAGTGAAGTCAATGCTGACAGAAATTTAAGACTGCAGGGAAAGCTACTTTTTGAGGTAACATAGGGTGTGTCTAGACCACCTACTTTTGGCGACAAAAGTGGACTTTTGTCGACAAAACTATACCAGCATCTACACTACCGCTGAGTTCTGTCGACATAACGTCGACAGAACTCAGCAGTTTTGTCGACTCTGGTAAACCTCATTTTACGAGGCATAACGCCTTCTGTTGACAGAACTCTGTCGACAGAAGGTGTTATTGCCTGTAACGTTGCGTCCAGACTACGGGGTTCTGTCGACAAAGCAGCTTGCTTTGTCGACAGAACTCAATGTGTCTGGACGCTCTTTGTCGACGGAAGTTTTGTCGACAGTATCTGTCGACAAAACTTCCGTCGACAAAATGCGGTAGTCTAGACGTACCCTAAGTTTAGTGAGAGCACAAGACCAGGAGTTGGGATATCCTGGATCCATCTTTGACTCTGCCAGACCTATTGCATGACTTTAGTACCTCACTGCCTCATTTTTCAAATGGAAGTAATGTTTACCTTCCTCAGCTTAAAACAGTGTGGATTAAGCAGAGTTGAAGTTTCTCACCTTAAATTTTTTTTCACCGGTATGTTGGGGTTTTGTCAAAAACAATTTGTAGAAAAATTGTCATTTTTATTTGTTCAATGAGAAATTTAGAAATGAAAACTGTTGTTTTGCTTTGAGGCTCTCATTTTAGGGCAGTTTAAAAAAAAAATCAGAATCCCCTTATCCCTCCTTTTTATTTGAACATGAATTATATTGAAGATTCTTCCCCACATTTTTCTTTTTTCCCCCACAAATGCCCTCCCTTCCCACTGTTCTGTAACCTTTCAAAATGTCTTCACCTCTGAAAAAAATTACTGTGGAAAAAGTAAAAATGAAGCTACATAATTTTGCCACTCTTATCTTCAAAATTTCCTGACCATTAAAAAATAAATCATAGCTTGGCAGAGTTACAAAGTACAGAGTTTCTTTTTTTCCAATCTGGAGGATTTCTGAACTGTTACAAGATGGGGGAGAGGAAGGTAGGCTGGAGGGAAGAAGAGATGAAAAAACAAAAAAGGAAAATCCCTGGACATTCATTGGGGAGGATGGGATGGGTTTTTTTTTAATTGTTTTCAATACCCAAAAAGTTTGAAATGAAAATTTCAACTTATTTTGTTTTGAGGCTTTCCTGAAAATTATGTGTATACTTTAAAATAAATATCTTGTGATCAGAAATGTTAATGGGATTTTTAAAACCAGTTTGAGGATAAAGGGGAAAGATTTCAAAAAGCTATAAGAACAAATTTCTAAAGCTTTTTATCTACTGTCAATATCTATTCTAGTGTTCTAGTGGAGCCCAGGACAAGAAGGGTAGAGCGCTGTTGTTCAATATTGAACTGCTCAGTTGTATACCTGAGCACCTGCTCAAACTGGCCGTGATTCTAGCTACAGCTGACATGCCTTCAAGCCCACATTCTACCATGAAAATAGATTTTAATGTAAGCTAGGAGGGAAATGTATTATTCTGCTGAACAAATGCAACATTTACACAAATTCTCTAACATTTTTAATAAACCTGTTATTCGTATTGTATATTGTGTTAATTTGTGGCATTTGCAAAAACAACCATGCATCCTATTTTGTGCATGCCATGCAATTACTACTAAAGAGGTTTTGAGGTATTCTCATTAAGCTGGGTCCCAGATGTTTTTGTGCTTGTGATTTGTGTTGATCTGTTCTTTGTCAGTTCTCATTATCAATCAAGGTGACTGAATTAAGTCAGCCACTCTGAAAAAGGCCTCTTTATGCATACGATCAGGACCACAGCTACAGTACAAAGCTCAAAGAAGATCCCCCGTGCTTCATATTACCTCTGCACATGAGATAAAATACCATGTTAGAAAAGGCAGAATTGTAAGTCCATTTCAGTCTCTCTACAGAACTTTTATGTGAATAAATAACATTTTCTGGGAGAAAAAAAATCTCTAAAGCGCTGATCTCTGGTAGAACAGTACCCTGTGGAGTAGATTACAATATTTTAGCATGTTAGTTTCATTTGGTGTTGCCACCAGTGCTCTTTTAGCAGTGATACAAACTACCCATTGGGCACTCATTATACTGCACAGGAAAGGGTGGGATACCTTGTAAATATGCATTAAACTGTGGTTGTATTTGCCTCTGTTTTGTGCTATGTCTGTGTGGAGATACAAACATGCATGCTTCAGAGCAATATTGCAGGTATTTTGCTGGCATTATGCTACTGAATATGAAATATGCTTTCTCTACAGCTGTTGCTTATACTAGTGGGAACAAATGGCCCATCATAAAAAAAAAAAGATGTTTGGGGCAGGAATTTACGCTGAGAAAGAGCTATTGAAAATTAAATTTGGAAAGTAAGTGAAAAAATCGGAATTCAAGACACTGTATCCAATCTTCAATGAGAGAAAGTCACAAGTGAGAAAAATGTTACTTTTAATAGAAAAGATTCTTACAAGCGTTTTTGGAAACAGTGTTTACTATAGCCAAATGCCAAAGATAATTTAACTCTGCACATGTGTGCATATACTTAAATTGTGTATATTTGTACCTGTGCTTGTTTGTAGGACAAAAGCTAATAGCATATGGAAAGTATTAAACACCAAAGTCTTCTTATTTAAATATAACAAATAAAAGGGCAATAAAAATATTATTGAAGTCCCTTCATGTGCAGAGCATAAGAAATTCATAGGATTTTCCTTGCCTTTAGAGTATACTGTGAAGGTAGCTTGTATTGCCCAACAATGCTTTTCAAGCAGGCATTGTTCAAGAACTTAACACTTGTAGGGGCTCTAAGGTAATAGCTACACTACAAAATCAGGTCAGATTTATTAAAGTTGACTTTTTGCATCTAATTTCATAAAGTCGAAGACACATGTCCTCACAAAACACATGTGGTCAATGGAGTGTGTCCCCACGATCACGGCTCATATCAAGTCTAACAGTGATGCACTGTTGGTAGCCATCTCATCATTTATGTCACCCATTTGAATTTTGGGTTAAGATTCCAGTGCCTGATGGAATAAACATATTGCTCTACCCACCTTGCTTGAAAGCAACAGCAAACAAATCATTTTGGGCCATCTTTCTCCTGGTTGTCCATGCAGGTACCACTGCACGGCAAGCATGGATCTAGCTTTGCTGCAAACTGCTGTGACAAGCATTACAAACACCTCATGCATTATCCTGTGGTTTGTCCAGAGACTAGCCAGAAGCCATCTACATGAGAAAAAATGTGAATAGGCCATGCACACAGGCAGGCAGGAATTCATTGAACAGAGCAATTGACATGTGCTGGCAGTGGTCGGGCATGTGACAAAGGGGAATACCAAAATGAGACCTACTCTGACAGCTGAGAAATGCATGATGATAGCTCTATGGAAACTTGCAATGCCAGACAGCTACTGGTCAATCAGAAATCAGTTCAGAGTGGGGAAATCTACAGTGGGAGTAGTTGTGATGCAAGTAGCCAAGGCAATACACTTCTGCTAGGCAGGACAGTGACTCTGGGAAACATGCAGGATATAGTGGATGGCTTTGCTGCAATATGGTTCCCTAATAATGGCGGGACAATAGCTGGAATGCAGGTTGCTATCTTGGCATCAGACCACCGCCAAGCAGGACACAAACCACGAGGGTACTTCCCAAGGGTGCTGCAGGTGATGGTGGATCAAAGGGGCCATTTCAGCAACATCTGTGTGGGGTGATTGGGAAAGGTGTATGACACATGCATCTTTAGTAACTCTGGTTTATTCGGAAAAATTCAAGACAACTTTCTTCCCATACTGGAAAATTACCATTTGAGACACTGAAGTGCCAACAGTTATCCTTGGAGACCCGGCCTACCTTTTGCTCCCAGGGCTCAGGAAGCCATACATAGATACCCTGGACAGCAATAAGGAGCAGTTCAACTTCAGGCTGAGCAAGTACAGAATAGTGGCCGAATGTACCTTTGGATGTTTAAAAGGATGCTGCCAAAGTTTTTGACTAGGTTAGATCTCAACAAAAGCAATATTCCCATTGTCGTTGCTTGCTGTGTGCCTACATAATATCTGTGAAAACAAGAGGGGAAAGTTTCTGGTGAGGTGGGGTGATTGAGGAAGATTGCTCGGTGGCCAGTTATGAGCAGCCAGACACCAGGGCAATAAGGAGAGCTCGTCAAGGTGCACTACTCATCAGCAAGTCATTAAAAAACAGTTTAATGAATGACTGGAGTAGACTATGGTGTGACGGTTGTGTGTGTTACTCATTACCAAGCTGCCCTTGTAAACAGTCCTCTCCAAAGGCAATTAGCACAATAAAGAAAGATACTGTTGATCTGAAATCATACATTTTTTTTATGTAGGAATCACGGACATAACTGAATAGAAAAGGAGTTTCTGACACAGCTAAGGTCTGATAATGGAAGGTAGAGGAGAGCACACAAGGAAAAGGAGCTTTTTCCAGTGCCCCTTTTCTAGCTTTTCCTAGTGCCAGTGGAGATGACAAAACTGGGAATGACAGCCTTCTGCTCCAGAGCCATCCCAGAGACTTGGCTTCCAGGGCCTCCTCTCCACCTTCCCCCACATAATAGAACATCTGGGAGAGGAGGCTATGGAATTTGGTGAAGAGGGCAGATGGATTCTCAATGGAGGTGGTGGTGGGGGGAGCGCTCTGTGCTCCAGCTGCTTTTCCTGCACCTCGGCCACACACCTCATCAGCTCTGTTTGCTTCCCCCATGACCCTCAACATCTCATTCTGCATCTTAGGGCTCTTGTTCCTGTATGCTTTTCTGCCCTCCTGTTCAGTGCAGATGGCCTGTAACGTTCTCTTCCATATATTAGTTGTGCCCTGTCATTGTGGGTGCATTGTTGGAGTTTGTTAAATATTTTGTCCCATCAGTGTGTTTTTCTCTTTCTAATCTGGGAATACCTAATTTCTGAAGGATCAGGTGCAGGTAGTAAACTGATGGTTTCATTGGGAAAAAAATTGGGGAAAAAAAAAAAGCAAAGGTAGACTTTAGAGAAGATACATTGTAAAAAACAGAAAGTTAATTTTTTTTAAAAACAATGAATGAAGCGTGATATAACACAAAAGACATGTGGTTAGGTATAAGGCCAAAATTTTGCATTTTAAACTGAGCGCCTACCAGTCAGGTATTAACACATGCAGTTTGCTGGCAGGCATGGTAAGCAATACATTAGGAGGGCTCTTTTGCTTCCATGTTTGAAAACATATGGGAACGGGTGCTTGCAAATTACAGCCCTCATTGTTGTTCACACATTTGCATTTGCAAAGGGAGGGTTCACATTTGTGAGGGCCCCCACATACAGTATGCTGGTAGAACCCAGCCCTTTCTCACCACATTGACTTGAATGGAGGTTGCAGCAGGTTGGGGATTTAGAGGGTCAGTCAGCATATAGTTTCCTCCCCCTCCTGCACATTAAGGGTGTTCTTTGGGATGATCCCTTCGAGCCCATTGCAAACAAGGAAGCAAACCTGGGCTCATAATTTGTTGGGGATGAACAAACAGGTGGAGTACCTCAGTGCTATCAATTACAGAACTTCCCCCATTTCACCCAGGTCACCATGCAAGATATCAGTCTTCTCTGAATCACAGAGCATGAATGGGAGCAGAAGCTGCATGAATGCAGGCAGAAACATGGATCTTATGATGCATTGCTTTATGTTGAAAAGATGGCAGATCATTTATTGCTGGCTTAGCATGAAAAGGGGTCCTACTGTGGAGGATGGAATATGGCATCCCTTTCCAGAAACCTTCTGAGAAGGATTGAAGAATACCTGGATGAGAACTTTGTAGAGATGTGCAAGGAGATTTCCCACTCAGTCTCTGGATACATTAAACTTGTTTGGGAGGATCCCACGGTATAGGCTGACTGGCTGCCATTGTATCCTAATTGCTCAGGGCAGATCAAAGATTAAATTCAATTACACTTAACCACTGTAGCATGAGTTCAAATGTGAACTCAGTAGAAGTGCCCTCCACATCATCAGCATCTGGCAACAATAGGTCCATAATTAGAAAAAAGGTCCTGGCTATTGGTGAGATCAAATCCTCTGCTTGCCTGCTGAGCATTCTCCTCCTCCTCCTCCTCTACAATGTCTTCCTTGTTGTTGCCAGAGGCTGCCTGAAGAGTTATCATCAGGAAGCTGCCTTGGGAAGTATCCACAGACCGTTTTGGGACAATGGTTGGGTTCCTCCTCCTCCCTCCCCCCCAGAATCCAATGCAGTAGCTCATAGAAGCAACATGTCTGAGGCTCTGACCCGGACTGACCATTTGCCTGTTTTGTCTTCTGGTACACTTGCCTGAGCTCCTTTCATGCAGCAATGCTGGGTGTCCCGGCTGTATCCTCTCTCATCAAGCCCTGTGTGGTTTTGGCACAGATACCAGCATTTCATCTGCTGCTTCTGAGTTCTTCTTGCACCAATTCTTCTCCCTGCACAACAGTCAGATCCAGAATCTCCTTCATGCTCCATGCTGGAGCTCATTTGTGACTCTGGGCAGTCATGGTCAGGCGTGCTGCTGGGCTTACCACGCTAGCCAAACAGAAAATACGATTCAAAAGTTCCTGTTGCTTTTCCTTTTCCTGGGAGTGCAGCAGAGTTGAAAGTGCTGCCCAGAGCAATCACATGGGGGCACTGCAGGACATCCTGGAAACTAAGATCATCAAATTAAGCAGTGCTGAGTCTGCACTACTCCAAATTCAATCTCGGAAAGTTGAATTTGGTGTGAATCCTGTCATCAAGGTGGAGTTCTGAAGTTTACTTTAAAAGCCCGTAAGGTCAGCAGAAGGAGCTTGATGGTATAGACTCGTTCGATACCTTGACATAATGTGGCTAACTTTGATCTAATCTCATAGGGTATGTCTATACTAGAAAGGAAGATCAAAGCTGCCACAGTCGATCTTCCAGGGTTTGAATTAGCGGTCTAATTAAGACAGCTAATGTGAAGTGAGAGAAGTAAGAGGAGCACTCCGGTTGATGCCTGTAACCGTGCTTTCACAAGGAGTAAGAAAAGTCAAAGGAAGAGTGTTCTTCCTTCAACTTCCTGCAGTGTAGACAGCGTGCAGTCTTCATCAGCTAGCTGTATAAGGATATGTCTACACAGTGGCGCTATTTCGGGATAATGTCAGTTATGCCGAAATAGCGTTGTGTGCATCTTAACAGCACACCCATTATTTCAAAATAGATTAGAAATAATGGGTGTCTTATTCTAGCTTCCTGTAAATCTCGTTGCATGAGGAATAAGAGCTCTATTCCAGCGTCTTCCTATTTCAAAATTTGGCGCTGTGTAGATAGTGCCAAATTTCAAAATAGGCTGTCTCAAAATAAGCTGCTCAAATATCGTAGCTTATTTCAAGCTACATGCAACTGTGTGGACATACCCTAACTCTGCTATCATTGTTCTCATTACAGTCCTTCATGATCCCACCAACAATTCTGCCCAGTCTAGATTTTGTCTCCCAACTCCTTTTTTAAAACAGAGTGAAGCAGTGGCACCAAATAAATGCTGGTGTTCATTTAACATGGGGCTACCAAAAATCTTTCTGAATGCTAAACTCCAGTCAGCCTTTGTAATGCCTTTCTTTTTTTTTTTTTTTTTTTGGCTTGGCAACATTACAGATCCTTGTGTAGCTCTGGTGAATATTCAAATACTGTAATTGGAGATGATTTACATTGTTTTGAATTAACTAAAATTCCATTGTTAAGCACAAACACTGCTTCACTAAATCATCAAGCTTTTAATAGGTCCACATGAGCAGGTTACTGAGCGTGTTAGGATTTATAATGCTCCCAGGGAGCTGACCACTGTATTATGCTTCCTGCTGCTAGGTAATATGCATGACACATTTCTGGACACTAATTCATTTATTTAATAGTAACAGTATGCAAAAACAGAGTTCAAAATGAGGCTGACAAAGAAGATATAAAAGTTTTATTAATCCATAGCTAATCAAAGGCCGGTGGAAGGCATATAATGGTGGCATTTACAGACCATATCGAATGTGAATAAATTAAATTTTTGTTTCCTAAAATCGTACTAATAGGATGTATTCAGCTTGAAACATTTATACTTTTAATTACAATGGCAGCCAATTTAGAGCAGGTACATTGCTGTACTGTACTGAAAACATAAAACTTTGCAGTAAGGAGCTATACAAATCCTTTCATTAGCTATTTTTAAACCTAATCTGTTAGTTGCGTGCACTGTGTCCATGCTTAGAAATAATGTTATTTACTTTCTCTCTCCTTCAATTATACAGAAACAGATTTTTAAAAAGTATTTTCAAGTAAGAAATTTTTAAGGGAAGTTCATCATTTTATACACAACACATCTTTGGGGCCCAATCCTGCTGCCACTTATGCATATATGTAAATCAGTGGGGCTATTCAGGTGAGTAAAGTTATTCCCAAACATCATTTGCCAGGTCAGTCCTTTGTTCAGGCAAACCGTATCCCAGAATGCTTTGCATAACCAGAACATGCAGTTAGCAATAAAAATGAGAATAGATTAAAAAGGAAAAACAAGAGACAGCATATGTGAAAATCATTATCAATTTGGCTTGTTTCAGTAGTATAGGAAGCACTGTGAGAGTGATCTTTATGGCAAGTCTTCTGCTCAAGTACAAAATCAGACTTACATTTAGCTCAGTAGTAGAGATGAACCAAAAACTGTTCAGATCCAGATCGGATCATAATTTTGGACAAAAATATGGTATTACACACACACAAAACAGGAGAAAATTTTCTATTAGACTTACTAATTTGGGGCGGGGGGGCGGGAGCCTGGAGGAGTACATGTTTCCTTTAAATTCTTCATCATATTTTTTTAACCCGCTCTAAGTTTAATTTGGAAGGGATTTGTCTAAAGTTTGGCTTTGGAGCTGAAGGTATAAAATAATAATAATAATAATAACCACGCAAGCTATTCAGCTGTCTCATGGGCATGTATACACTGGGAAGTTATTTCAAAATAACTCCCGTTCTTTCAAAATAACAAGGCGAGCAGCCACACTACCAAGCCTGTTCTTTTGAAATAATGGACTTGTTATTTTGAATTAACTCCATCTTGTGAAAAGGAATAAGCTTATTTTGAAATAACCTGGCAGTGTAGACATAGTCTCATGAGATCAGCTATGTGTGACAGCCATCATCTGGGGCTTAGGTTTTTTAAACCCAGAGACTGAAAATAAGCCTCTTCCAGTGCTAGATCCAAACATAGAACCAAAGTTACAAGTGAAGTGCTCTGATCCCTCTGAATCTCCCCAAATTTGAAGATGTTTATGTTTGAGGTGCTAGTTTAGGCACCAATACTACTCTAATACTCAAGTAAAACATTATCCATTATGCACATTTGTATGTGTGATATAAGAAAGTGAGAAAACTTTCTTCACACAACTGGGCTAGACGGAGAAAATGTTCTTCGGGAACAGAGCAATGAAGAGTGAGCAGCGTCCTAGGGGAAAACCCAGACTGAGTCCAAAAGGAACAAACACTTGAAAACACAATTGATTTGATCCTGGCACTCTCGATAAAGGCACTGACCATTACCCAATGAATTTTTTTACAATGAGCATGGGGCAAATCCACTTACTGCTCTCAAAATGGTCAAGAAAATAAGATAAAACCCTGAAAATGAGGACAACTTTTTGAAGAATGGGAAACTAATTAGTGATGGGTTCATTTCAACAGATGGGAGAGAGCTTTGCAGAAAGATTTTATATAAAGAAAGTCTTTGAGGTGCTGGTCAATATTACAAGGACACCAGAATGTTTTTCATGGGAGAGGATTTGTAAGGCCTAAGAGGTATTTTTCTTTGCAAAGAGCACTCTGACCAGTAAAATCTGCATAAAGATGCATCCGCTCGAAGGATTCTAGGTGGAGCTTTAGGGTGTGTTTTTGCCCTGTGTCACAGCAGACTGTAAAGTGTAGTGTGTAAGACTGTAAAGTAGTAGTGTGGTAAGGAGAAAAGAAGGAGTCTGAGTATTTTAAAAGCAAAAGTATAAATAATTTCTTCAGCACAACTTGACAACAATTCCTTTCTAGTATAAACTCCAATTCAGCAAAGCACATAAGCTTTTCCTAACTTGACATAGGTGAATAGTCCCATGGAAGGCAAAGAGACTACCCATCTTCTTCAATTGAGACACATGCTCAAGTACCTTGCTGAATCAGGGCTATAGCATTATTAAAACTTAGAACCAAACACAGCTGGTACATACAGTGCCAGGTCCCACAGAGAGTCTTCTGCTCAGCTGGGAATAGAAGTCCAGTCTTTAGACAACCAGGTCTGTGCTTTAAGCATTAGACAATGCTACTCCCCATCCCCCAATAAATGAGGCAGCATCCCCCAGCCTCTCCTGTAAATATGACAACTTTGAGTCATATTCCCATTGAATCATTGGTCTCTCAATATGGAGACTGACCTGGTACGGATGGCAGTTGCCATAGGATACACAACATGCATAAGGGAGACAGTGTGGCCTACTGGATAGGCGCTGGAAAGGATCAGGGTTTCAGTAACTTGATTTCTATTCCTCGTACTGCCTTACTACTAGACACCAACCTTCCATTTCCATATTTGTTCCTTTGTTTCATCTTCCACCTTTGTTGTGTTGGTTTCTACTATAAGCTCTTCAGGGAAAGGATTGTTTCTCACTGAATTTGTACAGCCTTAGCACAATAGGCTTCAATGTCATTTTGAGGCTTCTATTTGTGTTACCGTGTCTATCTTCGACCATTTTAAAAATACCAATCCTCTTTTAATTGAGGTCTGATTGTTGTTGACTGAAACTTTCCCATTTCTTCCGCTGAAGCAGAAAGAAGAAATACAGCAATGGGTCTGCGACAGCTACTTGAGCTGAATCCCCAGTGAAATCAATGTTGGCAGTGGACCAAAGAACTCAGTGGACATAGCCAGACTTCCATCAAATGTGTGAAGGATACGTGAGACATATGCCTTTGAAATGTCATGCGGCATAGGGGAGCAACAAACCTACACACAGTTGCAGAAGCAATTTAGACACATGCTTAAATACTTTGTGGGGTACTTACCAGTCTGGGGAGCAGATACTGTAGCCCAGGACCTGGATATTAATCCCCTGTTCATAAAAAGAATTATAGTGCCTTTTGTGTCCACTTAAAACCAGTTTTTAGCAGCTCACCTGAAAGACCTCCATCCTCTCACGTTCTCCATCAATCATGGAACTCAAAAGGCTCAGTTGTCAGTGAGTTCTGCTCATCTGGAAGGTGGGAATGGAGACTAGGAGGAGCCCTAGTCTGCTCTTTATACTAGCTAGACTGGCTTCCTCTCAACCATTCTACCAGATGAAAATGAGCCAGAGCTCAAGTGTCAGTCCCAGACCATGGCTGTGTTTTTTAAATGGTCTAAGATAGACACTATTAATCCTAGTCACACCTCCTTACTCCCAGACATGCTTGCTCCCCACCTGTGAGGAAGTGTGCAGAGTTGGGTATGCCAGCTTTTTGCCAGCTGAAGACTTCTCATGCTAGTGAAATCCCCAGCTGCCTGCCTAGGCATCCACAAATCCCCTCAAGCAGACATGAGCCCAATATATACAGCTTGGAAGGACGAGCTTTGGACCTACCGCACCAGCAGAATAGCAGTGAAAAGAGAAAATAGAGAAGCAAATTGGATGTGGTATAGTGATAGATGGAAAACAGTTCCCACTCCGCTCTAGATATTATACTCAGACCTATAGGGTTTAGATTTTAAACTCTAGATGTTATACGCCACATGCCCATGATATACTCTTCTGGGCTGCTGTTGCACAGTAAGGCAGTAAACAGCTTCAGTATGTATTTTTAACAAAGAGTTTGTTCTAATGTTTGAAATTAATGAATGTTCCATCACTGCAGTTAGGTGAAAGTCAAGGATGATAACAGATATTGATCAGGAAATTGACTTAGAAAATGATTACACACTGAGTTTGAAAAGTTTTTTAAAAATTGCATTTACTAGAACTGCAGGAAAAGGTTTGGATTTACTGAAAATAACATATTGGTAGAAAAACATCTGATATAAAAAAGATCCATTATAGAACAAAATTTAACATTGACATTGGATGTGATATTTTATAGACCTTGGATAGCTTTAATGAACAAAGATAAGACTATTCTAGAGAATGTAATTTTTATCTTGGGGGCTCTCACTACATGCAGAAACCACTTGAGCTTTGCTCTCAGTTTATTTTGTACCAGAAATATAGCTTTGTGTCAGCATTAAAAGCTGTAGCCAACTGAAATTATGTGGGTCAATCTGGGCCACAAAAGCCCTGAATGACCGCAAAGGCTGGCTAAACAGTAGCCTGACATATCCGGAGGAAAGGTTGGTTTGCTCTTCAAGGACAAATACATACTTGTATGTTCTGCACTGGGGAATTGTGGAGCTGCACACAGAGAGTTTATATTGCTAGAAAATGTGCTTCCTGTCTTGCACACACCTGCCACAGCTCCTTAATCTCCTTAAGTCACATTACATAAAAACAGCCATACTGGGACAGACCAAAGGTCCATCTAGCCCAGTATCCCATCTGCCAACAGTGGCCAATACCAGATGATCCAGAGGGAGGGAACAGACGGAGGGAACACAATCATCCCATGATCCCTCTCCTGTCATCCATTTCTAGAAAAACAGAGGCTAGGGACACCATTCCTATCCATCTTGGCTAATAGCCATTGATGGACCTAACATCCAGGAATCACTCTAGCTCTTTTTTGAACGCTGTTAAAGTCCTGGTCTTCACAACATCCTCTGGCAAGAAGTTCCGCAGGTTGACTGTGCTCTGCGTGAAGAAAAACTTCCTTTTGTTTATTTTAAACCTGCTGTCTAGAAAGTTAAAACACACTCACAGTGACACCACCACCTCTTATAAAGCTCCAATAGTTTTGGTTGGTTCTTCGGGGAGGGGGGAAGGGAGGATGTTTTTTAATGACTTGACTAGGGCAGGACTTGATCATTTGGTAAATAGCAATGAACCCTTAGTCCACACCTCCAATTACTAGAGAAGAGTTGGGGACCTTCCCACTTTATCTGTCTTCGTGTGCTCCCCTAGTCACAAGTGTATGAATTCTCCCTGCCTCCCCCACCATATCTCTAGTCATATATAGTTTGAAGGGCTGTGAGCAGTGGGGACAACCTGGGCCCATTGAGTCCTTCTCTTCCCAACAGAGATCAGTCTTTGCTGCAGAGGATGTGAAGGAGATTTCCACACATAAGCCCTTCTTTTTTAGGTGTTCCAGGCTGGTTTTCAATAGAGGAGGATTTGGATCAAATTGATAAATTAAACAGTAATAAGTCAGAAGGGCTTTTTACTCAAGCCTTTTGAATGAACTCAAAAATGAAATTGAACACCACTAACTGTGGGACATTACCTATCACTTTAATCAGCTTCTGTACGAGATGATTGGAGAATACTTACTGTAATTTTTTTTTAAAATGCTCCAGAGGCAATTACAGACTGGCATTACTAACTTCAGTACCAGGCAAATAGGCTGAAATCATAAAGAAAGGAATTTTCATATGCATAAACACAATGTTAGGAAAGAGACCATCCAGCATGTTTAAAGGGAAATCATACCTCACTAATCTATTAGAATTCTTTGAGGGAGGTCAATAAACATGTGGATAAGGAGGATTCAGTTGATATAGTGCACCTGGACTTCCAGAAAGTTTTTAACAAGGTCCCATTCAAAAAAACCCTTAAGTAAAGTAGTTGTGGGATACAAGAGAAGGTCCTTTCATGGATCAGTAACTGGTTGATAGAAAGCACAGAGCAGGAATAAATGCTCTGTTTTCACAGAGGTGACAGGTCAGTTACAGAGTCCCTTGAGGATCTGCACTGGGACCTGTGCTGTTCAACATATTCATAACTGATTTGGAAAAGAGGGTAAACAGTAAGGCAGCATAATTTGAAGACAATACAAAATGACTCCGCTTATAGTTAAGTCCAAAGCATACTGCAAATTATAATAAAAAGATTTAATAAAACTGGACGATTGGCAACAAAATAGCTGATGAAATTCAATGTTGATAAATGCAAAGTAATGCACATTGGGTTTTAATTAGCTGTTACCAGTCAAGAAGAGATCGTAAAGTCATTGTGGGCAGTGCCCTGAAAACATCTGCTCAGTGTGCAGTGGCAGTCAAAAAAGCTAAAAGGATGTCAGGAACCATTAGAAAAGGGATGGATAATAGTACAAAAATATCACAATGCCACCCTATCAACCCATATTATACCCACACCTTGAACACTGCGTGCTAGTCCGGTTGCCTCATCTAAAAAATACATATATTAGAATCGGAAAAAGTACAAAGGCAGCAAAAAATGCTTAGAGGTATGGATCAAGTTCCATATAAGGAGCAATTAAAAATACTGGTACTGTTCAGTTTAGAAAGGAGACATCTAAGGGGAATACGATAAAGGGCCATACATTCATGAGAGGTGTGGAGAAGTGAGTAAGTAGTGGTCTTTACCCTCATATAACACAAGAACCAAAGGTTACCCGATGACATTACTAGGCAGCAGGACAAAGGAAGTACTTAGGTTCCACAGATTCTGTGATTGTTGCAGAAGGATATTGGGTTTAAATAAGAATTAGATACATAGATATAGGATAGATCCAGCCATGGCTGTTAGCCAAGATACTCAGAAATTATCCCCGTACTCTCAATGTCCCTAAACCTCCAACTTCCAGAAAATAGGACTGGACAACTTGATCCAATGATTGCCCTGTTCTGTCCAGGACCTCTGATACACCTGGCATTGACCACTGTCAGAACACAGGATAATGGGATAGGTGGAGCATTGTTCTGACCCAGTATGGCTGGTCTCATTTTCGTAGATCTGAAATGGAGATCAGCATTGAAGTTCTCACCTGTAGGTCCCACTGCACTTTTAATATTTCTCCTGATAATGTCTAGGAAAAAATCATCCCATCCCCCCATGCACTAAGATAAGGGCATTTTCCCCCCAAATCTTCCTGTGAGTACTATTAACATATTGGGGTAACTGGTTCACCAAACCTTGGGAAGGGAGACACTTTGTCTACTACAATGTTTCAGTTCAAGGATTTTAGGACCACTCCAAATGGACAGAACCCTTTAGAAACAGGATACAATGTTCGTATCGGCACAACCAGGCAGAATAGAGACCTAATTTTCTCATTAGCACAACAAAAGCTAATTTTCAATCGTCCATTAAGTCATTGAATTTATGCTGTAGAGTCTATCTTAGATCGTTAAAAATATATCATTCCTATTTTAACTAAGCTGTGATTGTTGTGGACTGAAACTTTTCCATTTATTAGGTTCATATTTTATTCTTTTAAAAAATTATAAATTGTTATTTGTGCCATCTGAGGGAGCTAAAGTATGATGGTAAAAACATTAGAAATAATTCAACCCAAATGCATATGTGTATCCAAAGAGACAGAACAATCTTTTGATTTTCATGTTCATAAATGAGGTTTAACATTAACAAAACAAGAAAAAAAAATCATCTCCCGCTCAAATTATAATTAAAATATATTAGTCCTACTCACTTATAAAATGGTCTGGCTGTGCATGAAGAACAAAAATTGCCACAGAGTGTACTGAGAAACCCTCGGCAATCTCCACAAAGGATTTGCTTGACTTTTATGTGTAACAGCAGCCAGTGTCTGGGAGATCAAGTTATCACTACCCTAAATCCCCAGTCATGTTAACATGCACTTCATAAAACAGCTGGACAAGCAGACAACATAGAAAGCCTAAAGGTTAAGTACATATTATTGACCTCAAGAAGGCTGCGTTCTACAGATCATTAAATATGTTGTGCTCTTCTGATTCAGCTGGTCACAAATGAAAAGTGCCTTGGGAACATTATTTAATGCCTAGATGTTCTGCCTACATTTGTGAGACACAAAATCAATACCTTTCCCTGGCCCCTACTTGCTTGGATTATTCTTCTCTATTAACTGCTTTTTAGACCTCAATCAGATGAATCATCTTGTTATCCGTGTGTGTCGATATATAACACACACACACACACACACACACACACACACACACACACACACGTAATAATGTTTCCCTGAGGGAGTAGTTTCCACCCAATTGCTTTTGGGTCGTGGCAGCCTTCCTAAGGCTTTAAACTGGAGACATGCTTGAACTTGGCCCCGATTCTTGTGGGGGAGAAATCTGGCAGCAGATTATACAAGTGTAGTGACTGCACCTTGGGAAACAGTCCCTACACCAGGGGTGGGCAATGATTTTTGGTGGGGGGCCACTCCAAGATTTTGGAAAATGGTCAAGGGCTGCACTTTTCTGTGGAGGAGATGTGGGGTCTAGTATGGAGGTTGGGGGCAGGGCACACAGGGTAAGGGACTGGGGTGCAGGAGATAGTGTGAGATCGGAGAGGGGGTTTGGGTGAAGAAAGGAGTTGTGACCTGGGTCAGGGGATTGGAGTGTAAGGTCCTGGAGTGTAAGGTCCAGGAGGGAGTATGGGTGCAGGAGAGGATTCTGGCCTGGGGAAGAAGCTCTAGGAGGAGGTTCAAAGTCTGGGAGGGAATTGTAACGTGGGAGAAGGGGGGAAAAGGTGTACAGGCTGCAGAGGGTTTGGGTGGAGACCTAGAGCAGGGGAATGGGGGTCCACAGTCCGGGAGGGAGTTGTGACCTGGGGCAGAAGGTGTAAAGGGTTTGGATGGCAACTTAGGGGAGGGAGTTGGGGTGCAGGAGGGGCTGGGGTGCCAGGCAGGCTCTGGCTGGGAGGTGCTGACTTAAGTGTCTCCTGGCCAGCAGCCCTGCAGCACCCCCAAGACAGGCTGGGTTCCCTGCCTGCTGCAGCCCCAGATCACTTTAAAACTGCAGACTGTTCCCTCCATGTGGCTCTCAGCTCTGGGGGTGGGTTGGAAGAGACTGACACGGCCCCCATCTCCCAGCTCCTATTGGCTGGTTGTTTCCTTCAATAGGAGCTGAGGATTCAGCTGGGGACAGGTAGATAATACCACCTTCCCCTCCCTGCAGAGCAGAGAGCCGCACGGACTGCACTTTAAACTGGGGCAGTTGCGTGCCTGAGGGTCCCGGCAGGGTAGTCTGTGGGCCAGATCCGGCCTGCCAAGCCACCGGATCTGGCTCCTGGGTGGTATTTTGCCCAGCTCTGGCCTGTGACAGTGGGAGCTAGCTGTAGCACAACCAAGGCTGGAGGATCAACTTGAATCAATCTGTTACTAGTGGGGATTACTGATCCCTGGTGACAGTTGGTGGGCTAATGAGGTAACTGGTTTATAATGGGGAGACTATATAGTTCAGGAATGGGGGCGGAACTCAGGGGAAAGCTGGGTGAAAGGCTCCTCCTTCTGTATGCCCATGATACACCCTCAGCCTGATGCATTGGGAAATTGAGCACTGAAGGTGAATGGGGAGGAAAAGCAATGGACTGTGTGTGTTTGGGAAGAGCAGGCCATGCAAACAGGCTAGACAGAGCTGCTCACAGCTTGAGGAGGACCCTGTGACACATAGGGCACTTGACCAGGAACTAAACCTCCTCAGGCAAGAGCAGATGGCTTGAGAGGGGACCTACGCGAGAGAAGAGGAGCCAGGCAACATTGGTGGAGATGCTGTGCAGGGTGCTGGTTAAGCAGCAGGCAGAGAGACTAGCACTTTTGAGTTGGCAGAGGGAGCAGTGACAGGCAATGCAGTTTATCAAGGCATGGTCAGGTCCAGCAGCAGCTGCTGCAGGGCCTGGTGAGTTCCAGTGAGGCGGCGGAAGCCTGGTAGTGGGACAAGGTACACTGGCCCCAGGGGAAGATCCTGATGCCTTTTTGCTAACTTGAGTGAATGACACCAACGCCAGATAGCTGTAGTGCCCATGGATCCTTGCCCTAACCCGTTACCTGCTTGCAGAGACTCAGGTGGCTTCTATGGCCAGAGACTTTGACACAGCGAAGCCTGCTATTCTGGACAGGGTGGGGTCTTCAGCTCATGGGCAGCAGGTTTGTATAATTTTTGCTGGTGCTCGATTAGCCACGCCCCCCGGCCCCATTAGCCACACCTCTGGAGGTAACACACTCGGGGGAAGATGGACACATGACCAGAAGTAAAAAGTGTCATGTCACCCCTCTCGAAGGGCTTTTCCCACCATCCTCCTACCAATAGGGATTAGTTTGGGCCCCCCTAAACTCAACTATCCTGCAGTTGCATTAACCCAATGTGTGACATTAACGCGGGGGCAGAGAGCTGGGGGAAGTGTTCCCTCTGAGGCTATGTCTACACTCGCGGCTTCTTGTGCAAGTACAGCCGTTCTTGTGCAAGAACCCATAGAGCATTCACACTGTGCGCCTGCTCTTGTGCAAGGAAATTTTCAGTACGACATGGTAAGAGAGGGCGTCTTGTGCAAAAGCTACGCTCTTCTCTAACAGGTGTAAGCTCTCTTGCACAGGAGGGCAGTGTGAATGGGCGGCAGGGATTTCTTGTGCAAGAAACCCCGATGGCTAAAATGGCCATCGGAGCTTTCTTGGGCAAGAGAGCACCCATACTGCCATGGATGCTCTTGTGCAAAAGCACAGCTTGCACATGGCAGTGTGGGCATGTTCTTGCACAAGAACCCTTGTGCAAGAAACCGCTGGTGTAGACATAGCCTAAGAGTTTCCTCCCATGAGCAGAAGGAATTTTGTGTTGTGCACCAGATCTGAGTTCATGTGGCTTGTTTGGATGTGCCACTGTGAGGGGGTCACTCACCACCATAGTGGGGGTCCGTCGTCTGTCCCCAGAATCAGTCCATTCCGCCCGCACGGGCCTCCGCTCACGTGGGGTTCCCCCTCTGGAATCCTCCGGTCACGTCGTTCTCTTCGCCACACTGCCCTCCGGCAGTGCCCAAGTCACTCGCTCTGAGCCCCCCTTCCGGGGGTTGGTGTCTCTCCGGCAGGCCTTACTTCAGGCCCCTGGCCCAGCCTTGACTCTCTAGCCCTGCCCTGGCTCCAGAGAACATCCTGCTCCCTCAGCCACCAGGCCCACACAGACCTTCCTGAAGCAGCCCTCCCCTTTTATGGCTCCCAGCTGGGCCTTAATTGGCCAATGCCACCCAGCTGGGATGAACTCCCGGGCATGCTCCAGGCTGGGGTTTGACTCTTAAAGGGCCAGTACAGGGCAGCTGCCCTGCTACAGGCACCCAAGTTATTAATAAATATTTTTAAACCTTTACATTTTCTCTCTGCTGCCATGTCTCCTCCCCTTGCTCCATCAGCTCCCCCGGTGCCTGCTGCCCCCCCAACCCCTCACCCTCCTCTGCTGTCCTGACTCCTTCCCTTCTCACGTCCCTCAGCCTTCCTGTGACCTGCTCCCCCTCCACCAGCCCTTCACTCCCCCCTGTGCCCGCTCCTCCAGCAGCCCCACTCTGACCATGTGAGCTACCCCTCCTCATCCCCTCTCCTAACACCTCCCTCTACACACGTGCCCTGATTCTCTCCTCTGGTGCTGGTCCCTCCCCTGCAGGTGTCTGCCCTTCTGCTTCACCCCCAGAATCCCCTGGCACCTGCATCATCCTCGTGCCTCCCCCTTCCCTCACTGCCCCTGCCCCCTTTGTCCTATTTTTCCGTGATGCCCACCCCCTCACCACCCTCTGCCCCTGTTCCCCTCATGCCTCTGTGCCCTCACACATGCCTTGCTCCATCCCCACCTTTCTCATGCCACCCCCTTTCAAACTTTCTCCCAGCACCTCCCTCTCCCCCCTCTAACCTCCAATACCCTTACCCTCTCCTCTCCCAGCATCGCCCTGTTCCCCTCCCACTGACACCTCCCCTCTTGCCCTTTTCCTCATTGTCTGCACTTGGCCCCCTGGCATTTCTCTTCTCCACCCTGTCTCTTGGTGCCTTCCCCTTTCTTCTCCTGACCTGCCCCCTCCCCTCAGCACAAGCCCCTTCCTCTCCCACCCCCTCCCCCTATTTTTCCCCCTCCCCTACCTTCTGCCTTCCAGTTTGTGGGGTAGCGGGGCTGGAGTCTGCGATCAGGCCCTGTCGTCCCACTGTCTATCGAGGGTACATAGGCTGCTTCGGCGTCCGCTGCCCTTTTCTTCTGGGGCTGCGGAGTCTGAGCGTCTGCCCCACGGGGTTGCCTGTCAAGTCCCGGCTGCCGCAGGAGAGTGGGCACCTCCCTGAGCTCACCCCACTACCTCAGGCCTGGGCTCAGGCCCGGATGGACTCCCCTCCCCCTTGCCTGCCATGCCGCCAGCATTTAAAATACCCAGCGTGGCGTGAGCATGCGCTGCAAGGGTGCGGGGGCAGGGCTGGCCCGCTGCACCTGCTCGCTGTATTGTCCGCCCAGGAGCGAGGCTTCCACATCCCAGCACCCCGTCTGGCGCGCAGTTTGTGCATGCACCACAAGGGTATAGGGGGAGGGGGCCAGCCTGCCATGACAGCTTGCCATGGCATGACCAGTGGTGGAGCCCCTGCACTCCATCACATTGGGGCTGCGGGCGCCACGTTACAAGTCCTCTTCTCCTCCGAGGACGCTCTGGGGCCGGGCCGGGGGGAGCAATATTCAGAGGCAGGGGAGAGACCCAGCTCCAAATATTAGTATAATTTAAAAACCTCATTACAATATTATTTAACTCACATACTCTTTTGATACTCAAACATTTTATTTTTTGTGAACATGTAATTTGCTGATTTTTGAAATAGTACTTCAGGCAACTCATTATCTTGTCTCTTATCCTTGTTACTGCCTTGAACTTAAGGAACTTAATCCATTGGGTCACAGGTGCATTGTCTGAATTCATGGCATGATACCAGAATTTAATAGCCACAAAAGTCCAAAAAAGCCAAGACAAGTACAGTATTCAGAAGAATTAAAATAGATAGAACACTACCCACTCCTGGTATCTTTCAGTTTATGTATTACTCCCCAAACCATAGGTGACACTTTTTTCTTCTACCCATTGTTTCCTCTGAAGAAAAACTTCTTACAAAATCAGAATCTCTTCCTGTAAGCAGAGATTTTTTACTCTTCTTTTCCAGCTAGTTCTACTGCTACCATTTCTTCTTCAAATGTTTCTTTTGTCTGTGTGTGTTCTGATAAAAATGTTGTGTGTGGACCTAATGATTTGGTTAGTCTGAATCTGGGTCCAAATATGCTTCTAAACCAGTTTGGCAGGACTGCTTGGATTAGATCCTCATCTGCAAAAGCATCCTTGCAGTTCTCCCTGAGGCCAAGGGTGAAGAACAAGACACCCGGAGAGCTTCGTACAGTGTCATTTTGCTGTACTAACATTCACAGCCTGTTGGTGGTAAGCCTGTATCCTCCTACATTTCCCCTATCACAAGCCACAAAAGCATTCCACAAGTACAAGGTTGATGCACTTTTTTGTGGACTGATTTGCTGATACAAAAGGCTGTAAGTAGAAGAAAGATCTCAATGTTAATTTAAGTATTTGAAGGGGGAATAACGGACCCCAATTCAGCAAGCATATCAGCACAAGTTTAAATGAAAGCATGTTGTACACAGTCCCATTTAGCACCATAGCAGCCCTTGATGTCAGATCATGACATTCCAGCATCCTCATCGCCAGCACCCTGGGGCAATCACTCTGGCCCAGTAATGGCCTGTCTCTGTTTACATCTTCTATGGTCCAGCCCTTTGGTCAGCTAATTGGTTCAGTCCCTTTCTGGGGCAAGGAAAGTCCCACTAAAGAATCCAGATGAATGATTCTTCTGCCCCTCTCAAGCTATTTGAAATTCCTTGCTCCTTCCCCCTCCTCCTCCCCCAGCACAGCAGAGTTCCTCCTTTTCTCCCCAGACTGAGCACAGTATTTCGGGGCTTTTTTCCCCTGTAGTCCCTACTTTGTAGAGAGTTTCCATGCTAGCTCCTGCATCCCTGGCACTCTGGCAGCTTCTCCCAGGACCTCCCTGGCTTTCACAGGCCCTTTCCAAAGCCTGCCCTGGTCCCTGTGGTTTTCTCCAGCCTGCCTCCATGCAGAGAGTGTCGTCTCTCCCCTTCCTGACGGTACAGTCAGGAGCTTGAGTCACTCAAGGCAATTAAGCTACTAGATCAGGTTCAGCTGGGGAATAACTACAAAGTCACAGGCAAGGCTGAGCCCAGCTCCCTTTAAAGGGCCAACCAGAGTGCAACACATGCTGCAATCCCATTGAGCCAACAGGACTTAGTCATGTGCTTTCCTAAACTGGAGCCACATGTATAAAAAACTACTGTGCCATCATAGAGCATGTTTGGGGGGGGGGAATAGCCATCCTGCTACAACTGGCCTGGGGACCCCACAAATGAAAGGATGTCAAATAAGAGCCAGATGTATGTCCATGGAGCCACTACATGTGTTGTGGATGAGTATCTCTACGTATAGAAAATGCAGCCTCTTACCATGCATGACAATATAGGCTGGGTCTGGAAATTACTGGATACGCAAGAACGGAAACAATTCAGCCAAAGCTGAGGTATGGATAAAACAAGAGGAAAAGGAGCCAAACCTAGGGTACGTCTAGACTACCGCGTTTTGTCGACGGACGTTTTGTCGACAGATACTGTCGACAAAACTTCCGTCGACAAAGAGCGTCCAGACACATTGAGTTCTGTCGACAAAGCAAGCTGCTTTGTCGACAGAACTCTGTAGTCTGGACGCAATGTTACAGGCAATAACACCTTCTGTTGACAGAGTTCTGTCGACAGAAGGTGTTATGCCTCGTAAAATGAGGTATACCAATGTCGACAAATGAGTTCTGTCGACGTTATGTTGACAGAACTCAGCGGTAGTGTAGACGCTGGTATAGTTTTGTCGACAAAACTAGGTAGTCTAGACACACCCCTAGTAACTAGCGTAACATGTGACAGTTAAAATGTCAACCTAATTCAAGGGCGGTCATGGTGTGGCTCTGTGACAAACCATTTCTTGTTCCCTCCGGTTATTTGTACCTCCCTCTCTTCTTCTTTGCTTCTTCCTGGTTTATTGGCCAGCCCGCTGGGAGTATCGAAGATAATATGGATTTGATCAGACCCATATGCATAACATGAGAATGCTACAGATTTAGCATTACCTATAAAGGGTTAAATGCAAGCATAATGCTCCCTCATGTTCTGGATAGAACCTACATTACTGCCCTTGGAAAATATTCTGAAGCATGCATTTGTTTTCAGATGCCCGGGTGGCCATTTTTATTGTTGATGTATCATGTTCTTTTGGAGACAGACAGGAGGGAGGGCTTCTAAAATAAATATTAATGGCTTGTGAGAGACACGCTTTTCTGTTAAATCTGCCGTTCATGTTTTCCAAGCCATATTTCCTGATATTTCAATCCATTCAAGTTAGCAAGGGATTTATCTTCACTATTGCATAACCACACGGCCACTCTAGCTCCCTTTTAAAAAAACAATTTCTTTACTATTGCAACGTACACATAGAAACCATTTGTATGTTGCTTTACTCCCTGTGCCTATCTTCTGTGTGGGCCTAATTCTGTCTCAATCCCTTTTACCCCTGTTCTCTTTTACACGGTCCCACACTCTATATCTCCTTCCTTTCACTTCCCCCAATAGAAGCCCCTCCTCCACCAGCTTCAATTTGTACTAAGCTTTATCCCACCGAGTTGCGAGCAGCACATCATCCTTTGGAACATGGCAGTATTTATTGACTATATTCCTTGTTCGCATCTGTCAGACATGGGAAGTCACCAATGGTTTACAAGACAATCTGTTTTAAGTAACACCATCCATCACAAAATGGAACGGAGTGAGCAACATTTCCTCAACTGCAATGAATTATACAAGGGTCAGCAAGCTGGAGTCGCGGTTGGCAACACAAACATTGGCCTCAGGTAGCAAACCCATCTTTCCAGCTGTTCTCATCCATATGGGTTCAATGAACTGCAGAGAGCACAGGCCTTTGCTTATTGAGAATATCTGCTGTAACTATTTCATCTAACTGGCATCATAAAACAACTGTGAGATAAGGTGAATGCTATTCATCTAAAACTCGTCTGGTAGCCAGCTGCTGACAGAGGGGAAAACAGAGATGATGGAGAAGGAGACAGATGTGATTGTGAAATGCAGGTGTTCTTGCATTTGGGGAAAAAAAGATCAGAAGCAGGAAGAAGCGAAGATAATTCACCTGTGATTCATAAGCATATGGCAGCCTCACCAGCACCCAGCTCCACGCCGAGAAACATTGAGTCATCCCATCCAATTCTTCGCTTGCATGGTACTCAGTTTATGTTCACGCTGCCAAACAGATTACTTTGCTAGTTGAATAATTACCATATTTGCTGAAAAGATATGATTTTGTATGTGGCTTTGAAAGAAAAAGCTTGCAGCGAGGCCTACGCAGAAATTCTTCCAGAAATTCTTGTGCTCGTCCCACCCATTCCTAAATTTCACACACAAGAGCAAATTCCCTTCCAGGTGAGTTACTTCTGAATTTTTGAAGTTTTATTTCTAATATTGGGCTCCTTGATAAGTCAGCTTTTCTCATAGACACTTTCATGTCATACTACTACACTGGACTTCGTTTCCCCCTTGAGACACCAGGGAGTTCATAAACAGAATCTATGAGTCAAGACCCATCCCAAGTAGGTTGGGCAGCATTCTCAAGTCCAGCAGTCTGAATATCCCCTTCACATGCTCAACCCTCCTCTGCACCCTGCTCACAGTTGCTGCCCCAGAGCTCAGAGTGCATCTGCAGAGTAGAGTTGACTTCCCATCCTGACAGGGGCAGGTAAAGAATCATCTCACCTCACTGGTCACTTGCCATCCATCGGCTCACTGCTGCCACCCTGCTGGCCAGTCCCCTCACTTCGCTGCTATGCCTCTTCATTGCCGCTCAGCCGGCTGCTTGTTGCACCACCACTGCACACCGCCGTCCGCTTCTTCTTGGTTGTGACTTTTGCCCATCAGTCTCAAATGATTTCAGCTCCCAGTCATTTCAACTGGTAGGAAGCAGGATAGAAAAAACGCCAACCCAGTCAATACAAGAGAAGAGGTACCTAATTATGCCTATTTAGTGCTGTTCTTTAAAGATGGGAGGTGGGGATAAACAGGTCAAACCAGTCCAGGCAAGGGAAGCCAGACAGGCTCCTGATCAGAATAACCTTCCCTCGCCCCTTACCTCTGGGAAGATCTGAAAGTCAAGCCCCTGAGTTGGCAAGATTCTTTCCGCTGTGAGCCCTCTCATTTGGAACAATTTAGCACAGTCCTATGTTTCTGAATTCCTACAAAATTATAGGTTGGACCTTCTTGGTCCGGCACCCTCGGGACCCGACCAGCCCCAGATGAGGGATTTTGCCAGATGAGGGAAAGTCATTACTGGGACCCTCTGTCACCGACCCCCCAGCCATGGCCTCATTTCTGGGACCCTCTGTCACCGACCCCCCAGCCATGGCCTCATTTCTGGGACCCTCTGTCACCGACCCCCCAGCCATGGCCTCACTGACAGCTTCCCCGTCGTCTGTACCGCACACAGGGCTCTTGGCCCCATTCTGGCAGCCCCGCGGCTGGCACACCCAATTGCAGTGCTGGGCTCCCAACTCTGCCAGGAAGCCCCCCTGCTGGGGTCCAGCTACTCTGCTGGGTGACAGCCCTGTTGCCTACCAGCCTCATTGGGCAGCTCCACTGGGTAGCAGCAGAGCTGCCAGGCTCTTTGCTGCTCCTCCGGGCAACAGCCTCACTCCTGGGTTCCCGGACTCCCTGCCAGGCAGCCTCATGGCCTCCAGTCTCGTTGACCAGCTGAGCTGCTTGGCAGTAGCGAAACGGCTGGGCTCCTGGGTGTGCTGCTGTCGTGTGGTTCAATCTATTTTAGATCCAAGGGAAACCAGGACACTCCAGAGAGACTTCACCACTTTCTTATTTATTGCAAGATATAAGCAGTTAATACAGTTAAGTTTCACAAGCCTTAAAAAACAATTACTATAAAATTTAAACCTTAACTACTATGGATTCTAAAGCAATTAATACAGTGCAAAGCAATGCAGAAGCAATGAAAGAAGATCTACTATAATACAATAATAAAGCCTAGTTCACTTACACTTCACCCATATGCTACCTACAGTACCAGGCAGAAAGTTGTGGTTCCTTTGATTTCCACGTGTCAAAACACCATGCACTGAAGTCACCTATTTACTCCTAGATACAGCCAGCAGGACCATGGGTCAATCTGGCTCGTTCCCCTCCCATCGATTCTTGTTACTAAGCCCATTTTGTAGCAAAGCAAGACTTGGTTGTTCTAATTATATTTACCAATTAATTACACATTGAGTAAGATACCTAAAATGCTCAATGCCCCTATTAGGGATACATCCGGCTACTCAGGATGTTGCAAAAACTGTGTGTGCAGTTAACAGTTTTATGGCTGCCTCTAATTTTTGCTGATCAGAAACAGAAGTACCAGGACAAGGTTGCTTGTCGTGTGTTTTGGACGTAGTCTTGCTGTACCACTTAATCTGCATTGCTATGCAAAACATTCCTGCCTCTCAAAGCTTCTCCCTCGACCTTGCCTGCGTGCTACGTGCGCCAGACTTGAGACAGGCCTGGGGTTTGCTTTTTAGGGATCCACACTGTGGTGAAGGCAGACATCACCATTTATTGTCAAGGCAGGGCCGTCCAGGCTCCCCCACACTCCCCTCCTTGACCAAGTTGCGTCAGCAGTGATAAAACATTTAGCCAGGAATGTACCGACTGAACTACTCTTTAATATGAGCCACACGATAAACCATTTGCCAAGTACAGACACACAGAGCCAGCCATAAAAGCATCAATGCTGCTATAAGTATACATAATACTACTATAGGGTGAGTTGAAACACTTAAAAGAGCACTAGCTGTGAGTAAATATTCTACAAATGTATCATACCAATATCGCCCTGCTACCTACTCCTATATCTGCTGCCAGCTTAAGCAACTGCTTCTAATGGTGTATAATGATAACAGATGCCTGTCTTTCTTAGAGCAAGGCTGCACCATAGGGGATAATGGCCTGCTGCAATGGACCTATTCCACTGAAAATAGCATCCCACTTAGGGCCAAGACTGGGTGTCCAGTTTACAATACCACTCATGTTTTCCCCACTGTTGGCAACCACAGTGAGCTAATAAGTCACCTGCTGGTAGAAGCCACTTGGCTCTCACTCTGGGGGCCCAAATACAATCCATTACAATAACGGGGACAGGTACCTACTCAAACAGGCATGACTAGAGTCCGATAACCCACGGGTGCTTGGGGGAATAATATTAATAAACATCAGCTTTACATTGTGTACACTGTGTAGATCGTGACTGTGACAGGATTACATTGTGCCTGCTCTGCACCCATCCAGCCTTTCCTTCATATTGGTTAATTGCACAAGTTTGCACACTCACCCAGGCAGTAGCCATCCCTGCCTCAATAGGCATGCCTTTTGAGGTTTGCAGGAGCATCTGGAGCACTCCCACTACCTGGTGAAGTGGCTACGAAAAATCCTTGGGCATAGCATGACCCAGGAGAGGGGGTACTTCTGCTGGTTAGTGGGTTTGGTGGAGAGAATACCATGCTGTGTCTCCCCCCTCCCCCACCATGACAAACCTCATCTGTTCTCCCACGTATACCCAATCTGCTTTGCCCAGTCAGTGTCTATAGCAGTGTTTCTTAAACTTTTTAAGACCGAGGAACAGCAAACATTTTTTTTTTATGAGGAACACCAAGGATTTTTTGTTGAGGAAAAAGAGGAGGGGTTAATGGGGGTAGGGAAGAAGGTTGCCTGCCCCTTTCAGGGTGGCCATTTTGAACTCGTTCTCTGTGGCAGACCTCTGACTGCCTCGCAACACACCAGTGTGCCAGGGAACACAGTTTAAGAAACACTGGTCTATAGGTTCCCCATATGCCTGTTCCAAAATGCTTACCCTGTCTGGCTTTTTGTTACAATCAAGTAAGCCATTAACACCTGGGATTATAATCAAATTTAAGCTGCAGTCCATTTACCACCAAATGGTTGTAAGTCCCATATCTAGTCCCAGTCCGACTGTATATTACTTTGGAGACATATTCGGTATCTTCATCCCATAATATCCAGTTCATGTTATTTCAGACTGAGATGTTGAGTTCAAAGGTAAGGTTACTGGCTCCGTAAGGGACACGGATGCCCTCATTTCACATGCCCAAATGGATGCTGACAAGCTCTGGTTCGGGTGGACCCAAATGCAGCCTCATACAGTATTTGAGCCGTGGGAGGACAGGTCAAGTTCACGGATATCCGATGTGGAGCAGGAATTGTTGACACATTTATTCTTGTTTAAATAACTATGTTGACCTTCAACATGCTTCCACCGTGTATAGGCATTGGATTAACAGCATCTGCAGAGAAAATACACAACTATTCTCGGGTTTTCAAATATATCCCCGGCACAAAAATTAAGTTGTTAAAAAAGGTTAAGACCCAATAGGTGAGCCCCGCATTCATGGCAATGATGACCCCCAGTCTCCAGGCGTTAGCCTTGAGATTCAGGTACATAAGCTATTTACCAGCCCATCCTGCAGTTACAGCAGAGAGAGCATGCATTGTTTCCCCTTATTGCCGCTGCATGTGCTTTAGGAAGGGAATCCCCCCCCCCCCCCCCACCATGGTTTATCTGTTATTCATGTTCCATACCACTTTGGGTAACTGCCTATTCTTTAAAAGGTTACCTTTATTAGCTTAAACCATTCCCATACTAAGCTGTTACCATTCACAGGAATTTACCGTATTTTCTGGCGTATAAGACTACTTTTAATACTAAAAAACATCCCCCAAAAATCAGGGGTCGTCTTATACGCCGGGTATAAACATACTGTAGCTTCGGCTACATACAGAACGTCCCTGTGCTGATACTGTATGTACCGCACTGAGCCAATCACGGCAAGCGGTGTCATCTATTAATGCATACAAAGCCTGCTCGGATTGGCTGAGTCAGAGAGGCGGGCTATTACAACTTTTGCCAATCCGAGCAGGCTTTGTATGCATTAATAGAATACACCGCTTGCCGGGATTGGCTCAGCGCGGTACACACAGTATCAGCACAGGGACGTTCTGTATGTAGCCAAAGCTACAGTACTGTATTAGGGCACATCCAGTGGGCTGGTGTTTTTAAATGGTGTTGCCTCAGAAGTGGGGGGTAGTCTTATACGGCGAGTATAGGCCAAAACCTATGTTTTAACTGGAAAATTAGGGGGTCGTCTTATACGCCCAGTCGCCTTATACGCCGGAAAATACGGTAAGTGTCCTGTGCCTGCACCTCTTCTGTTACACAATTGCTTTTTGTACCTACCTGCTTCTACTTCTGCTTTACTTACATAGTTTCAGAATCGACTTTAGCAGCTTGCCAAGCCCAGCAAGTTGGCCACAACAACGATGCCACTCCCCGATCCATGTTCTTTAGGTGGACCACCATGGGGATGGGCATATAATTAATTTGGCAGGAGGTAGGTAGGGAGAGGAAGAGGTCTGACGAGAGAGTCATTGAGAGAGTACTGCTTACTGCAGTATTCCCTTTCCCCAAAGCAACACACAACAATGCTAGCATTGAGACAAATGGCACAAAACAAACATGAGACATCACCACATAAAACACAATTTTTGTTGTGACAATAAATCCATATTATTCTAGATTGCGCTTCAGCTGGCTCTTTCCGATGTTCTGAAAGAAAAGAAAACACTTTTCTATCCCATTGGGGGTGGCACATTATATCTTAAAATACTTCTCTCTTTTACAAATATTCTTGCTGATTTCTCTCTTTGCCTGCAGTTAGCCCAATAGTTCTCTGTACTTTTTGTTTTATAAGCAGGCCAAGTTTTATTAACACATATTTCCCTTTATGGGTTGAAGATGTTATCCCATTGTATAACCATTACATTAATAAGGTGGTATACCTCAGTTTCCTTTTTATACTGCAGGAAAGATGTTTCCAATTACCACTTCATCATACTTAACGGGTTTTCCTTTTCCAAAACAAAATCATATGCATTATACATTGTTACAGGGTTATTTTATAAACATTAAATTCATCCCAGGATTAAACAACATTAGCATACATTTTCTTACAAGTGGATATTTACCATGCCTTTTAAAAAAAAAATCTTTGAAGCCAGTGTATTCTATATCTTCCTGATATCTTTGCACAGGCTTTTAATTTATCCTGAAGGTATGGGTAATTTAAAAAATATATATATAGGTGTATTATGCATGTAAACAGATTCCTCTTGTGCTGCCATGTGTGTTCACAGACACACTTTTTGGCTCGCTTTGATATTCAAAGTTACCAGCAGCTTAGAGTCTCTGCCTTAACGGGGATACAAACTTTAGAATCCTGTTTGTTTGCTATTTTGACAAAAAACAAGCAATCCAGAATCTCTTCCCATTGACTCTTCCCCATTTTTTTTCCAGTTTTGGCTGCCTCTTGTAATGGCCACAACTTGGTCTATAAAAAATATAAAGCATTGAGATATCTTAAGGTCAAGCAACACTAGTTACCAATATCTGGCAAAAGTGTCCTGTCAGTTTTACAACTCGGAATGAAATGTCATTATTCAAACAAAACCATTTACCTGAAACCTACAAAACAGAATTTCATAAGCATACAAACACACTGGTTAGGTCCTAGAAACCTCATCTATTTACACAATGTATACACACATATACATGCATACACTTAACTTCTATCCACACTATTTCCTCAAGTGGTAGTTAAGTGTTCCAATAAAAGAAACTCCTTATGCTCTTTTAGCAAATTCCACTAAAGCAGGGGTCTCCAACCTTTGTAAGCACAAGATCACTTTTTGAATGTAAGTGCAATCCAGGATCTACCTTAGACCCAAATATCCTTGCCCCGCCTCCTTTGTGCCCCTTCTCTGAGGCCCTAGGCCTGCTCACTCTGTCCTCCCTCCCTTCCCCATTCTCTCTCCCTTTAATAGGGCAGGGGCAAAGGGTTGGGGCCCTGGCTCTGGTCTTGGGCTAAGGGATTTGGAGTGGGAGAGGGGCTCTGAGTTGAGCCAGGGGTAGGGAGTTGGGTGCAGGAGGTTCAGGGTACAGACTCTGTAAGGGAGTTTGTGTCCAAGGGATTCAGGGCTAGGACAGGGACTTGGGGGATAAGAGGGGCTTCATCACTGAGGCAGGAGTTCAGGATTCTGGCTCCAGCTGGACACTGCTGACCTCAGGTGGTGCCTGAGCGGTGATGCAATGGGGCTAAGGCAGGCTCACCCCTGCCCTGGCCCTGTACCACTCTCCAAAGCAGCCAGCAATCCCCCCTCTCCATCCCAAGCCCTCTACCCCCCATCCTTTCTGTGGAGATAGATACAGGGTAGGAGGGGGCACCCTGACATCAGTGCCCTCTCCTCTCCCTTCCCTGCCCTGCACAGCAAGCAGGAGGCTCCCGGGATGGGGGCAGCTCTAAGGCAAAGGGCAGGAGACGAGCAGCAGTGGGAGGAGGGGCAGCAAGGGCTGGCACGTGACAGCCTCTTGGCCAAACCAGTCAAGATCACCTGTCAGAGGCTCCAAGATCGACCAGGAGATCCCGATCGACTGGTTGGTGACCACTGCACTAAAGTGTCTGTAGCTAAATTATTTAAATCAGATTTTTTTTGCCTGGGTTCTTTAGACATTCCTTTGGAAAAGGGCCCATTTTTCCTCTAGAAAGGCTGCAGAGAAGCCATGAATTATTTTCCTATAACACTTTTCCTTTTTAGAAGTTACAACAATTGCTCAGTTCTTTCCAAACTCCGCAGAATTAACTTACCACTCACTTTCCCTTAATCACTTGCTTGTTTGCTTTCTTATCTGCCTGGGTTGGATCCTGCTCTCTCCTCTGAACCGCCCCTTTCCACTGACACAAGTTGTGTCTCTTACTAATTTAGCAAGAAGTGTGGGCTCCTTAACTAGCCCCCACACTTCCTGGTTCCTTTTTTTGGGTAAATCCAAATTTTCATGCATTTGGGAAGCTAGTATAGTGGAATGTTATTTAAGCTATCTTACATTAATTGCAAAGTTTAGCTTTTTTTATTCCTATTCTTTAGAACTTCCTATTGCTTTACAAATGCCAGTCCATGTTTCCCCAGGTTTTTACCAAATTACTTAACTTTTATCTTGATCCCAGCCAACCTGCAGCGGATTTGGCTTGTAAAATGCGCAAGGACAGTCCAGGGGTTACCAAGTGACCATCCCAGCATCATTCCCCAGTCCTTAACCTTTCCTCCCATACCACTCCTGGAAAGTGGCATGGTTCCCAGATCTCCTGAACCTTTCTGTGTCCCTCAGATCCTGTGTGTGATGCCAGTTGTAGTGTGGTTCAATTTATTTAAGATCCAAGGGAAACCAGGACACTCCAGAGAGACTTAACCACTTTCTAATTTATTGCATAATATAAGCAGTTAGTATAGTTGTTTAAATTTCACAAGCCTTAAAAACTACTATAGAATTTAAACCTTAACTACTATAGATTCTCAAGCTATTAATACAGCACAAAGCAATGAAAAAGCAATTAAAGAAGATCTACTATAATACAATAATAAAGCCTAGTTCACTTACACTTCACCCGTATGCTACCTACTGCACCAGGCAGGAGGTCGTGGTTTCTTTGATTCCCATGCATCGGAGCACCAACCACTGAGCCTGCCAGTGTGAAGCGTCTATTTACTCCTAGATACATCCAACAGGACCGTGGGTCAATCCTGCTCATTCCCCTCCCATCAATTCTTCTTACTAAGCCATTTTATAGCAAAGCAAGACTTGGTTGCTCTAATTATATTTACCAATTAATTACATGTTGAGTAAGATACCTAAAATGCCCAATGTCCCTGTTAGGGATACATCCTGCTACTCAGGATGTTGCAAAAACTACGTGCGGAGTTAACAGTTTTATGGCTGCCTCTGTAATTTTTGCTGATCAGAAACAGAAGTACCAGGACAAGGTTGCTTGTCGTGTGTTTTGGACGTCTCGCCATACCACTTAATCTGCATCGCTATGCAAAACATTCCTGCCTCACAGAACTTCTCCCTCGACCTTGCCTGCGTGCTACATGCGCCAGACTTGAGACAGGGCTGGGGTTTGCTTTTTAGGGATCCGCACTGTGGTCAAGGCAGGGCAGTACAGGCTGCCACACAGCTTCCAGATGGCACCACTGCCTCCCCGTCTCACCCGACACTTTCACTGCTGGACCCCAACCCCGCTTCCTCCTGCACCCATCCCCCGCAGAGTTGGCACCCAGGTGGCATCTGCACTGCTGGGTTCCTAGTTTTGTTGCCACCAGGTAGCCCTCCTACTGGGCTCTAACCCCACTGCAGGGCTCCCAGCCACAGGCCCTCCATCGGGACTTTCTGGTCCTCGGACATCCGTGGTTCTGCCAGACCAGGGATGTTGCCAGACCAGAGAGTCCAGGATAAAAGCTTCAACCTGTACAAACATTAGTAACCATATTTTAGCTATTCCTGCATTTAATACAAACATAGCCAGTGTTGGGTCCCAAATTAAGTGGATAACAATGAACAAAATACACTCAATCTGTTTAATAACTAACAGTCTGCTGAATATCTAAACAAAGGAGGAGCAAACTGTACCTATATAGACACACCAAGAATTTCTCCCCCTCTCCTTCAGATCCTGCTTACATATTTAACATATTGATCATGCAAGAGATTTCAGCCGTAAGATCATCAGCAAAGACGGATTCGGTGCATGACGAGGAGAAAGTAAGTTTTACGTTTCATCCTGACAAGATTGAACTCCACCAAGTTAAATTACCTCTCTCGGGATTAAAAGTCTCAGAGGGACAGCAGTGTTAGTCTGTAACTTTAAAAAAAACGGAAAAAATAAAGTAGTCCTGTAGCACCTGAGAGCCTAACAAAAAACTATAGATATCATGAGCCTTTGTGGGCACAATCTTGCCCCTCTGCTACTGCCACGCCCAGGTGTTGGGATGTAAAGGAGGTGCAGGCGCTGGCTGGGGGTGTGGACTCTGGAGTGTTGCTGGGTCTGAAGGGTTAGAAGTGTAGGAGGATGCTCCAGGCTGGGGTGGGACAGTGTGAGGGTTCGGGCTGGGGGTGTAGTCTCTGGGATGGGGCTGGTGATGGAGTTTGGGGTGCAGAAGGGTATTCTGGGGTGGGATTGAGGGATTTGGAGGGCATCAGGGCTGTGGCAGAGCATTTGGGCCTAGGGTGCAAGTTCTGGGCAGTGCTCCTAGGAAGCAGCCGGCATCTCCCCTGTCTCCTATCTCGAGCTGTCTAGTCCATAGGCACCACCCCCACTGCCATGGCCATGGTTACCTTCCAACGGCAACAGCAGGGGGAGCACTTGAGCCGAGGGCAGCATGCAAAGTCCCCTGGCTTCCTTTACACAAAGTTGGAGGGGGAACATGTCAGCTGTTTCCTGGGAGCCATGTAGCACTGAGGCCAGCAAGGAGTCTGCCAGCCCCACTGCACAGCATTGCCAACCAGACAGTCAACAGCCCAATCAGAGATGCTGGCTGGAGCCACCAGCATCCTTTTTCAATCAGCTGTTCTGACTGACAACCGGACACCTGCCCACAAGCACCATTGGTTTACATGACTATTGGCTTTACATTTCATCATCCATTTAGTTCTTTTAACCTGGCTTGTTGCAGTCTGCCTTTTGGATTGATTCATGCAAGAAGCATCTTGCACTGAGATTCTCTTTCTAGGCTGGAGTGGGACCGTATATTGGAGCCGGGAAATTATGCTGTCAGATTATACTTCTGGAAATACCAGCTGTCATCTTGTGATCAAATTAAGTATTCATAAACATTTATAGGGAGATTGCAACAACAATTTAAAGATTAGTTTTATAGCTATGGATGTAGACTGCATCATTCCATGAGATGATCCTAGGATGAATTAAATTATGTAAATATATGTTAACAATCATTCATAATATTTTAATAAAAGCCTTTTCCTTCTCTTCACTTCTCAGCAGTGTTATCCCATGTGTCCTTAGGGGGGCAGATGTTTTGTTTTTACCCTTTAACAGAACACAAGGTTATACTATTGCTAAGAAAAGAAGCACAACTATTGATATTTAAGGCAGATAATGATGCCAAGTGCCTTTGTAGCAGATCATACCCAGTTTTTGCCAGGAGCAGTATGCATCAACAAAGTGATTTAGTCTCAAGAAGGGGATTCACATTTCTCAAATTCTCTGCCAGCTAGCTACCCTAGGAAAAAGAGCATTTTGATATTTTTATCTGTTGAAAGATTAACTACTGAAGGTATTTTACAGATGTCAAATCTTGTCTTGCTAAATGGAATTTAACAGCTCTACCCAAGTCTCATACCTCCTGTGAACTTACTCATTAAGGTTAAATCCCAGGAGATACTTCTATCAGCATGGTCTTCCTAAATGCTCAGGCAGTGAAAGTTTATTCAGCTTAAGGTGACCATATTTTTGAAATAAGATGCCAAGACACTTTAGTGTCATGAAATACTCACATAAAAGACAAAAAGCTCACACTTCATTTTCAGCGTGTGTTGGTGGCCCTCATGCCAGCCTTCCGACAGCTCAGAGACAAGGGCATATTTCTGACAGTGGAGGAGTGCCTTCAGTAGTGCAGGAATCTGAGTGAGCGAATCATGAAACATTATGCAAGTATCATTAACAGTCTCTGGAGCAAAAAGACCATCCGTGATAGTGTCTACTCTACTCAGTAGAGCAATGTCTTGACCAAACAATTTTTAAAAAAAATTAAAGTTTCAATGGATTAAATGGTAACCCAAGTCATTAAGTATCCCAGAAATTTATTTTGGGAGATCGAGTTACCATAAAGAAAAAAAAACCCAGGCAAATAAAGCTGATCCAATACCCCTTGAAGACAATGAAAAGCATCTTAATGACTTAAGTGGGCTTTGGATCAGACTCATGATCATGAGAGAATCAGTGAACTTTTATGGTGAATTCTGAAACACACTTTGATTCAGCCTCACTCACCACTTTTTTGATCTGCTTTCACATATCCCATGTAAATCAAGGTTTGTTCAGACAAAGATTTATTCATAACTTAAAGATCATTATAGAAGAAATATTGGGCATGTAGGTGACTAATCGCAGTTCAAACAATGAAATCCAAATGGCTGATAATCAAATGATTACTTGCCATAAGCTGTTTGTGAGCAACCAACAGGCTGCAACTACTTCTCATTAAGTGTTTGTCAAAGAAAAATACCACCATCACGTCCAGGATACTTCGTAAACTGGAAAAAGGATTGATTTGCCATATCAGCGGATCAATTGACACCATACATCTTTGCTAACAGTCTGCAGCTTCCTGGGCTCCTCCCTACCCTAGAATATAACCAAGTATACTCAAGCTATAGCTACAGAAGGAGAAAGATTTGAGTTGTCGACACTAGAACACTACTAGTTTCCAGCTATGGCACTGTCACATAGACACTTACGACAAAGAAGGAAAGATTCCTTCTGTCATTTTATTAAATCCACCTCTCCAAGCAGGAGTAGGTTGCTAAGTTAATAGAAACACTCTTCCATCAACCTAGAGGTATCTATACTGGGGCTTCAGTTGGTTTCATTACATTGCACAGGGGACAAAATTGTTCACATGCCTGAGTGATGTAGTTAAGCCAACAAACTTTGTAGTGTAGACCCACCCTTAGTTAGATTAATCACACATTAGCTAAACTGAAAGACTTTTCCTAATCAAGACAAAGTCTATGTCCATTCAGTCTTGGTATTTCTACTGAGACTGCCAGCATAGAGGACAATTAAGTCTGATTGTGGTGATTTTCCATATTGAGATTCCTTGGAGACGTGGATTTAATAAAATGATAGAAGAATCATTGTTGTGTCTGTGTGACAGTGCTACAAGGGCATAGATACAGCACCATGGCTGAAATGCAGTAGGATTCTAGTGTAGACAACTCAAATCTTTATCTATCTGTAGATATAGCTTGAATTTACACAGTTATATTCTAGGGTAGACACGAGTCCAGGAAGCTGCAGACTGTCTGTTAGCAAAGGTGTATGGTGTCGACTGATCAACTGATGAGACAAGAGGGGACTGGACAGAGATCAGCAACTCAGTTCACACAGTCCACTGAGCAAGACAACTCTTTGGTTATGACTGATCTGTTCTGGGCTTGAACTAACATATGTTTATTATAGACTTATATCTCAAGCACCTTAACACCAATAGACCTGGGAAGTCAGCAGTCTCCCTGGTCAGTCTATGAATAAGAATTTTATTTGGTTCTGAGGTCTGAGGATAACTAACACTCCAGTTTCTTCCTTTAGATGGATTAGAAAGGGCTGCTAATGGCATGCTAGTACCTGTATGCCCTTGAAAACTGTGTGTCAAATAACTGCTTGAAGAGGACATAACTATATTTAATTCTACTGGTCAACATTTTTATCCAAAGCATCTCTTTAAACAGAAGACATCCTTGTTTGGACGTGAAAATTTCCATAAAACAGATTTTAAATGTTCCTTTTTACTTAAAAAAAAAGCTCATTTTTTTCAGTCCCCTCCCCCTCTTCCTTTCCCATTTCATTTTGTTTTCTTCCTTTTTTCCCCATGTTGCTATTGAAAAAACAAAATCAATGCAAAAAAAAAATTTTCCGTTTAAAGATTTTGACTTTGAGTCTTTCATTTAAAAATTGAAAATCTGCCATTGTTTTGTTTACAATTTTAGGGAAAATGTCTTTTTCCCCTCCACCCCCCTCAAACCAATGTTACTATTTCCCAGCCAGCAGACTTCAGTGTCCTGTAATACGACATGGTACTTTTTGTGTGAAGTCATGTAGGACACAAGTACTAAACCTCACAATGTTAGCCTCAGTGACACGGGACCCACTCTGTGCTAGGGGTCTGCTTGGGAAGAGTATGTGCAAAAGTGAGACTTTTTGCTCTGGAATGGTGGGAGAATAGTCATATCCCAGGCTCCTCACCAGTTCTTCCTATTATTTGGTGGTTCTTTCTACTCTCTCACTCTGTGGATTCATTACCGGCTGTAGCTATTATAAAGCTCACAATGGGTGGTGTGTTTTGGTTTTGCTCTTGCTCTGTGCATTTCCAACTGTGGTGATGCCTTCTACAGCAATAATCAAGAAAAGAGAGTTTCACCATTTTGTCTGCAGGTTGCAATCTCCATGGTTCCCCACCTCTGGGTCAGCAGCATGGCCAATAGCAGCATTTCTCTTCCACCAAGCCTTAAAACTGCTCTTTGCAGCACTGGGTTAACATTTACCCCCTCAGTGTCCAGATGCATAGAGTTCCGGATGGATAAGTACTTAGAAAAAATGGAGAGAAAGAAAAATGCAGGCAAAATCGTATTCGCTCACAATCCCATTTAACTATCTTCTGACTTATCCAGTCTCAAGGGAGAAAAATATTTCCTTCTCTACAAAAAAGGAAAATCATCCCAAAACACAAAGGTTAATGACCAAAGCTCAGGTTCTGTCCCACCATCTAAAGTTACAGAGATGGTCTTGATATTTCATAGAGACCCAGATCTCTCGAGTTCAGAGAGGCTCAGATCTTGATCTCAACTTCAAACTTTGGAGGGATTTTTTTTTTTTAGGGGTTAATGATATTGGGTGGACTTACTCCTGACTTACAAAGGAGAGGCTGAGGGATTTGGGCTTATTTAGTCTATAGAAGAGAAGAGTGGGAGGAGGGGGGAATTCGATAGCAGCCTTCAACTACCTGAAGGGAGGTTCCAAAGAGGATGGAGAGAGGCTGTTCTCAGTAGTGACAGATGACCGAGCAAGAAGCAATGGTCTCGAGTTGCAGTGGAGGTGGTCAAGGTTGGATATTAGGAAAAACTACTTCACTAGGAGGGTGGAGAAGCACTGGAATGGGTTTCCCTAGGGACGTGATGGAATTTGAAAGAACTGTTGATATCATTGAACTCCCAAAATTCAACTCTCATTTCTCTTCACATTAAACTAACTTGTTGCAATAACAACACCTGTTATAAACATAACAAACCCCAGACATCTTTAAATAGCCTTCAAATATTTCGTTTGTTTTCAGTTCAGAAGGCGTACCTGTTACAGCTGCTAAATGCATATCCTTGGGTTATAAACGGAGGCCAAATAAAGCAATAAAGCACAAAGATGCACCGAGCAGAACCCTTATGGCCACACGTACTACACTGCAGGATCAGGACCTAAAACAACTTAACCAGTAACAGGTCATCTACTCAAAAACTCCCAAAGCCCCCTCCCCCCCCCACACACACACAAAAACTCAAATTTCCTCCAATGATGCACTTCAGCCAAAGCTTGAACAGACAGTTCTGCTACAGGCCCACGTGCAACATTCCAATGAAACTCTGTAGGAATTTTGCACACGTAACAGATCATTCCCTGAGTGTTCTCAGGCATTGCAACATGCTCCAAAGGTCAGGAAAGATATGATCCCTCCTGTCAAAAGGGAGTATGTGGAGAAGGCCTTGGCACTGTGGAATCTGTGACCTTCTGCTGAATAATTTCCTACCTGCACAGGTATAAAACTGTGATAAGGCACTATATAGGCCCAAACCTTAGAGGCCTTCAGCATAGAAGATATATGCAGAATTGAAGCCCAAAACATGAATGTAGCTATCGTTAAAACCTTCTAAAGGTCGTGTGGCATTGGCTTGATGAAAAACTTGTCCGGTGTCCTTTGCTGTCATTCTGTCCAAGATGCTTTGAAAGTTCTGTATGTATCTCCTATGGGATGCTGCATCAAGTAGAGCTAGTTTTCTATTATAATCATGTCTACCCAATAGGGATGAGCCCCAGAATAGCTCTTGCTGCACTTAGGAACTGTACCTGGAAGTGTTACAGTTGGGTTTTATTCTAGTCCGCCATCTGGCTACATATTTTCCTTTCAACAGAAAGTAATGGATCCCGAACAATCCGTCTCAGGACAAGACAATAACACACACTCAACCATGTTCTTGACAAGTGTTTCCTGTTAGTACCCAATACTAAACCTTGGTCCAGCAGAAGGAACTTGAGTTAGAAGTTGGCCTGCCCGCCCCTGAAAATTCAGAGGGAGAATACGCAGAGTACCATCTTCACCAAAGGTGCCAGGAAGAGGGTATTAGCACAGGACCTAGAGCACAAGGGCACGGGGCACATTTACAAACATTAATTCCCTAGCCAGGCAAGAACTCCACACTGCCCCTTCCTTCCTGAGGACCATTTCAAGCAATGCTAGAATTTGTCCCAATATGGTCTTAGGTTGCAACATACCCTTTCCTACAAACAAAATGGGATATAAAAGGATGCATCAAAAAATCACAACACTAATTCAGAATGCTCTTACTGTAGGCATTAAAATACACTGAGACATCAAAAATTAATGATCATAAGGTTAACGGTGTCTATAACAACTTGCCTTGGGAGGAAAATCCTTGATCATTTACTAAAGAACAGATTTCTCTATTAAGACATTTGCTGAATTTGAATTTCAGGGCCTAATCCTCTGTTTCTTTTGCACTAAAAACTCCCTCTTTAGACTCCACCTCTTGAAAACCATAAGAACATGCATAATTCTAATCCCTTCCGTGAGAATAACTCATTGGCTTAAAGTTATACATGTGCTTATGTGATTTGCTGGACCAGAACCTGAGACTTTCTGCTGCTCACGGAATGCAGAATCAGATCTCTGAAGAGGTTTGGAAACCAGCAATGTTCTTCTTGCATCCCAAAGACAGCTTGAATCGCCTGTATTGGGCTCAGTCCTGCACATAAAGGCTCGTTATTTCTGGAAATTATGATCAATATAATTTCCTACCAGTTTTGACACTTCTGCAGGAATACACCATCTGCATTGAGGTGGGACACATACAGAGAGTAGCTTTTCTTTGGTTTTGTTTATTGTTATTTTTTTTCCTTTCTTCTCTTTTCTCTTCCTTTATAGTCGTGTTTTTGAGCATGGTACTGACAGGCATTTCTGCCTATGGCGACTTTCATTCCTTAACTGTATTATAACATCTGTTGCCAGTGGAGAGGTCTATGTATTGAGCAACTATTGTTTTCTTACCATATTCTTATCTAGGAGACCTATTTCTAGGTTTGTGGTCTGTGGACTTCTGAAGTTGTGGACTGTACCTTTCTACAAGAGGCTAGCACAGCTCCAAAAAGCCTTATCCACTCTCACAATACAAAGAGGCAAATAATAAATAAGAGTAAATTGCATCCATATATAATAAAAATATTTAAAATGGTAGCAAAGATGCCTGGCTATGCTATCAAACAACAAAAAATGCCCACTGATTTCTCTGACAACTTATTATTAAAAGATTTACCTGGTGTTGCTTGGGTCCTTAACTCAATAAATGTTTGCTTTGGGGAAAATAAAATGAACATGTACATCCTTCATTTAAATCCTTGCTCTGGAGTAGTACTAGGGATGAGGGGTTCAGTATTCAGGCTGCCCTGGAGAGAGAAGACTACCCCAGTCCTCTCACTGCAGCAGCTTGGAGCCAGGTGAGAAGGGCTTCTCCATGGCTGCTGCAGCTCCAGCAGGCACAGCTGGGGAAGGGGTGCATGCCGTTGACTGGGGCAGGTCCCAATTAGGCTGGGTGGGGCCAGAGAAAGACCACCTACCTGTTCCCTGGCAGTGGCAGCTAAGAACATAAACATAAGAACGGCCGTACTGGGTCAGATCAAAGGTCCATCTAGCCCAGTAGCCTGTCTGACAACAGTGGCCAGCACCAGGTGCCCCAGAGAGGGTGGACCGAAGACAATGATAAAGCGATTTGTCTCCTGCCATCCCTCTCCAGCCTCTGACAGACAGAGGCCACGGACACCATTTTATCCCCTGGCTAATAGCCTTTTATGGACCTAACCTCCATGAAATTATCTAGCTTCTCTTTAAACTCTATTATAGTCCTAGCCTTCACAGCCTCCTCTGGCAAGGAGTTCCACAGGTTGACTACACGCTGTGTGCAGAAGAACTTTCTTTTATTAGTTTTAAACCTGCTCCCTATTAATTTCATTTGGTGTCCTCTAGTTCTTCTATTTAGGGAACTAATAAATAACTTTTCTTTATCGGCCCTCTCCCCACCACTCATGATTTTATAGACCTCTATCATATTCCCCCCTCCCTCAGTCTCCTCTTCTCTAAACTGAAAAGTCCCAGTCACTTTAACCTCTCCTCATATGGGACCTGCTCCAAACTCCTAATCATTTTAGTTGCCCTTTTCTGAACCCAAGATGTGGGCGTACCCTAGTTTTATACAGGGGCAGTAAGATATTCTGGGTCTTATTTTCTATCCCTTTCCTAATAATTCCTAGCATCCTATTTGCCTTTTTGACCGCCGCTGCACACTGCGTGGAAGTTTTCAGAGAACTGTCCACGATAACTCCAAGATCTCTTTCCTGATTTGTCGTAGCCAAATTAGCCCCCATCATACTGTACGTTTAGTTGGGGTTATTTTTCCAGATGTGCATTACTTTACACTTATCCACATTAAATTTCATTTGCCATTTTGTTGCCCAATCACTCAGTTTCGTGAGATCTTCTTGGAGACCCTCACAGTCTGCTTCTGTCTTGACTATCCTAAACAGTTCGGTATCATCTGCAAACTTTACTACCTCACTGCTTACCCCTTTCTCCAGATCATTTATGAATAAGTTGAAAAGGATTGGTCCCAGGACTGACCCTTGGGGTACACAACTAGTTACCCCTCTCCAATCTGAAAATTTACCATTTATTCCTACCCTTTGGTTCCTGTCTTTTAGCCAGTTCGCAATCCAAGAAAGGACCTTCCCTCTTATCCCATGGCCATGTAATTTACACAAGAGCCTTTGGTGATGGACCTTGTCAAAGGCTTTCTGAAAATCCACGTATACTATATCTACTGGATCCCCCTTATCCGCATGCTTGTTAACCCCTTCAAAGAACTCTAATAGATTAGTAAGACAGGATTTCCCTTTACAGAAACCATGTTGACTTTTGTCCAACAAATTATGTTCTTCTACATGCTTCACTATTTTATTCTTTACTATTGTTTCGACTAATTTGCCCGGTACTGAAGTTAGACTTACCGGTCTGTAATTGCCAGGATCGCCTCTAGAGCCCTTTTTAAATATTGGTGTCACGTTGGCTACCTTCCAGTCATTAGGTATGGAAGCCGATTTAAAGGATAGGTTACAAACCACAGATAATAGCTCAGCAATTTCCCATTTGAGTTCTTGAAAGAGAGGCACTGGACAGGATTAGGGGAGCAAGCACAAGATCATGGCTGACTGCTGGCATCCTGAGGCAGGGAAGGTGCTGGAGGTTTGGGGGAGTGGCCCAGGAAAGTAGATGGAGATGTTGGAGGGGATGCAGCACGTGGCTTGTAGCTAATACCTTGGGCTGGGACCTGTAGTAGAGGGCAGGCCTAGACCACCCATTTGCACACAATTGCCAATGAAGTGGCTGGACAGTTGACTGCCATTCCCCTGGATGTGGAGAGAACCAAGTGAGACACATCTGGAGGACTGTACCCTGAGGAGGATGCCACAGTCTTCCAGGTAACACAGATCCAGGAGTGGAGGTGATGTTAGGTAAGACACCACCAGAAAAGGGTACCCTGGTTGTACAAAGATGATCTCTATGATATACAGCAGGATGTGCCACAATTGTGAGCTGTACCCTGTTGCATGCTATTTCTATAAAGCCTAAAATATTAATTGAAGGCCTCTGCTTACCTTTGCACATACACCTGTGCAGAGAATTTATGTACCATTCAAGTCCCATTTAAGGCCGTAGGACACTATGGTGCACAGGCCTTTTGCCGACTCGGTCTATGAGTAAAATTCACCCCAAGGAGACTAGGAGATACTAAGAAGGATGCAGAAATTTGGTGCAAAAGAACAAGAGACCCTTGAAGATAAAAAAGAGAAGGCCAATTTCATACACACAGCCATGAAAACACACATTTTATTTGTATAGAGAAAGGGCCATCAGTTACTACTTTCCTAGAAATAATAATTTGGTTATTTCTTTAAGCAGGTTTATGTGCATTTCTGACATGTGGACAATTTTAAAGACCTTTGCTGCAATGTTGGTGTTGGTAAAGGCCTTATAGCCATAGTTTTTACGGTGCTATTACGTTTTATTCATTTGTGGATTTTGCAGTATATGAATATACTTAGATGCCACCTTAATTAAAAGGTCTTGTCATATGTTAAATTAAAAAGTGAAAATGTACTCTTATGAATAGCGAAGAATAAATTAAGTTAGCTGTATTATAATAGTCTATATACACAGTAATTTTGTGTGTCTCTCATTACCAAATATTTCTCCGGCATGTTAATACATTCTGTTAATTCAGTCTACATGTTCTGTGTGCTAGTGATTAGGTCCATGTCATTTCTGACCATTAATATAACGACGTCAAACAAAGTTCTACTTTACAAATACATGCATACTGGGTGTGCGCAGCGCAAAAGGAAAGGTAGACAATTTATCATGATACAGAATCAGCTGGGGAGGACAACAGAAGAACCCTTCTTACTACACCAGGAATCAACTACATCTAAATGAATAATACGCCAATCTGCTGAAATCCACGCAATGGGAACACACGAAGATAAATACCACTAAATGTGAAACTAGATCATGCATTATAATCATATATGTGCTTATAAATAATGGTTTGACCTCAAAGGGATCAGATAATCAAAACTATAGAATATTATCTAAACCTATCTGACCTGGAAAGGTTGGAAAACAGAATTTTATAAGGGGTTCTGCCGGAAGCCAAAATATTTGAGTTGTATTCTTTTGTCCCCGACAGCTACCCCCTTACCTCAAAGTGGCTGTCACCTCCAACCAATTTAAGTCTTGCTCAGCAGCATGAAAGAGACACCATTCTCTCAGGCCTCACTCCAGATCAAGGAGTTCAAGTCAATGAAGCATCAACTGAACTCAGGACAGACTCTCTCAGTGCCATTGGATTCATGCCCCGCTGAAGACCTCTACAAATGCTACCTTCAGAGTTTCTGAATTTCTTCACTTGTGCCCTCTCTTCCCAGAAGCAGGTTCTTGGCCAGAGATACTTGGAAGGATCAGTTACACAATTACCCAATCATCCCTACAATTACCCAATCATCCCTACCAGGTCATCATAGCAGAGTAGTTCAGGACACTGTACCTGACTGGCTTTTCTCTTACTCAGAGGACACCACCAAGCAGATGCCCAAAGGCCAGAGAACCGAAGAGGGTGAATGTCTAAGAACACCCCACAGAGAATGCATACTCAATCTGTCACGTGGGCTCCCATCACTTCTACTTATTTCCCCTCCTGATGCGTCTGAAAGCATTGGCAGAAGTAAGAATAAACCAGATAGAAGTGCAAGGTCTTTGATACAAGCACTTCCACTTCCCTGGGAGATAAAGGAGCTGACAGACACACACCCTAAGTCTACAATTTAATTAGAGGATAGTACATTTTGTGGGGAAGATCCTTTGCTGCAGAAGCTCCATTAACTTCAACTGAGTGATGACCATTCACATCTGCTGTGAATCTGTCCATGAGGGCTTTACATATGTCTAGTCTGTTTTGTGTATGCAGCTGGGTTAAGATCTGTGGCTAATTTACGTAGGGTGAAGCGACTTGAAAATTATATCAAGTCCTTTCCCCGTGCCAGTCCTTTCCCGTACATCAGTGTGAAGATGCAAAAGATTACCTAAACATAACCAGCATGGTTTCCTTATCCCCCTCGGATACACAGAACCAAACCACTTTCTTTGAGAATCCAAGTTAATCAACTGTGAGTTGAGTTAACAGAAAAATAACGTCCTGGATTTGAGGCATGTGGTTGACAACTATAGCCCAGGGGCTGAAAATGTTACCAGCGATGGGATACATATACCACTAATTTCTCCATGTCTGCGGGAAAGATCCTTAGGAGCTCTGACTCACCCAAAAGTTTCTCCACTTGGCTGCTGTGTCTTCTAAAAAGAGTTGCAACACCTGTACTGAGGATCTTGGGTTGCTGCTTTGTCCCTCAAATGCCCATCATTCTGATTCAGGAGAAAAGGACAGATCTGCTCCTTAAAAGGAGCTTTTCTTTTTGCATCCATGCTCATGGGCACCTTGGGGGCTTAAAGCATCCAGGATACTGTGCTCGGTTTGCCACAGCCCCCATACCTCCTTTGGAGTATTGCAGATTTTGGAGAGCACCCTGGGGTACTTGTGAGCTGCACAGACAAATAAGAGCTGCATCTTACACTAAACTATGTGTTGGAGGTGGCAGTGAAGGCAGATTACAAATGGGGGAAGGGCATGTTATACCAAATAAAAGCAAACAGGATCTTATGAGGGGGATAAGGCAAAAAGCCACATTTATTGTAAAGATAATAATAAAAAAATAAAGAAAAGATAGAAGCAAACAACATTGTTTAACTACTTAACCCATATACATATAAACATTCATTCATCCATTCATTCAGGTTCTGTGTATTTGTTATAGTTACCAGCCTGGAAGTTGCTTGTGACAGACTACTGGCCAGGTATTCTGTACACAAGTGATGGGAGTGGGGAGCAAAGTCCTGATCAGATGCGCATCTGAAGCTCCTGGTAGGCTGGCAGCAGAACCTTGGACTCTGATTCCATAGTTTTTTAGTCCAGTTCTTATAGGAATTTCTTCCTATGCCAGTCTATGGAAATGGCTGCATCATGCTGATGTCTCCAGGGTGGCTGCCAGGTGCTCGTCAGTGATCTCATCGGGTGGACCTCCAGTACTTGGTTTTCTCCACTTGACACCTTTTGGTTGCACTGGCACCTGACGCCTTCTTCAGCCCTTTGTTGCTGTATTCTCAGGCTGGCACCTCTCAGAACCATTCATTCATCGTCCAAGCACTCTCTCTCTCACACACATACATTTCCTAATTAATGTTTCCCATACAGTATTTTGTATAATAATAAAAGTTGTAGTTACAAAAGTTTCTGGGTGGTATTGCTTAAAACATTCTGAGTGCTGAGTAAAGTTACAATGTTTTACAGAGAACGAGCATCAATTATGTAACACTGCCCTTAGTCAATTACAGGGCTTGGCTCCCATAGCAGAGTTAGTGGCTTGACAATGCATTGTTACAATGTATCTCTGCAATGTCAATTTCAAGCAGCCCCTTGCACAAGCTTGAGCATGCCCTGGAGCACGGGGAGGGGGGGGGGGGCCTGTTTCTGGCTACATAGGATTATATTCTTAACAGTTCTAAGTTACATGACCTAATACATTATATTCTAAAGGGGCAATAATAATAATAAATCTAAACATTTAACAATCTTAAATAATAATAATAATAATAATAAATCTAAACACTTTAAGTTGTGGGGAACAAATTATGGGGAGTCACTTCCATTTGGAGGAATCATTTTCAATACATTAATATGTTATCCCTACAGGCAGAAAATGAATACAAAAATGAATGTGGAGGAAAGAAAGAGGACGGAATCAGGGAGGGAGTAAAGAAGTCATCATGGATTTTTACTTGGAGTGGAGGCAAAAAGGCAAAGCATGATCCAAATTAGTGAGATTATCCTGTCACAGCTAATCACTTGTCTGTTAGTAGTTTATGACAAATTATTCAACAGTTAGGAGGGCAATAGTGTAAAACTATAGCAGTCACAGGACACACTGCCAATAAGATTGTGTTTGACCGTCCTATGGTGAAAAATTCTCTTGTCTGTTGTGTAAATATCATTGATGGCAGGGGGGAAAAAAATGTCACCATGGAAAGTCGAATTTAGTCTCCCTCTCTCTCTTTTACAATGGTTGTTTGTTTTGAGCATGTCCAAAAAAATGTAAAGAAAGGTATTAAGTGAGCTACTTTGTCTCCCTAATAATCAGTCAACGACACTCAAAAATGCTCAGTAAATTCACACGCTTTCTATTTAGCTTATCTTTCCATAGTATGAAGCTTACAACATCCTCTGCCAGAACAACCCTAGGAGATGGACCTTCCATGTGAGTTAAAGTCACCTGACCCTCAGTCTTGATCATTTTAACACCACTGCAGAAGTCTATTTTCCCTAATTTAAATCAGAGGAGTCACTCTACTTTCAGTAGCACTCCTCCTGTGAGAAAGGCACACCGGATTCGGCGCTAGGCAGCGGTTGAATTTGGCTAACACCCAGTGGTTTTGTAAGCCAGTTGGTGGGGAGGAGGGAGTTCACCTGGCAGGTGGCCACTGTAAGCCGGGTAGGCCTTCCGGAGGGGTTAGTCTGCCCCACTGCACAGCCACTTAAAATAGTCCAAGTCAATAGTCCCACAACCCCGCCTTGCTCAGGATGGGGCAAGAGTCAAACGTTCACATGCCCGGCCTTGCTTCAGGTCCGGGCCGGAGGTGAAGCGTTCAATACGGTTGTATCAGTTACAAAGCCCTGGCCCTGGGGCGGGGCAGGGCAGGCAGAAAACAGGCAGTTCAAGAGGCCGTGGGGCAGGGCGGGCCCCACACACACAGTTCCAAGTTCGGAAGCCCAGACCTTGTTCCAGGAGGGGCAACAAACAAACAGGTGAGCCCTGGCCCTAGGTCAGGGCGGGGCAACAACCAACCCACCCCAAGTTCACTCCACTTGAGGCTTCTCTCAGGCAGGGGCAATAAGCCCTTAATGAAGAGGGCCCTGACCCCGGTTCAGGGTGGGCCATCAAGTAACAGTTTAGCCATCACAGTTGAAACAATAGTTTATAGGGCCCAGCCTTGGTTCAGGCTAGCAGTACAGAGAGCCTTAGCCCTAGGGCAACACACAGTCTGGGTAAGGGGGAAAGTCAGGCCCTGGTTCAGAGCGTGGCAGCAAACACATGCAGGATTCGGGTCTCCTTGTTCAGGAGGGTTGCAGGCGGCCCAGCTGCGGTAGCGGTGAGGGGGAGACTGCCACCCAGCAGGTAGGTGGCAGGGGAGAGGGGGCGCAGGCCTGCCCACTCTACTGCACCCCAGCCCAGGGCCCTAGAAACAGCAGAGCAGCTGCTATGGGCTCAGTGGGGGTTCCAGCCCACAACGTGCCGGCCTAGGGCCTTTACCAGCCCTTGCCAACCCCTGGGCCACTTCCTCTCCCCCCCTTAGCAGGTATCTGAGTCTCTGGCAGGTCACATAGGGGGTCAAGGATGGTCTCAGATGGTCAAGGGGGTCCCAGCATTCCAGTCCAGTCCTCAGCTGCTTTCAGGTCCCATGGCTCCAGCTGGTTGGCTGACCTCAGCAGGCAGGGTTGTCCTGGCTGGTCCTCGGGGTCCAGCTGGTCCTCGGGGTCAGGCCCAAGTGGTGGTTCTTGCAGGTCCAGCAAGCACTCACGGTCCAAGGGTACGGGCTGGCGTCAGGATTCGGGCTAGTCGCACTCGGAGGCCCGGGCCATGCGCCTGTCTCCCAACAGGGAGCATTGGGCAGGCCTCTGGGTCAGACAGTAGGCATGTTGGAGGGCCCAGCCAAGTCTCTGCCTCCCAGTCAGGGAGTTCTGAGCAGGTCTCTGGGTCGGAGACAGTTAGCAGCCTGAGGCAGGTCTCAGCCTACCAGACAGGGCACTCTCCACAGACCTCTAGCTCCTCCAGAGACTAGGCCCAGACTAAGCTCTCAGCCAGGCTACTTATAGTCCGAGCCCTGCCCACTGACTTCCTGTCAGGTGAAGAGGAGGGGCTAGACTGTGCCCAAAACAGCTCCTGGAGGGATTCCTCCACCTCAGGATCAGCGGGCAGCCCCTCCCCGCCCCACTCCACTCGTGGGAAGGAGGAGAGGCAGCGGGGTGCAGGGGCTGCTCTCTTCCTTCTCCCCCACCCCGCTGGTTCCTGCTCCTGCACCAGCCGGAGCCCTCCCCACCCAGCTGCCTACCCGCCTGTCCGTCTGCTGAGGCCTGCTCCCCGGACGTCGCTGCACCCCACCACCACCTGCTGCTGTTGCTGTCTGGGGGGAGAAGGGGGGGCCTGCCAGCTGCCCTCCCTCTCCCCTCCACCACTGCTCCAGAGGAGGAGGACCACCCCACCAGCACCCACCACCCGGAGGCCTTCCGCTGCTGCCTGCCCACTGCTGCTGCTGCACCCCGCTGAGGGGGAGAAGAGGAAACCACTGAGAACTGTGGAGGGGGTTTGTTCACAAACTGAGCTTTTCAATCCGCTCCGGGGTGGTGGTGAGTTGAACTGTTAAAAGGGGGGCTGGGGGAGAGGCTCAGAGCCCTCCCCCCAGTCCAGTTGCCCCCCCTACCCCACCCGCTGCCACCACCCCCAACGCCCCCTCCACCACCCCTTACCACCTGGACTGTCTCTTCTCCTCCTGGTGGGGTTTGCTGCCCTGCCTGCCACCTGGGACTCTGCTGCAGCGGTGGGCGAGGTTGAGCCCCACACAGCGCTCGTGGGTGTGCTCCCTCCCCCCTCTTCTGGACTGGGCCCCCCTCCCTCAGCTACATCAGGCTGGGGGGCCACCCTTACCCCCGGTCACCCACCCTAGCCCAGCAGCTTGGTTTTTTCCCCCACTGCCTGCCCCTCCCTGTTAGCTTAGTTTGGTTCCTTCCCTCCCTTCCCAAATCCACTTACCCACCACACCTGCTCCCAAAGTCATCTGCCACGCCCCTGCCCCAGCCAGCCCAAGAGTGTGTGCCCCGCCCCACCCAGCTGTTGTTTGCCTCCATTTTATCCCTCCCCACCCCCCCAGCCACCCTCCAGCCTTTGAGCACCACCCGAATTGCCTCGCCCCCTCCCTGCCCTGAGCGCTTGTGCCCCCCCTTTTTAGTTAGCCCCCTTGTTCACTGCACCTCCCCAACGGCCCCATAACCCCCCCCCCCCTGTATCCCAGTCCAGCCGGAGGAGCCGGCCCCCGCCCTGTACCCGTTACCTTGCCCCCTGTCTGCCCTGCCGGCACCCTCCTCCTCCGCTTTCAGCCTTGTGGGGAGGAGGGGTTGCTGGCCCCTCGGTTCCCCTGCTCTATCCGCCCCTTTTGGTTCTCTCCCTCCCAGCAACCAGTCGGCGGGAGGGAGTAGTTGCTCCCCCTTTTTCCCCTTCTCCCCTTCCCTCCCAATTATACGCCCCCCCCCCTCCCCTTCCCTTGCGTGCCCCCGCCCCTGTATTAGCGCCCTCCTCCTCTGCTACAGTCTCAGCAGGGAGGTGAGGCTGCTAACTCCCCCCCCATATCTTCAGTTGCCCTCCCCAAAACCAGCGCCCTCCCCCTCTCCCACCCCCTCCATTTCAGACACCCTCCTCCCTCGCCTGCTGTCTGGTGGGGAGGAGCGGTGAACCCTTGCTCCCCTTCCTGTTATCTGTGCCTCCTTCCTACCCCCTTCCATGATGGAGGCAGTCCCTACCACGGCCCCCTCGCTACCACCAGGCCCAACAACTGCTGCGGCTGACCTCCCGACCCTAGGCCCGAGCTCCGCCGCCGCCACGGCCGCCGCTCCCTCAGACACGGGAGCAACCATCACCTCGGCCGGAAAAAAGGGAGGGGGAAGAAAAAGGGCAAAAGCCCAGCCCCAAAGGCCAAATCCACCACAGCCAAAGCCGCCCCGCCCTCCGCAGCCCCTCCTTCCCCTGCTGTCCCCTCCACCAGCTCTGGGGGTGACACAATCAAGACCCCCAGAGCGTACGCCCAGGTGGCCGCTGCCGCCCCCTCACCTGCCCCGTCATCGGCCCCGACTGCCGCCTCCAGCTCCATCCCTGGTGGCCGGGGCCCCTTTCCCACCATGACCAGGAGGCACGGCGTTCGCTGCCTCCTGGTCGCCGCCTCGCCCCACATGGAAACATACGTGCGGGCGTTGGCGAGGGTGGTGGGGGCCTCGGCCGTGGTGGCGGCCTCCAAAATGTACGGCAAGGCGGTGTTCTTCCTTGCCTCGGAGGCCGCCACCCAGGAGGCGGTGGAGAGGGGCCTGGCGGTGGGGGGCGTGCACGTGCCCCTCGAACCACTGGAGGACCTGGGCGTACGGGTGGTCCTCACCTCCGTCCCGCCCTTCCTCCCTAATGCCGCCCTACTGCCCTCCCTCTCCACTCTGGGGAAACCTATATCAACAATCAGCCCTCTCCCGTTGGGCTGTAAGGACCCCGCCCTCCACCACGTCCTATCCTTCCGCCGGCAGGTACAGCTTCAGCTGCTGCCGGCGGCGCGTGGCGGGGAGGCGCTCGAGGGGTCCTTCCTGGTGCCCTACCAGGGGGCCCACTATCAGATTCATTACTCCTCGGGGGAGACGCGGTGCTTCCTCTGCCGGGCGATGGGGCACGTCCGGAGGGACTGTCCCTTGGCCCGGTCGGAGGAGGCGTCTGGGCCCCCCGGAGCCCGTAAGGGCACCGGCCCTACCACCACCGGCCCCCCTGGTAGTCCGGGATCCGCGGCCGCCCCTCCTCCAACCGACGGCCCTGCTAGGGAGCCAGAGGCATCCCCCCTGGCGTGCCCGAGCGGGCAGGCGGGCCCCACCTCTATTCGATCAGTCACTGCAGGGCCCGAGGAGGAGAGGGTGGCGCAGTTGCCGCAGGGCGAGGGAGAGGGCCCTCCCTGGGTGGAGGTATCCCCTTTTTTCCCCACCCTTGCCACAACGCTGTCCCCGAACCCCAAAAGTGCCCCCCGGCCTTGCCCTTTCTGACCGGCCCTCCACTTCCACCTCGGAGGGCTGGACGCTCATCGGGGGCAAGCGCAAAGCCCGCCGGTTGCGGGCCCAATCTCCCCCCTCCGATAAGGAGGGCGGGAAGGCCCCCCTCCGAAGGATCCCGAGGGGGGCCGGCGCTGCCGAGAGCGTCCCCGACGAGCATCAGCGGGAGGCGCCGGCCGAGGAAGCCGCGGCGGCGAGGGGGGACGACGACACCCCCCCCCGCGGAGCTTTTCCACGAGGAGGCCTCGGGTGGAGCCCCCCCGGCCCCGGTTCCAACTGAGCCCCCCTCCGTCCCCGCTGAGGTAATTGTTGCCTCGGCGGCCGGAGGGGAAGGCTCCAGGGCCGAGGGGATGGAGCTTAGCTCCATCTTCGAGGAGATCGAGGCCCTGGGTCTGACCCCGCTCACCCAGGGGGAGGACGACCCTCCACCAGCGGGCCTCGGTCTGGGCGGCGACTCTATGGCACCGCCCCCTCCTCTTCCTGATCCCGTGTCCCAGGTGGCTGACCCCGTCCTCACACTCGGGGCGCCCCTGATACTGCCCACTGGCCCGGCCGACTCGAGCGCCGGAACGGATGCCGCCGAGCCCTCAGGGGCGACGGCTGGCGCCGAGCGGCTGGGTCCCGGGGTTGGGGGTGCCCCATCTCCAGCAATTGAGGCGGGGCAGTCATCCCCCTTTCCCGTTGGGGGCCCAGCAGAAAATGCCATCCAGGCCGACGCAAAGGCATTAATACCGACCTCCCTACCTGAGCCCGGCGTCGGCGCGGGCCCCCTTTCTGTTCCCGACCCCCAAGTCCCCACTCGGGAGGCGCCGCAGCTCCGTGGGATGCCACGGGGGACCCCTTCCCAGACCCTGTTCAGGATCCCGATTTCCCCCCCACGTCCCGATCCCCCCCTTACTCCCGCTTCCGCCCTTTACGAACCCATCTGCAGCCCCAAGTCCTCCCCTGTTCCCGATCCCTTTCCTACCCCCACCTCTGCCCCATTCCCTGTCCCCGACCCACTGTCCGGCCCTGAACCTACCCCTCCCCCCGGCCCTGCCGTGGAGGTAACCCCTCCCTTGCCGTCCCCCCCTTCTTTTCCCATCCTGGTCCCCGTCATGTTGTCCGATCCGTCCCTACCGCCCCCCAAACATCCGCCAGTGCCACCCCCGCGAGGGCCGTCTCGTTCCCGCTAGCTGCGGGCGGCCCTTCGGGGGTCGTTTTTGTATCCCCGGTCCCCAACCCGTTGGGGGCTGCCTTGTTCCCTCCGCCGCCTCCTTCCCTGCCGGGGTCGGGGGCGGGCAGCGCGGTGCCAGCAGTAACGGCGCCGCGTCCGGGATCGGATCCCTGTTTGCCCGTCTCCGTGGCCCGTGAGTCTCTTCCGGGGGCCCGGACGGAGGAGAATCCTGGTTCCCCCTCGGTGCTGAAGGGCGAGCTGCGCCAATTCCTCGCGGATAACCGCGGGGCGAAAGGAAAGGTGCAGCTCGCCCTCCAGCGCTGGGGGGACTTCCACTCCATCCTCCAGGCCACTAGAGCCTTGTTGCAGGAGGGGAGAGGGACCAGTAGGCAGGACGACGCGGCCCACCGTCAGACCCGCAGGTCTCGGGACGCTCTCCTGACCTTCGGGTCGGGGAGCGGTCTGCTGCGGGGCCTGTGTGAGGCCGCCGACTCGCCTGTCCGCGAGGATCTACCCCAGCCCTCACTATGAATTGTACCACCTTTGCAACATTGAATGCCCGGGGCTGTAGGGCGGGTCTCCGCAGGAGCCGGGTGCTCTCCTTCCTTCGGGAGGGGGGGTACTCGGTTTTCCTGCAGGAGACCCACACGACTCCAGCCGTCGAGGCTGGCTGGCGGCTGGAGTGGGGGGACGGGGTGTATTTTAGCCATCTTGGCACTCACTCAGCCGGGGTGGCCACCCTGTTCTCCCCTGCCCTACGGCCCGAGGTGCTGGGGACCGCCGAGGTTGTCCCGGGCCGCCTGCTGCACGTCCGGGCCCGTGTGGAAGGGCGGACGTTGAACCTGGTCAACGTCTACGCCCCGAACGCGGGCCCGGACCAGGTCACCTTCTATCGGCAGGCGGCCACCTTCCTCGGCACTCTGGATCCTCGCGAGGGCCTGGTCCTGGGCGGGGACTTCAACACCACCCTCGCTGACTGGGACCGTGTAGGACTCGCGAACTGCCAGGCCACGGCGGACGTCCTCAGGGAGATCGTGGAACATCACTCCCTGGTGGACGTCTGGCGGGACCACCACCCGGACGACAGTACCACCTTTACTTTCGTCCGGGTGGGGAAAACACGGTCGAGCCACTCCCGGTTGGATCGCATTTACCTATCACGATTCCATCTGGCACGAGCCCACTCCTCCAGCGTCCGGCCGGCCCCGTTCACGGACCATCATCTGGTAGCCGTGAAAGTCTCTCTAACTTCGGAGAGGCTGGGGCCGGCCTTTGGCACTTTAATAATAGCTTGCTGGAGGACGTGGGCTTCGTGGCGTCCTTCCGGGAGTTCTGGCGGGCCTGGCGGGGGCCCGCCTTTCCCTTGGCGCGGCGATGGTGGGATGTGGGGAAGGTGCGCGCCCGGCTCTTCTGCCGTGACTACTCCCGGGGCGCCAGCCGGCGAGGGATGCAGCGATAGAGCAGTTGGAACGGGAAGTCTTGAAGCTTGAGAGGCGCCTGGCGTCTGCCCCCGAGGATCCACTCCTCCGCGAGGCATACCGGGGGAAGCGGGAGGAGCTCCGGGCCCTGGAAGATCACAGAGCGCGGGGCGCTTTTGTTCGATCTCGCATCCAACTCCTTCGGGAGATGGATCGTGGCTCCCGCTTCTTCTATGCCCTGGAGAAAAGGAGGGGGGCAAAAAAACATGTCACTTGCCTCTTGGCGGAGGACAGCGCCCCCCTCACGGATCCAGCGGAGATGCATGGAAAGGCCAGGGCCTTCTACGCCAGTTTGTTCTCCCCGGATCCGACCGAAGCCGACGCCTGCAGGGCGCTCTGGACCGAGCTCCCGACAGTCAGCGTGGGCGACCAGGACCGGCTGGAGCTGCCTCTCACTCTGGCCAAGTTCTCAGAAGCCCTCTGTCTCATGCCCAACAATAAAACCCCGGGCATGGACGGGCTGACCGTGGAGTTCTACCGCGTGTTCTGGGACGTCCTCAGCCCGGACCTCGTCACCGTCTGGGCCGAGTCCTTGGAGAGCGGGGTCCTCCCTCTGTCATGCAGGCGAGCGGTGCTCGCCTTGTTGCCAAAGAAGGGGGACCTCCGCGACCTACGGAATTGGCGTCCCGTCTCGCTCCTCAGCACGGACTACAAGGTCGTAGCAAAAGCCACCTCGCTGCGACTGCGGTCCGTGCTGGCGGACGTGATCCATCCCGACCAGACCTACACCGTCCCGGGCTGTAGCATTTTTGATAATCTGTATTCGGTCCAGGATCTCTTAGAGCTCGGGTGTAGGGACGGCTTGTCGTTCGCCCTCCTGTCCCTGGACCAGGAGAAGGCGTTCGACAGGATGGACCACGGGTATCTCCTGGGCACCCTGCAGGCCTTTGGCTTCGGGCCCTTTTTAATGGGTTTTCTCCAGGTGCTGTACGCCCTTGCAGAGTGTTTAGTCAGGCTCAACTGGACCCTGACCGAGCTGGTCAGTTTCGGGCGGGGAGTACATCGGGAGTGTCCGCTGACGGGCCAGCTATATGCTCTGGCAATCGAGCCCTTCCTCTGTCTCCTCTGTAGGAGGTTGACGGGGTTGGTGCTCCAAGATCCAGAGCTGCGGCTGGACCTGTTGGTGTACGCCAATGATGTGCTCCTCGTGGTCCAGGACCAGGGCGACCTGGCACGGGTGGAAGCCTGCCAAGCTGTCTACTCAGCGGCCTCCTCCCCGGGTCAACTAGATCAAGAATTCTGGCCTGGTGGTTGGGAACTTCCATTTCTGCACATGACAAGCTTAAACCGCACACAGAAAGCAAGCCTGGGATTAAATACAAAGAGCTGAATTTTATAGCAATGCTGAGAATACCCTTCAACTCCAGCATGGGTGGTGAGAGGGGTCCATTACCCCTAACCTTTCAGTCACTCCCATGGAGGAAGTTTGAAGACACTACATCAGAGTATGCCTCCTTTGGTTAGCAGACTAAAGACTTCTAGGAATGTCTTCTGTCTCATTACCATTGGCAGAGCAGGAGGACTAATGAAAGTCCAATTCCAATAAAGCCATTGAAGACTAGGCTGACAGCCAAAATTCCACAGCTTCAAACAGAACAGTGCTTGAGACCTGTCATTGCAAGAGTGCAGCTGAGTTGGAAGTAGAGGAAATAGAGAAACTGACAATACAAATTCAAAGCTCAGGAGCTTAATCCAAAAATCATCGAAGGGGGGACAATCCCTCAAGAAGCCACAAAATAGTTCCCCAAACACTTTGAGCTGGCAACGGAGAAAAGAGCTGGAGAGCGTCAAGAGTTTGAAAAGCAACTTGGAAACTGAAAGAGAGGCTACAAGACAACAACATCAGGCAGCAGGAAGCAGAGCAGGAGAAGGATGAACTTGCTAAACTGAGACAAGAACTGATCTCAAAAGCAAACCTAGTTCACAAATTCCACAGTCTGGACGTAAAGCCAAGTGATCAGCCTCTCTCATGACTTTTTTTGCCTGTCCCCCAACTTCTCAGACCGATTTCAGTGCTGATGTGCACCAACATGTAAAACGTTAACAATTTCATGAAGGCAAATGGCTGAGCTGTGCTATCTCCAGCTGGGGATCACTCGTCACTCAACATGTTCAGATGTTAAAGACTGAGCCAGGTTTTGATAACACACACAAATTAACTATTTTGCATTATCTAATTATATAGAAGGTGTTCTCATCAATGATATAGATAATGACATGAAGAGTACACTTACAAAGTTTACAAATGATACCAAGCTGGAAGGGGTTTCAAGTGCTTTGAAAGACAAGGTTAGAATTCAAAATGATCGGGACAAATTGGAGAAATAGATAGAAATGAATCATCAATAAGAACAAATAGCAAGTGCTCCACGTAGTCAGCTGCACACATACAAAATGGAAAATGACTGCCTACAAAGGAGTATTGTGGAAAGGGATATGGGGGTCATAGTGCAGTACAAGCTAAAAATGAGTCAATGGTATAACACTGTTGCGAGGAAGTGAACATCATGCCGGGATGAAGTAGGAGAAGTACTGTAAGCAAGACAAGAATTCTTCCAGTCTACTCCATGCTGATTATGCCTCAACTGGATTGTTGTGCATGGTCCCGTCCATGCCCTGGCACTGGATCAACACCCTTAGCCCAGCCCTGGAGGTCCTGGCCAAGCTCCAGAGGATGGCCCTGGAGTTCTTTCATCCAGGACTAAACTGTGTCTCTGCAGATGTTCAGTGTCTTCCCCTGGAGGAGGAGGAAGGTCAGGGCCTGGTCTGCATGCACATTCAACCACAACAGTTTTAGATACATCAGACCGTCACAAATCTCAGGCTTATATAGCATTATGGTATGTTGTGTCTTGTCTGCCTCTTTTCTAATGGTTTTTAAACGTTAACTTTTTGATTGCCACTGCAGAGTCAAAGTTTTCAGAGAATCTGAAAGATTGAGGTGAGAATGTTTCATTTGCAATCTTCCTATTCCTAGGATACCAAAAAGACCTGAATTAACTTCAAGACTCTGAAGGATGATGATGTGTAGAAAAGTCTCTGAGAGGTAGCCATGTTAGTCCATGACTTGAAAAATGAGTCGTCCTTTGGCACCTTCGAGACCAACAAAAGTATTTATGTAGCATCATGAGCTTTCTAGGGCAGACACCTACTTCTTCACAAGATCATCTCATCTGATGAAGCGGGTTTTTGCCCATGAAAGCTTAAGCCCAAATAAATCTGTTCCTCTTTAGGTATCCCAGGCCCCTTGTTGGTTTTGCTGACACCGCTACCCCTCTGATGTTGGTTCTCTAGCAACCTGGAGAGTCTCCTTAAATGGTGCTAAAGCTCTTGCTTCGTCAGGAGCTTCTCTTAGGGTATCTAGAAGACTTCTCTAAGTAGGGTATCAGCAGGAGAATGCCCAGGAATGCAAATATTAGGCCAAAGTCAAAGCAGAGAGATGCACCATCACTTCCACCAAAAAGGAAGATGATGCACTCACTAAAAAGCAGAAAATGTACAGCAGAGTCCTGCTGGAGGCTGAGTACCCTAGCAAGAGAGAGAAATGGACTCAAGTATTGATCAGCAAAGATCACTCCCAGAGCACTGAACTCTCCCCATCCAGACCCAAAGTTGAACATGACTGTCATGCCAACAATGCTGAAGAGGAAGACTCTCTAGCAAGCTAAAGAGCATAGAGGAGCAGAAACAGGAAAAGATGAAGCAATTTAAGCAAGAGACTGTGGAGCTACACAAAAAGAATGCAGAGTCCCTGAAATATATTATTGCTGGCTAAGGACAACCCGTGAAGAAAATGATTGGTCAGGTAAATCCAGATGACTTCCATGTCTGCACATGACAAGCTTAAACCGCACACAGAAAGCAAGCCTGGGATTAAATACAAAGAGCTGAATTTTATAGCAATGCTGAGAATACCCTTCAACTCCAGCATGGGTGGTGAGAGGGGTCCATTACCCCTAACCTTTCCAGTCACTCCCATGGAGGAAGTTTGAAGACACTACAGAGTATGCCTCCTTTGGTTAGCAGACTAAAGACTTCTAGAAATGTCTTCTGTCTCATTACCATTGGCAGAGCAGGAGGACTAATGAAAGTCCAATTCCAATAAAGCCATTGAAGACCAGGCTGACACAGCCAAAATTCCACAGCTTCAAACAAAACAGTGCTTGAGACCTGTCATTGCAAGAGTGCAGCTGAGTTGGAAGTAGAGGAAATAGAGAAACTGACAATACAAATTCAAAGCTCAGGAGCTTCATCCAAAAATCATCGAAGGGGGGACAATCCCTCATGAAGCCACAAAATAGTTCCCCAAACACTTTGAGCTGGCAACGGAGAAAAGAGCTGAAGAGCGTCAAGAGTTTGAAAAGCAACTTGGAAACGGAAAGAGAGGCTACAAGACAACATCAGGCAGCAAGAAGCAGAGCAGGAGAAGGATGAACTTGCCAAACTGAGACAAGAACTGATCTCAAAAGCAAACCAAGTTCACAAGTTCCACAGTCTGGACGTAAAGCCAAGTGATCAGCCTCTCATGACTTTTTGCCTGTCCCCCAACTTCTCAGACCGATTTCAGTGCTGATGTGCACCAACATGTAAAACGTTAACAATTTCATGAAGGCAAATGGCTGAGCTGTGCTATCTCCAGCTGGGGATCACTCGTCACTCAACATGTTCAGATGTTAAAGACTGAGCCAGGTTTTGATAACACACAAATTAACTATTTTGCATTATCTAATTATATAGAAGGTGTTCTCATCAATGATATAGATAATGACATGAAGAGTACACTTACAAAGTTTACAAATGATACCAAGCTGGAAGGGGTTTCAAGTGCTTTGAAAGACAAGGTTAGAATTCAAAATGATCTGGACAAATTGGAGAAATAGATAGAAATGAATAGTCAATAAGAACAAATAGCAAGTGCTCCACGTAGTCAGCTGCACACATACAAAATGGAAAATGACTGCCTACAAAGGAGTATTGTGGAAAGGGATATGGGGGTTATAGTGCAGTACAAGCTAAAAATGAGTCAATGGTATAACACTGTTGCGAGGAAGTGAACATCATGCTGGGATGAAGTAGGAGAAGTACTGTAAGCAAGACAGTGATAGAGATGTAGCCGTGTTAGTCTGGTGTAGCTGAAACAAAATACAGGACTACCAGTCTACTCCATGCTGATTATGCCTCAACTGGAGTATTGTGCTCTGTTCTGAGTGCCACATTTCAGGAAAGATGTGGACAAATTGGAGAATGTCCAGAGAAGAGCAACAAAAATGATTAAAGGTCTAGAAAAAATGACGTATGAGGGAAGATTTAAAAAATTAAGTTTGTTTAGCCTGGAAAGGAGAAGACAGAGGGGACATAATAGCAGTTTTCAAGTATATAAAAAAGTGGTTACCAGGAGGAGGGAGAAGAATTATTCTTCTTAACCTCTTATGGTAGGACAAGAAGCAGTGGGCTTAAATTGCAGCAGGGGCAATTTAAGTTAGATATTAGGGAAAGCTGCCTGTCAGAGTAGTTAAACACTGGAATACATTGTGCAGGAAAGTTGTAGAATCCCCATTACTGGAGATTTTCAAGATCAGGTTAGACACTCACCTATCAGGGATAATATTGCTAATACTTAGTCCTGCCATGAGTGCAAGGGACGGGACTAGATGACCTCCTGAGGTCCCTTCTAGTTCTGTGAAATCTGTGAAAATTAAGGGTTTATAGATACAGTGAAGAGAATTAGATTTTTAAGAGCGTGGTAGACTGCTGCTACTTCCCTGCCTATCATATCTGCAGAAACACTGGCTTAAGATGTACAAACAGCTTTAAACTCACTCTGGTCTTAAATAGGTCACCTTCTATGCATTTCTGCATAAATATATGTTGGCACATGGCTATATATGAATTACTAGAAACCTCTGTTAGTTTACATTACTGACCATTGGGTGCTATACTTTATTAGTATTATATGGGTTACTACCATGCTACTACTTATTTTACTATTATTTATTTCAGGTCACTGGTACTTTTTTATTGTCTCTAAATTGCTCAGCACTTTCCAGCATTCACTGAAAATCCTTTAGTCCTAAATGCATTTTTAATTCTCCTCCTTGTGCTCTAACCTGTAAACAGAATCTAGAAACACAGCAGATGAGAGAAAAAGGGAGAAAAGCCAGCAGCAAACCACATGCCTTTTAAAGCTAGAGGCTTGTGCCCTGCACTGAGCGTTTTAATTATCTTGCTAAGTTAGTGACCCCATTGTATGATCCTTTCCTTGAAAATGGGGAGGCATTTAGTTGGTTCCTTTCTTGAGAGCATTGCCTCTTTTGAACATGAGATGCTGAGCAAGTTTATGAACAGGGCTGCTGTTTTATTTACTCTCAATTAATCATGCTCAACTGTAAACAAAGTGTCTGTTTTAGTTCTGCTGACAATTATCCACTTGTCAACATCTCCCTCAAGTATTTTCAGCATCTGGCAACTGCACAAAACCGCTACATCAAAATGAACATTTTGTCTCAATAAAAAGATCACCATGTGGCAGGTTTTCATTCGTTTTCTTGCCCATCAGCACTCAAGATATATTGTAACTAATACAGCCAGGGCTCCTTGTCTAGAGCATTTATCCACAGACATGGGAAAAGGTCTTGTGGACTTTAGAGGAAGGCTTTTTTTTTTTTTCCTTGTGGTGCTGTGGTACAGTCTGACTCAATTGGGGGGGGGGGGAGGAGTGCAGTGGGGCAGGAGGTAAGATAGGTGAAGGTGGAGATAGGAGGAAGGCCTTATTTCTGCTGTCTTCAATCACTAGCAATTATGCAGGAAGATGGAATATTTTAACATCTCTGTTTAGGTGCCCTGTATAAACTTACAGCAATGGGTTTCATACAAGGGACTTTTATTTCTTACTCAGGCAGACCTGCGATTGATTTCACAAGGTTTGCCTGAGTAAAGGAGGAAGAGTAGCATCAATTACTTCCTTTCTATTGGGACATTTACTTCACCTCTTTTCCCCCCTCCCAACCCCTACACTCTACCAGTAAGATTCTACTCCCTTCCAAATGCACTAGGACAAGCTTTCCTTTCCTTATTTTCATGGGCTGGGGTTGTTTCAGTCCTCAGTGCTTCCTTGCTGGTTTAAATTCACCCAAACCAATCCTGTCAAACAAAAATCATGATTCCAGCTAGCTCAAAACTTGACTTGCATTTTTCATATATACCCCCCCATATGTATGTTCCAAAATCGCCATAAGACAGCAAAACGGAAATCAAAATCAGCTGGTGACATTCCATAAAGACTACTGACATCTGTCATTCTGTTACTATTCAAAACATTGTACTCTACTTGTATTTTCATAAATTGTCTTAGATTGTCAACTCTTTAGCTTGAGGACTGAGTCTGTCTCTGAATTTCTAGTGTGCCTAGCCTATGTTACTACACTGTGCTATTAACAGATAAATAATATAATAAAATCATAACCTAAATAAGGTTACTTTTTAAATGGTTAATCATAAAACTTAATCCTGCTGCCACAGAAACCAAAGGCCAACAACAGGGGTTTTCTCCCTTAAGACAAAAGAAGATGGGCTAAAACCAGAAGACAGCAGCTTTGACATGGAGCATTGAAAATGAAAGTCCCTTCATTCCAGTAGCACAGTATTGTGTTAGCAAAATAGGTTGTATTATGAAATCTTCTCTTGTGAAACATGCAGATATCTGTACTGAAGGTTCATTTTCTTTTCCCTTTCAATATCTTTAAACTGACAATATGTAAATAAAATAAAAACCTCCCATGACCACTTTTCCCAGAGTAGATTGCAATTTTATGTCAAGAATTTTCAGCTACACAACAATTAAGTTAATTGTTTTTTTCCCCCCTCTGACTTGGAGACAAAGGTGTGTGTGTGTGTGTGTGTGTGTGTGTGTGTGTGTGTGTGTGTGTAAAAATACATAAGGCTGACTAGTCTCCACAGCTCTCCTTTCCCAAATGCCTGGGCTTGAAATACTTCAAAATAAGAACAAAACAAAATAAAACACTGTTCATTGGGAGGTGGGGGAGGGGATGACTTATGTGAATAGATTATACAAGCAGGTGCAGATATTCTTAGCATTTGAAAAAAATCAGGGGCAGGTTTACAAAGATTTTTCCCTGACAAAAGCTAATCAATCTTAAGATGTGTAATTGATTTTAATGAAGTAGTTCTTTTTTTCTTCTTGCATTAATGATTGCCTGGAGTCAATAGCAAAATCTGCGCACCCACAGCATTTCTAGACAGTTTTACTTGGCTGTGCCTGGTTACTACCCCACTGAGATACAAGTGGGCACCAAAAGGGCATCAGATTAGTCCTGCTCAATCTTTCAAAGGGCCAGAGGTGAGACATTTTCTATTGTCAACACCTCCCTCTTTAACCTTCTAATTTATGCACAATTAATTGAGATATCTTTTATACTTGATGTGTTGTAAAATTAATGCCTAATTTATGTAATTAGTCAATTAACCATAATTCTAACATATGGTTCCAAATGCCCAGAAGGTGTTCTTGTTTCCCAGGTACTTATTTTGATGTCACGAAATGAAGCTAATTAATTTTACATGCATATTAATTTAGGATCTATTTAGCAGCTCCCTTTGTGAAAGCAGATTTAATATTTGTCTTTCTAACCTTTTTGGGCAAATTCTGCACTGGATGTTGAAATGAAGGTGACTTTTAAACACATCTCCTCCTTTCCTCTCTGGAGTGTCTAGTGGCACTGGGTCGTTCCCTCTTGTGTGAAGATCCATGGGGCTGATTAGCTATAGCTTTCTGTGCATCTTTGTCTGTCGGATGATCTGGCTATTGAATTTAAATCCGATGAATATTTAATATTAAACATTTCTAAGGGATTTTTGTTTGTTTTTTCTAAAGCACAATATCCCACGGACATTTAAAAAAATAGTTGTTCTTAATACAATGATCCTTGGAAAAATTAAAAAGTGTTGCCTAATCAAACAAGGAGTGCAGTCTTGCAAACCTGAGACTGCTATCTGTGTCTTTTGATCAGCAATAGTATTTTATTTTACCTGAGACCGCTTGAGAAAAAGGACCGCTACTAGAGCGAGTCCCCCTTGACTTGTCTTTAAAGGAATAATTTTGTCTCCACATCTTCCAGAAACATCTGGTTTTATTTTGCCCAGCAACTTTGGAAAACAAGAGACAATTTATCTTGGTCCACTTGCTACAGAGATTAACGGGTTAATCGGATGGGGCTGGGGAGTGGTGTCCCTCTAGCTGTTAAAGTGTTATAAAAAGACTTCAAGGGGGTGAGAGTCACTGTAGCCAATACTTCCAATTCACGGTAACTCCCCCCTCCCGCCTTACAGAAAACAGACGTGTCGACTGTAGAGTTGCAAAGTGGCGTGCAAATGTAATACACTGCCCAGGACGTAAACTCGCTTTCTCCTGCATAGAGAAGTATTTATGAAAGGTAGCGCTAGGTAAGTAGACTCAAGTACTGTGTTGATAAATTCCTCCCTGGCCGTGGTAAATTACTTTCTTACCGGGTGGCAGGGCAGTACAGAAGTTTGCTTTGCCAAGAGGTCTACACAAGTGCTGCGGTGTCATAAAACTTTTATCCCTCTTTCTGGACAAATTAATGAGCAATTTAATTAATAAAATCAGAGGGTAGTATAAGTGCGATGGTAATGAAGTTAAATGAGTGCACAATAAAATATTCACTAATCCAGCACATTGGCAAATGCCCCTTTAATTCTGCTTAGCACTAAAAGGGGTTTGAGCATCATAATGAGATTCCTCTGTCTGCTAATTAATTGACACCCTCCTGAATATTCATATGTGCTAGCACCAATACGTTCCTAATTGCACCGTGGAATGGATCTCAGAGGAAAGTAAATCGCCATAGACTTAATTAAAATAATGTATGCCAGATCTAGCACGCTGAAAATGAGACATTTGCCATCAAGCGGTGTAAGAAAGTGGCACCTAGTTTGTAGAGCGAGTGTGTGTATGTGGGGGGGGGGGGAGTTGATCCCTCCCAGGGTGAATTAAGGGGGGGGGGGGAGAAGGGCTCAGACTTTCAGCAGTAGGAGCGAGGAGCAAATGAACGTCCAGTCTCCAGCTCGGGGTGTCAGTAAGTAGCCTCCAGCGAAGCGCAGGGTTGCATCCGATGCACAGGAAAACCAAGCTCCCCAGTTCAAAGCACTAGAAGCCGGCTTGACATGCCCGGGTGCAAGAAATCTGGTCAGGGATGCCCTCTACAGAGGTATGGAGGGAAAGTCGTTTGTCTGAAACGCACAGAGCGAGCAGCCGCCTCTGCAAACTTTTTCCTGGAGGGAGAAGCAAGCGGGTGTCTTTGACAATCGGGCTCGGAATTGTTCTTTGCATCTCCAGACTGATGCCGAGAGCTGAGCTGGTGTCGTTCGATTGTTCGGGTGTTTAAACCCTGGCAAGTTCTTATGGCGAAATTAGGGGTGCGCCTGGCTCCCAGCAGTTCGGAACCCCGCCCCACTCAGGTTCGCCTCTGACTCGTGTGGTTCCCTTATAACATTTCTGCGGGGCTGCAGCGGGGGCGTTTTTACCCACGATGTGTCCAGCTGTCTCCACCGCGACTGCAAATCGTATTTAAAGCACATTCATGCGTTTATCCCTTTCCCACCCAGCCAGGAAACTGAAAAGAAAGCTGGTTTCTCGCAAAACACCACAGGTTAGAAACTAAAAAGAGTTTATTTGAAGACATACAAATGCATATTTATTATACACATGTAGGCATTAACAATGTAAATGACACCGCCAGCACTTGCTGGTTGTTTATTCATTAGATCTTTAGAAAATCTACATAGCCTCCAGATAGCTGGATGATAATGCGAAATACACAAGCCGTTTACACAGCTAGCTGGGTAGAGCTCTGCGCTTCGGGACAAGGTGTCATCAACAGGTCTGAGGGACCCAAGGAGGAAAGAAAAAGTCACACATGGGTACGTAATCCCTCTAACCTCCTAGAAGAGGAGCTGGTGTGGTCTAGTTAAGGACGGACGGAGCGGGTTCGCTTCCTCCTTTCTGTGTCGTGTTTCATCTGCTTTGATGAGGCAGAAAATGTTCGTGCCAGTTCAAATCATGGCAATCTAAAATGCACAACCCCCGTTCACAAAAGGTTTCCTAGGGC